>NC_091681.1:18467500-19092500 GCF_030179915.1 Drosophila takahashii
TCACGCTTTAAGAAGCAGCTTTATTATGGTATAATTATAATATCATTGAGGCTAGCGTAAAACCACTAATGGATTTAATTATAATTAAATGGCATGTGCCATTTCAAAGTCTGATCTAGGTAGCCACGTCTAATGAGCATCTGTCATTAGATGTACAGATATTAAAATGATTAATGGGTTCAGAGTGCCCGAGCGCTCAAGAGAAAGATCATGCTCAGTGGGCTCGATGGCTTTGAGCCGTAAATATGTCACGAGTATGAGATCATTCGAATATACTATCCAGATCCAAGAACAATAGCCTCTGTCTCTAATTTTACTTGCCAGCCAAGCTCATCGTAATTACCATAAGCCATTGTCTTGCACCGGGAATCCTGATGGCTAATCACGCTAAATTAAGCTGAAATGCGAATGAATCATTTGTGAGCTTGAATTTATTTACCGATTTTTGGCAACGTTATATACCTGCAAATATTTGGCTTGTTTGTCACACTCGATTACCGCTGACCTTCCGTCGGCGGACGTGAATTTGTATGCACGCCCATCAATAACCCAAGCTAAACGTCCCGACCTCGCTAATCCTAGTGGCACGTGCTTATTACCACTCACCACTCCCTAAAACCCGAAAACCCAAACTCGAAACCCAGAGCCCCAATCCAATCGCAATCCCTCATCCCAAAAACCGTCGAGTTTGCTCAGCGTGTTTTAATTAGTTCGGGTTGGAAAGGACTAGCTTCGCAGCGAAAACGCTTTCTGTTTGACTAATTGGCCGCATTTTGGGTAGCGCGTGTCTGTGGGTGCCCTGGCCACGCCCCCAGCCCATCAACGCCCCCATCAATCATCGATGAGTCGAAAATTTCGACACGCCCCAGATTTATTGAAATCGTGCAACGTGCCACTGCATTTGGGGCCAAGTTAAGTGACAATTGCGAAATGCATTTTCCAGATCACAGGGATGCGTCATTTGCATTTGGACACCTAATCTTTAGGTGCGGTCCATAATAAATGTGGGTTAATTTAAGACACGAGCTGACAATATTCCCGATTAGTCACCTTCATGGTAAATGATAAATGTCACCCTAAATGGAGCGTAGAATCATTGTTTGTAGATATAAATGGTAGCTAATGAATAGAGAAAATTAGAACTTCTGTGTAAATGTTTTCCATATAAATATACAGGCGGTGGGAGAAAAACATTTACACATTTTTACCTGGAAAGTAAACAAGTAAATAAGTATGTCTCACCTGTGCCTAATCCACGTGGAAACTCCAAGCTAAGTAGATTTTAAGCCACAATTTTTCCTGGTCATTCGGACAGGAGCGCAACCTCAATATTGTGGAAGTCTGGTGAAAAGTTTGTGGTCATCCAGCATTCGACCAGAGATACCAACTGAGTTTGTGGGCCATCTAAATGGCTCAATCAATAAGCAGCCACAATTCCAGGATATTTCGGGTCAAGTTGGGCACTTTGATTTGCCCATAAATTCCCGGGCCCAAATGGCAGCTAAAGTTTAAGTCCGAAATGCCCATTTGTTCGCTGTTAAATTGAATTGAAGCGTCACATTGAACTAATATTTGAAAATTTCCACCCAGCGGTTTAATGGCAAAGGAAGCTGGCCCCCTTTTTTATGCCGAAAATTTAATATGCACTACGGGGCAATGCTATAAAGCCACTTAATATTTAATGTATGAATGTTTTGGGGCGCCTGCGGGGGGGAAGGCGGTGAGGAGGAAGTGTATTTGCCCGAGCCTGGCATTTTCATTAAAACTTTAAGTCACTTTTGGTGCCGTTATTTGATGCTACTATTTTGCATTATTCAAGAAACTGCCGCCAACGCCGCAGTTGGGAAAACACAAGCGCTCAAAGAGCTGAAACACACTCAGGCACACACATGAGGAGGCAGCAAATCCTTCGGATTCGTATTCGCATTCGTCCTTGTCCTTGTTCTTGACAGTATATGTATGTAGTAGGCCCGACAGGCAACACAAATAGACGTGTGCCAAAATACACAAACAAATGCGGAGCAAACGAAGCGAAACACTAGGAGGGCACACATGGGACCCGAAAGCCCGAAGCCCCGAAAACCGGAGACAGGAAGATGGAATCGGGATGAGATGGGATGCCACTGGAAGCGGGACAGCGGATCCATTTTACTTGGGTACCGCACCGTTTGAACTTTGCCATTCAAAGCAGCCCGAAAAATGTGCTCGAATAACGAACGAACTGAACCGACTAAACAAATATTCCATATAGGGAGTGACAAAGGGACAGGCGGCCAGACCAATTGAAGCCACAGTTTGGCAGCCGCACAAATGCGGAAGCGTGCAGCATCAGCAATAAGTAGTAACCAACAGTGAGTAACGGCAACGGCGGCCACGATAATGGCAATCTGTCAGTTCTGGCCAAGCTAAACAATGGCCACCAGACACACACACACTCTCACTCACACGGAATGGACAGGATAACGCATTCAGCCAGCGAGACAAATTGACAGACAATTTAGCTGTCAATTGTGCGTTGCCTGCTCGGCCGACAGTTGAACCAACATCCTGGCATTCGGCGAATGACATTATTAGTTTTAGCCCGAAGCCAGACAAAGGCTAGACCAGCAAACACTAGTCCCGTCCACAAAAAACACATAATTCTGGCTTGAAATTCATAATTTCTAAATGAACTTGCAATGGAAATAGACCCTTGATAATTTTGATAATAAAATATTAAACTTTATATATAGTTATTATTATTCCTCATCCCTTGTTTAAGACTAAAACATTGAATAGTGCAGTCAACAAATGGAATATAATGGAACAAAAGTTATAAAAATACTATTTTAATGTAAAGTAAGATACAATTTTTTTTTTCATATCAACATGATATGAAAAACTTGATCTTAAAAAATGTTAAATTGATCTGCACTTAGCAATCTGTTATTTCGTCTTTTTTTCTTTTGTGTATATAGATCTAAGAATATATATGTCTCGATTATATTCTAGTACTTAACTGGCAAGAAGCATACAAAACAAAATTATCTCCTATAATCTCCCATATGAAGAAGATGATAGATAGAAGATAAAACTGGAGCAGCTCCTTTAATCCGAGCAACAAATGCAAAGCACGCAAAGTAAAAACGGCGATTTGCCGGATGACAGTTGAGCCGAACCGGCTGCGGGAGGCCCAAGGAGCTCGGGGCGTTGTCGCCAGGACAATGGATATGCCTGTGTAAGTAGCTGTAAGCACAGCTGCTTACTTTGGGGCATTTATCATACGCCGCGTGGGCCAGGCGTTGACATAACAATTAAGCGAATTGGCCGTGCTTAGCGGGGATGGGGATGGCAGCGATTCTACCTTGGCTGATAATCCATCTTCAGTTATATTTCATAACGACCGCCTGCCAGTGACATTTGCCGGCGATATTTACGTTTTAGCCACTTCCTTCTGGCCAAGACATTCGCATTCCGCTGGCTGAGTGCATATAATTTCACTGGCTTTGACTTGGGCTTTGCGCAACTTTTGCAATTAGAACTGCAGCCAAGTAGCCAAGTGGTTGCTCACAAAGTGCCATCAACTTTGGCGGCACTTGAAGTGGCAAGTGGGTGGAGTACAGACCGCAACTACCTACTGCTCGGGCAGACTGGCACTTGTTGTGCTTTTAACATGTTGATATTGTGTCCCTGGGCCGGGGGAAAGCCCCTTTTCCCCCTTATTTTCGCAATTTTCGTTTGCTGCCCGTGCCGCTGTCACATGGCAAAAGTCGGATGTCGGGCATTGCGAATGAAGTTAAGTTCCCATAAATGTGTCAGCCAGTCTGTTTTTGTTTTCCCTCGTTATTGTCCCTGTTTGCCACTGCCACTGCCATCAGCCAGGACCAGAACATACAGGACAAAGCCCAATGACAGCTGGGATACACGCTGCACTGGCCATCCTTTGTGGGTCGACGCTCCTGACGGATGTTCAAAGATAGAGAGGCATGATAACCAAGTTTTGATACCTCAACCTCAGCCAACCCATGTGATTCGGGCCAAAGGTGGAGCCCTAATGAAGGCCTTGCCCCTTTCTCGATGGAATTGATCACTGTATGCATTTCGCCTCAGCCCCGGATGAATGTTACACTGTATAGAAACATATTGCACTGTGCGCCGCCTCCATTTCCATTTCTATTTTACCATTCCTACCGGAATGAGCAACAAAAACTTGACAAGAATGGAAGAAAACATTTTCCACTTGCATTGTTTCTCACTGGATGATGATGCCCCACTTTGTGGGCTTGTGTGTTTGAGTGTGCGTGCCGCATAAATTTCATTTTGAACAATAATAAGAAAAGTTGCCTGCTGCCGTTGGCCTGCGGGGCAAAGCTTCCAGTCAGATCAAAATCACACAAGTAAAAACGGCAACAATGGTGTGTTTTTGTGTGCATTAAATAACAAAAAACGCCGAAACAAAAAGAATGTGGCGGGAAAAAAAGGGAAAGCGACAAAAAAAGGCGGCTGACAGCAGGCCAGGGCCATGTTACGTATACGCACCATTGAGCGGCCAAATCGCATTACGCATTCGCCATGTGGCCGTTGCAACCTGTGGGCAAAAAAAAAACAAAAAAACCGAGCAGCTTAATTACAACCCCCATCCAACCAGCAGTACTGACCCACATTGATTGGGCATCGACAGGAACATCAGAATTATGCAGTATGCTCTCAGGATTGGATTGGTTTTCATGTGCAGGCCACCTGACGGCATTTGCATTCCGTTGTTGCTGCAACTACGTGACTTGCCTCGACGTGAGACACTTTGACACTTGAATAGAGCTGGGAAAACGGCCAGGATAACTCTGTCTTCGGCTCTGTGGCCACGTCATCCTCCTAAGCCAATTAGGGGGAACAAAGGCCACCGCATCTAACGGCCACACCACGTGTTGATGCTCTGGCATAAACAATTTATGAACGAATTCTCATGCTCCGAAGGAAAATACCATTAAGGCCAGCGTAAACGTAAACACTGGGTACACACAAAAAAGTCTTAAAACGAAATCTTCTCAAAATCACATTCGGTCCGGGGGAATTTCACTTACAATTTTTCGCTGATCATCATCAGCAGCATCGAATCGACATCATGATGAGCGTACGCGTACCAAGAAAAAAGCCAAGCGGTTTATTGCGTATTTTTAGGTCAGAGCAAACAGCGGATTCAATATGGCACGAGGGCAGCTCCGATTGAAGCATCTTCTTACCTCGCTGCATGTTTACGCCACTGTGTTTGCCTTTAATCGCATCTGCAATGAGTTTTCCTACTTTGATGAGTTTGCTCGCCTGGGGCCGCGGGCAACCGAATTTCCATATCAATTAGCAGCCCTCGCCCAGATCGAACATTTCCGGGTGTTTGCGCAGCACCGCCCTTCAAGTGTATCCTTATCTTTAGCTCTATCGATATCTAAATCCGTGACTGTATAAATAAAAAACTAATGAAATCCGATTTTCCGTGCCACTTTATGGCTTTGCCCGCCATTCGGTTACTGGTCCGAGAGGCAAAGTAACCGTAGGAGGTGGCCACAGGACATGTTGCTTCAGTGACACCGGGCCACAAAACATTACTTTTTATTCTGGAGGAAGGAACTTTACTTTCTTATTAACTTAAAGTGTTTTTTTGTTATTATAATATTTTTATTCCAATTTTTTAAGCTTGTGAAAGCTTAGTGCAATTTTGTATTTAATTTTAGATTTAAAATACCAAGGATGTCTTTAAATATCAGATTAAATAACATCTCTAGCAAAAGTAAAAAATATATTCATTAAATTCAATTTAAATAAGTTTACGAAAAAATTTAGGGCGAAATTTCTTAAGGATTGATTTAAGAAATATTTATAATTTATCTAAAATATTTATTATGCGATTTTCAAGACATTCTGTCCTACATATGCCCCTTTTTCTTGTTGCCTAGTGTAATTGAACTCGTTGCCAGGTTGTTTGCGGCAGGGGGCGGAGGTGTGCCACACTTGGGTGCCCACATCATCTTTTCGGGGCCACAGTGTTTGCGACCAAATGGCCGCACTTACGGGTAAGCGGCTCCGGGTTCCGGCCCAGGTCACAGTTCGCCCGGGTTCAGCTGGAGCCCTTCTGGCCGTAGGCTAAATTGCATTCACCCCGCTGCCGATAACTTTCTAATGAGTGGTAATCGACGTTCGGCAGCATGTGTGGACTGCAACTGGAGGATGTATCGTGTATGGGGTGTGCAAAGTGGGCTGTGGGTGCCTGAATTTGGGCCACATCTTTTTTGTGGCAGCATGCCACTCTTGAAATTCAATTTGGCTTTGTGAGGCGCCACAGATGGTCGGTGCGCTGATGTGAGAACTGCAAGGACTTTGCATATAATTATTAAAATTGTCGGTGGACAGTAATGGTGCTATGAATAATGCACCATTATAATGTCCATTTGGCCTAATTAAAAGCGTGGTATTTAAAACGGCTTATGGGCGAGCTGAAGCGTTCGCATAGTTTCCCTTCGTCACCTACATTTTGATGGTTCATCCCACTGTTTATTACATCAACTAAATCCAATTAAGCAGAGCTGCCAGCTACACCGTTACTCAGTTTACCAGGGGAAAAAATTATGTACCTGCTGCAAACCCAATTAAAATTTCTTGCAGTTTCTGACCAAAATTGGATTACTCAGAGTTAAAGAGATTTCAAAAATACAGCACACATTCGACAGGTCGTAATTGCTCGAAAAATGCGGTCACTGTTAAAATGCTGAATTTGAGAAAAATAACCCAACTAAATGTAGAATCCGCACCGAAAAACCAATTAAGAGCGCACTTTTTGGATCTCGTTTTCCACTGTCTGTGCAAAATATTAAAATTGAATATTTAATGGAAACTGTATAAGCAGTAAAGAGGAAAACGCCAGAGGACAGGGCAACATGTGGGGCTGGCTAGCAGCATTGTGCCTTTATTTTCACAGTTTATTCATATTTATGATGCAGCCGATCCCGTTTTTATATCCCTTTTTTGCCAGCTTGTTCTCCATGCTCATTTATACATCGGCCACTTGTGGCTCACTCAAATTGCCGTTGTTGTAGCAACAAATCGAGGGTTATTCCCCCAACAAACTTACAATTTCCGTTGGCTATTCACACAATTTGGGAATCGAGTTTTTGTGCTGCTCCAGGTCCTTGTGTTGTTGCGGGTCGTGTCCTGACCCAATACTTTCAGCTTCAATAAACAGGGTTTCTGCTGTGGCTCAGCAGCCGATTGCCTAGGATTTTCTCTGTACGAGAAGGTCCTGTGTGGCTTTGGAACATGCAGACTATATAAAGTTGCATCGGTGGATCCGTTAGCATACTTTTATGGGCAACAGCTGCAGCCGGAAGGAGGAAATGCATTTTGGCAAATTTATTTTATTTGGTATTTTCCCTAGTGCTGGATTTCCCCATCTGATCCGCAACGAAATGCGAATTTAGCAATCACCGCAAAATTGTTGGGCCAAAATATGCAAACAGTTTGGTAATTATTACGTGCAAATTCAATTAGATAACTCGCCAGAGAAGGAATTTTCAATTACATATGGCCAAACATAAAAATTCGATTTCCATCCGGATTGTTCTGTGTTTCATGGGGAGTTTGGATGATTTATGTTCTAACATCTGCCTCTTTTACTGACATTTCGTTCCCTCTAATTTCCGTTAGCTCGTTTTCTGCGGTTTCAGATTTTCTCTCTGGCTGGTAATGCAATGCTTTTTCTTCTCTAATTGGTTGTCTTGTTAAGGAGGAAGATTGTGCAGAGGAAAAGGCAGCTTTATGCGACATTTTCTGGTTAATAAATAATGCGGTTTCCATAAACCAATAACAGAAAGTCAAAGAGGATTGACAAGAAATTCTTTGGAAAATCATATGTCTTAGAAATAAACAAACAAAGATAATAGTCACAAGATCTAGAACGTAAAAAATACTATCTTTTTTCCATCTGTTTAAAAAAACATTCATAAGATAGATAAGATATAGACGACATTCCAAAAATAACACAGCTGTCAGGAAAATCGTTGTGAAATTATTTCTATTCTTACTTGTCATTTATGACGTAGGGCACCGGTGATATCTTGTTTTCCATTTAAAAAGAAGGTGCACTCTTATTGTGACTGAGTAAATGAGTCTTCAAAATTCTCAGAACACATCTGTTCCAACGGACAAATTTCATTTATATTGACAAGCAATTTTAAGCAGACGTTTCAGTCTGATTTGAACGACCAAAGTGTAAGAGCACAACCGGAAATATTGGGTAGGGAAATTTATTTCGATTAAGCAGACGGTTAGTTTGAGCTGCAGCAGAAGCACCGAAACAGTGCGCTTCGGAATATTAAAATCGCAAAGTGCTCGGCCATTGTGTTTCGGTGTCGAACAAGTTTTTCCGCTTGGAATCGCTCAGCTCAGCCCGACCTCATTGGGTTATGGCTGGCAGCTTTCGACGTGCCCGGGACCAGAAAAATAAAAACGAGAACAAATAAAGAATATGGAATGGGGAATAAAAAGCAAAGCAGAAAGCCAACGAAAGTAATTCAAAAGTTTGCCACAGAGCAGAACGGGCAACAAAAGCCAAGAAAAATTGAACTCAACTTGATGTCTAATTTAAAACAAACCCCAAAACCAAGACCGGGCAAACCGAGCCGGGCCAGATCCTGATCCCGATCCCTAACCCAGAAGCCAAAACAAAACCGCAACAAAATTTACAACTTCAAAACTTTGCCATCGGCGGTTGTCCTGCCTGATGTGTGTTTGAGTTTCAAGGGGGTTCTATTTGTTATTTGTTTTTTTTTTTGGGGGGGTTTAGGGTGGGTTTTTCAAGTATATAATTGAGATTGAACTGCAGAAACAAAGTTGAACTAATGCACAATCTTTGCTTGCTGCCAATTGCAGACCCGCCAGCCAACCGAAGGAGATGAATCGAACGGCGCTGTCCACTGGCAGCACCAGCAGCCGCAGACTTCCGGCTCTTTTGTTAGTCCTGCTGCTCTGCCTGGTGGCCCAGACCACCGCTCGTCCTTCGTCGGAGGACGAGGGCGACTTGGCCATCATTCCGCCGGATACTGACAATGTGGAGGTTTGTGTGCGGCTGAAATTCAATCTTATAATACTCAACTTACAATCCCTGTTTCAATAGATCCACACAGTAAAGTTCGTGAATGGCGTTATGCAGAAGGATCATCCAGTGATCATGTACAAGGAGGATTTTGTCAGCGAGGATTATGGTAAGTTTACGCCATTATTCAAGAAAATACTTAATGAGATTCTAGTCTAACACTTAAGTCTAATCATTTCTGTGAATTTAATAAAAAATCCTAGTTATTTTAATTTGTATCAAAAGTTTAGATTATCAAATCCCTAATAATAAAATTTAATATTTTACTTTCCACTTAGATCCCACCAAGAACGGGACAAGTCCTGGTCAGCACAAGAAGCACAAGCGAAGGCACAACCATCGTGTGGAGCCGCAGCAGGAGAACGATGGCGAGCAGATCCTTTTCGATATCCTGCCCGACAAGCCGATCGTGCTGGAGGAAGACCTCAAAGCTCCCCCGGTCAGCACCGTCGAAGTCACCGAACTGGCGGAACCCACCAAGAAGGAGTGGCTGGGGAAGCATCCCAAGAAGTACCACAGTCGCCAGCGACGACAGACCTACTTAAATCCTTATAATATTAGATATGAAAGCGTCTACCAATATTACCTACCCATACCTAAAACACAAGAAGTCAAACCGCTAATCTATATTCAGTAAGGACTTACACTTAGTAGCATACACGATCCCAATGATAATAATATCTATCCATTTTAGACGTACACAAGTAGGGGGGAAGAAAGCCACTCTGAAGGGACCACCTAATCGTAAGGATCAGCAACCAACCAGCATTGACGGTAGAGGTGAATTCGACTTGGAGCACAACTCAAATCCAGAAGATGCCGACTACTCTATATATAGCAGTACCACTACTACGACCACTAGGAGGCCTCCTCCAGGTAAGTGAAACCATGTTTACCTTAATTAATCCCGAACTTATTTTCACCCTCGCAATTAAAGTTAGTTTTAAAAGTATAAATATGACACCAAAATTGCTAAGAACCCATTCGAAAAGTGAATAACATAGGGCTTTGCCAACTAACCGCCACTCTGACTATCGCTTTATCTTCAACACGACCTGACCTTTGTATTACCATCTTTGTGTATAGTGAACACTCGGCCGCCGGCTCCCACTCGAAGGCCGCCCACCCAGTCCTCTTCAGCCGGTGAGGGCAAGGTCACCAAGTGTGTGTGGGCGATCGTGAACTGCTGCAGCAGCGAGAGCAAGAAGGTGCGGTACAACTGCTTCGAGGAGTTCGGCTGCCACGGAGCCTTTTGGGACATCAATCCGTGTGCCGATGAAGGCGTGAAGCAAGGTGCGCTCACCAAGGTCCTGAATGCCTACCAATAGGCGGTGCTTCCCGGTCCTGCTTCCCATTCAATTGCTCAAAATATCTTAAAGGCAATCTTAACTTATTTAATGCGTATATTAAGTTTCAACTTTTGTAAATATACAGATATATGTCTACATATATATCTATAGTTTCCGCTTAGCGAAGAAAAGCCAAACAACCATTAACAATTCTTTCATAACAATATTTCCAAATCATAACTGTATCATTAATAAATCTCCCATGAAAAAATGTAGTTTGATGTTGAAGAATACGCAATTGCTGAATAACTATGTTAATTATATCCGTTACTCATGTCCGTTGAACTATCTTGTCAATCATAATATGAACACTTTTAAAAAGAATATTTATATTCCGTCCGTTACAACCTTTAAAGTAGGGAATGGGGCCTTAAGCTGATTTAAAAACCCACTTGAATGGTATTGTGAGTAACGGGTATCTCACGGTCGGGACCCCCGACCCTATCATCCATTTATGTTTTTATCCTTTTTATTTAAGCTTCCATAACCCGGTGAAGGACACACAAATCAAGAATTTCCCAGCTAACACATGGTTTGGTTGCCAACTATTATTTATTGCCTCAGCTGTGTATTGTCAATTATCGCATCGATTTCATTTCATCCAAAAAGCAAATTAAAATTCTCCCATTTACTGTTGCGACTTGAATACGTTTGTTTAATTGGTTGCCAATCGACTGTCCACATATGTAATCCGCACAACAATTGTAACAATTCAATTGCAATTACACAATCCCCTCAGCCATATCAATTAACCAACTGCCAGGAGGCCAGAGGCCCATTGATGGTCTATCTTTTAATTGGCCGTCTATAACGTGGCGCAGAACACAATTTACACCTGCAAAACCAATTGCAGCTGCATTGCCCTGGCAGCTCATTGAGGGATATAAGTATGTTGTTCCTTCATAATTGGCAAATGTGCACTCAAAAATAAATTGTAACCTCTCGGGATTAATAAGAAATAACATTGGTTTGGAGAAAGTGCAGTGCACTGATTATAAAAAATCGGTATTAAAAGCATGTGTAGATTCATTCGCTTTAAATGTGAAATTAATTTGCTGGTAACAAATCCGAAATTGTGCTTTACATGTACCACGCAATATCTCGCTGTGTAGAGGCCTCAGTTGCTGTTGTTCATTAAGGCCCAAACTCGGGGCCGTTGTTTATTAATTGAGTGAACAAGCAGAGGCGCTCAATTGGTGAAGGTGCACACACACAAACATAATCATACGCAATCCGGCACCCACTAACTTGCACTTTAGCACCCTGGTTTACATGCTGACGCCTCTTAATTGCAGACGAACTCGTGCCCCTAGCCGCCTTCTCGCCCCCTGGATTCGCACAACCCGCAGCACGACCACCACCCCCTGCTGTCCGACGTCCGTCCTCCAGGACAGGTAAGCCGCCGCATCTGCAGATAGGAAACCGCAGACCCACGAACGCCATTCTGAAATATTCCGCCTCCCTTGCAGACGGCTTCCAGTTTCCCGAGGACCTCGGCTACCAGGCGAACAGCAACTGCCAGCGGGCCTCGAAGGTCTGCTGCTCGCAGAGAAATATTGGTTCCCAGTACGACTGCTTCCACCAGTACGGCTGCAACGAGAGCATCTCGTCCATTATATCCACCTGCTCCTAGGAGGCGCAGGATAAACCCCAATAAGTCCACATTTGCTCTGTAAATCTGCCTGTGACCCGAGCCTCGCGTTTCGATAGCCCCATTTGCAGCCTAACGATTCTTACCTACATAATCATATCATTTCTAGTCGGCTTTGCCAGTGGGGCTGGCCCTAATTAATAAAGATGTTTCTGTTTCCAAACTAACAATACTCGGTGTTTTCTTATGATCACTTTAATTAGAAATAATTGGAATTAGGCAGCGCAAGGTTAGTTCCACTTAAACCAGTTGAAGCTTTAAATATATTTTAATTTCTGCGACGAGCACTTTTTCTGTAAAATTGTTTCGTCCAATTGAAATTCATTATTCAATTAGTAAGACTTTAATTGCAAATAAAATTTACTGAATTCCGAATAATAATAATGAATTAATAACCAACGAATTACCAATTGATTTCCCTGCACCGATGGAACTAATTTCCGATCCATTGATTGAAGTGGTTCTCCTTTCCTAATTTACTTCTGTTGCCTGCGCACTGTAGTCCTTCAGCCCAACACCTTTCGAGAAGAAGAAGTCCCAGGAAACAGTCCTAAGCAGGACAGCGACAGCTTGACAACAAATCTCCGCTGAGTTAATTTGCCAGCCTAATGCCATTTCCCATGGTATTCGTGGAGCCCAATCACAGGACATAAGGCGATTACGCAGTGCCCCGCCCACTGCCCCTTTTTCGAATTGTGTTCAGCTGAATGGATCTGTGTCCGCCGTTGTTCATTAAGTATTTTCTAGTGGGAGATCCACTCCACTTGGATGTGAAGGGTTTACCATTTTCGGGAATTAAATGCCATTAAATACACAAAACTTTGTCTTTTAAAATAAAAGATATTGCTCATGATATTGACACAGAATTTACGTGAAATGATTAAAATTTTTTAGCACAAAAATGGTCAAACTCCTGTTTGTTTACTAGATTTAAAAAATGTAATAATTTATTTATTTTATGGAATTTATAGAATCACAAATTCATTAAGATGCATGAGTAAAAGCCTTTATTATATTCAGTAATATTCAAGAGCCCTAATTCTTTACCATCTTCAATCCCCTCCGAACTAATTGTAACTACGAAAATTCTCGCAGTGTATGGCCTACTCACCGCTTCCGCTGTCGTAGGATCTGGTGGTGGAGCCACTGGTATTGGAGCGCTTTATCTCGCGACGACCCATTTTGTTTGCGGTCGGCTGCTGGTCCTCCGGGTTTGGATGCTGGTGTATCTGATGCTTCTGATGTCGGGGTGAGTCGCAATCGGAATCTCTGGACACGTGGCACGTGGCAAGGAGCGCACAGGCGGTGGAGGCAGCCGCTTTTGCAACTGCCGAACTATACTGACCACCAGCTGTGGACGAGGAGCCGGGATGCTGCTGCTGTTGGTGCTGCAAGTTCAGCGAGGGCGTGGAGACTGCGGTGCGACCGCTGTGGTGCAACAACGCCTGCCCGGGAACAGTGGGCGGGAACTCAAAGTAGTTGGCCTGTAGGTGATTGCCGAGCAAATTGATGGCCGGTTTCGTGGCCAAACCGCTCGAGTTTTCCGCGTGGCTGGTGTGACTGGTGGTGCTGCTGCGCCTGTGCTGATGGTTTTGGTACTGCGGGTGATGGTGCGGATGCGTATGCGGATGCGTATGCGGATGCGTTTGCGGATGCTGGGAGTGGGGCGGAGTGCTGCTGCTGCTGCTGGCGGGGTTCACTTGGTGCGGCGTGGGTGGCGGCGGGGGACAGGCGTTGTTGATGCTGCTGCTGCTGGCGGAGGATGATTTGCGCAGCGATGATGGTCTCAACCCTTTCACAGGGTACAATGGGTACTATCGTCCGGCAACGCGTACCCAATCGCGGTGGTCACTGTTGTACCAAATACCTACAAATAATTAAAATATATGGTAATTTTCAAGTGGTTACTTCTAAATATTTCGCTTATTGATAAAATTAAATTTCAGATCACATGTGCTTTGGTCTAATGTCAAGCCGAACTTAGGTGAGCTGTACTTGATAAGGTTCAGTATATCTCAAGCTTGCTAGCAGTGAACAAGTATTTTATCTAGTGTTGAAAATATTCCAAATTTTGTAGTTATACTTTCAAAATGTATATCGAAGTTAAATTCCGACAACGCAATCCTATTGAGGTGAGTTTTTCTACCAGTTACTCGATGAGTAAAAGGGGAGAAGTACGCACTTACAAAACAAGTTTTCAAGCAGTAAACAACAATCTTTATAATTTTGTATCATTTATATAACGTGATTTTTTAAGCAACTGATATTTTGATTTTAATCAGGGTCCAGCCGTTTTTGAGATGGAAGACAGTTCAACGGTCCAAAAGCTAATGGAAAACTTGGAGCCCTTGGTGGCCCTACCGACCAGTGTATTCCAGATACGCTCGATCAACCAAACTCTGGAACGCAGCGTTCACCTTTCGGATATCTTGCGGAGGAAAGATGTCCAGGAAACAGCAGGAAGTCTCAACTGTGAACTAACTGTCGTTGCAGGTGAGCAAGCAGTAGCTTCGCTGAGGTTCTATGAACACGGCGAATGCGATAGGAGGGGGTTGCTAACCCTACCAGCCGAGGCTTTGCTTGTTCTTCGAGCGCCGTCCCCTGGCTTCTCGTCCCCCAGTTCCGATTCGTTCCGAGATAGTGTGGCACGGGTTTCGCCAGCCCTTGCAGGCCTTGACCAAGCTCACTTGATGCCTTCGGGCTTTGGATTTGAGGTCCGAAATTTAGCCGGGAGCTCAGCGAGCGAGGCTCACTCCACTGCGGACGAGGATAGCGATCAGGTGGAAGCCATGGAAGTGGACGACGCGGAGAGTGATGGCAGCAGTGGGTCCGACCGGAGGTGCACGGTTGAGCGGCGCGACTGCTGTGCCTGGCACAAGTGCGGTAAGCCGGATACGAGACCGCCATATGCCCGCACTTTGCCGGAGAACCGCCGCTATGGCGTCGTCATCTCCAATGCCGATTGTTGCGCCGAGACCGACTCCCTCGCGGTAATGAATCACATTTCTGAACTGTCCGAAAGGTGCGTGACTCGACACCTGAAGTTCTCAAAGTGCACCGCCCTGGCCAGGTTCGATCAATACTTGCTGTTGATCACGAGGAACGAGAAAACGGCGGAATGGGTATTAGGTGCAGTTGAAAGTGTGTGCCCGCCGCACACCGGGCACACCTTCATTGACTTCTTTAAGCTAGAGTACTGCACCTTTATAAATCCCATAGTCGAGGAGAGAAAGCCGCTGTGTGCCATGTTCGAGCTGATGGAAGCCCAGAATGTTGGCTTGAGCACGGCAAAGTGGACAGTCACCGGTCGGACCCCTCTCGATCCCTGCTGCGATGAATACGACACGGTCACAGGATGCTGTGAGAATGAGCTAATAGAGCTATACATCGATGCCGATAGCCGTAAGCTGCTGGAGAACCAATGCTCGAAAGTAATATACTTTATGTTTCACTTGAAGTTTACTTTCGACTGTTGAACTTCTCCCTTCCTCTTTTTTTGGCTTTTTTAAATTTAATTTTCTTGGTAATCGGTTCCAAATTCGGTTTTAAATTTTGCTTCTAAATTTATTGTTTGCTCTGAGACGGCAAGTGCAACAAGATCTACAATGGCAATGGTAAGCGAGCATTTCTCTCCTAACAACGCAAGGTCTTCATATCAAGCACCTTGCTAGAAATCCCAGTTAATTTTCCTTTGGATTTTTAAAACTAAATTTAGGTTTTGTGTATTTTGAGAACTACACCCAGAGAAAAATGTGCAAGTATTCAAATTGGATGTAGCAAATATGAATATTGTTTGTGAACTAGCAGACAGGTAAATGAAGTGGAGAGCAGATCTGGACAACATCAAGCTGTACGGATTTTTGCTGTTATATATGACGATCGGAAATTCCTTCCTGGGACTGGTCCAGTAATCCATTCTTCTAATGGGCATTAATGACTACGGGAAAGGATCGATACTAAGTCAAGTTGAACGAGATGTCAAGCACTAGTGGATGCCAGTAATCGCAAGAGTTTTGTCTTGGCTGAAGCTCGTTAACATTGTCATGTGAAAAGATTAATTTACCGATCGATTAGGCTTTTCGTAGGCTTTTTGATAGATCTAGATCTTAGGTTAAATTTGAGATAAGATAACTGCAATATGTATTTTGTAATTTGCGTACTTTATAAAATATTTCGGAATTAAGTGTATGTTTAAAAATAAAATGTATAATGTAAGTATTAGTCAATTTTAAAAGAAATGAATCAAGTTTGTATATAAATATAAAAGCCTATAAATACATAAAAACAAGAATCGCATGTAGGATTTATTCATTGGGACTCCACCGAAAAGATAGGTCGAACTCGGCTGGGTAATCGCCATTGTAGCCCATCGATAAGCGGACATTAACTGCATGCACAGGCACACAATCGCACACTGGCCGGATTGAGGGCAAAGTGCACTTAAAGCCAACTCCAGTGGCGACGCGTGTCCTGCATGACAACGCAGATTGCGCATACGCCCCGTTAATGTCGGCCATTAGCAACGCCATTTGGGACAGCTCGGCCATCGTTGGCGTCAATTTTGCCAAATATTTGGCACATGAAATCATTTTGCGCTAATAAAATTCGACTCCCCTTTGGGCGGTCCATTGATTTCCTGTAAAACGCCAGGCCACAAAAACTGACCACACACTCGCCGCTGGGCGCCGCCCATCCGCAGCCACAAACAGAACAAAAACAACAAGGGCATAGTAATCGTCTCTAATGGTCCGGCATTAAGATTCACAGAGAAAGACCATTAATATCTATGTTTGGGTCGTAAGTGCCGGGGATTAGTTGGTGCTTGACAATCAAAATTGATTAAGTCGCCACAACAATTGGAAATTTAATGTAGAAAAACTAATTAGGGCTTGGGAAATAAAAATAAATTTGCTTGCCGAGTTGAAAAACTTGATTTTTACTCCCTGAAGTGGCCTCTACTTTTTCTCTCGTAAATCGAACGTGAAAAATCATTGAACAGTCAATGCAATAAGACCAAGGCATCGGCAATAGAATCAATGCATATTGAATTAGATGCGGCAATTGGCGAGGCATCCACATCCACATCCACATCCAGCGTTGCCTGGCGACGCGTCTGTTCAACAGGTTGTGACAAGTTGCCGAAGGTAAAATCAATTGATTAACTGGTGGAGGGGCTTCAAATCGAGTCAGCGACAGTTCATGTGGGCCAGGCAAATGAAATTGCAGCTGCATTGGTACGATGCACTATTGAATTATGGCCAAGCCAGCCGGCGACTTCCAAGTCCCAGGTGGCAAATCAGCACACGCAAATAAGGCAGATGCTCGCTCAAAGGCGACCCGATCCGTTCCGACTCGAGCGAAATGCAATTTAATTTAATGGGATTCCTCGGAAGAGAGGAGTCCTCTTCCTCCTCTGGTCAGCCCCAGCTGGCGGTTCTACGGCGTTGTTTGTCGACGCACACACAAAGCAGGTCCTTGGGCCACAATTGCTCTCATTCGTCTGCTAGTTTTTCCAAGTGGCTCCGCTTTTTGGCAGTCGGCAGCATTATTTCTTGGTCTCGTTTTTAAAGATTCTCAATTAATCCGGGCTTTGAAGATTTGCTACAAATTAAAGCTCTGTTTTATTACGTTTTAAAATCACTAATAGGCGAAACACATCATTTCTAGAATTATTAAGGCTTAATTTATAAAGACATTATTACTAACTGATCTTAAAATTCGTAAAAATTATTAAAAGCGTTTTAAATAAAGATAGAAAAAATATATCGAACTTCTTTCTTGCTTAGCATAAATATTATATCATTTTGCATTACCGTTCGTTATTTATTCAGCTTGTCAGAAACGAAAGAGGAGCTGCAATGGATCGGTTTTAAGGGGAAAGTCCTTCTTCCTCTTTTCACATGTTGCTTGTAATCGGCCTCGATGCGAATTACCATAATACGACACCAGAAAAGGACACATAAAGGCAGCCCAGCTCACAGATACACTCGCACACACGTGCGGAGGGATATTCATGCCAGTTCGAATGAATCTCAGTTTGCGCTTGGCCAACTGAAGCGTAGACAAGGAGCTGTTTGAGTTTTTTCCCCTTCAACCCTCCAGCCATCCAACATTGGAGGGACGGATTAAGGCGTCAAATTGTTAGACAAGTTCCTGGCCCGGCCCTGGTTTTTGTTCGGGCGTGGATAGATCAAAGCCCCGCTGCATATATGTATGTTCTTATACCATATGCATACACACTCGGATATATATGAGCGAGTCCGTCTCAGAGTACGTGTGTGTATTGTGCAGCGACGTGGCTTAAGCCCACATCCCTGACAATGCCTTTTAATCAATTCCCCGAGTCGCTCCATCAATAAGCGAAAGGCGGCCCGGAAAATCTGAGTTTCCTTTCGGGCTGCCGGCGCGTGCTTTCCTTTTATTTTCGCCATTCGGCATTTTTCCTTTTGCGTTTGGGATATGTCAATTTTTCTAATGAGTTGGCAGAAATAAATAAATAAAACCCTGACCTTTTCCTGCCTTTAATTTAAAGTCCCTTTAAAACGTATTTGTGATTGAAAACGCATATGTATAAAAAACCAGAACGGAAGCTAATTTTGGCCAGCTTCGAAGTTTTAATACCATTGCAGATTTCACGAATAGAAAATATAAAAAATTAACAACAAAATATTTGCCAATATCTGAAAAGTCAACAAGTTTTGATCTTTCTTACTCCTTAAGCACTACAAGAATGATTAGATCAATGTATACAAAAAGTTTAAAAGTTTCATTACCATAAAAAAAATCAGAACATTAAATAAGTTTAAAGAAAACCTTAATCTTCGACATATATGTTGCTTTTTCACCTTGTCCCAAGGCCCGCATTTAATCTTTGAATGTGTTTTCTTATAGATAAGAAGAAATATATGATTCCAGAAATGGTGAATCCACAGAAAAAAAAAGTTTTTTAAATCCACAAATCAAACTTGCAGGTTGAGTATAAAAATAAATTTCAAATTAAATTTTTTATATAGGAATAAGAGGTATTTCAATTTTTAAAATTTCCAATTAAAGATAACTCTAATTGGAACTCAGACGTTGGGACTCAAATAATTTTCAAGCAGTTTTAATTCGCAATTGAGGGTTCTTGTTTAAAGCGCTATACGATTGGGCTGGGCAATTTTCCTAATGAGTTGGCAGAAATAAATAAACAAACCTCGGACCTGTGCCAGCATTTAATTTTTAAGCGGGGGCTAGGGCTCTCACTTATGGAGCGCACTGTACGCCTGGCTGACCACAGACCACACCCTCACACTGACACCGTGGAAGCCGGGTTAGTTGCCTGTGCATTAAATTTGATGGCTGCAAGTCCTCAGCTCATAATCACAGGCAGACGCCCACCTGCGAAAATGGAATTTAATTTGCTAATACGCTTCGTTGAGCGGCAACGGGGGACAGAGGTGGGAAAGGGCATGGGGATGGGTGGTTTCGGAGGTTTGGGAGGTTTTCCGGGAGGTTTTGGGGGCAACTGAATTGAAGGTAGTCAGGTGAGACTGGTTGCCTATGATGGGTTTTTCGGGACTACCGTTTTTTGTTGCGCCTGCGGCAGAAATTGTTGAGAATACTTTGCAAATCGTTTCTCCATCCCTCGGCCATCCTGGCCCAGAGACTCCAGTAATTCTCGGCTGAAACTTGGCTTTTACATAGTTGAGCTGGTCTCGGCGCTCGCATAGTTAAGCCAATGTAAACTTTTTTAATTTGCAATAATAATAAAAAATTCCGTTTTCGGCTGAGACGCAGGCAGCCAAAGAATTCCGAAAGCCACGTCCATGTCCCGGCACCGAATAATTCAACAAGTTTTATGCGCCACGCCTCCTCCATCATCGTCATCATCATCATCATCGCCGTCACCGAAATGGATGTCCTCGTCCTTGCCACATCGCTTCAAAAATATTTGCGGTGGCTCCAGCTCGCAAACACATGAGACACAACCTGGGCTGCGGATGGGAAAGGCCGTCTAATCCCCGACCAGTCGCGTTGTTTAAAAACCCATTTTGATTTATGCGAGGAGGGAGTCGAGCTGGCTGGCTGGGATATACAAACACCTGTTCGAAATTTATTAGACTCCAAGCGAACTATCAGCCATGTTCAGCGAGCTGCGAGCTGTGAGGCGACAGCCCGATGATTATCGTGATGATGATGTATTCACTGGCAGCGGAACTGCCAATTGGCGATAGCCGAATCAAATCAATAATAACACGAACTCAATCAACTGCAAGTCAGAGCCAGCCGTCTGTGCCAATTCCGATGAAATCGCAATGGAAATGGAAATGGCAACGGGAATGGCAGAACTTAACTGCGGGCTAAACAAATAGTTGCATTGCCTAAGCCAGGAGCTTGACCCGGAATCGCTCAATAATCTGGCAAGCGTTTTCAACTGTTCCATTAGACGCGCGCCCCTGCCGAAAGGGGGACAGTTTAAGGGACTTGGGCTTGGCTTTCGCCTAAACCTTCAAACGACACTGCCGACGACATCGTCTGGGCATGGACGTCCGCCCAAAGGGGATACCTTTAAATGCAGCTAAGCACGGCAGCCCCAAATACTTGAATTATGTTTGAGAAAAGTTCACATCTTTCCTGAAGTATCTCCGAAATTTCTTATTCCATTTAGACTACGTCACTGTCACTATAAAGAACTTGTTTAAAAGCCACTGAGAAAAAAGTCACCTGAAATCCTGAACAAATTAATTTATTAAATATTTTAAATTTGACAAAGCTTTGTGTAAGGAATAATTTTTGCTTTTAAAAATGAGAATGAAAAGATTTAGAAAGTATGCTTAGTTTAGTGTGTAATAATTTTTCGCAACAAAAGTTGTTTCTAGAACTTATCCATGTTAAAGGTACAATAATCATTTGTTTTTCACCTCATTAAGAGGGTTTTTGGTTGATCCTTAAACAAATTTGTTAAAAAGGGAAAACAAATTATTGCATTTTTCGCATTTTTATTATTAAGTAAAGAAATAAAGTTATTTTATTAGTGCAACCTATAAACGGTTTTCGAAATTTCTCAATTTTCCTAAATTTGAAGTATTCACAAATTGAATTTCTTATCTTATTTTCCAAGAACCTAGTAAAATGATTGTACTTCATCTTGTATTAACCCTCTTTCCCAAGTGCAGATGCTGTTGTCGTTATCGCCGCTGTCAGTGGTTCTCTCGTTTAGCTCAAAATCGATTACGACCCAAGGATAACTCCACGCGAAGGAGGAGAAGCGCCAACGTAGCAGAGACATTAAAGCAAGACGAGGGCAAAAACGATGGCGGCGCACACTGAGCGAAAGTGCCAACATGTGGTTAGAGGAAAACGGGGCTAAATGGAAAATGGGGAGCGACATTTAGCCCGAAGCTGCGGTATTTTTTCCCCTATTGACGGTATCACTCTGAAGCCGCACAAAGGGTCGCTTGATTGAACGAGTGTCCGTGCGTGGGCACCTGGCGCCGTTCAGATAAGCGGCAGTTTCGACACGCAATGTCCCACCTGCTTCACCAGGTTTTTCCCCAGGAGAAAAACCGGTGTTTTTTGTGCACCTGCGGCCGGTGACAACTGCATCTGCGGATGCTAGGGTGTCCATGGGGCCAGTCTGCTGGCTGTTTGTGTAAGCCGCATATGCAAGCACAAACACAAACAGAACCCTTCCAACCCCGAAAGTGACCCCTGTAAATATATTATACCAGCAATATACATAAGCAGGGGCGTAGACAGGTGGATTTTTGGGGGTTAAACCCCTCTTTACGGGTGAAATGCTATGGAAAGTACGGTTTTTAAAAGTATTCTACTTAAAATGTGTACTAAATAACCCCTCTCAACTAAATCCTGGCTACGCCCCTGTGCATAAGAGATCCGAAGGATATGGACTGGTAAATGCTGCGAGTCTAATTAAAACTTAATGCAATGAAGAGCAATACTTTCATTGCCCATTTACATATGGGGGCCAGTGGCGATATATTTTACACACTTTTTTATCACCACAAGTAAAACACGGTGAAGTTGTGCAAACATGCCGAACTGGCAGCTTCACGCTGTTGGTTTAGTGTCGGGCTTAATCAAATTAAATAATGCCACTGGCATGGCAATGCAAACAACTAGTTGTGGGCGGAAAAGTGAAAAGTGGTGAAAAGCCGCCGGCAGTGAGCTTCCCATGGCAACACATTTAAAGCCTCGAACGAACGCAGCGTTAAAATATCAGCTTTCATTTGCAGAAGTTGATTGCGCAATAGATTAACTTGCCGCCACCCAAATACATCACCTGCCCTGCACCCGACCCACCTGGGAAAACAAGTTAATTGAGTTTACAAACTGTGTTTTCAATGCAGACATCCAAGAAGAAGCTTGTTATTTGCTAATGCAACCCGAAGTTTAAACAATAATAGTGCACAAAATGAGTAGTTTTTAGGTATTTAATAAATTAAATTATGAAATTTATCAGGACATCACTTAACATGCTCTAAAATAATTGCCTGACATTATTGACCCCTGATAGTTGAAGATTAAAGGGGTAAATTAATGGCACAACGAATAGCAAATAATGGCTTAAATATCTCAAAATACCGCAAATCATTATTTAATAGCACAGAAAGCTTTTACTTCCTCCTTATTATGGCATTAAGATGCTTCTCCTTTTTTTCCGGTTTAATATTTTCATATTATCAAAGGACAAAGGTTACCATGGGAAACTTCGAAACAAAGGCAGACGTTCTTCAAAAAATGTTCCCAATTTAATGAAAAAATGAAAATTGTCTGGAAAAGTGAGATAGGAATCCACTCGTGAGAGCTGCCAAAATCACATTCCCCAGAAGGTATGTAAATGTTAAATTCTGATTTTTCTCGTTGCGTTTATGCTCGTTTCAGCCAGTTTAAAGTCCTCGGCTTGCCAGGTGAAGGCAAATCAAATTTCACGCTCGATTTACACATTCTGCAGGAGCGTGAATTATTCAGATGGATAAGGACCCAGAGAAAATATATATGTATGTGTATCCAGCGCGTGCGAGTTAATTACTCGCCGAATCGTAAGTTCAGATATATAGTATAGTACGCCTGTCAGACTCTCGGTTTCTGGCTCAGTTGGCAGGGCCGACACTTTCATTGCTATTTGGCGGCCATTGCCGTTCTCGAACCCTCCGTGCATTAACTTCATTATCACTGCACAGCAATTTTAGCATACCTGCCCCAGTTCCTTAGTCGCCCTCCTCAAACATAAAATATAATGCGTTGGTCCCCGTTTTCTCCCTTGCCCTTTTCTGTTGGCTCCATACTTCACTTCCACTTCCGAGTTGTCCCTGGGAAAACAGCTTTGGAAAATTTGCACGTCATACGCACACAACGCTTCCGAAGGGAAGCAGGGGAATTCCGGGTCTCACTGACAACCCTTTTTCCCCAGCTTTTCCCCATTTTATGTGCATTTTAAGCGAACCGAGCGGAGTCAAGTTTTACGTTTTACGATGTGTTTTCAACAGTTGGTACGTGACTTTTCACTGAGCAGCGCAGTTGGTGCCTCAGATTTCCTCTTCCTTTTTTTTTTTGGTAGTGCCGAGAGTCAAGCGTTCGGCCGATAGGGTCAGTCAACAGTTGGCCAACACACACGCACTCGCGTATGTTACATACTAGGCCAAAACGCACTCCTATTAATTGCATGTGTGACCGAAGTCAGCTTTGACATGAACATGGCAGTTGGCATTGGTATTTCGAAGGGGGTAGCAGGGGCTATAGGAGCTTTTGTGGCTGTATTCGTAATTGCTTTTGCGTTAAATGTCTAAACTGTGTGCCGCACACACCACATTCCCCAAAACCCTGCCTCTGCCACACGGAAAAAAATGTAGTCCGGGGACTAACTCGATTTATTTATCGTGAAAAGCATACCACTAATTTATTTTGTGGCATTTCAAATTCACTCTAATGTTGATACTTTTCTATTAATTCTGATGGCCATTTTATAGATTGGTTCATATTATTTTCATACAAAATAATAAATAAATTGAAAATTAAAATAATTGCATATTTATTGAAAATTAAAATAATGTTATATTTATTTATCTAGGACAGCTAAATTGTATTATAGCTTATTTGGAAATGTTCATTTTTTTAACAGCAATAAATAAGATTTAAATTTAAGTTTATTGTTATTTTAGAAAAGTAGTAGAGATTTTTTTCATGAAAATATAAAAGAATGGTACAATGGACTTAACTTCCAGTACATATTTTTTCTTGTGCCTCACACATCGCACAGTGGTCGGGCTTGTATGGAGCCGCGGCCATAAATACTTCTAGATGTGCTATCGCCATGAAACTTTTACCAAAAATCTAGATAAATATTATAAATTTATGTTACAAAAATTGGCCAGATCGTACCACTATATCCTATATCTTCCATAGGAACGATTTTCTCATTTATATGAGAGGGAAATCAAAAATTAAATTTTTGTAATAATAACAAGTTGGTTTGTTTACCGTACGATATTTACAAACTTAGAACTGCAATATAAAAATGTGGGAGTGATTACTGAACTCCACCAGCACCAAAAAAAATTATAAAAAAACAAAACAAACAATAATAAGATTTAATATCATTTTAAAATTTTTTGATCGAGTAGCGAAATAGTTGACTCTAAATGAGTTGACTTTTGGTTATAACTAAGTTTTTTTGTCCATTAATAAAAGGATCAGAACTTAAAAGCAATATGTTAAATAAATCTATATTTGCAGTCGAATTATTAAATATCCTTAATTTTTGATTCAGCGGCTCCTTTAAAAAGCTTTCCAATCAAAAACCAACCAAAAAGCTACAAAAGAAACAGGAAAAACAAGCTACAACAACAGCACACACATAACAAAAAAGATCTTCCTCCTAAAAAAAGGTTCTAAAATAAATGAGGTTAGGTTGCATTTTTTAATGCCACAAGTGCAGCGGCACCTTTCTGCAGCTGGACAAAACATTTTTATAATCTTTAAATATTAATAAAAAACAGGATATAAACATCATTGTAGGAAAACTGGGGAAAACCACTTAAAACTTTACCTAAAACATTGGAACGCATAACATTTACGAACTAAATAGGACGCACACTTTACCACGTATTTACGCAAAACACAGCACAAGTTATTAATTCATGTATCTGTATAAACAAAGTATATACTGTTATGAACAATGTCCATTATATTTGAATGGGGTTAAACCGTGCTTTATAATTTTTTAGAATTTTTTAAAATCACTTCGTGGCACTGCACTGTTGACAAATTGAAAATAAGTAAGCACGTTCTCGCACTTTGCATCCCAGTGTTGGAAAGTCCCGTTAGAAATTCAAAAAAAAAACTTTTGTATTATAAAGCTTGTACAATTAGCTGATCGTAGAACCGGTTTTCGCTGGAATATCTCAAAATCAATTTTTTGATTTTTGGCCTATGGCAGCGACCACTGTGCATCGCTTCGTTATCGTTCTCATTGCATTATGGTCGACAGGCAGGAATTGACCCACTTCGGTGGGCGGAGAACTGTAGGAAAGGAGTTGAGTGCACCGCAACGTAAATCCACTTTCGGTGGCAAAGCGTGTAATTAGCCTCCGCCCGAGTGGCAAACGAGAACCAATTACAATTTCTATTTGCCGGTTATAAATCAGGGTTGGGCCCTATAAAACCCCAACCAGAAAAGAGTCAAATAAAGTGGGCAAGAGAGCCACTCCAAGGATAACAAAATGTCACCGAAAATCACAGAAAAAAGAAATTAAGGCGAACAAATGGCAAGCGTTGCAAAAACCGGGAATTGCCCACCAATGTATGCAATGAAAAATTTTCATTTCGAAAAGGACCAGAGGAAAAATCACCAAGAACAATGAAAATGGTGCGGGAAAGCGGAATTGCAATGTGCACCATCCTTGTGTTCGTGTGTGTAAAAGAGGGGAAGAGTGTGTGAGTGCAGTTAACCATTTTGAGTGTGGCCAGCGAATCTGTGGCAATGTGAAAAGCTGAATTATTCTGAAAATTCGCCATTAAAGACAAGCCGTGGGAAATGGATGCTATCTGCAGTTGCTTTGAAAGTCCTTTTAGAGGGGTTTTAAAAATGGATAGGAGGAGTGGCAAAAAAGTATCAACTGCCAGCATCCGTGTCATCCCATCCGCACACGAGTGGTAGTGTGAGTATGTGTGCAAGTGTGAGTGTGCTTGTGAACTTGAATAGCAACTTTCGCTTGAAAATGTCGCCATAGCGGAGATATGGAATTGATGTAAGTAAACCGCTGCAATGCGAAGAATTTCCCCCTAAGCCGATGGCTTACAGCGCTTTCAATTTGATTAGGACTGTGAATAAACAAAAGAACACAACGAAAGCGAGCCAAATTCAATAAAGAAATGGGATAAAAAAAACTGTATAGTGGAAATGGGCAAACGAAATATTTTCAAAGAAAAATATGCACAGCAAAAGCTTCGGACAAAAGTGAAAACATTTTCCATGCCAAGCGAATAAATATTGGAATGTTGATAGTTTACTATGGTCACATGTTAGTGTCTTACTTTTAACAAACAAAGGCTTTTAATTGCTGAAGTGTTCCTTCTGCTAAATTGTAGAATATATAAAAAAGGCAACAATCTGAAGTTTATATTTAAAAAAAAAATTTTTTTTTGTTTTGGGTTAGTGTCATACGTTCATTAATATAAAGACTTCTTACTTTTTAAATTATAATTTAATAGTAATTATGTAATTTATTATTTATTAGTAATGATCTGCAAGTGTATATAGAGTATTTAGTAATTACCAATCACCCACTCAATGTTGGAAAATAGCAATCAAAATTTAAAAAAGGCCGCAATTTTATTCTTTAATTATAATAATTTTGACAAGCCACGTGGAATGCTCATTATTGAAATATAATTGTAAATAATAAAATACTTATGAATAAATTATATAGTGCTCAAATTTCAGATTTCATATGCAACTATTTATAATTTAAAGTAGGTACTTATTAAATTATATCAAAGGACAAATGTAATTACAGATATTTCCCCATACTTTGCTATTTTCCTTTCCCGCATTGTGCGGGAAAAATCGAGCTGAGTGCTTCATGCGTCGAGGAAGCATCTCGAAAAGGAACCTTTAGCCGCTTTTGCAGACTATTTACACATGGCCGTCTGAACGCGTAAGTGTGTGCGTGTCCTTTGGTTTTCCTTAGACTTTCCCATCAAAGCCCGCCACCCAAGTCTCCTCGGTTGTGTTTGCTTACAAAACTTCACAATTTGATACGGGGGATGGGGGAAATGGTAGAGAGAAACGATTTTTATTTTCAATTTTCTTTGTCGAACACATGACAAAGTGCCATCAACAAGCGAGCGATGCGATGCGGCGCGTTAAGGGAGCAACAAATGTGTGTGTGTATGTGCAAAGGGGCGCCCGGGGGGCCAAGGGGCGTGGCATTTGCCTGTTGAAATATTGCAACCGCTGCCAATAAGCGAAGAAAGGATAACAAAAATTGAGCGATGTGTCTGCCGCAGCCAGGACTACAAGTCTAATAAGGACAACATGAATGATACGAATTGTAGACAACCCATCGATACACAGATGGGTCCCCGTTCTTATAAGAGGCGGCGGAGGCCCGATACTTGTATTGATAAAATGGCAAATATGGCTGCCAACGTTCTTTACTTGTGGATTGCCATCCCAGCTGGGGCTTGAAATGCGATGAGAGCCGCCTGAGGAAGCGGTTTGATTGCCACCTCCTCAGTTGCACCTCACTTCCTCTTTGGCAACCTATCGAAATTGGGGTATTATTTATCAAAGGAAAGGGGGATACCTTTTTCAAGATGTGTGAACTATATATTTGCAATTTGGTTGATTTAAGACCATAAATTATAATATTTCATAAAGTATAAAATACTTGGGTATTATTTATTTTCATTAGGATACAAGCGAAACCCTTTAAAGTGCTTTAATATTTTTAAAAATTTCTGAAAGTTTTTTATTATTTGTTGAACTAATATTATTTTTGAATTTCTCACTGATTTGTCCGTTTCTCTGTCCGTTTCTTTCCCCTTGGCAAGCTGATCAAATAAATTATGAACGAAAATGAAGGTTTAAAGTGTTAATTAAACATACAAAGCTCGTTTCCATTCTGTTGCTGCTGCATAATTTGAATACTCGACTCGAGGCCATTTTTTGTATTTCACTTTCCGCTTTTCCTGTCCATTTTCACCACACCCCCACCCCTTCCACCGTCATTACAGCTTGTAAGTGCTCATTAACATAAGCCGCTGATGTCGTTGTGCACATTGTTGCCATTCCGGTGGCTCTACGGACCTTTGTTTGCCCCCCTGCGAGTGGCCAGGACTCCGAGTTTGGGACCCGGGACTCACGCTGATTGTCGCATTTAAATTAATTTTAATAAAACGACAAAAAGCAAGAATCAAGCAAATTATAGAATCAAAAGACACTGGCCCATAAAAGTAAACAGGCGGGTGGATCTCGTGGATCTGCCGAGAGCCCCGAATATAAAAGTTAAATTAAAAAATAATATCCGACGAGCACAGCGACAATGAAATCGACGGCGGAGAAGGCGAACAAAAATGCGAATTACACATAAAAAGCCGCAATTGAGTTTTTGGACTTTTTCCCGGCCCCCTCGGAAAAGCTGGGGGAAAATCGGTGAAAGGAGCTGCCGAGTGGGTAACTTCGCACAAAAATATATGCGTAAATCTCGACGATTTCAAGCGACTGACGATTTCAATGGGCGTGGTGGTGGGCGTAGGGCGTAGGGCGGTGGGTGGTGGCACACAGTCAACAAGAAAAACAGGAAAAACAACAACGAAATGTGAATCCAAATGAGCAGCACAGGAAAATAAAGGCAGAAGTGGAGCGAAAGCAAAAGCAAAACCGACAAAGGATCTGGCGAAAAGCGGAAAGAAAAGCGTCTCTCGTAAAATTTCCACACACACACACATGAGCTTAGCTGCACAACTGATGGAGGGGGTGGGGAAGGGGGGTGTGGGTAAAAAGGGGGTCTGGTAAATGTCTTAAAGCAACCGCTGCATTGTTTCATTAACTCCGTCCGGAAAGTGTGTGCGCTTCAGCACCCCATTCCCCCACTTTTCCGCATCCTGACAACATTTTATGGCCCCTTTTTTAAACCGAGATCATTGAACGCTTAACTACACTGGAAAAACCCCTGCTGTTCTTTCACAAGCCCCTGAATGGAATGGTTTTTATATCTAATTTATTTACATAAAAACCAAGCGTGCAACCCGAAACTAAACAAGAGAGAACGCTATAGTCGGGTTGTTGTCCCGACTATCTAATACCCGTCACTCAGCTAAAAGGAGTGCGAACGCTGTGTCGGGTTGGTGTCCCGACTAATAATCGTAACTCAGCTAAAGGGAGTGCGAGGGAGATAGATATATAATTTTTGATTGCGTATAACTTTTTAATGAATGGTCCGATTTGAAAAATGTCTTCTACATTTCGATAGGTATAAATATACACAACAAAATTGCATTTATACTTCTCGGAAATCTTTAAAGATGTGGGCGCAGGACCCATTTTGAAATCGTTAGTGGGCGATTGTGGGCGTTAGAGGGAGCGTGGCGCTCGGCTAAAATAAACTTGCGCTGCGTAGGAAGCCAAAGAATATGTGTGGGAAATCTCAACCTTCTAGCTTTTGTAGTTTCTGAGATCTCAGCGTTCATACAGACGGACAGACGGACAGACAGACAGACAGACAGACAGACAGACAGACAGACAGACAGACGGACAGACGGACATGGCCAGATCGACTCGGCTAGTGACCTTGATTAAGAATATATATACTTTATGGGGTCGGAAACGCTTCCTTCTAGCTGTTACATACTTTTGCACGAATCTAGTATACCCTTTTACTCTACGAGTAACGGGTATAAAAATAACAACCTATTCAATTTGATGACCATCACCGATAACCGCAATAAATGACAAATTACAAGCAAATTGGTGCTTAGTTTACTAAAACTGGTTTTAGATTTTTAAACCAAACTTTTCAGTAAGTTAAACAATTATTTTGAATATGTATATGGGAATAAAAAAGATAATTATTTTGTGGTAAAAACATTATGTGATTTATTTAACATTATTTTAAAATTCTGAGTTACAAAGTAAAAACAATTTATTTAAAACAAAAATTATCAAATAATTTTAAGCGTGAATAACTTTTTAATACTAATTTTTTCATTACTTTTTAATTGGAAATATTGAAATAAATCAAACCGCAAAATCCAATTTAATATTCAATTTATTCCATATTTTCGGTATATTATCAATTTCCTGTTTTCGGTGCACCTTTTTAACCCCTGACATTTCATGTTGATTTACACCCAGCGAAACCCTCTTTAATTTTGAGTTTGGAGCAGAAAAATGAAAACATAATTTACCAGGCAGATTTTCCTCTTCAATTCGCCCCTCGAGCTGCAGAGATTTGCCTTACTTTATTGCTAGGCAGGCAGACTTTTCTTCGAGTACATTTCGGTTAAGCTGACGCATTCTGAGTTGATTTACCCATCATTCGCTTAGACGAAAATCTCGTAAATCTCCGTAAAATGAGGAAATAAGTTGTAATTGTGAAATCTTTATCGCTTCATGAAGATGCTAAAAAGCAGGAGTGGCTTCCACTGCTAATTAGTAAGCAGAAAAAGTGAAAACCGAGACATTTCGCTTCGACTCATCTTAATGAAGTTTTCCTATTTACTTTTTGCCTTCTTGCAGCTCCACTACGTAGATTTTTGTTTTCAATGGGAAATCACCGGGACAAGGACGATTCCCGGACAGTTTCCCGGGCTATTTCCCCCACTCCCACTGCCACTCCCCCGGTGCGATCCTCATTTTCAAGCACAATTACCGCACGGAGGCAAGTTTTCAAGGCCGCTTTTAGCACGTAAATTAATGTTGTTTCGCGATGTTTGTTGCTGTTGCTTTTGCTGTTTCTGCTGTAGCTCGACGCAACTTTTGTTTAGAGTTTTTCTAGGCAAAGAAAACTTTTCTCGTTTTTCCGCAGTAAAAGCGTTTCTGTCTTTTTTTCGCACGAAACTGTTGAGTGGCAAGTACACAGAAGTGTTGCCGTTGCCGTGTGTGTTTTTTTCGCCCCAGCTTGTGTGCTTTGTGCAGTCATCAACACTCGCACACACAGCTCCGCGGCGGCAAGTAAATAGAAAGGACATTAAGTGGCGTTAAACAGACGCTCGTGCAACAGCCGCAACATGTGAAGTGGACCAGCGGGGAAGTGGCAAGTCGGGACATCGGGAAGTGGAGGAAATGCATGAGGCGACGCCATTGCAGAGCACATTTATTAGCCTGACACTTGATTCAAATCGGTTTGCTCTTTGTCTGCACATTTTTCATTTTTCTGCCATAAAGCGGAACATGCAGCCAGAGAAAAAATGGCAAAATAGAGGTTTAACTTAATGAATAATACAACAAAATTTACTATAAGTAATGAAATGTACAAATATAATTATTTCGGAAATAATTTTGTAAATACTAAGCCTCTAAAATATTAATTAATTAAAACAAAAACTTATTTAGTATGTGAATAATATCGGTTTTATTTTAAATATTTTAAATATTATAAAATATTGTAAACCTTTTTGTGGAATGCCATTTAAACTTTTGTTGAATTTGAAGCAAACATTTAAATATTTTCATAGATTTGATTTGATTGATTGATTTTAGAATGGTTTCTAAAGAGGATACATATTATTTGGTAAGTCCTTCTCCCTCCCCTTTTCTCTCTGTGCACTTACTTATCATTTTATGCCGCTGGGCGGTGCGCAAATCCCAATGCTAGGATTAATCCGGCTAGCTGTGCTGAGGCACGCGAAATTCCGCTTTTGGCTTTGACCGCACTCGAATCGAAAACTCGCGAATTGGTCACCGGAAATATCCGGGAATTTAGCCACGAACTTTGAGGAACTGTCTCGCACTGCTCTGTTGCTTTTCCGGTTGTCCTGCTGTTGCTCCTGCTTCTTCTACTTCTGCTGCTACTTCTGCTTGTGCTACTGCTACTCCTGCTGCTTTTTGCGTTTTTGCCGCGTTTTTCACCCAAGGACCCAACCAGACGAGGACTGTCGATGAACTGTGCGTCCAGCAGCTGTTGCTGCCCGCTGTTATACGGGCCATAGCACAGTTGGCACAGGCGGCAAGTCCCCAGGCACAGTGGGCCATCGTTGGCCAATCTACGCACACACGGCGTATGCGCAATGTCGAAATCGAGTTGGAGAGCCGAGAGCGAGAACAGGAAACCGAGTGAAAATCTCACGCAGCGGCGGAGCAACAATTTGTTGACGAGCCGGGACGAATCCACGACAGGACATTTTGCTATTTGTTATACGGCAGACAGGCTTGGCGTTGTCCTGTCCGAAGGCAAGAAATAAGACCGGAAGCAAAAAGTCAGCGCGATAAGCAAACGCAGGGCAGGGGGGAATCCTCCGCTCCGTACAGCTGCAAATTCCTGCTGTCTTTTATGGGTGAAACGAAGGGCGCGAGCAAGGACGAACGAACTCACCTTAGTTTTTCCTCGGTTCTAAGTTTTCCTCTGTCGCAGCTACCTTTCCTTCCACATTAGCATAATCGGCTCGCAGTGCCGTGGAAATTGAGTTGGAGCTGCTGCCTGTGCTGCGCCAGAAACTTACTCCGGGCCACACGCGGCGTATGCGCAATGTGCGTTGCTTACAACTGTTGCTTAGGCCCCAAAGGATACCATCCACATCCCCCTCATCCCTCCCCGACTTAATAAATATGCATGAGCAGACCAAGGGGTTTCAATTAAATTTACTCAAATTGCGGTTGACGGAACGGCTTTGCTGCTGTGCTGGCTTTTTTTTCTGTGTGGACGAGGTCAAGAATTTGCATGCAAATATTTTCGGCATTTCCTTCTCTGCTGAAAATTTATTTGTTTTTTGCATTTATTATGGGCATAAGCAGAGAAAAACGGCGCAAATTAAGACGCCAGCGCTGTGATGCGTGCCCGGGAAGTGTTAAATTGCCAAATGAACTTAAGTGAAATGAGTGGGGTTGTTTGGGGGGCCAAAGGGAAGAAGAATTGGAGCAGCTTTAATGGCCAGCATTCTGGTCTTTCCGCTTGGCTCCAAATTGGCGCCGCCCAGGACGAAGGGGGATTCCAGGAGCTTGCCCGAGCAAACATGAACGAAAAAACATGAAACGTGCCCTGCCTGCTAAGGACATTCATTACGCAAGCAATGAAGCTGCCCTTTTCCCGAACCAACCTGCCCCATCCCCCTCCTTTTTGGCCAGTCGACTGGGTTGGGCCACGCCTCCTATTGAATTATTCCAGTTTTATTTCTCGCCATTTGGCTTGGCACACACAGACACACAAACACCGAGGCGGCTGACTTCTTGCCGTCGACCTGGTTGTTGAACCACAGGCACACACAAACACCAAGCACACACAGAGAGAAAGACACCTGTTGATTGGACCTTTCAGGTTGTTTGAGCCACAGCCAAAGCCAAAGCCGAAGGCAGCGGCAACAAGGCGATTTCCTTTCAGCTTATGTGGGCTCAATTTTGTAGTCGAGCCGGCTCCTTCTAATGGCCATGGTATATTGAATCGATTGACGGTGGGTCGGGCAAAAAGGTAGAGGGGAGAGTTAGGAGCTCGGAGGCTGTGGGAAAAGTCATTTGGCCTAAGCAACCGCAGCCCGTTCGGAGTTACTTCCTTGTTGCCGGTCGTGTCGACAACAATTGATTTCAAAATATTAATTAACCGGATAAACCAATTGAAGTTTCCTGAGAGGGTAAATAGCACGAAAAGGGCAAATAAAACTGGGGCAATGGTTCCTATAATGTGATACAAATTTGGTACTTCCTTTTAGGGGAACGGTGAACGACATGTGGTATTTCACTGGTCAGTCAAGACGTCAGGAATATATATATCTCCGTTATATGTTTTTTATATACTTATAAAAATAGAAACACCGAAAATTGATATTTTAATAATATATTTATACCCTTGCAGAGGGTATTATACATATGTCGGAACGAACCGGATCGGACCACTATATCTTATGGCTCTCATAGGACCATTCGAACATTGCACGTTTTTCGTTATGAAGTAGGCATTTTGATTTCTGACTTTTAAAACCCAAATCTAAAAAAATGGCCAATAAACATCTGATATACCTAAAAGGGACCCATCGAGATAAAGCGTTTGAAGCTCTCAAAGAAGGTAAGTATGCATTTGAACTGCAAGGGTATACAAACTTCAACTAACCTTCCCATCTTGTTTTTTATATTTTTAATTTTAAAAAATTAAAGTATTACCTCTCCAAAATTTAAAGATTTCCCTTACATTTTTAATGACAGTAATATTTTATTTACAGCAACCATTTAATGACTAGAAAAATATATATTAAAACCATTTTTTTGAGTTTGCAATGCAGTTTAATATTATACATTACTTAATTTACCTAATTACTTTTTTTAAAGGAAATTTTAATTTTAAAATAAACTTAATTCTAATTTGTGACATATTTTAAATATAGTATTATATTTTTTAGAGCTAAAAAAATTTAAAACCGATTTACGAGTGAGCCCCCTTAATTATTTGTTAGCGCCATCTACCTCTGCGGTTAACCGTTGTATTCTCACTTAGCCAGTACACACTCAAATCTAGCGGAGACACGCACCAAAAGTGACGCAGCGAAATGGTTCGTGTCTCGGCTAAGCGGTTCGTGCCTCGACTAAGCGGAGACGCGCACCAAAAATGACGCAGCGAAATGGTTCGTGTCTCGGCTAAGCAGAGACACGAACCAAAAATGACGCGCCGTTTCTAGTGTGACCATAAAAATAATCCCGAAAACTATCGACATCCCTAGTCAGTGGTGAGAAAAAATATTTTGAGATACGTTCGACATCCCTAGTTTTGACCAATCTATCGATACATAACATGGCGTTGAGGTCGGACTACGAGGTGAGCGAATTTAAGCCAGAATTACAAGTAAAACTAAGTTAATTAAGTGCCAAAGTGGGGAAGTGCAAAAGATTGGTGAACCGTGACTTTGGTGGGCCGAAAAAACAGGGCCAAAAGGGAAAACTTCGACTGAAACGCTGAGCGGGCGTTGTTTTTAGTGGGAAAAATCGAAGCCCGAGTGCGCTGGTGTGGGTGTGTGCGTGTATCTGTGTGTTGTGTACGTCGCTGTTGTTGTTGGTGCTCTGCTTCTTCTATTTGTTTTGTTGCTGGTGGAAAAAGCAGCAACAACAAAGCCGAGGCGACGCCCTAAGAAGTTATTAATTTGTTTGTGGGCTTTCCGAAACTGGAAGTGAAAACGCAGCTGAAACTGGGTGTGGAGTCCACTAATCCTATTGGATGCCGCGAGCCTCTTATCTGATTACCTGCTCATCTTCTGGATTAACCTGGGTTTAGACCTGGTTTTTGGTTTTTTTCGGATTCGGATTAACTTCTAATGCGACTAGCTGCCTCTCTCCCTCTCTCTTTGAGCCTCTCTCTCCGACGCGAGCTCTTGCTCTCTCGCTTTCCAGGTGTGCTTCGTTCTTTTTTTTGGCTCGGGCTTCCACGACTCGCGTGTTAAACCCTTAGCTGACATGCGCAATTCCCGTTTTCCAGTTTCCAAACTCAAATTTCCACTTTCCAGGCGAGAAAGCTTTTCGCTTTTTCGTGCCTGGAAATTTTCCACTTTTCGGCTTACATAACCGGTACTGCTGCCACCGCCCCCTCCCCAACCACGCCCCATTCCGCCGCATCTCGCAGATTTCATTATTGGAATCTCGAGCCCTAGAATAAACTACCCTGCCTAACGTTCGCACTCGACGTTTATTTTTCCATTTTCCGTGCTGTTTTCCCTCCTTCCGGAATTGGTGTCATTGGGCCGAGTCGTGCGCTGCTAATTACACACACTCGCACATTAGCGTAAATCGCCGTACTTTTTCCGTATTTCTTTATACTAGCACTCGCCCTTCCCTTTGCTACCCTTAGCTAGTCGATTGCTAACTAAATGCCCCACCGATGACGCCACTTAATTACACCGCAGACGTTAATGAGTTGTTCCCAGGGCCGATGTTTCTAGGCAGGTTCTATATTCCTTGGGCTAGACAAGACATCCAAGTCCGCAAACCCAGCTCTATTGATTTTGGGGCTTGTCTAAGGGCAGGACACACACACACACGCATCCACATCACAATTATCTTCTCCTTCCTCATTTTCAAACTTAAATTTGAATTTTAGAGTGACCAGATTTCCTTCAGCCTAAAAGTAGGCATCCGTTGAAAATGCACAGTGCACAGTGGTCGGGCTTGTATGGAGCCGCGGCCATAAATACTTCTAGATGTGCTATCGCCATGAAACTTTTACCAAAAATCTAGATAAATATTATAAATTTATGTTACAAAAATTGGCCAGATCGTACCACTATATCCTATATCTTCCATAGGAACGATTTTCTCATTTATATGAGAGGGAAATCAAAAATTAAATTTTTGTAATAATAACAAGTTGGTTTGTTTACCGTACGATATTTACAAACTTAGAACTGCAATATAAAAATGTGGGAGTGATTACTGAACTCCACCAGCACCAAAAAAAATTATAAAAAAACAAAACAAACAATAATAAGATTTAATATCATTTTAAAATTTTTTGATCGAGTAGCGAAATAGTTGACTCTAAATGAGTTGACTTTTGGTTATAACTAAGTTTTTTTGTCCATTAATAAAAGGATCAGAACTTAAAAGCAATATGTTAAATAAATCTATATTTGCAGTCGAATTATTAAATATCCTTAATTTTTGATTCAGCGGCTCCTTTAAAAAGCTTTCCAATCAAAAACCAACCAAAAAGCTACAAAAGAAACAGGAAAAACAAGCTACAACAACAGCACACACATAACAAAAAAGATCTTCCTCCTAAAAAAAGGTTCTAAAATAAATGAGGTTAGGTTGCATTTTTTAATGCCACAAGTGCAGCGGCACCTTTCTGCAGCTGGACAAAACATTTTTATAATCTTTAAATATTAATAAAAAACAGGATATAAACATCATTGTAGGAAAACTGGGGAAAACCACTTAAAACTTTACCTAAAACATTGGAACGCATAACATTTACGAACTAAATAGGACGCACACTTTACCACGTATTTACGCAAAACACAGCACAAGTTATTAATTCATGTATCTGTATAAACAAAGTATATACTGTTATGAACAATGTCCATTATATTTGAATGGGGTTAAACCGTGCTTTATAATTTTTTAGAATTTTTTAAAATCACTTCGTGGCACTGCACTGTTGACAAATTGAAAATAAGTAAGCACGTTCTCGCACTTTGCATCCCAGTGTTGGAAAGTCCCGTTAGAAATTCAAAAAAAAAACTTTTGTATTATAAAGCTTGTACAATTAGCTGATCGTAGAACCGGTTTTCGCTGGAATATCTCAAAATCAATTTTTTGATTTTTGGCCTATGGCAGCGACCACTGTGCAGTGGGCCGAGAACATGGGGAATTTCCAAAAGGGAATTCCCCTGGGAAGCTTACGATTTTAATTAGGATTTCTTTTCAAAAAACTGGAAAGTTTCTATAAGTTACTGCATACTGAATTTGCCTTATTTTTCCTTTAGTTTAAGGATATGTCTGTAACTAAGATAATTTTCTAAGAAAATATGTTATTTTAAGTTTTATAAATTTTTTATTATTACCCCTAGACAAGTTTCAATTTCTTATACCCCAACCCACCGTGCTTGGCTGAAATTCTATTATGATTTCACGCACAAATCCGCGTAGAGCTGAGTTATGTATATCCCGCACCCCCGCAGGCGTCGTAGCTTCATTTTGTATGCTGAGTCATGCGCTTTCAATTTAAGTCAATTTAAAAAAGCACAGAAAAAATCAAGAAACTACAATCAGACTGAATACTCTAAGAACAAGCTCACCGACATCGCGATAATGAAGTTTTCTTTTCCTCCATGGGTAAATGATATGGAATTGATGGCCAGCCGAAACCAGAACTTGTTGGTATATGTCTGTATCTAGGCATTTATCAGTCGAAAAATGCAGATAAAGCAATTAAGACTTTATGGGCGGACAACAAACAGAAGAATGCCCTGTTAACGCTAGTAATGGCAGGTTCCATTCTAACCCCCAGTTCTTAATTATTATCAGCAGTTATCAACATTTGACATGCAGAATATGCGGTTATGTTTATATTAATGCCAGATATTTTCGGCACCCCAAAAGGGGACAGGCCTCCTTCTCTCTGTCCAGTTTCACCCGGCTTTTAACTCAGTTTTGAGATTTTAATTTTGCTTTAACTGTTTAACAGATTGCCGGGGGCCCATAAAAGGCGACAGCGATAATAATTACAACTGGAAAATACCAGAAAAGCGTCTGCCGGAGGCGGTGACTTGCTTTCGGCAATCAAAGCGTGCCAACAAAATAATATTGGCCATTTTAATTCAATTACACGCCAATAAAAATCTAATCAACTGACAATGGCCAATCGTTCGAGACGTTCAAGTGCAGGGGGCAAAAATGGAATAGTACTCTGGCATCAATTGGCAGTCGCTGCAAGATGTGGAAAATGGAAAATTAGCACCTCGTCTATTGACTGTTTGCTGTCACATCCAAAGATTGCACTTGACAAGGACTCCGATTTGTTTCGATTCGGTGTGATATTTGGCACTTGCCCACTTGCCAGCTTGCGTCAATGGGTAGGGTTTTAATTACCGCGCTTGCATAATCAGCCCACTGTTAGGGGTCTGGGGCTCCAGTTTCCCGGGTGTATCTGTATCTGTATATCTGCGGGCTGCCGCTATATTTACCTTTCGTCTGCTTATCAGATAACGCCCGCCCCACACTTGTAGATTAAGTTTTAGAACGGCTACCTTGATTTATTTTCGTTTTCGTTTGTTTTCAACTTGGTATTTTCGGTACGCCTCCCAGGGTCCATCGATCAAGAGCCTTCAGGGGTGGGTTTTGTTGTCCGGCTACCTGAAAATAAGGTTTAGGGAAGACCATTGAAGCGGCTGAAGCTCAACAATCGCACTATTGTTCCCGCCACCGGTTCAAACGAGTTTTGAGCGGTGAGACGACGAGATCTACAGAGTTCTGAACTCGTCTTGTGTCACGCACTTAATATTGTCTGAGCGACAACAATTACCGCAATTACCCGAACGCATTGTGGGAGGAAGTAAACGAGCTGGGCCGAGATTAAGCCGGCTCGTCAGGGCAATCTGTAACGCCGAAGGAAATGACATAACTGTCAAATATTCGTTTGGGCACTCAACTCCTCGGATACTTTGATTCAATTGCCGGGCGGGCAAATGGGGAAGGCATAAATAATGAATAAACACAGAAGCCCAGCGGGGCTAGCCAACTATTCCGGATCGAGTAAATAAATATATATATAGGTGTATCCCGCCTGAACCCGTTGAAATCGGATGAAATCGGCAACCACCAGTCGCTGAGATTTCTTCTGGCACTGGAGATGTATAAAAAAATGCGAAAGCATCTTGGCATTCGCATACCTGCCATAAAATGGAAAATGTTTTCCAAACGATGCAGACAATTGAAAGATTGTTCGAATTCTCCCAGCTGAGAAGATGTATGTAACTCAATTGTGTGTGAATCTGGGCATGTATCTTTTGATTCGCACTCTGCCTGCTGCTCGTCGCTCCTTAAATCGTCATAATAAATTTTTATTTAATTTAATGCCTCATATGTGACGACAATATCAGCAATTGCCGCCACTTGCACATACACTCGCACAAAGCACGGCCCGTCCGTAATTTGTTTTAATTTAAATACAATTTAATACACGCCGCTGACGTTGCTCTTCCACTGACTTTCGCAGTCACGATCGCGATCGCTCCGAAATAAAAAAGCCTCTTTGCCGCAATGCAAATGCAAACAAATTACTATAAGTAGCAGGCCAATGCCAATTTCGCTAGTAGCCGAAAATAACCGGGTTTTTGGAGTCGAATCAAATTATCGCACTGCCCGATGATAATGACAAATAATAGTGGCAAATAAGTCGGGCAAACAAATAGCCGTCAACAGCTGTAATTGGTTTTGGGCACCGCGGCACTTGAGCCGAACTGGTTTGCGTCGTGACCAGGTGAAGTGCGTCAGTGGCTGTGGATGGGTTCCGATGGTTCCGTCAGATAGCAGATAGCGGATAGCTGATACCTGATAAGGTCCCACCGATTCCCGATTGTCACTGCAGAAGTTTATGGTATAGGTTGGCCTGGCAACCTTGGTGTGGGGATCTGGGGAGCATTACCTCCAAGTAACCGCCGCTCGCTCGGATCCCTTGTACGTATTCCCACTGTCTTCCAATTAGACGTGCCAACGTGCCACAAATCGCTGGCTCTGACTGCTGCCGCTTAAGTAGGTTAGCCAGCACGCTCTCAATTGAGGCTGATTTAGTGCAAAGCGGTTCATTGAGCGGTGGCGCGTGTCAGCCCGATGCACCCACCTAGCCCACTCCAAGAACTTGGAAAAGAAGGGGTTCCTATCGATTTGTGGGCATGTGATGAGCACAGCGAAGTGGGGGTTCCATCACCCAATGCATCATTAATACGTTTTTTCCTTTTTCATACAAACAAGTTTTTCTCACTCACTCATTAAATTCCCAGAAATATAATTACGGCATTATTGGAGAGGAGAATCTTTTCACTTTCAAATATAAGAGATTTTCTATACAATATACTGGCAATTTCTTTGATAATATTTTATTAACCCAAGTGGAAATCAGTTTATAACTTGGGTAGACGGCTAAAATGAAATGAACTTCACAGCGGTATAATTAAAAGGTATTACAAGCTTGCTTTACGGGTAAATAAATTACTGGCTAATTTGAAATGCAAAGTTCCAAACCGGTTATATGCAAAGGCTAATGATGTTCAGACAGAATATTTCAAATATTTTATTCTTTCATTGTTTTCTTAACACTTTTATATCCAGGTTGGTCATGCTATTATATTATTACATACCTAGTCTCACTGATAAGGAATACAAAGTTGACTAACCATCATTACGCTCGTTTCCCAGCCTCCGAGTTATTAAAGATAGTTATTTCACCAGATCTCCACTATCAGTTGGCTTTATGGAGATGAAGTGGCAACTTGACGCCGGTTTTAGGGCTCTTGAAGAACACCCCAAAACCAAGTGAACCTTGTTTTTGCCAAGAGAACGAGAAAAGTCACTCTGACTGTGGCAGCAGTTCCCGCTGCGCGAACTCATTTGGCCAACATATTGAAGCGGCCCCCTTAACCCATGACAGCCCCTTCCGTCCAGTTGGTTTCCAGGCAATGACAAGTGCACACACGCGCTGAATGGGCCATAGAAAATGCTTGTGCTATACTAGATAGCTGCTTTGCTTACTTTATTATTATGTATATTTTAATTTTGATTAGAATTTATTGCTCCATTTTCGGACGAACGGTCTCCGTCGTCGGTTCGCATTACCCAACTGAAACTCAAAGCCAAGCGCTGTCTGTGTCTGTATCCGTATCTATGAGATACGATGCGATGGGATGAGATGGAATAGGATGAATCCAAGATCTGCCCGCCCACAACGATGCAGCCCAGTCAGCTGCTGGCTGTCCGTTCCCGCAAACCGTGAAATCGGATTCACAAGGTGGGCGGTGGGCGGAGGGAGGTGGTAGGAGGCTATATCACAAGCTTATGCTTTCCATTGCTCTACTAAATTAAACGTGGAATAACAATTGGTTTTTTCCGGGGCATTTCATTCAATGCTGCCCGCCGAGAGATGCCAGTGACTTTCCTTCATCGTTGTCGCCGTCTAAGGTTTTTCTCATCTTTTTAACTACTATATGAGCTGGATAGATGGATGGATGGATGGTCGCTTCTTTACAATGGGAATGGCGTAAATTAGACGAGCTATGCTCGTAAATCTATTGTCATAAACGCCTACGAGGAGCGGCGAGCAAATTGCTTCGAATGGCATCATAGACTAACTAGAGCCGGACTTCGACTTGGGTTTGGAATGAGTTTACACGGTGCTAAGTCGTGTTTGATCAGAATTTCGAACTAGGATTTGTTTAAGAGCTTGTACTAGGGTATAAAAAGTGTTTCTGATTCAAGTAGTTGATATATATCACTAAGTTCTTTCTAAAATAAAGTTTAAAAGTTTTGTAAACATTTAGCCCACACTTGCAACGACTGTAATAATTGCCCACCACTTCCCTTACCTTGAAACATATCACAATACCATTTCCTCGCATGACCATTGTAGTCCGACCGCCATTCATGGCGAGAAAAGACCCCCCAGGGTTCGCGGGGGGTGGCATTGGGTCACACATTTTAATCAATGCTCAAGTACAACAGACCGCTGGCAGCTTTATGGCTCATTCGCTCGCATATCGGGGCACTCGTGATGGCTGTGATTATGCTGCACTTGGTCTCGGACTTTCTGTCGCCGTCTCTGATTTCTGTCGCCGCTCTGCCAGCCTTTCAGTTTTGCCAGGGCCCAGGTCATGAACGCCATTATGCAACGGAATCGAGCCACGCCGCCCACTCTTGCGGCCTGAATCGCTCCTCTTGCTCCTCTGCGCCCCCCCAAAAAACACCCCCTCAATCCCAGCGGCCGGAGGATTGCACTTGCCAATGGCAATTAGCGAGCTGGCCAAAGTTTTAGCTGCTCGCTGCCAAACCAACTTGCACGCTCATCCCCTTTTTCGAATGCAAAGTGCGAATGCAACTCCTACAAACTGTATAGTGGAACTTACCCAGCTCAAACTTTCAAATGTCGCACAACCAAAGCGAACTTGGACCATGAAATGCCAAGTAACAGATCTTATCATTTCCATTTTATAGCCAGGATATTTAATTAATGTCCTTCATCTAAGTTTATGTTGGCCATAGAGTATTTCTAACATTTTGTTTTTAAATTTTGTACAATTTAATTTGAGTTCCAAAACATAATATTAAATTGTATTGAAAGTAAGATGTGTTAATCAAAATAACTATAATGCATCATATTGTAAAATTAGACCCCACAATAAATATATTATTCGACCACTAATGACCCAGTATTCTTAGAGTAGAGTCATCGTAATCCTCCAGCTCTATAGCTCGAATTTGAGTTCATATTGGGGTCTTCGCAGCGGCAGTGGCTAGTTGACTTTGGCACCACGCTAAATGGTAAAGTCATCAGCGCTGCTCCGCTTATTGATTTTGCCTAAAAGTCATAATTGCCAGTGGAACAGACCCTTTTTGTTTAGTGGGCCCCCGGCCCTTAGCCGCAGCCATAGTTCGCGTATTGATTTTTCAGAAGGCTGGCACTCAGTTTCCCAGGAACGGAAGGGGAGGCGACACGTGGCGGGGGCGTGGTCGTGGCAGGTGAGACACCAAATTGAGCTGTTCCGGGGAATATCTGCGCTTGACTGATCGATGGCCGGCTTGATATCCAATGACTGCGATATAGGACGCCGTCTGGAGACGTCAAACTGACCGATTGGCCATTGGCTTGGCTAGGTGGAACCCTCGTCAGTTGACCATTTGTCAGCTGAACTCATTGACGAGCTGTGACGTCGCTCTCATTTTACATAAGTAAAAGGCTCACGAGTCGCTTCGCCTGGATACATATACTTCTATGGGTCACCCCGGCGATATCTGGGAAATATTTATAACTTTATCTATGTATCTCAACTTTCATTCCGGTTGCCAAGTGTTTTTTGTCGTGTCATTACATAACTTGATATTAGGCCAGCTCGGTTGGGTAGAACTTTTGGCGGACACAACTGGCCAACACGGTCACTTAATTCGGCATTTGTTTATTTATTTTGGGCCTCCTCTTCGGCCACCCCCCCATGTACTGTATCATGTAGCCAAGTTGATGACCCACAAATTGAGTTGGAGTTCATCTGGCCGAGACACTCCTTCAGCGGATATCACACGCGATTTAATAAGTTGATAAAACGTGCACGATTCCGGGCAGAAATCTGGATGGCCTCGGTGGATCGATAGGGGAGTAATACCACTTACCCCCCGAAAAACCAGAGAATGAAACTTTTCCCGCTGCTTTTGCTGGCACGATGTCTTATATTGATTTTCCGTCGGATTTTGTGCACACAGAAAAAATCTCCCGGTCGAAAATTGTATCTTTGCACACATTTTCATGAGGGAGCTTGAAGTATGTACATTTCCTAGATTTCTTTAAAGTAATATAATCATGAAATTATTAAGTTTGATTTGAATGAATGCTATAAATATTTATTTTTTTTATTTTATATTTTAAGATTTCTTTGTGAAGTGTATTACTCACTGACCAAGTGCGTATCCATGTGATTTTTTCGTTTCTGTGCTGGCAACATTACGTGTAATTAAACTCGAGTTACAAGGGACCCAAAATAGACTCAAGGTCCGAAAAGGAAATTACTTGAGTCCTTAAGCCAGTCGTGGTGTGTCATTTCACCCGCATCCCCGCCACTTTGCCCATAAATGTGTTAAGTAAGAATAGGAAAAGCTTGGAGTCACGGGTAGACACATCCTTGCATGGGTGGGTATAGGCGACATAGGGGATATATCTGGGCTACGTAGATTGAATGTGGATTACTTAATATGGGAATATGATTTTCCTAGCGTGTTCCACTGATTTACCGGGGAGGTTTTCCACTTGGCCCCGGGGGTTGTCCAACTGACTGGGATATTGAATCCTAGTCTGAGTAATTGTCATCACTTCTGGGGGGGATGGGTACAGCTGGAGTGACGTCATGCAAGGGCTCGATAAGGCGGCAGTTCCGAAATGCCAAAGTTGTTGGCCTGCCCTTTTTATCAAACGCTTTGTTTTCGTTATACAATTTATGTAGATTTTCGCTCTCTATCACTCTGTGGCTGATTCTCTTTTTCTCGCCACCCCTCTTTTGTGCCCGTTCTTTTGTACCCCCCTTTCTCCGCCCGTCCTTCTCCAACTGACATACATTCCGCTGCTCCGAGCTGCGCAGCCAACCCCTAGCGCTCTCGGCCGCCCCCTCCCCCATCCCCTCTTCTTCTCCCGCTGCTCCAGTTTCGAAGTGCTCGCTCTCCATTCCGCTCTTCTCGCCATTGCCTGCCTCACTTGTCACACTGCCATAGATTTTTCGGCTGGAAAGCTCTCAGCCACTGTGCATTTTTCGCACGAGAGGGTACACTTTTAAAAAAATGTGAGGCCCTCAGTTCAGTCAGTCTGTAAACAAATTTTCGAAATTTTATTCCAAATCCATCTAACTCTGTAGTTCACGGAACACAACAATAACTCTCGCAGATGAAACACTCGTACGAGTTGTTTCATATAATGGCTAATTTTATGATTTTTTGAAAAGTGATTTATAAATGTATTTTTGGTTCTGATATCCCAAATCAAAGAATTCAACTACTCACACTTTAATCGGAAATGAAAAAAAAATTGCCTTCGACACACGATAAATCAAACACACAGCAAAATGAGATTTAGAAATCCTATTTTCCAAAACGGACTAAAATAAGGAAGTTATGTTCCGCATGAAAACCAGTTTAGACATCTAAGAAAATGTAGGTCAACTACTTTGCAATGAAAAAGGGATAAAACTAAGCTACTTTTTCATGGCTACATTATGTAGTTTTCCGGTTGTTGAAATGCTTTCAGAGAGAAGACACCTTGAATCTTTTACGAATTTCGAACCCAAATACAGTCTAGTTTTTCGACGGGTGTAGGAGAGCATTGGGGCCGCTGTGTAACATCTGCTGGCGAAAGCTCTCGCCGAGCCGTCGACGTCGGCAGAGGCAGAACGTTCTATCCGAGAATCGAGAAAGCTTAACCACTCGCGGCGCGCCGAAAAGTTTCAGTCGAACGTCGAATCCGAACTGGGAAGGTCCAATTGTGGCAGCAGCTATCTCGTCTATTTGTCGGGTGGTACAGTACAGCTCTGCTCCCCCGCCGCCCGCCCGCCCCCTCGGCGCTGGTGTGTGCTCCGCTGCTCTGCTTACACAATAACTGTGCATCGATTGAGTCCAGCTCGAGAAGAGGAAGCACGGCACAGGACTAACTCCTCTCGTTCGACGAAAAGACAAAAGGATTACGTATAGCCAGTAGCCAAGAGCGAACGGCAAGCGTGTGTGATCAGTATTTGTTGTATTTGTCTCGTTCCAACGCGAATCGGTTTTAGTGCTGAAAACAAGTTCAATACTGCTAACGGGGTAGTTTTCTGCGAAAGCCCCCAAAACAGAATTCGCAACGCCAAGCGCAAAAATTGTGTAATAGCACCCAAACGTGTAAAAGGTAGAAAAAAAAAGCAAAAAAGAAAGAAAGAAAAAATGAACAAAATGAAACCAAGAACTTTCCATGTCTGCTCAACTGCAGCGCCCACCGACCACCCACCGACCGCCCACCACCCCATTAGGGGCGTCGAGAAAACGACAACGTCCTTGTACGGAATCGATTTTTCCAAAACTTCATGCCTGGCGTAATGGATATATACATTTGTAACCATCTGAATCTGAAGAGAGAGCGGAGATCGAAAAGAACCTGTGTGTGTGTGTGTCGAGGCATTTTCATTTTCCCGGGGGGCATATGGGAAAGATGCATTTTTCAGACGGATTTGACAGTGTTCGAGTGATCTAGAGTGATTTAATGTGTGCAAAGAGGGATAGGGAAAGCGAAAGAAATAATGTTTTTCCTCCTTTTTGATTTGGCATTCAATTTGGCGTTCATGGCAAGCCAAACGCATGTCCGTCCGTTTGTCCGTTCGTCCGTCCGTCTATCTTTTTTTTCGGATTTTTTCTCCGTCCGTCCGATTCCTCCGCGTCGCTTTCGTCTGACGTACTTTTGTGGCAATGAAATCGTTTAGATTCAATTGACGCGATTTACATTTTGGAATAGCAGTAATTTCCTGGCCACCCCACACGAATGAGTGGAATATATAGGCTATATAGCGATTTGGGACCCCCCGCCAGGCGATTTCATAATTCCGCACACAGCATAAAAAGAGGGGCAGGAAAAAGTCTTGGAAAATTTCGAGCATTTTCCTGCCGCTCTTTTCGAGATTGCGCCCCTAGCGATTCGCTCTCACTGCGCTGTTTACCGTTAAGCTCGCTCACTTTCGGAATCCGTTCTCCCTCTCTTTGTCTCTCTCTCTCTCTCTCTCTCTATTTGCCATGTGCCGTTATTTGGCATCCTGGAAACTGCAGCCCGCCTGCATTTCCACACTCACTTCCATTGTCCAATTCCATTTCCACACACTTTCCCATGACTCCGTGGCCTTCCAGCGGTCCACTTGCTGCTCCACCGCCTCGTCCTTCCAGCGCCCGCGTATCCTGTGGATTGTTGCATAAGCTCGAATCGTATTAATCTTGCCTGCCCTTTTCTAACTTTTAATTTTCTCATTTCAGTTGTTTTTTTATTTTATTTTCCCGTTCATTTGTTACTCGTATTTTATTTGCCTCTCCCGCCGTCGTCGTCGTTTGCATTTTTGTTTGTTGATCGTTTAACTGTCTCGCCTCTAATAAGTTTAAACAAGAATCCGCATTATGAGTGCTCAGGTGGGTAATCAAAGCTGACGAGATCAGAAATATTTCACCCCATTTACGTATCTGCCTCAATCATTTATAATTTACCTTGACCAGTGCGCGAGCATGATTAATTTAAGTTAACTTTTACCCTAGGTTTCAGTAATCCTAAATAAGGGTTACATAACTCGCCCTTGTCTTAGTTCTAAGGAGGGGTTCTGATAAGAAACAGAGTCATAAAGGTCTGAGTTCTTCCAACAGAGCATGCAAAACGTGCGAAAATTAAGCAGACAATTAGCGGGGAATCGTTAATAATGTTTAAATTGAACACTCGGGGAACTGAGATCATTAGCGAGTTAAGCTCACCTGGATTTACAGGGGTTCACAAAAAACAAGTCGAGTTCACAGATAGGCAGAGTGAAAATGCATTTCTCAGATACGCGATACGAGATACCAGGCACGATACGTTATCATGCCCAGTAAAACGGGTTTGCCAGTTGGAATTTTTTTTTGTTTTTTGGGGTCTAGCGGGGAAAACAACGAGCCCAGGGAAAAACAGTTTCGATTTCCGAGTCGAATGCATTGTGTTCTATTAATTCGAAACAGACACCTGAGCGATTGAGCCGCTTCAATCTGGTTTGAAACTGGTTAAAACCGAACTTGCACTCACCTGCCGGCGAATGCACCTTCGATTGAAAGCGATGTGGCGACAATTTGTGTGCGGCTCAAATCTCTTGTTTTCGGCTACGCCCGGCAGCCTTACACATTTCCCAGATACTTTTGCTTTTCCTCTTTTTTTTTTGCATTGATTGAACAATTAGCACGTCAATTCGGTGCACCGCTCTTTCCCTCCGAACCGTCGACTTGTTGTAAATTGATATTCAAGTTCAAATGCCAAATGGTTTGCGGCGAAATGTGCGCAAACCGTTCTGTTCTGTTCTATTCGGTTCAGAGGGGAAGCAGCTGGAGCGCAGCCACAGATACATTTGTATCTGTTCGCCTAATTGGCTCGCTGGCAGCTCACAGTTTGCAGTTTTTAGTTTTCAGTTCTCAGTTCTCAGTTTGCTATTTTCCATTTCGCTGGGTTATGTAAGCTTTTCTGTGGGCTGCCCGGCCATTGTCGCATTTTGATTTATATTATGTATATATATCGCCTCGATCTCCATCCTGGACCCCAATCACAAACCCCCAAACCCAAATGCCACTTGGCATTGTTTCGGATCAATTGAAGCATGAAAAGCGCGATTAAGTTGAATTAATTTGTGAATAGGAAAATCGGAATTAGCGCCATTGTGGGAAAACCAGTCGCTTTCCGCCGCCCAAAGTCATGGCTAACAATTGTTTTGCACTTCCTAGGCAGGCCTAGTATGTAAGCTTAAGCTACGATTACCACTAAGTATTATTCTAACCCATTTCGATATCTTAACTCTAATCCTCTAATCAGATTGTCTAGCACTTGAGAGGGAATCTTAGAGAGAGGGAAACCAGCGACGCAGAGATAAAAGATACGAACGCCGCCGCGCAGGCAGATCGATAGTTGTTTGAACACTTGCCACAGTGCGTAAGCCAAAAAGTAGAGAAACCTTTCAGTGCCATTTCCCTGTAGACCCGATTCTCGGTTCGATTTATTTCATGCTGGCCAACGCCGTCCTCAATTGAACCAAAAAAAACTGAATAGGCAAAAAAAGATAGCAAAAGAAATAACCCGAAAGCAAAAGCACATATAAAATATAATGAAAATAAATAAATCAAGACACGCCAGGGCGAAAAAGCAAAGCCAAACAAAGCGTACGATTCTCGAATATAGTCGAATATACCCGCAACTTGGCTGCCATGTGAACGCGACAGGTTTGCGTTCTCGCTTTTCCCCTCGCCCTCGCATATATTAGTGTGTATACATACTTTTCTCTCGAGACATTCGTATTTTTAATTAATTTGATTTGATTTCTTTCGACCCCTCAGTTTGCATGGCCAAACAAATCGCAGTCTGATGTTTATATTGCATATCTTTTGAGTTCTTTCTCGCTGACGGGTGCGCTCTTTACTCGACTCTTTTGTTTGTTTTCAAAATAATATTTGAGCGCACCATGAATGAGTCACGAGGCACTGTAGATAAGGCTTTTCGATCCGTTATAAGGTCGAATTTTGGCTAACACCAGCTGGAAAGCCTTTCCTTCTGGAAGTCTATGTATAACACATGATTCATTGTCCTTTTTCAGCCTGGCAAAAGTTTTCCATTTTTCCATTTGCGCTGAATCATCAAAACAAATCGCGTGTTGCCAGGCCAACGAAAACCGCAAACCCTTGAAAAACGCCTTTAGTTTTAGTTCAGAATTACTGTATGCATCATAACCTATCTTATTAATGTTTATATTCGTATTTCATAAGTTTATTTGTAGTATCTCTGGTTCATCCAAACTTATGCATCACCTTTTTGGTTATTATATGTATATCTTATAGTTGGGGTAATTGCTAGCTCTGATAAAGTCAAAATATTATAATAATTTCGGAAATAATTGTTTTGAAATCTCCTCAAATAAAATCTAAACTTTATCAGAGGTAGCAAATTACTCTCTAGTTTTTATATAATACTCATATGCATAGTGTACGTCTTGCATTTGTTTATGCTCGCCTTTCGTTTTGTTCGACTTTTGATTTTTATCTCTTCCTCCTTAAATACGTTGTTTTGTTCGCCCATCATCGACATCATCAATCAAACACCACCCAACAACCAATCGAACCACCAACCCACCAAAACCCAAACCAAACCGAAACCGAAACCGAAACCTTCATGCGCGTAGCATGGGAGAGCGGACTCTTATCGAGTCGCCACGGTTATAGCCACCGATGACGACAATCGGACAGCCGATGGCCAGTACAAGGTAAATCGAATTTTCCTCACTCACACACACGAGTATCTCTCATCCACTTTATTTATGTTTTTCACTTTTCACACACTCTGCTTTCCTTTCGATTTTATGCGCTTTACTAACCCCAACCCATTCCGTTACCATCAATTTCCCTTTTCCCGGTCTATAATTGCACTTATTATTTATTATATTTGTTAAATTTGGGCATTCTTCCAATGGCATTTACCGAGTTCGGTTGACATTTAGAAAGAATTGGCGAAATGTTTACAGCATCTATAAATAGCTATGCTTCGCTATGTATAAAGGATGGCCAATAATAATGCCATAAATATGGCAATTTCCGATTTTCTCGAAATTTTTCCATTAGCTAAGCTCTTAAGTGTAGTTTTTTGTTCAAGAAATATTGCCTGGAATTTTGTAGTGTTGATAGAAAACAGTTTTTTAGCCGGTTTTCAAAAGTTTCCAAATGACTAGTAGTTTAATTTGTTTGTTTTTTGCCTTGATTGCATGGCAACCCCAACAATGACGTCAGAGAGCCAAGAAGCATTGCGCGTGCTTCTCGAAAAAGAGAAACACTTATAGACACTGTTAAAGATAGAATGCCAGACACTAGACAGCTGCTAAGACTAAATATAATATAATATTCGGATTTATTTTATTTCGATTTTCTTTTCTACTTTTTCTGGCTAATTCAAAGGCTTCCGAGGTCAGCTAATGCATAGTAAATATATATTTATAGCTGCAATATAGGAAAAGTTAATTTTCATTCAGTTTTTTCTATTTATTTTTTGTCGTTCCTTTTTAATTTCTTTTGTTTTGTATACGTAATATATGTAGGTACGAAACGAATGTTTGTATAATTGCCTGTCGCTTTGTTTTGTGCACCTCAATTCATTTACGTGCTCTACTCATTTCGATCGAGAGCGTCATTTAGCGCGCATTTGGCATGCCTTAGATTACTAGAGCTTTACGTATAGAGCGGTCGTTTTGAATATTCTCACGCTCGAACTCATTTCGGAATAATTTCACCCGCACTCGATAACATCGCCGTGCACAGGTTTAGAAAATCTTTTGACAGGTTGTAAATTACACGGGTAAGTAGTTAATAACGGGCAACGGTTTTATACCCCTAACTCTAAATGCTAACCGGTGTGTATTCTATCGAAGGTTTCCTGTCTCCTACCCCTTTAGTAAAACTATCCCTTAAATCTCTAACCAATTCCAAACACTCTGAACTATGGTCAACACTCTACGCCTTTTCAAAGGCCTAACCATGGCATGAAGTAAATCGAATTCTGTGTCGGCTTGTGGGTCTATCGCTGCAGTAAATCATTTAAATTCGCCCACTAATATATGTTCCCTCTGAATTTAACAGTCAAGACGCAAGATGCCGGCCAAAGTTAATAAAAAGGAGAATTTAGATGATCTCAAACAGGAGTTGGATATCGACTTTCATAAAATCTCTCCTGAGGAATTGTATCAGCGCTTTCAGACACATCCCGAGAATGTAAGTGTCCCACCCTTCGGTAGTTGGTAATCAAATTGTGATCTCCCGATCTCCCGCAGGGTCTAAGTCACGCCAAGGCCAAGGAGAACTTGGAGCGCGATGGTCCCAATGCGCTGACGCCACCCAAGCAGACACCCGAATGGGTGAAGTTCTGTAAGAACCTGTTCGGTGGCTTCGCCATGTTGCTGTGGATCGGTGCTATTCTCTGCTTCGTGGCCTATTCTATCCAGGCCAGCACCAGCGAGGAGCCGGCCGACGATAATTTGTATCTGGGTATTGTACTTTCCGCTGTCGTCATTGTGACGGGCATTTTCTCATACTATCAGGTAGGTTTCCCCTTAAAATCTGGGCAATTGAAGAGCGGTTTACTAACGATGGTCTGGGTATCCGTATCCGTATCCTGCAGGAATCGAAAAGTTCAAAGATCATGGAATCGTTCAAGAACATGGTACCCCAGTTCGCCACCGTCATCCGCGAGGGCGAGAAACTCACGCTGCGCGCTGAGGATCTCGTCCTGGGCGATGTCGTTGAGGTGAAGTTCGGCGACCGTATCCCCGCTGACATCCGCATCATCGAGGCGCGCACCTTCAAGGTGGACAACTCCTCGCTGACCGGCGAGTCGGAGCCGCAGTCCCGCGGCGCCGAGTTCACCCATGAGAATCCGCTGGAGACCAAGAATCTGGCCTTCTTCTCCACCAACGCCGTCGAGGGCACTGCCAAGGGTGTGGTCATCAGCTGTGGCGATCACACCGTCATGGGCCGCATTGCTGGCCTCGCCTCCGGCCTGGACACCGGCGAGACGCCCATTGCCAAGGAGATCCACCATTTCATCCACCTGATCACCGGCGTGGCCGTGTTCCTGGGCGTCACCTTCTTCGTGATCGCCTTCATCCTGGGCTACCACTGGCTGGACGCCGTCATCTTCTTGATCGGCATCATTGTCGCCAACGTGCCCGAGGGCCTGCTGGCCACCGTCACCGTGTGCCTGACCCTCACCGCCAAGCGCATGGCCTCCAAGAACTGTCTGGTGAAGAATCTGGAGGCCGTGGAGACCCTGGGCTCCACATCGACCATCTGCTCCGACAAGACCGGCACCCTCACCCAGAACCGAATGACGGTCGCTCACATGTGGTTCGACAATCAGATCATCGAGGCCGACACCACCGAGGATCAGTCGGGTGTTCAATACGATAGAACCAGCCCTGGCTTCAAGGCGCTCTCTCGCATTGCCACTCTCTGTAACCGTGCCGAGTTCAAGGGCGGCCAAGACGGCGTCCCAATCCTCAAGAAGGAGGTCAGTGGAGATGCCTCCGAGGCTGCTCTGCTCAAGTGCATGGAACTGGCCCTGGGCGACGTGATGAACATTCGCAAGCGCAACAAGAAGATCGCCGAGGTGCCGTTCAACTCCACCAACAAGTACCAGGTGTCCATTCACGAGAACGAGGATGCCAACGATCCGCGTTACCTGCTCGTAATGAAGGGAGCTCCCGAGCGCATCCTGGAGCGCTGCTCCACTATCTTCATCAACGGCAAGGAGAAGGTTCTGGACGAGGAGATGAAGGAGGCGTTCAACAATGCCTACATGGAACTCGGAGGACTGGGTGAGCGTGTGCTCGGCTTCTGTGACTTTATGCTGCCCTCCGACAAGTATCCCTCCGGCTTCAAGTTCAACACCGACGACATTAACTTCCCCATCGATAATCTGCGTTTCGTCGGTCTCATGTCCATGATTGATCCTCCCCGTGCCGCCGTGCCCGATGCCGTGGCCAAGTGCCGATCGGCCGGCATCAAGGTCATCATGGTTACCGGCGATCACCCGATCACTGCCAAGGCCATCGCCAAGTCCGTCGGCATCATCTCCGAGGGCAACGAGACCGTCGAGGACATTGCCCAGCGGCTGAACATCCCCATCTCAGAGGTGAATCCCCGCGAGGCCAAGGCCGCCGTTGTCCACGGCGCCGAGCTGCGCGATGTGTCCAGCGACCAGCTGGATGAGATCCTGCGCTACCACACCGAGATCGTCTTCGCCCGTACGTCGCCCCAGCAGAAACTGATCATCGTCGAGGGTTGCCAGCGCATGGGCGCCATTGTGGCCGTGACTGGTGATGGTGTCAACGATTCGCCAGCCCTGAAGAAGGCTGATATTGGTGTTGCCATGGGTATCGCCGGTTCTGATGTGTCCAAGCAGGTAAGAGAATCAGTTTATAGTAGTTCTAGTTGATCCGGAGTGAAAATATCACAAAAATTGGCCATCAATTCAAATGAAGGAAATTCAATTTAAATTTACAAACCGTGATATTTCTCTTACCTAAACACTTGCAATTTCATATTAACATATTATATGGTTTTTTATCAAAGCGTTAGGCTATGTTTCTTATTATAACCCAAGAACGGATTTTGTTAAAAACGTCTTTAATGTCTTTAAGTATGGGAAAGTACACCATCTTATTTTCCTTTCTGCATGAGCTCATGTTTTTGGTTTATGACAGTCAGTTGTTGTAAGTGAGCGATGGCGCAATATGGATTTGAGATATTATTGCATTTTCCGCGAATGCCCAAATTAATTATGTATGTGATCCTGCGCAGGCTGCTGACATGATTCTGCTGGACGACAACTTCGCCTCCATTGTGACTGGTGTGGAGGAGGGTCGCCTGATCTTCGATAACCTGAAGAAGTCCATTGCCTACACCCTGACCTCCAACATTCCCGAAATCTCGCCCTTCCTGGCCTTCATCCTCTGCGACATACCACTGCCACTGGGAACCGTGACTATTCTGTGCATCGATCTGGGCACTGACATGGTGAGTTTTGTCCTCCACCCAATCCCCCGTCGAAGATTAAAGTTAATGTTGCAATTAAGTCAGTACCATTCGAACAAGTTAAATGTTAAAGTTGTAGCCCACCCCAGTTAATTGTTAAGAACTAGCCTGTTTTGTTAAACACTCTGAACTCTGACCGTAACTTGTGCGGCTGACTGTTCACTGCACTGGCGATCAGATTCCTGCCATTTCGCTGGCCTACGAGGGACCCGAGGCGGACATCATGAAGCGCCGGCCGCGCAATCCGGAGATCGATAACCTGGTCAACGAGAGGTAACCGCGCCAGCCTCTCCATCCAGTTGAAGCCACAGCTTGAGAACTCCGCCAGTGCTAGGCTATCTATATATTTACCTATCTATCGAGTAGTTTAAGTGCTCTATCTCATGACCCGACCTCTAGCTACCCACAGATCTAGGCCGAAATCGAAACCAAAACCGAATTGAATTGAATTAATGGATTTGAAATTGTGTAAACCGTTGCTAATGTAACTACCTGCCATAATCCAATACCTAGGTGCCAGCCATTTCATTGGCCTACGAACACGCCGAAGCCGATATTATGAAGCGTCCGCCACGTGACCCCTTCAACGATAAATTAGTGAACTCAAGGTGCCAATCAAGTCAATTTATACCCCACACTAATACACACACACCACACACACTCACCAGCCCACTAATCTCAACCACTAAAAAATTAAAAATCAAGACTGAAGTAAAGAAAAGCGCAAATCAAGAGAAAACCATATAACTATAGCATATGTCTTATGTGTATGTGGCTGGATTGTACTAGAATAAGATGGCCTAAACGAAAAGCAGCGCAAACATCTAACAAAGCCGTTGACACGTTTATGGCTTACTAACTGCCCAACTTACTCCTAAGAATGTTATCACTCGTACATGGCCACCACACCAGCTTTACTCTCAGATCTCATCTCTGTAGCATATGTCCATTCGGTGGCAGATCGCTCGTCATGCATATAACCATCTATACATAAATACATCTGCTCTGTACATTTCAAGTACAAGTTTCCATTTCCATCGCTCTTAAGTTCCGAGCCCAAAAAGTTATATATAAAATGTATACATACGCATATAACTGTTTCCACTTGTACAATTCAATCATCCCGACTCTGAATCTCTAGCCCAAAATTGAATACCGACCTCATCAGCCATACTCTAAATGCTCTAAATGTTAATTGGTGTGCGTCGTATTTCGTTATTCTCTCACAAAAATAAAAAATCAGATACATATCGCTCACGATTTTCGTTTTGTGGTGTAACTAACACTGAGTTAACCGTAAGATCCACCCCTCGACGTTATTTGAATTAGACAAATTGATTGGCATTTGTAATGGATTTTTAGTTTGTAAAACTTGGCAAAATTTCAATATCAAAATTACCAATTGCACACGATTTGTAGCAACTAACCCGAAATTGATCCCATTTGATTTTGTTTCATGATTTAAATCGAGAATTTTCATTACCTTATGTTTAACTCTGTTCGTCACTCCACACCCCAACCATTGCCCAATAAGTCTTTGCAGCAGCCTAAGTTCGATTTAAGGGGGGTTTATAAGTTATGCAATTTAGCCTGTAAGATATACCCATATCCCAAATGAATCAGCGGTCGATCCCTCAGCTCAGCGGATTTTTCAGAGTTTTTTGTGAAACCATCCAAGGCAGATGTTCAAGCAGAAGCGAGTTTATGTTCCCATAATTTATCGTACTTAATTTCATTTATTTTTTTCCACTTCAACCAACTACCAACCGATAACCAACCCACAACAAACGATCGTTCGCACGTTTAGGTGCCAGCCATTTCCTTAGCTTATGAGACGGCTGAATCCGATATTATGAAACGCCAGCCGAGGAATCCCTTCCAAGATAAACTGGTCAACGAAAGGTAAAGTTTCGCTCTGTGCTGATCTGCAATCAATTACAACAATTACCAGAACAACCAACAACTATCAACCAACCAACCTACCAAAACAAACATCAGCAAGAATTGAATTTCGAACTAAAGTAAAAGACACATATCCGAACGCAAATCAAGATTTTGCATCTTCTGCAACTCTATGAACCACCATAAATAATTCCTCTTTCTCACGCAATGAAAAGCAAATTGAATACCATTGAACCTAATTTGTACTTTGGACGGCCAAAGTCTTTAAAGCAAGCATAAAATCAAAGTACGCTTTCTTTCTATCTTTCAAGTCGAAGATAATTGAAATCATTTTACTCTATTTATCTCTATATTATCCGCTATACCTCTGTCTTTCTATATACTAACTAAAATATTTTAAAATAGCTTAAGTATTCCTTGGTTGAATGTTGATTATTTGGATTAACTCCACAAATGTTTTCCATGTTTTATGTTAAATGTTTTATTTGGTAGCTTTTCGTTCGATTTCTGTTTGATGTTCCCTTATTTACTTGAACATTCTTCAGATTCTTCTAGTCTCTGATATTTCCGATCAGATAGTAACAAAGTAAAGCTCAAAACGATTAGTATTCTGGATTTATACATAACTATTATACTGTAATTGGTTCAAGGTGCGTTCTTAGAGAATCCGCCAACTTTTCTTATAAGATATTTCCTAAGCACACTTTAATCACTGGGCCTAAAGGTCCAATGGATATCATATATAATGTTTTTTTAGAAAGATCTTTGAACAATACTTTAAGTATGTTTTCCTTTTGTATTTTCTTCGTACGTTTGGAATTTTGTAAGATTTTTGATTTGTTTATGCAGTCGTGCAATATATCCTTTTATTATACGCTGATAAATGTAATTGTAATCATAACTACATATATTTAGCTTCATAATAATTATATAATCTCAATAGAATTTTTCCAACTCATTATAAGTTTTTAACAATGAAGACACACGGAATAACAAATTCTTCGGATGCCATTCGGCCAACGTCTCTATTGCACTTGAAATATTTAAAGATTGAACATTCGATTAGGAATCTTTTCCCGTTAGCCAGAAAATCAGTTAGTTTGCCCTTCACTTTTCTGCTTATTTTGGTAAACTTTCGCTCTCTCTTTCACTTTTTCTCTTTATCTACAATGATCCTGAGGTGCTTGGAAAAACAACTTTGGGTCATAAAAACTTTTCGTATGACATCTGAATTTATTGTTTCCGATACCGGAAATATGCTTAAACTCTTTTATTCTTATTCGTTGATAACCTGGTTTATTGATTTTGGATTTATGTTATACTGTAGAAGTTCTACAGATCTTTGTTTATATGTTTTGTTTGAAGACCCCTTTATTTGCGGTGCGAAGGTAAGTGGCGATCATGTTGTTTTCTAGAAGCTCAGGGCACAGCTCAGAGAAAATGTTCCCATTGCTCTGAGTTTCCTTTTCGTGGGTTAATGATAGATTTTTTCAATCCTGAAACAGATCTTTTCCATCTTAGTTCTTAACTCTATGCTAGAGCAGGCCTATTATTAATTTAGAGAGTCTGTATATTGTATCGAACATATGTACGTTTCTACTATTTCTACACTATTATTATCGGTAGATAAAACTTCGATCTCGACATCAATTCATTCACGACTCTCTTCTACTTAGAGTCTACTCGAATCATTCAGCACATTCAATCAATCAGTCAGTCAAGAGTTTGTCCTATATATTTTCTACCAACTCTCAATCAGCCATTCATTGAAACGTCTTCTTTTGAGTTGTAGTTGACCGACACTCACACAAACCTCCTTCAAAAGCAATCGAACTCAATCAAAAACCAGGCTAAAATTGTCCTTTAGTAATAATGATACATACATAACGACCTAGCGCAATTTAAGCTCTAAGCCATTCTTAAACACCCTATAACTGTGCATTTAACTACCTACCTACTGTTTACTATATATCGATTTTACTGTTACTGGGTGCTCTATGCTCTTTCTGCCCTAGATTAGATTTAGCTTCGTAAGTACGCGGGAGCTAACAAAAAAAAAAAACACAGAGATACTATAATACTTTTAAACATGCAACAACAGATACCAAATGTTGGTACTACTTGACACAGCCTCCCGCCCTCCCCTCAGAACTCTATCTATCTATTACGATCTATTAGTGAATATTAATTAGCGTATAAAGAACAAGTATTTATTATTCGCCCGCAAGCATATCTATATAAATCTTTTATACAAATATTTTTATATATATTTGTAAACTTTAATCGGATTTTCCTTTGTATTTCCCTACATTCTTTCAACTCTTGTTATGTCTTTCTTTTGATTACCAAACAACCAAACTAACAAATTGCAACTTGCACAAATACCGATAACCGAACAATCAATAACCATTATTGCCATATACCGCAAGATTCCGGCCATTTCACTCGCTTACGAGCAAGCCGAGAGCGATATTATGAAGCGTCAGCCGAGAGATCCGTATCGCGACAACTTGGTGAACCGCAGGTCAGGAAAACTTAACGCTAAGGTTTTATAACAAAAAAAAAAAACAAAAAACTCCAATATCCAAGTGTTAACCGTCTTTTAGTTGATTAGTTAAGAACTAGAAAATGAACAAACATGCAAACATCTTTTACTTTACCAACTTTGAACTTTGTTTGATGTGTTGTGGTCGCGTTTCTTGCATCGTAATTCGGCCAACAATTAAGCAATAGATCAACCGATCATCAACCAGTCTATATCAATCAATAGATCGAATGCTAAATTCCAAATTTCACACAGAAACTTTTGCGACTGTTTGTTCGTTTGCTGATGCGTTCCTGCGTTTTTCTTTGTTTAAAATTAAATTCCACACTTTTGAAAATCAAAAAAAAAAAAAACAAAAAAATTACTATTTTTCTACGGTTTTGTGTTTCACATAGTTTTCTTCCGTTCCTGTTGCTATGTGACATCCTTATGATTTCCGTTTCCGTTCTGAAACTCTCAATGTGGAATGAATTATCTTTCTTATACTCTGGAAACAAGAAAAACAAATTTAAAATTACCCTCTTCAAAACTTTGGTTATAATTTACGATTCTTGATCTTTATTGTATTTGATTTGATATGAAATAACCCCTTTATGTATCCCTCACTTAAATCCCTAAATCTAAGTGTTACATTTGTGGTGTGTTACTCGCACAACAAACTTCGATCCTTACACAGATTTATTGTGTGTGTTAATCTATTCAGGAACTAAATTCGTATCAGATTCAAAGTGTCTGTTTTGCAAACCGTAGTGCCACAAAGAATTAACGCCCAACAGCTGCTTCTAGAGAATTTAACGAAGTTAGTTCAAAGAAAAACGCTCGCTCGCTCCAACGCTCACCTGCATAAACTATAAACAATAAACAAGAAACACAGAGAACACACAACAAAACATCAAACAATCGAGCTCTATTAAGTGGATGTATGTCCACCAGCTCAAAGACAAGAAAAAGACTGAATTTTACCATAAACCCCACAAAACGAAGCTTCTGCCGTTACTCTTAGACCAGTTAGTGCGTTATTTGTAGATGAGTTTGTTCGAGCCAACGACAAAAAGAAAATCGCTTCAGTTGTGTTCTAGATACACCATATGATCGTTATATACCAAATATATACTTAGACTTGTTCCGAAATCTGGTTCCAAGTGCCAAGTCGCGGTAAGTCTGAATGTGAGGGAGGTTGTCCTAAAAATAGGTAAAACTTGATAACCTTACAACAATGGCAACGGAGATTTGTTATAATTTTTTGTGTGCAATACTCTTACGTGTTCATATCTCTTAAGTTTGTGTTTAAGTGTAAGTTTATTATTGCGTTTATGTTTTATGTTGATTTCGATCGAAACTTCCTTAAACGTAAGTAAACGAAAAGGTCGTAGAGCTGCATTCGCCTATCGTAGTTATAATGGCACGCTTCAATGTCTTGCATGTTTAGATCTAGCACTGTATGTCCTGTATTTAGCCGCATGTTCACTTAGCATTAACAATGACTTTGCTTTTCACATCCACATCCAATGCAAAATGTAAGAAAGCCAAACAATACAATGAAATTCAAACGATTCCGCCTTCACGCTTCTTGTCCAGTATAAATAGAACGATTTGCTTTTGCGCGCTCTTAAGATAAACGAATCTTTAACAAACAACAGCTGATTGAAATGAGATTCGCTCAGACACTATCCACGCTATATAGAGTAAAGTCTAACACCATTAAATCTAAACGATAAACATTCATTGCTTAAACAATCCCTAAAAGAGCTTCAAGGTAAAGTGGCACTAACACCAATCTAACTGACTAACCCCGAGTACGGATTAGTACTCGGATCGAGGACTCTGAACGGACAGTGGCGGTCCTTGGGCAGGGTTTTTGTTCCTCCCTAAGTGTTTTGTGATTGTTGTACGTGTGTTCTTCCGTTCTATCTTCCTGTGTGCAAATGTTTACCGCTTAATTTCAAGCATTTGTTGCCCCTCTGCCCTAAACTTACCCTATCGACGACAAACAAAAACCTTGGCCAAGCCGCGCATGTTCCTGTTTCTGTCCGTTGCCCGAATCTTTGCCGCTAGCCAAACCGTAAAGAAAAGTGTCTTGCGTCCTGAAAAACAAACCAAACCCCACACAAAAAGAAAAAAAAAAGTGTAGCCTGCTTTTGAGAGTTGTCTAACGAGATCTGCTTATTTCTCCCCACTTCCACCTCACCCCCGCCCCCTTAACTAACCCAGGTTGATTTCCATGGCCTACGGACAGATCGGTATGATCCAGGCCGCCGCCGGCTTCTTTGTATACTTCGTCATCATGGCTGAGAACGGCTTCTTGCCCAAGAAACTGTTTGGCATTCGTAAGATGTGGGACTCGAAGGCTGTCAACGATCTAACTGACTCCTACGGACAAGAATGGGTAAGTTGAGAATTTAAAACAGGGGTGCTCAAAATTGGCTTACGGCAGTGCCCTTACCAACACAATTAAAAGAAAATCACACGCACGTAAGTAACGGCTCACACACAGTCATGAAAAAGACAACAACACTTCGCACTGTGAGTTGAGGAGAAAAAAAAGTTCAATGGAATTTGTTGTTGGCTTGGCTCGCTCTTATCTATTACGGACAGCGACACAAAGAGGACTCGGGGTGTGCATAGGCAAGCGTTGCGAGTGCACTGCCGTATGCTTAGTGCTATTACAAAAACAATTGTGCTCGTGTGCCATAGGACTGAGCATCCCTGATATAAAATATTTAATCAATTGGTTCAACGATCAGAAAGGATTGTTGATTTCTTTGCCTTCAAACCAAAATATAGTGAAACAATTCTGATTAAATTTTCTTTATTCCTTGTAGACCTACCGCGACCGCAAGACCTTGGAGTACACCTGCCACACGGCCTTCTTCATCTCGATTGTGGTTGTGCAATGGGCCGATCTGATCATCTGTAAGACGCGTCGTAACTCGATCTTCCAGCAGGGCATGCGCAACTGGGCTTTGAACTTTGGCCTGGTCTTTGAAACCGTGCTGGCCGCGTTCCTCTCGTACTGCCCGGGCATGGAGAAGGGTCTGCGCATGTACCCCCTGAAGTGAGTGATCTAGAGGGGAAATCCTAAAAAAAATATATATAATGATCTTATTCCCAAACCTATAGACTCGTCTGGTGGTTCCCGGCTATTCCATTTGCGCTGGCCATCTTCATCTATGACGAGACCCGTCGCTTCTACTTGCGTCGCAACCCCGGAGGCTGGTTGGAGCAGGAGACATACTATTAAACACCCACTCTGCTACACTCCCACATGCCCACACACACACACACACACAGAGACACAAAGAAACACCACACCCAGAGAAACCAACACCCACAAACACCTACAAACCATGGAGAGCAACAAATAGTAATGTTTATGAACCACAAAACCCACACAACCACAGTAATAGCAACAGCAGCAGCAGCAGCAACGGCAACAACAACAGCTACGGCTACAAAAAGCTACAGCAAGAACATATTACAATATATTTTATTTTTTTAATTTAATTATTTAAAGTAAACGAGGAGAAACAAAAATGCAAGCGATAATTATTTTAAACGTTAAGTAAATTTAAATTATAAATTAAAGCTAAAAATAAGATTTAAATAAAGTATAAATGAAAACAAAAACAAATAAACAAAACGAACAACAATTTCGAAGAAACACCAATCACAACCAGACAGAAGCAAGAACAAGAACAAATACAACCAGTAACTAAGCAAAACAGTAACAACACCATGTTTTTAGTAAAATTATTAACGTAACGAACTGGATGAATCGATTATTTAAGCAGAGGCTTATCGAAACAATAAAAAGATCCCAAAATAAAGCTTAATGCATTCACACACACACTCGCACAGACACACTCACAAACTCTTACACACACACACACCGATACACAACGCATGACGAGACAAAGTATATAAGAAGTTTAGAGAAATTATAAAACGAAGTAATAAAAAAGTAAAAGAGGAAAGAAAACAATGAAAAACCTAGCGTAGTTACCAAATAAGCCGTGAAGAGTAAACCCCAATAAAAACCACAACAACAACAACCAAAAACAAAACAAAAGAAACAGAAATTAATTTGCAAAACTTGTGTGTGTAAACGCAGCTTAGCGCAGAAGAACGAAATATATATATAAACAGAAAAACAACCACAAGAAATGTGAACACGAGGAATATAATTGTTTATATATATACACACATATATTATATGGAAATTTGATTATATAAATGGAGCTATACAATACACCAAAAAAACCAAAATTGAAACCATAACGAAATCGACCGATCTGCACTTGGTATTTCGCCAGAGAGCCGGAGATGGGTCTCCGAGCAATATTTGGAGGCCCGCCGGCGATTCGCGGAGAATCTGCAGAGAAGAATTTGTTAAAATCTAAAAAAAAACCAACTAAATGTTTATAAATAAACCCCTTAAAACAATTGACATGCAATATTATGCTTTGTGTGCATTTAAGCCCAAAAGAACCGATGCAGAGATACGGCGGGGTTAAGTCCCCCCTTATCGATATCGAGATACAGATACCTAGGCCCAGAATGAAAAACAAAACGAAACCGAAAACCAAAACCAAAACAGAATAATAACAGAAGCGCCCACAAAATAAATGTTTGTAAGTTTTACACGGCACAGCGCCCCAAAATGGGGCAAGCCCAAGGCAGTATTGTGTTTACTTTTTCCTTGATTGTTTTTTATCGCTTTCCCCGCCCACACACACGCCCCCAAGAACAAACACACGAACGGTTGAGCGGTCAAATTGTTGGCCACCGCATTGAAATTCAACGAATTAAAAAGCTTGGCATTGTCGTTATCAAATGAGTGGGTCTGACAAAGCGGCTAGGGCTAATTGGGAATTTCAAATTGTGAATTGTGAAAAATGATAGAAATCAGAAGGTGATATTCGGATACGCGGATATTCGGATATTCAAATACTCAACAAGCTCGGCTAGACCGACAGTCACACCCACGCAGAGAGATATCCCCAGACATTCGAGTTTAATTCGCTGCAGTTTTCGTTTTCCAACTGTCTTGTTTTCTAACTTAGTGAAGATGATCATTAGCATTGGAGATAACGATAATTATGGCATGTTAGTTATGAAAGAAAATGAAAAACTAAACAAAATTATTATTATTAGTTGTTAACAAATTATATTGAGTAATTAATAATATTGATCGATGGATGCTGATGTGAAAGAGATATGATACTAAACTAAAACGAAGCAAAACAAAAACCAAACGAGGACAAAAACAAAAGATAAATAACTCATAATAATGACTACAAATATTTATAAACAAATGCAGAATTATATAAACGTTCGATGGTAAAAGCAAGAACTTGAAACAAAAAGAAAAAAACCACAACAAATTTGTCAACAACACGCAGAAGTAAAAATTTGCATGTAACAACAAAACAATGAGTAAACATTTTTAATTTTTTGTTCTTTCGCCCTCCGCTGTAAATGTATTTGTAGATTTAAACAATGATTAAAATAAAAAACTACATAAATAAAACTTAAAAAAAACAAATTGAAGATGTTTTATTTTAAGAGATAATTATTTGTGGGATTTTTGGAAATGCCTAGTGGATTAATATCAGGTATTTTACCTCTGAAATACTTAAACGACAGCATAAAATTAAGAAATTTGAAATAAAAGGAAGAATTTTATGGATATGAAATTCGCGACTGATGTAAGAATAAATTTGTTATTCGGATAACGTGCCATGATTTTATGATTGCATTAATTCATTCATTGAATTGAATTGTCGTGCCAAATAATCATACTCACTCAAAAAATCGCGACATTTTTATGCCTACACACAAGCTGGAGGCTATAAACATAAATATATTGCTCATACGCCCCGTGTGCACCCCTGCCGAATAAGTTCGTGTCCGTAACGAATACAAATAGAAAAGCGGACAAAAAAAATGAAAGCCAAATAGAAAAGCAGGAAAAGGTTGTGAACACACACTTGCAAACCCCCGTTGTGTGTGTAATAATGGCAATACTTGTTTGTCGGTGTGTTCGTATTTACGACTGTACTTACAGCAATGGCAGGCAGCGTTCGCTTCTTTTTCGCTGCTGCTGCTGGTGATGTTGCCATTGCTACGTCTATACGGCTGTGAGGCTATGGCCTATTGTCGCGGCAGGTCTCTCAGGGGCGAAATGGGAGGTCGCTGCGACAGCGGCAACATTTGGGTCTTATTAATTTCCGTTTTGCTTATTTATTTTTACGACGCCTCGCACAGCTCACAGTTCGCAGCCCACCAGCCGTCGGGGTCCCCAAACGCATACGCAGACGCCATCGCAGAAAGAAAATTTGTTCGGGATTCCATCTTTGAAGGCACTGCGATGCCCTACGAAAATAAAGATGGGCTTCTTCTATTCAAGAACTAGTCACATCTTTTTATACAACAATAATTAATTTTTGGTTAATTTCTAAAAAATCATTTTATTTAAAATAGTCACAGAAAGAAAACTATTGTTAAATAAAACCTATACTATTGAGTATCAAATTAATAATTTCAAAAGTATTAAAATTATCAAAAGAATAGAATTCAAACTACGAAGTATAATATATTCCAAAGAATAATTACGTATTTATTATTTATACCTTAGACTTGATATATAATGAATAATTCAGATACTTGACCGAGAAATCTGTAGACATGTAGCTGAATTGAGAGACAAGCTAAAATTGCGTAATTAACTAAATGTAAATTATACAGAGGAAAGCAATTTTTCCGGTTATACGCCCACCAATTAAGTTATTTTTAAAAGTTGACTACATAGATTAAGGCTTTAAAATCTTAACTGAGGAGTAGTTTTACAATATATACTAGATCTCTAGCAGAAACCCGTATTATTCGAAGGTATCAAACAAATAGGGATTTTTAGAATTTGTTTTTCAAAAAGAACACTAGCATTCCAACGATTTTGGTTGAATGGGATTTCTATAACATGCGTACGAGGGAACGGACAGAAATGTAATTCAGATACATTATAATTTTCGTTGTTTTTACAGCCTACTGCTAAATTGCCAAATGTTTAATTGGAATTTGTAATAAGATAAATCGTTTGAATGATTTTTCGCATTATAATTTATTAGATACCAGTGTAATATATTCCAATGGTAACATTTCTCATTAATCACAATATCAATATTTTAGCGGCGGTTTTTAATTTATAAGAACCTGACTTTTATTTGTGTTTATTGCCGATAGACTCTTTGTACAATAAAGGGTATATGAAGACTCAGCAGCAACTTTTTTTCCAACCGACTTAACACGGGCGTCAAAAACTTACGCGCTTGCTTGTCTAAGACAGCGGGTGGTAGGAGGGTTATGGGGGTTCTATTTGGAGCCCCTTCCTCAACCCCTCAACCCCTAACCCCCTGCGAAATGCGCCACTGCAACGAGAGAAAGCTGGGGAAAAGAAGCCGAAAAGAGGAGAGAGGACAGAGAGAGAGCGGCGCAGTTGTTATCGCCTGGCCAGTGTTCCATTGCCGTTCCGTTCCTTATCCTGTGCACTTTCTTCCTTATCTTTCGGCTGCCCCCCACCCTCCTAGCACCGCTCTTCGTGGGCAGTTCGTGCGCCCTTCGTGCGTTCGCTCGGCTTTTCAGAGACACTCGCGATATAATGTGGCAGTCGGTTAGTGGCTCGCAGGTTAGTCTTTCATTATCCGGCGTATGAGCGTGTAACGTTTTTTCCGTGCTTTCCACACGCAGCAGCGGCAAACAACAACAACAAGAACAACAACAACGAGAACAGCAACCAAAACAATAACAACAACAGTTGAAGAGAACAGCGGCAAACGGTTTTTTTCGCTGCGCTTCTCCTATTTTAAGTGCCGAGCGTTTTACTATTTTTACTACACAGCGATACACACACAGATACACACTGCTGCATGTGTTGTGCCTGTTAATGTGTGTGTTGTATTAGCAACAACAATCGAGAAACAAAAACAAAAACAGTGTTAAATGCTAGTGAAATGATCTTCCATAAATAAATTTTGAAATAAATTCGAGAGCAAATTGAATGAAAATGCCAAGCAAGTGCAGAAGCCAAGAAAATAGCAAAAGCAGCGATGATGTTGGAGAGCCGAAACTAGGCTAAATATCTTTGCATACTTTTGGGAAAGTTGTGCGGCACATACAGACACACACACTCGCGTAGGGACAACGGCAGGACCTGCGCCTGCGGTCGCCGACATTTGAACCTGTTTTCTGACCATTGACCACCGACCTCCGACCGCCGACCGCCGGCACGTCCGCCTCTTTTCACTTTTGGCAACGGCAACGGCAACGGCAGCGCGAACTGCAGCAGCCGCTAAAAGGAGGAACGGAAAATGTGCACAAAAACGGCATAAACCCACAAAAGGCACTGGCAAAAGAGTTCAGAGTGAGTGGTGCGGTTCAACAGCCTCCGGGTGTTCGTCGTGGCAAGCTCGAAATTCGCAAATTCGGCGGCAGCTTCGTGTATCTGTGTGTCTGTATCCGTATCTGCAGCTGTAGCTGTAACTGTACTGGTAACTGGTGCATCTGTGTGCGGGCATCCTGCAGCTGCAGCTCTGCAGCGGCGAAAATTGTGTCAGCAGCATCGGCATCGGATCCTGCAGCTCGCCAGACTGGCGCCTCCATCTTCAATTGCCGGTAATGTATTCGTTTTAGCCAAGCCAGGCTCTATCGCTCATACGCCCCGTGTGCGAGTGTGGCTTAGAAATTACGCATACGCCCCGTGTGCGGCGCGGGCGGTCTTACCTTGACAACGGACGGGGACAGTCGGTCCGTGACAATTGTCAGTTTGTTTTTCCGTTTTCATTTCGTTTCGCTATCGATTAAGCCCTCTCGCCCTCCTAGCCGCCGCTTGTCTGCGAATTAGCGACAACTTCTGGGCCTTGCAGCATATGGCTTTGTCCACCGTCTTTTGTCTATCGCCTAATTGAGTCTTTTGTGCGACTCAAAAGACTGTCAGCACCGCAGAGGAAAAGAAAAACAAATGAGGAGCCTAGTTAGGGCTGACATGCCAAACAGACGTACGGACTTTATATTGCCCTACAGGTGAAACGTCTAAAAAGGGATCTAATTTTACATAACCTATCTATAGAATTTAAACAAATTACAACATTTTATAGACCTAACTTTACTGACTAGATTTTATGGAAAATCTAGTTCTTAAGCTACCAAGCTTATGACAAAGAAAAGTGTCATACTCTCTACTAGGACATCGAAAGAAAAAGGCAAGGAAAACAATCGACACGGAGGCGGGTAAACAATTGGAAAGCGGAGCACTCGCGACTCAGCCAGCCACTTGAGTTTTTTCGAGTGGTGGGTGGTTGGTGGGTGGCATTTGCCTTTGTCAATATCAGTCAAACTGTTCGCTTCACTCGCCTGACATTTGCTTACCATTCCTGTTTAGAGTTCACTTTGTGTCCCTTTGTACAAATAAATAACCATTCATTCATTCACTCGCTCGTTTATGGTAGTCCTTTCTTCGCCGCCCAATGAATGGAAGGTCGTTCCGAAAGTATTTGTCAATTGGACACAACTGGAGGATTCTCAGAAATTTCAATAGAATCGAATTGGGGATCTTAAACCTTATCAATCTAAATGGCGGCAATTAACTAGCTAATCAATCAACTACCCAAGCATCAGCATGACTCGAAGCACTCGAAAGATAAGAGCAACATGCCTGGGGCAATTTAAAATTGAGTATTCAGCTTGTTAGGCGAATAGTACATAAAATCCCGAAGAGACATGCTTTTGGGGAAATTAATTTAATGTGTGGCTCTGGCGAATTAAAAGCAACAGACCACACGGCAAAGCCGCAACACAACGCTCAGATGAAAATTCAGCGCTTTAAAGGCTTAGAGAGAAGTGGCAGGCACTCAAAGGCTTATGCCATGCATACGTAGCAGCCGCAAACAGTGGCGAAATACCAACTTTCCTATTTTTTCTATTTTTTTTCTGTGAGTGAAAAGACCAACTTTTCTAACTAACAAAAAAAAAAACCGCGCACATGTGTACACAAAAGAGGAAGAAAACTGCAAATAACAAGATTCGGTCATGTTTGATTCATGAAACCGGCAGCCACTTCCCTCACCCCAACCCCTCATCCAATTGAACAACAATGGGGAAATAAAGTTACAGTTGCAGTGGCCATGGCAACTGGAAGCCAACATTTCACACAATGGCGCAGAATCAGCAGCTTTAGCAGTTGCAGTTCTTCCGGGCCAAAAAGGAAAAAAAATAGAGCCCCCAAAAAAGCATCCTTTCGAGTGTAAAGTTGATGCAGGATTCCGCTAGCAGCAGAGTTAATCATACGTCTGACAGTAAAAAATCGCCTGCTATGTGGCAAAAAAAATAAGGAAAGCGCCAGCTTCGCTTTTCACATTTTCCTGCTAGATTTACCGTGTATGTGGCTTCAAATTGCGCATACGCCCCGTAAACCGTCGAGCTGGCCAGATCTGCAAGCGATTTGATTAAGGCCAGCGAGCCATAAAGAATGTAGAGAATTGCTGAAATAAGGCTTATTTCTAAGCCAGCCAAGTCGAGCATAAAATGCAGGCAGCTTCCTGGGGCAAAAAACAAAAAAAAAAGGCAAAGGACTCGAATACGTTTTCTCTGTAAACCGGGGAACGGCAATTAAATTGTGACGGCGATGATGGCGGAGGCGGACTCGCAGAATATATAAATTAAAAGAGATAAAAATTCCATAAAGATGACAAAAATCAAAGGGAACGAGGAAAAGGCAGAGGCAATAAATAACGGAAAAACATCTGAAAAAGAAGGACGGGAAAGGGACAGAATCACAAAATGGCGACGATGGCGTTGACAGGCGAGCCTTAAGTCAGCTTTTGTGGCGAAACAAAAGACGCGCGAAAAGAACAAGATATTGGGATATCTAAATTACCGTTGTCACGCACCTAAGCACACACACACACACACACGCACTCGCAGCACGTACACATAGAAATGTCGGCATTGTGTCAGCACGGAAACCAAAGTGAAAACCTTTCATTTCATTTTCCCCGAGTTCCATTGACTGTGCGAACAAAGGCCGAGGAAATGATAATTTTCCGCTTAACAGACACAGAAACACCCAGTGAAACCACCCTTATGTGGGATTCGGTTGTCGAAATAAATTGCCAAGAAATGAAATTGAAACGCTTTCAATTAACTCTTCGCATTGGGCTGCACTTAATCCTTGTCACATTAGCTTGAGTTCGCATTCTGGTTTCAATTAAGTCGATGTGACGCGTTCCTGAAATATTCATCGGGGGCCAAGGCAGCAAAGGGCATAATCAGGTGCGTTAAGGTGAATAATTCAAAAGTGTTGGGTGGGGGCGGTGTTGAGTGTCCCAGAGATACAAGCCGGATACAGGATAACACACATGCCAATGTCAGGAGAATCTTCATCTTCATCTGGCCCCGTTCGAACTTAATTTCCATTTCAATTTTCCCCATTCATTGAGGTCCTTACTCCGTCCTGCTCCCTGACTCCATTCGTTTCGGGACAAAACTACATGCATGCACTGAAAGAATATATTTTTAACATTTAATAACAACAACTAGATTTTAAAACAGAATTAAATTTGTAAAAGAAAGTCCCCAAAATGCATTTAAAAAATGTAAAAATTTCAATTCATTCAGCTTTTTATATTGTAAATAGGAAACAAATATATAAATGAAATTTTTGACCATTTAAGCACAATTTTTGATTGACCTCTTATACGCAGATTGCTTACTAAATTGATTTTGCTCAGTATTTTATATAGTAAGCTAGGGGGCGCCATTTTGGCTCTGTTTGCCGGCTCTAATGGATTTCTAAGGCGGAGCATAACAATTTGTTTGTGGGCCGAAACTGTTGCTCCGGCCGGGAAGTCTGCCACAATGATTATTACGATGATAACGGCGACGAAACGATGATGATGATGATGGCGATGGGATAATGTGATTTTTCCCAGCGATTTGGAGGCAGCCTGCATCATCGTTGCCGTTTTCATGCCAAGGCAGGCATACAAATTACATGACAATGGCCAAAGTTGTACAGTGTTTATCGGCTATGAGGGGCAAACGTTACCCAACTAAGCGACAGGGAAAAAAATGGCTAAAATCACTTGGCAAACTGTTTGCTCTGCTGATTGGCCACGACTTAATCAAGCTCTGCGTCAGCATTTTCATTCATTGAAAGATTGATTGATGCACTGACCGATGGCTAGTTTTTTTCCCCGCCCCCAAAAGCAAACATCTGGTCAACCATCCATCAGGGAGCAGTGTGGAATGGAGAATGGAGCCTGCTGCTGCTGACACACGGCAAATTGTCGAGTCCAGTCGCAACTCTTTGGCAACACACACACAGCTGGCATTCTTGATTCCGTTAAAGTTTTTCCTTTCCAAATGGGAAAATGGTTTGGGTTGTTGGGAAAACCCCTGCGGAAGAGAAGCCGAAGCCCGACCGCAGCAAATAGTTTGTGCCACCCATCCACTTGATATGGCAATGGCGAGCAACTTTAACAACGCTATCTAAACCAACTTTGGCATGTCAGGGCCTCGACTCCTCCTCCTCCTTCGCATTCAGCAACCCCCGCAGCTTGGAGTGAAAACTGGTTTGGGGCTATAAAATCAATAGCAGCCTTGCTGCGACATATACACACGCATATATTTATGCGGCACGCAGCTGCCTTGCCTCGTTTAGCGGGAAAACAGCTATAAATAGCTAAAATTCGGAAAACCGTAACTTCTATACTACTAAAGCTACAGACTTGTGCTGCATCTTGTTTGAAAGGTATTTTTAAATGCTATAAACGCCTTCTATATGCAATTTGTGTAAATGTAATAATTAAAAAGATATGAACAAAAGACAATTTTTTAAAACTTTTTTTTTTAGCTTTTTTTTATTTTTCTCAAAAACGGCTCTAACGATTTCCTTGAAAACTTTAAACTGTATACCCCTTGAGATTCCTTAAATTTTGGTATATAACACATTACTGTAAAAAGTCACGTTTAAAAGTTATTTTTATACGAAAATAGCCACTTTTGGCAGCTCGAACAACTAAAGCTTCCTGAGTATTGAATTTTGTGTGAGGGTATCCGAACTGTATTTTAGGGTCATGGAATCAGTAAATTTGCACTTAAGAGTTCCGTATAGGAATCTTTTGTTCTACGACTTTTGGAAAAAGCCGCTACTTTAGCGGGAAAAAAGCTAAAAATGGCTAAATTTCGTTAGTTTGTAAGTTCTACACTACAAAAGGTACAGACATGTGCCATACCTCGTTTAAAAGGTATTTTGAAATACTTTTTAACTTAATTTGTTTAAATACAATGGCTTACAAATTATGATTGACCAATTTAAATTTAAATGTATATATTAGCTCCTATGAGAGCAAATGTAAACAAACAAAAACTTCTGATATCAAATAAAAACACCTCTTAACGAGGTAAAAAACTAGTGACGATCGCACCTTCAACATACAAAAGTTCTGATATCAACATTTGTGACGAAAAATTATTACACTCGTCATTAAATAGACTTTCTAATATTTTTTCATTCGGCACGCTGCAATAGAAAATGCCTGTGAAGGGAAAAAGGCTGGAATAGTCTGCTAGGGCGGGCCGAATGAGAAAATATTAGAAAGTCTATTTAATGACGAGTGTAACAATTTTTCGTCACAAATGTTGATATCAGAACTTTAGTATGTTGAAGGTGCGATCGTCACTAGTTTTTTACCTCGTTAAGAGGTGTTTTTATTTGATAATAGATAGAGGAAATCCCCTAATGACCTCTTGTGCGTGTATTTGTGTTGCACATAAATCCTAGTGCAATTCCCTGGCAAATGGCATCCTCGGTGGTATGCTGACATTTAACGCTGAAGCGATTTGAAATCAAATCAATGTCAATGCCAGCCATAGTTGATGGCAGATTGCGCTGCGATGCGATGGATATGCGATACTGGCCTTGATTGCGCTGCCTGATTGCCATTGACCAGTGATGTGGGTGATGTGATGTGGGTCCTCCCAGGCAGATATGGCCGGGCATAATTGACAGACCAACAGGCATCTATCTGCCCTAAGGCACTCACACACGCAAAGCTGAGATACGGCCGGGAATGTGTAGTCTACTTTCAGGCAGACTGCCTAAAAGCGTTTCCGGTGATGGTGGTACGAGAATTTGCGCCTTGTTGCGTCCACTACGCAGTCAAGTGGCAAGTCCACGCCCACTCACGCCCAAATACTTACAATCAGTCTTACAGGGAAAAAAATAGGATACCAAGGTAAAGAATATATCATGGTTTTAGCATATAAAATAATATTATAATTGAAACTAAAGCTTAAACTTTTAGCTTTCAATTAAATATAGACAGAATAAAAGTTTGTAAAAAACAAATAAACTTGAAAAAAGTAAAAAGTCCTTAAATACCACATTATACATTTATTTTCGTTTCATAAAAAGATTGGAAATATACAAAAATATTTAAATAATATTATTGTAATTGTTAATTCATCCTCATTTTATTCCTTAAATTTTCACCGCAGTGCGGCGACTTTCGCTAACCGCCCGACTATTTAAATCTTACCCCAGAGCTTTGTGCCCGGCTTTGTGTGCGTATCCTTGCAGAAGTGTGAAATACAGTTATAAATAAATAAGAATGCTCAAAACTCACACACTCGAGAGACATAAAAAAAAGGGATATTGTTAAATAATAAACAGTTTACGCTCTGACAGCACACAACAGGCGTGAAAATGTTGGTCGGTGGGGGCGTGGCCGCTCAACTGTCAACACAAAATGATACACATCTGCACACCCACTCACATTCACATTCACATTCGCACCAGATAAGGACCCACTCACTCACACCATTCCGAACCATCCTACACCACAGCACACCATTCCACTCACAAGTTTTGTGACAAGAAGGCATTTCGAATCGACGATTCGTATAACGACCGTCATCAAACTTGTTGTTATAACGTCGCAGCTACAGCAACAAGGACAATATCAAAATGTCGCCAATAAGGGGGGTAAAATATGCTGACATCGCCAACTGTTCCCACTCGGTCCCGTATTAAACATGTCATTTGACGTCCCTGGACTCGAACACCGAACAGCGAACACCGAAACCTGTCAGACATCCTCTTGTTAGCATAACGAATCTAAATACCTCTGTCACGGAAGCCTGACAAATCTAGTCCCTGAAACAAAGCCCCGCACAAAGGATATAACAAACTGCAGCCGAACCGAACCATATCTGCCTGGGAGTGAAATCACCGACGCTCAAAGGGGGTTTGTGCCAAAGCGATTTATGGCTTAAGTAAAGTGTGCAAAACATTTACTGGCAGATTCAACTCGTTTTCAGATTTCATCAAAGGACTTTAAATCTCGGTGAAAGTGTCTGGGTTCCCCCAGTGAATCCCCACTGCGTTTGACATGCAAACTGGTAACTTTTGGTTCATGCTAAATATTTAATTCAGTCACTTTTTGCGACCCACATGCCTAATCTTAGCCAAGGGCTTACTTGGCCGCAATATCTGTTGGGCAATGGCTAATTGCGGATAGTATCTTCAAGTCGATGACGTGATAGCAACTATCAGGCAGACCCCATTTAAAACTGGATCGTATAACACGGCGAACCAGAAAGCTAGAATATCAAGATGAAGGGGAAGATATCAGGTCGCACAAACGTAATTGCCCCGACTTATCGCCAGTGATTCGGACCCACTATTGTATTTCTCCCCATCGAGTCGTCGTATCTGAGGCCGTTCCGTGCGTCATATACCATATACCTTATATATACGATCGCGAGGGGACTGGAAGACTGGGTAGAAAAAGCCAGCTGATATCTGCGGCTGCCAAAGTGGCGATTTGATTACACGACACGCGATCCGAATGCGAATGCTCTGATTTATACTTCATGAAAATCAAAATCGAAACAGAGCTAACGATTTCCCCAAGAGTCAAACACCGAAAGGACCGAAACCGGATCCCCAGGTGAGTTATCCGGCCACGCCCATCCACCGGCACCATCCATATACCGTTATCTCACCAGTACGGCGCACCTGGCTGAGCGGCACTGGTTCTGTGGCTCAGTTGCTTGCCAGGAAGCGAGCGAAGGCCACCCACCCGACGGGCGGGAAAAACTATGAATTGTCACGCCTGAGACGAACTGCGGGGCGTTCTACTATCCACTCTTGAGTCTCCAGCGTTAAGTTACCCGGCGAGTCTAGAGTCTCGATTCCCGATTCCCCATCTCCTCCGAGCACAGAGTCAATCCCATCCCGGAGTGAGTATCCCTGGGGACAAATCCCGCAGCACTTCACTTATATTAGAGTCGTGAATGAGAAGTCTAAGACTGTTCACAGAGGCGGTCAAAAGAGTAGCACCAGGAACTAAAATCCCTTGCCTATTAATTTCTTGTTAAATCGTAAAAGTGAAAAAACTCGATTTCTTATAATTTCAAGTGAAGTCAATACTTTTTGATTTTTAAATTTATTTCTTAAAATGCATATGGGAACATTGTGGATAAATACAACGATTTTTATTTAATTTAGTCTTTATTAAATAACAATTTAAACATTAGTTATCATTGACAAGCGAAAACAAGAATTTGTTGGGATGTTTTTACTCAATATTAGGCTTTAGATCGTGTTTTTTTATAAACTCGTGCACAACTATATGTTCAGGCCAAAATCCAGGACTTAAGATGATTCTATATATAGGATCAGGTGCAAGGATTTTAAAAGATGAAATCTTTCGTCTTTGTTTATTATATATTTTTCTGACTTGGATGTCATCGGGATCGGGATAAGAAAGTTTGGCAATAATGTAATGTTTAAGCGCTTCTTCAGTTGTTGATGTTGTGAGCCTGGAAACGAACACCGCCTTCAGTGGGGGAACAGCTGTTAGGATATTGGGGATTGGTATTATGGGTAGCACCACAGGAGCCGTATTATAATGTTTAATTTTTACTGAAGGCTCCAATAAAGGCGCGGAATTTGATATCCCAAGTTTGCGTTCAGTAACGGCCTCCCCAAAATTACATTTATCTTGTTTGCACGGTTCTGATCGAAACTCAGCATCTACAGGAGTAGCAGGCATTTGGCAGTTTAGTAAATCTGAAAAAATAAGATAATAATAATAAGGTTCTTAGCAAGAAGAAAATTTAATGTTGTTATACTTACGAGATGAAAATTCCGATTCCAGCTTCAAATACTTATCATGAACGGTTCGTAGTTCGCTGAAGAGCTCAGTAATTTCCATGCGTGTTTGCCTCATAAACCTTCCCATTTGCGATTTTATCACTCTGCAGTCTTCACAGGACCATTTGAGGCCATTTTTCGTATCAATTAAGTCCCGCACATTTTCAGTTATGCCTGCGCACTTGATATGGGCATATTCGTCACATAACCAGCACCTAACGTTCTCTTCAGTAGTAATCAAGTTGTTGAATTCGCAGTTATCTATGCAGCAGATCAACATATTCAGAGTTTTGTGAGGCAGACGAATAAATAACCAATGACAATAAAATAGAACTGTAATATTTTTTTAGTTTAGCAAAGATATCACAAAAATTACTGATAAAAAACTAAAGCAATATACGCAGGAAAGACAGTTGTCCCTAAAAGATTAGTATAACAAATAAACCAAAAATCGGGGAGCACAGATAAGCGGCGTCAATCTCTTCCGAAGTTCCAATGACGAATGAATAAAGAGGCCTCCAGATCGCTTATGTTGTATGATGGTGATTAGATTTTGGTTCGTTCAGTACTCAAACTGGCCTATCTCTTAAGCAAACAGTCTGTGTGGCCCAACTGTTTTCCAGTTTGAATTCAAAGAGCTTATGGAAAGCATGAATCTCTTAGAATCGTAGCAATAAATATTATGGTTATAACACCTGGAATATGAAATTTGTAGATTTACATCTCCGGGGCTAGAATTTTGATCATATCTGTATATATCATGACGCCGTGTGCGAATAGAAATGAAATGCACAGGAAAAGCCGCTTAGCTGGGAGACGGAAAATATGCGAATAAATTATGTGTGGCCACCTAGCATATATGTTTAGACATCCACATGAGATGCTGTAATCCTCACATGTCTGCCCGGCATATTGGGTCTCTGCAGGCGTCTTTTGTTCACGATGAAAGTGTTTTTGAAATGAAGAACCACACGGTCAACAAAATTAGCCCAATATTTGCATGGCTACAAAATGTGATTGCCTGCATTTTGTTAAACTTAGCTAAATACCGCATACAATAATAAACAAACCAGAGAAAATATCAAAATAATCGGGCAATGAGCGAGAGGCGTCGAAAAATTCGGTTGATAGAGTGCTCAAACCACAAGCGAATGGTAAATAATAAAAGGGGGGAATCATCACAGACATATGGGGGACTTTACTACTTGAAGGCCGTTTAAAATTGGACACGCTGAAAACGAACATAAAATATTACTTTTTAGATATTAATAAAATCCATTATTCATTGTAGATGGGAATTCGTCTTTCTATGTTTACAAGATAGATATTTTCCTTTGTGTAATTGAAAAAAGTGATTAGTCTGAAGGGGAAATAGAACCCAAGCGATAAGCGAATCAACAAATGAGCTGGCATTATCGGCTTTTACTGAAATATTTACTCAGAGCTGTAAGGCTATGAAATTACACAACATTTATAAATACATTTATTTATGGTCTTGGAAAAAATCGTATTTCTATTTAATTATACCATTGACATGTCGTCGCTACAGTTGGGAAGATAGCTTTTTTCCGACCCATTTTTTGCCATATTCTCCCGTGTCTGAGTTCGCCCGATTTCCCATCGAATGTAGGTGGCTGGCAAACCGAAAAAACACCGAGCGCAGAACAAAAGCAAAAGCCGTGCACACCAAATAATTATGAACTGGGGGACACGGACATGCCAGAGAAATGCCGACAGAGAAAGGGAGAAAGCAGAAAGCAGAGGCAGACAGACAGACGGACAGGTGGTAATATGGGGATTCTGGCGGTGGATTTAGTCGTGCGTTGGCTGCCAATTGCGAATGCGAATCGCGAAAAAATGGAATCCGAAATCTGTGCCAGCTGACGGGCCACCAAAACATATAAAAAAACATCTGTATCTGTACGGGGAATTACTTAACAGGCAATTAGCCGTGTTGTGTTTGATTTGCTAGACGATTTCGAACGGGAATGATCCTTGAACTTGGAACCAAACAGAAAAATTGGATCGACTACAAAACCGTCGGAAAACGTATGTGTATATTGTGAGCAACGTAACAGCGCCAGCGCAACGTAAACAAAATGCTGTTTTTTCGTTTGGCCCGCTCATCTTTTGCCATTCTCATTTTTACACCGAGAGAAATGCATATTCATAACATATTGATAACCTAATTTTTAGTATACATTTTTTTAACATGCGAAATTTTATATATCACTAAGAAATCACTCTGCAGAAATAATGAGAACAAATTATCTTTAAATATGCTTGAAGTATCATAATCATTTAACCCAAATTATGCCTGATTAATGTGGTGATAAATATATAATTTCGAGATTATATTCTAAGAAGTAACCAATAGTTTTTCTCTCTGCACTTCTATTCCCGTTCCCACGTTCATACTCTTTCATATTCGCTCAGTCGCATTCTCAGTCCTTGGCGAAACGCGGCGCGTTCGATCGCCAGACGATTATACTATTTTTTGTTTGTGCTAATTTTAAAAATCGCTGTTAATTCTTGATTTACGGCCTTTAACCAGGGTAAAGGCTGGCTGAAAATCAACGCTCGATACATTTAATAAGCTGAGCAATGTAAGGAACGTGGTAGCTGCATTTTTTGCCCGGGGGAAAGCTTTTTAATTAATTTGCAATCTCTTAACCCGACGTGCAACCGTTTTCCAATAATGGCCAAATGCAATTTACCGCCGGAATGAAAGGCGGAGAGAGGAGAAATTGAAACGCTTGCCCAGCATATGTTCCGTGCTCCCAGGGGCGTCTGTGTGTCTCATCTTCATTTACTTTCACCGCTTTCTCCCCCATTTTCCCAGCCAGGGCAGTCCTCCCTCTCGCTCTCTCCCCATCAGGCTGTCCCGCTCTTTGTCTATCTATATATCGGCGCTGCTGTCGGCTCTTGTTGTAATTGCTAAATTAATGCAAACGTTGATGATTATCTGAGCCCCTCCGCCATAAACCGTGGGGCATATTGATTTATTGGATTTCGAAGCCAGAGCCAACGTGTTGGCCCATCCAAATGAGTGTGTGCCTGTGATCCAAATGTGCATATTAAAAAAGACTCGAGTATAAATACGCCAAAAGTCTGAATGCAAACGCTTTAGCAGACGATTTAACTCGGCGAACTGTAAACGGAAAGTTCCAAGTGTCAGTTTATCTTGTAAAGAACTTCAGTTGGACACTGAAGAAAAAGGATGCAATATTTACGATACTTGATTTATCGGTTAAATGTCAAAAGTTATAATTAACAATACTTTAAAGCACTCTAAAAATAGTTGAATAATTAAAGCTTATGCTAATTAAAGTTTATTTAAATACTTTTAACAGAAGCAAAAAATAATTCAGCGTATACTTAACCATTATCCATTAGGATTGCTATCAAAACCTACATGCTTTATTATTATAATGATAATTAAATCTTTTTTGGTGCAGAAAGTATTTATTTAAACCAGAAAGTCACCTTCTACTGCTTGTAAGGTGTTTCAAAGTTTTCGGTGCAGAGTTTCGCTTGAGTTTGTGTTGCTGGAAGTTATTAAACTTAAGTTCCCATGCCGTCAGTCCCCCCTTTTTCACCAGTTGTCAACAGTTTTTATCTGCAAATGTGCAATTCCCTCGTATTCCCCAGCTTTTCTGCATTTATCTTCGGTCTGTCTTGTCAGTCACTTGTTTGCTTTTTGTTGCCATCCAAACGGTAATGTTTTTGGTTCCGTTTCTGGTTCCCGTTATTGACTTTGGAGAATTATGAACACATGTACACATAATATATACTATCGATCTTGGTCAAGCTGATTTCTATACACTTTCCTCTCTCTTTGGGCTTACAATTCAATTTGCTACAATTTTGCTGCAGCTGAAATTCATCTCATCTCAACTCGTCTGTTTCTCATTTTCTAGGAAAATGAACTTTGTTTGCCTGTAGTTTTCCGTCCGCTCTGGCAAATTTTATAGCTGCACTTTTGTTTATGTTTTATGCTGTATATTTACGCATTTAATTTCGTTTTCGTGTAAATAGACAAAACAGCTGAAAAACGACTGCCTGGCGAAGCTCAAAGCAAAGTTACGCCCCACAAACGCCCACCTCTATTTTTTGAACATTTGTTTTCAAAAAACAATTGAATAAATAAATTAAATAAGTTAATTTGCTTCAGCTGGGCAGTATACAAATATGTTTACAATATTTCAAATATTATTCACTGTAATTTAATTGTTTGTGGTTTTTATAATAGTTAAAATGGAGATAACAAACGGTGTTTTCAAATACATTTGAAATTAATGTAAGGTATATTTTGGCAGAGGTATTATAAGGGTAGACTTTCAGCATTATTCTTTAGTTTTTGCTGAAAGGTTTGTTGTATAATAGCAAAAATACTTCCTAATGACTGGTTTAAGCCTGCATTTATAGAACACTTTAAAGATATACTGGGTATTACTATTGCAGCACCCTACTTATGCATCTGGTGCCGTCCGTTTGGCGATCTGGGCGGGCTTTTCTAGCGACTATTTGCGGGCTTTCGCAACCTTCGGTGGCAGTGGCATTGCGCTTGGCGACACACTCGTGATGCAATGCACCCGAAATAGTCGCCCAAGAATAGGAACAAGTCAACTAACTAACCCCATCTCCCCTCTCTTCTGTTCCCTCAGGTGCAGCGGCCCAACTGCGTCAGAGTGTTGAACGTGCCATTGCGAGAATGCCTTCTCGCGGTCCCACGTCATAGTCACCATCATTAGCACCGGGCGACATTGACAACAAGCAACTAGCAACATTAATTGCAACTAGCTACAAGCAACTGCAACTGCACCAGCACAAATCACAGCCAAATCGAACGCAACAAAGCTTCCAGAGTCTGGCCAACAAGGGGCTGGCCCAGCCCAATCACTTCCAGTTAATCAGTTAAACCAAACCAGCCATGCAGTTGCTCCTCAAGTCGATCTTCACCTGCGCACTAGTCGTGTTCTTTGTGTACGCCACCGCCCAGTCGCTGCTGAAAGTCCAGGAGACGGAGACGCGGAGGGCGGCGTACTACAATGTGACCTCCTCGGATGATGACCGGAGTAGTAGTAATCTCAGCCAGGATAGCGATGGCGGTCACTTCCTGAGCCGCCGGCTGAGGCAGGTGCAGGCCCAGCTGCAGGTGAGGCAGGTGATGCACGGCGAGGAGGGCATGGAGGGGGCGCCCTCCCAGACGGAGGACGACAAGGCCCAGCTGATGAAAACCAATGTGGACGCGCCCGATGTGGAGGAGCTGCGCGAGTGCAGCGTGGGCCTGGTCCTACCCCTGTGGATGCCGCAGCGCAACATCTCCATTGGCGACCGGCTCATCCGCGGCTTTGTCTACTTCATGCTGCTGATCTACCTGTTCGTGGGCGTCTCCATCATAGCGGACCGCTTCATGGCCGCCATCGAGGCCATCACCTCGATCGAGAGGGCGGTGGTGGTCAAGGGGCCGAACAACACCAAGCAGGTGATGCACGTGCGCATCTGGAACGAAACGGTGGCCAATCTGACGCTGATGGCCCTCGGATCGAGTGCACCCGAGATCCTGCTGTCGGTGATCGAGATCTACGCGAAGGACTTCGAGAGCGGAGACCTGGGACCCGGCACCATCGTGGGCTCGGCGGCTTACAACCTGTTCATGATCATCGCCGTCTGCATGATCTGGATTCCGGCGGGCGAGGTGCGGAGAATCCGCCACTTGCGCGTCTTCTTCGTGACCGCCCTCTTCTCGATCTTCGCCTACGTGTGGCTGTGGCTCATCCTGTCCGTGTTCACGCCCGGCGTGATCCTGGTCTGGGAGGCGATAGTCACCCTGCTCTTCTTCCCGCTGACCGTGCTGTGGGCATATATCGCCGAGAGGCGGCTGCTGGTCTACAAGTACATGGACAAGAACTACCGGGTGAACAAGCGCGGCACCGTGGTGGCCGGCGAGCACGACCAGGTGGAGATGGATGCGGAGAAGGGGCCGAAACACCCGATGGTCAGCTCCTCCTCGCGCCCGAACGACGCCGAGGCCTTCGACGAGGCCCGTCGCGAGTACATCCATGTGCTGACGGAGCTGCGCCAGAAGTACCCCGAGGCCGATCTCGAGCAGCTGGAGATGATGGCCCAGGAGCAGGTGCTGGCGCGCAGCAACAAGTCGCGCGCCTTCTACCGCATCCAGGCCACTCGCAAGATGGTCGGCAGCGGCAACCTGATGCGCAAGATCCAGGAGCGTGCCCACAGCGACCTCACCGAGGTGAAGGCCCAGCTGCACTCCGGCGACGACGAGGAGGCGGACGATCCCATCCGCATGTACTTCGAGCCGGGCCACTACACCGTCATGGAGAACTGCGGCGAGTTCGAGGTGCGGGTGGTGCGCCGCGGCGACATCTCCACCTACGCGAGTGTGGAGTACGAGACGCAGGATGGCACCGCCTCCGCCGGAAACGACTTTGTCGGCCGGAAGGGCCTGCTCAGCTTCCCGCCGGGCGTCGACGAGCAGCGCTTCCGCATCGAGGTGATCGACGACGATGTCTTCGAGGAGGACGAGTGCTTCTACATCCGCCTCTTCAATCCCTCCGAAGGCGTCAAGCTGGCCGTCCCGATGATCGCCACCGTCATGATCCTGGACGACGACCACGCCGGCATCTTCGCCTTCACCGACTCGGTGTTCGAGATCACCGAGTCCGTCGGCCGCTTCGAGCTGAAGGTGATGCGCTACTCCGGCGCCCGGGGCACCGTCATCGTGCCCTACTGGACGGAGAACGACACGGCCACCGACTCCAAGGACTACGAGGAGGCTCGCGGCGAACTGATCTTCGAGAACAATGAATCTGAGTGAGTAGGATTGTTAACTTATTTTAACTTTATGATTGGTTAAAAAAGAATTCATATTGCATCACCTATTTTATTATTTTTTTAAGTTTATAATAGGGTAAACAAGATTATACATTGATTCAGAATTTAAAAGAACTCCGTTTCTTATCATACCTTAGAATATTAGAGATATCCATCCAGTTTTGGTTTGTTTACTGGAATTAAGCAAAAATATTATTTTATTGTTTTATATTGATTCAGAATTTAATGGAACCTTATTTTTAGTCCCTGTTTAAATCTTCTGATAAATTTCCATCAGATATTTATCTCAAATTAAGCTTTGATATACATTTATTTACATATATCGTGTAGAAGAAGGGAAAGCCAAAGTTTCTTTCCCCCTTTTGCTTTGGTTGTTTGACCTACATAAGTAGAAACCTGGATAACATTAGTTTTTCGTCGAAACGCTCGCTTAAGTTGTGCCCACACATGCATGCCCAGAGTCTCTCGATTCCGGCGATATATCCACGATATCCCGACGCCCGATGTCACGCAATGCCAACTCCCGGCGGAGTCTTTCGGCAAACTCGCAATTTCCGCTCTGGGAATAGACAGGTTTCGCCCGAAAGTGGGATGTGCGATGTGCGTGAGACAGTGCGCCGCGAATCGATTAAAGTCGGAATAATTGGGGCTTTTAATTGCCACACCAGCTGCCAAATGGCATTGGCAGTTGCCGGGAGCGGAGTTTGTGTGCCGCTCTGCAAAATGGCAAACAAAATGGGTAGTCAGCACCTGCCTCCCCAACTTCCAACTACCAGCGCGAATCTATTATCATCGAGCGTGTGTTGGTGGGTAAACTCTCCTGCTGGGCGCCTTTGGCCCAATTGTCCTGGCTGCGTGCTGGGCGACAACGCCAGACAACCAGCCATCCAGCCCTCCAGCCATCCCTTCCAGACATTAACACCCCTAGCAGCAAGCTGTAATTAATTTTGCAAAATTTATTCATTTTGACAAACATTTGGCAGACGACAGCCGCACTCAGTTAACTGCGTTTGCATATGTTTTTGCGGCTTTCATGGCCATGTCCGAAATGTCGGGCAACACGCAACATGGCCACACATAAAACATGTAGGTCAGGCGGGGATGGCTTTTTAAGATGATTTATGGCCCAAGAAAATGACCAGCATATGCCGGGAATTAGGCTGGCCGAAAATCTGGGAAATGGCTTCAATTTGATGGGCACTAATCATGATTTACTTGCTGACTTAATTAGAGCATAGACAGGACCATTTACACTGGGATACACAAAGAAAAAAAGTTTCCACTGATTTATAAGAATTTTTTATAAAACATATATTATTTTATATTAATTATTAACTGTTTTAATTAAATGGTTTCAAAAGAAGTTAGGATCACAACATTTAACAGAAGATTTTATTTTAATATCAAAACAAAAAGTCCAGCCATAAATGTAGAATTATAAAGTTTTTATCCCTTACCTTCAGGGCATAACTTAGAAACCAACTATTTGCAAACCAATCACATTTCTATATATTATTATATTACATTTTCTTACACTGTGCTCAGTGTTTATTATGTTAGACAGTTCCCCTTTGGACATTTGTCGTCTTTATTCCTAAGACACCACTGCACAAAGCCTCATTTATGGGTGTCCTGGTTTTCTGCCAACTCCCCGGGGCTGTTTCGCGTAAAATTGTTTCAAACACGTCGCCACAGACATAACATGAATTTTTGAGGATTTCTGCATTATTAAGTTGTAACGAAAGCGGAGCGGACAATTAGAGGAGGGCACGTTGTTGTACTTGGGCTGCCAGCGTGAAAACGTCAACGGGGGAAAACTTACGGGGATTAAGTGGCAACGACGTGAGGATGTTCTTGGATGCGGATGTGGCTGCGGATGTGGATGTGTCCGGGTGAAACGCTCCCAAAGTGCTCGTTAAGCTGCTCCCGAGTTTTTGGCGAGTCAGTGCTTAAGCCGTTTTCCCATTTGCCACGACAGTTGCGAATACTTTTTAATGTTTGTATTCCGTCTGCAAGGATGCATTTGCAATTGCCTTTGCCCCTATTTGAGTCGCAATTATTTGCCAACTTTTAAAACGTTTCATTGTCGCCAGTGCCCGAATAAATTTCCTGCTCCACCTCCTTCTTCAGCCTCCTCTTCTACTTCTTCTGTACTGAGTAAGTGCACGTCCTGGCGATCCTTGCGGGCCTTTTGTGGCATTTACAGCCACTCAAGTTGAATGCCTTGCGGTGCCGTTGGTAATAATGTTTGTTTTAATGTTGCCAGTTTCGCTGGCAAACTGCCAACTTCCAGGTCCTGGAACTCCCACACATCGATGACGATCTCGGGGGCATCTCCCCGTTTCCCAAAGGAAATGCGATTCTGCGAAAGTTGCCATAACCTAGCGCCCACAATTAAGCGAGTTTTGATGTATTTTTAAATGGCTATTAAAGAGCGCAGGCTTTAAAGTGTCTCGAAATGAGGGAAACCAAAGCGGGCAGCTAAATTACGTTGCTGGAAAAATCTACTTTGAAGTCGATGCGTGTGGCTGTGTTTCTGCAATAAATTTGTATTTTTCGCCACAACAACTTTCCGCTCGCGCTCTTCACTTTAATGAAAATCAAAATCCGCCCCTGCTACACGGCGAAACTACCCCACAGATATAGATATAGCCGTACAGCCCAGACATTTGCCAGCTCTCAGGCAGCGGAAATGCGCGACAGCAGCAGCCATGTAGAGTCGTTGGTCGTCATAAAAAACAGCACCAGCAGCAGTAGTCAGTAATGCAATAAAATTCCCCAACGAAACTGGGAAAAAAATATGAAAAAAAGTGAGAACCCAGCTGAGGGGCTGGGCTACAAAGTGCCAACACTGTTGCATAAATTTGTAAAATCTGGTGGGGCAGAGTGGCGGGCACATTTGGATTGAGTTATAGGACCTTAAATAACCGACTCTTGCAGCCAAGCGCTACGTGTTTTTAAAAAAATTGGGCCGAAATCCATAGCCTACTTTTCTGGGCCACCTTTAAGATAAGACCCCCTAGGGGAGGGGGAGAAGAGGCTTTTCCATTAGTTAAACCAGACAGGTTTTTCAGACAACTTTACTGTGCGTGGCATTTGTTAATTAGCCACAATTTAGGTGGCTTGCCACATGGCCTAAATGCTGCTCCACAAAGGAAAATATAAGTAGAGAGATACGAGAGAAGGTGGCAAATTTAAGATTCTCTTTTGGGCCACTTCAAGACATCCAGTACAGGTTTCCACAGACAATCCCGTGTGAGTACCGCAAATAGGAGGATTCGAGCACATAAAAGTCAAACATAAAATATGCACAAAGCATTTGAAAGGAGAAGTACCGAGATATGAGCAAATATTTTATTAAGCACACATAATCTGAAATTGAAATTTATGCTATTTTCAACCAAGTATTCTGTATTCTGTGTTCTGCCTTCTGGATTGTGGAATCCGAATCGGAATCGCAATCCAACCAACTTACAAGTTATCATCGTCGTGTGCGGCTTTTGCTTTCGCCCTTCGTGTAGCATTTCCTGTGGCCGGCGGGGAATTTCCCGGAACGGACCAGCTGCTTAACTGACTGACAAGTAAGCGGAGTCTGCCTCCAAGTGGTTGTCTTCGTCCATCCACAGGCACCTCCTCCTCCTTTTATTTCATCCGTCTCCCTTTGTGGCAAGCTGCCTAACTGCCAGCCGTTTCCCAGCCATGTGAGCGTATCAAGTGAAGGGGAGCCCACAACCGCAGTGGCCTCGACTTAGCCCATTTGGAGGCTCTCAGGCACTCCCTGAATCCCGAGTTGGTTGTCAGGAGTCTGCCAACCTGAGAACTCGATCCGCAAGGAGCTGATACCTTGTGGGAATATTACCGAACAGTGTTGCCAGCTTTGGCTTTTTAAAGTTCTTAGAATACCTAAAAAATATATAGCTTATTTAAAAATGTTAAATGGAAAACATGTTTAGATTCAGGAAGAACAACTCCTATACAATAATATTACTTTAAAAAAGTCTTTAAAATTGAAAGGGAAAACTAGTAAAAAAACTATTTTTTTAAAGGAAAAAAATAATAACAAGAACATTTTTTATATCTTTGTAAAATGTTTTTAAAGAGGTTATATTATATTTTAAGTAGCTTTTAAAATTACAAGTAATAGAGAAATAAATAATAGAGCACAAATTTACAAACAATTTTTAATATATTAAAAAAAATGCTATTTTAAAACAAAAAGAATTTATGATTTTTTATTAGCCTCATAAATATTTAAAAATTCTTGACTTGAAAAAATCCTAAAAGTATTCACTACACAACACACTGATAGGATAGCTGATTGTAAAGAACATACAGAATGTGGTTCGGTTCGAGTGTGTGCCTTTTGGAACCAAGGGGATAGAGATACAAACGCACAAAGTTATTTACGGCTTACCTACACAATGCTCCCAGACGATTCAGATGCCTGTGAGAAACCCACAAAGGGTATCTACGATTCGATCGGGCCGAGTGCCAAGTGCGCAGGCCAAAGTCTCATATTTGCTATTCAATTTGCTTAGGGGCTGGGCTCGGGTCCTCGCTCTTGGCTCGGAATATAAATTACCGAGGGACGGCAACAGGCAGCAGCAAGCTGTCCGTCCGTTCGTCCTAGCCAATGTCAATTGGTTGTTTGTGCTGATTCTTGGGCCTGGGTATCTCATGTTTATCTGGATGTCGTTAGCATGAACTGTTTCTTCGGGGGCTGCCCCCGAAGCCCCTGGTTCATCAGGCCCCTTTATTTTGGTTACTTCTGTTTTTATTTGCCCCGTTGTTGTTGTTATTATTATTATTATGACATCGAGGGGAACAACAAGGGCTGGCTGGCAAACTTAATAATCATCATGGGTCCTCCCGGGTACCGAGATGAACATCCTCTTGGGGCAACTGTTGCTCAAAGGGGTCTAGGTTTAGGGTTACCCCAAAGAAGCTGCTTGTTCCCCATCCCCATCTAAATCCACATTCAACTCACCTTGGCAACGGGCTTGAGTTCGATTTAAGGCTCTTTAAAACTCGTTGAGCTGCCAAGTGAAAGTAATAAAATTGCGATTTGCTTCGGTAATTGCAGCACAAATTAAATAAAACATCCTCGCACCTAGGGAAAGTTTTCTAATAAGAGAAAGTGCTGCTGAGGCGGCGTTAAATTTGGAAAGCAATTTCGCTGGCTTAAGTACTTTCGGCAGCGTCAATTATAAAATGTTTATTTTAGCACAAAATGGAAGATAAAGGTCGGGCACATTTATTTTCGAGCACAATTAAAGGAATATTTCAGGGAATCTTAGCTATCGGTTCTGTTTTGTTGGCTTTACTTTGGATTGAAAATGTCAACCGGATCTAAAACAGGTGCATGTGTCACTGTGGCATCTCAATCTGCGTCTGATTTATGTTCACCAGCTAACAACTCAATAAAACGGCAGCCAGCTGAAAGTGACAAATGATGAAAGCAATGCCAGCACAAAGCAATGTCAAAGGTCACAGGCCACAACCGCAGAATTCCACCCACACACACACGTCAGAACCGATTGCGAGTTATGTTCACAGGCACTTTGATCTCTTTCTCGTCGGCTTCTTCATTAAAACGTCACCTAAATGTGACTCACGGCGGGAAAGCAAGGAAGAGCAAAGGAAATGACGGGGAAATATGGTGGGAAAATGGCAAGGTAAAGACCTCGCCCCCAGCTAATTATGAGTCCCAAGGACTGTGGGGTCATTAAAAATTACCCGACAACAAGGAGAGCAGGAGTATCTTTCCGTGAGGCACTCAATTAATGCTGCTTCTTTCTAAAGTGCAACATATAGCCGGCAAATACATTTGTTTTAATTATGCCAAGTATGCCAAGCAAATTTACCTGAGTAACCTAGGCAAAAGGTTCGGCACTTTTTCAGGATTACCCAAAGGCAAAAGGTCAATTTATTAAGCCGAGCCAAAAGCTAAATGCAGAAACCTCAAAACCATATTTACAAGCCCTACTTTCTAGGTATTAAAACTGAATAATTAAATGGTAAATGGAAAAAGTATGTAAAAAAGTCGTGGTTGATTTAAAATGGTTTAGCTAGCCGTTGAAGTAAAATATTCACATTCATATTACTTTAATTTGAGCTTTGGTTGATTAAATTTAATGGGTAGTTGCTGCCTTTGAAAAAGCGATCTAAACAGGATTTATCCCTATATAGTCTGATTAATTGAAAGATATAGGCACTCTATTGCCTGCCCAACCCGTTATTTGTGCCATTCAAATTCAATTTGTTGGCTATTTATGGACATTGCATGGAGCTCAGGCTTCCACTCGATTTGCATTCAACGCATTTCCCGAGAGCTGGCCAACAAAAGGGAATGGGTTTTCCTCGTTATCTGGAATTTGCTAGCTTCTTTTTAATTAATTGTTCCTTGAGTGGTCGTCTTTGTTTTGGGCTCAGCCAGGCGAATGGAGGAAGTTTCCAACGTCCTGTGGCTCAGAAAGTCGGGAAGCTAATGAATACGGCTCCTTGGACTCGTGGGAAGTGAGAACTTTGGCTCAGTTGAGCAGTTACTCCAACTTTTGCAATTACAACTCAATAAGTAGGTAATTACGATGGTCAGCGCGACGCGGTTGGGTCTCTTTTATTTTCTGCCGACATTTCCGCCGAATATTTCCCCCCAAGCACTGTGTGTTTACGGCCTTTTAATGAATGAATTATTACTCAGACGACATGGGCGCAGCAACAGAAAAACGGAATTGTCTAAACAAAAACATGAAAAAAAATAAATACGAGATGCGAGTTTGTTCAGTGGTTTTACGGCGAAATCTCAGCACGACCACACGTGCCGTCGACAGTGGGGGAAAAACTTGTGTGGGGCTGTTGTGGCCAATTAAACGGTAATTTAAAATTCCAGAAAAACATCTCACGTTTATTTACTGTGCGGAAACTTTTCGTCATGGTCAGCCGCATTTCGTCGGATCCTTGTGAAAAGTAGAAGTGGTAAAATAACAAAGGCAGCAATAACTTGTGGTTTTAGAGAGGACCATTTTCGAGATTGATTCAATTGGCTGCGAAGAAAGTTGGCAAGTCAATTTTCGCCTACAAATTGTTGTTTTCAGTTGGCTTAAGTTTGTCTACAATTTGGAGCCTTGGGCTACACAGAAAACTGGAAGCGAATCTCTCTTTATGCTGATTATTAATTGGCAAAAAAGTAGGACCAGATAAATAAAATTTACCAAATGAAGAAAGGCAAACGGTTTTGTTTTTAAATGTTTTTTTCTCAGTGTCGCTGAAAATTGTTCAGTTAAAGTTGAGAACAAAGACGCGGAACATGGAATTATTTAGTTATCCAACACGACACGGAACCAGGACATACGACACGTGACTTGGCCGCTGGGGGGTTGTATTCTCTTCAAAGACCACCCACCTCGCACCACCCAACACCACCCTGCAGCACCGCCTGCATGTGACATGGCTCACCTAGCCCGCATTTAGCTGGCGGGTTATTATTTACCCGATACGATTGTCGGGCCAGAGATAGTGTTGTTGTTAATTTCGCGCCTCAACAAGTGTAATTTGTTGTCTTTGCACCGACACCCGCTCAAAGGCAAAGGCAACTCTTTGTTCTGCGCCCCGGTCACGCTCATTTGTCGAACATGCATTCAATTTGCCGCTATCGGAATGTTTAGATCGCCCCTTGGCATTCTATGTGACAGGCCAAATATAAGTAAGCCCTATTTTGAGAAATGTTTATTTTCCGCTTTCCTTAAATAAATAATTAAATAATTTTAAAACTATTTCCCAAAATGTAGTCTATAGTGTGCTTAAAGATAAATATTTCTTAAAATGATTCTAGTACTTTTAGCACTTCCATTATACTAACCGTAACAATAATTTTAACCCATAAATTGGTAACATTTTAGGGACTGTTTAGTAAGTAAAGAGAGAAATTTTCGACGTATATTTTGTTAGCTCGATGAAATGTTTGCCCAGGACAGACAAAATGGACATTTTGATAGACTGCTCAAATTAGGGCCAATTTAAGTGCCAGTTTAAAGTCCATAGAACTCATTACGAACCCTGTGCAATCCGGTCAAACTGGAAATGCCGAAAAGGGACGGGAGTTCAGATATTTTCGATAAATTTTAAATGAGCTTCGCGTTTACTTCGTCAATATTTGACAGCCTGATAGAGCGATGTAACAACAACTGTGAGCCGCTGATGAACTTTCGGAGAATAAACACAATTTCATTTTCGATTTATTAAATTACCACCCTTGACCTTTGAGCCTTGCCAGAGGGTGTTGCTCCCACACATTTCTGCACCACTTGATAACTCACATGCAATGGCAAGCCACTTAAAACCACTTGGACATTAAGTATGCATGTTCGAGATGCAGAATTATTGAATTAATGGACCAGAAGCTTGAGTAAAACTCTGTGTTTGTCATTAACATAATAAGGAACTTTCCTGAAGGAACAGCCCTTTTTCACTTTTCCCTCAATTTAAAGACATAAATTTAAACCAGCTTTTAATTAATAAATAAAACTTAACGTCATACACAATAATTCAGCATAAAAATGCTTGCGGTTTCGAAAAGCGTGATATTTTCGCGGAACACTCTGTATACAAAAAGCCATTTTATTTGAACAGACCATAATTGACCGTTGATTCCACCTGTTGAGAGAAAAACTCCTGGGAATATTCAACTTGAAAAAGTTACGCGATAATTTCCACGTGCCAAACAGTTTATGGTCATTTAATTCCCCTTTAATTTCGACGGACAAGCGACCACAACTCAAGGGCGGGCAGTCACACTTAATTGAATACCCCGAAGTGGCAATCAATCTGAAGCAGAAATTTCATGTCAAATTTCCGCCCGCACGTCCCGCAGTTTTTCCTGGAAATTCCATTAAAACGACGCCTGGCAAACACATTAATAATTATCGAGAGAGAGCATTATTAATTGACCGTCTGGCCGGGGGCCTGGCAATCTAACGGATGCACATTGCAATCAACACCAACGAGGACGGTTTTGCCCCCGGCTTAGTCCACTTTTCAGCTCGGTCTTTTAACTCACCCAGGTGACTTGCAAATTTCGCCTTGAATTGGAATTTAAAATTCAAAACCTCAAAAGCCACACTGCGTCCCCAATAATATGATATGCTATGCAGCCGCAACGTCATTTGAAAAACTCCCAACCGAAAGCGACGTTTTCCCCCCTTTTGTCCCTCACAAAAGTGGGTGGTTCTGTTTGGGTGGCTCTGCTGGGATTTCCAGATAGGATACAGCAAAAGCAAAGGTAAAAGTTTGCCAGAGTTGGCAATTGGGGTTTAATGGTTAGTACCGCCCAAAAGGCAGAACGCCCCATCCCCCACTCACGACTTGTGCACCGCTCATTGCTATGCAAATTGCTGTATTTTTCTTTAATTTTATTTTCAAGCACAAGTTTGTCCTCCTCCACCAGCGTTATTTTCCTTTTCCATTCCCAGTTTTTCCGAGGGTGGCCTCGCCCTTGCGTTGACTAAGTAATGCTATTATGTGTGCTTGACCATACGGGTATTTGAGGGTATTTCAGGGGATTGGACGAGGGACAGTCAGTGGGTTTGCATGCCAAACAGAAGGAACAACCAGTGGCAAAGCTCGGGCAGGTAATTGAGGAGCTTAGCAGGAGCCGTGAAATCGCAATGGCAGGACGAGCCGAGGGAGCAGTGGGAGCAGGACCCCTTGGCCGGATTATTAGCCTGAGCTCTGGCATCAATCAGTTGAGACTGAGACGCTGTGTGTGGGATGTGTGGGTTGTGGCATATGCGGCTCCTAAAACATATACCCGGAATGCGGAGGTGCGGACTGTAATCGTCGGCTTACAAGCTCATCCAACCAAATTGTCCGATTTCGGACTCGGACTTGTGTGATTCACTCCCCTTTTGTTCAACTTTTACCATGCTCATGACTCGTAATCTATGCATTGTTCTCTAGGGGATCTTAATTGTTTTTATTCTGATTAAAGCTAGTTTTGGGGTTTAATCTAAGTACGTGCTTATTTATACGGTTTACTCTTTGAGCTTTAATGAGAGGTGGATGATACCATAGGCTTCTAAATCATTAGTGAATGTAAATCATACATTACATAGTGAATGTAAATCCATAACTATAAATTTAATAAATTTAATTAAATATCTTTTAAATACCCTCGACTAAAGCTAAATTCTTCCGTTTGTTTCACTTCCTCTGTGTGATATTGACCTCCTCGAATCGCACTTGTTGGCCAAGTGCAAGCGGTCACCGCAAACCGGACCAGACTGACTTGACCGCAGGCCAAGAGGCGGCCTTCCGCTTGGGCCTACAACGGAACAGCTGTCTCCGACCATGTCTCTTCTGGTCAGAAGCCCACTTGATGGCTCTGCAAAATCAATAGACGCGTTGTGGCCTAGGAACGGGTAGGAAAACTGTGGAAGGCGAAGAATGGGCGACAACGACGTGGCCGTTGCCATTGAAATCAAACGGCGGAAGTGGTTCAGGCGTAGGGAATACAGCAAATTAGCATTGAATGCCAGGGCAACCGAGTGGTTGTGGGGGTTCTGGGTTCCGAGTTTCCACTACCAAGTTGTTGCTTTAATAGCTGTCATATGGGGGAAATGAGGTCTTCACCGCATTCGTTTTGCCATTTGTTGGTTGGGACGATGGGGTGGCGGATATAATTTGGCATGCAATCGAATCGGAATCGGAAATCGAGGTGGAAACGCTCTAGCACACACAGGCATAGAGTTATTGGAATCCTTTTTAGCTGGCAATTTGCAGGCAATTTTTCGAAATTAGTCAGCCCGCGGGTGACGCATGTCTTTTAATGATTTTAATTACCCTTTGATGGGGTTTGGGGCACTGAAAATTGGTATTGCAAATATGCAATTACAAAACTCGCACTACACGGAGGGAGTCTGGCCACCAATCTCTCTAATGGCATCGCAGCACGAGCCAAAACGTGGCAATTTGCACATTTCTACCAAACTTTTGGCGTGCGCACGCAAGGGAACCCAATCCCGAGATCCCAAGTGCCAAGAAGTTGGTGGCGGGCGAACAAGGAGCCAACTCAACTCGCTCACATCAAAGCCCCTGATGAGTTTCAAACTGTGAATTACGAGGGCGATGATGGCAAGTCCCACGGCCGACACGAAAAAAGGGAAAACTCGGGGCGCGAGTAACCCAGTTAAGAATTTCCCTGGAAAGTCGCTTTAATTCAATTTGCAGTTTGCGTTCGCGTTCGCATAATAAACTCGAGTGCAGGCGAATGCAAATGCAAATGCCGCTTGCTGGCTGGATTTAATGAGCTTCAAACTTAATTGTTATGACCAGGCGTCATGGCATCCTCGCTGCTCCTCCTCATCCTACTGGCACATGGTCTGCCCCTCACCCAAACAGGATGCGTAGGCCATCAGGTGGGGAATGGTGCTCTGCTCGTAGACCCCCGTGAAGAGGTGCGCCCAGGGACCCAGGGCGAACACGGGCACATCGTCGCCTCCGTGGGAGTCCATGTCGATGGGCACTCCCGCGGGAAACTCGTCGTCGTGGTTGCCTTTCACCACTGTGGTCGGATCCTTGCGTTCCATGGTCTCCGCGTCGTAGAAGTTCTCGTAACTGGGTCCATTGGCATAGCTCAGAACCATATACGGTTTACCATCGTGTCCGTCCACGGGAGCTTTTCCAAATATATCCGAGCCACGGTACTAAAGTTAGAGAATATAACAATTCATGAATTAATTTAACAATATTAAACGTATGTGTTTAGAAACTCGATGAATCGTCAAAATATTTTATCGAATAATATTATAATCATATAATCATTATTATTCTTATTAATACAAATGTTATTTAAATATATTATATGTATACTTGAAGATACGAAAATTATCTTGGTATTAAAAATTCTTTGGCATTTAAACCATTTTTGTCATATATATGTGAATGCATTCGAATGTGATCTATGTGTGATCTAATATTACTTCTGATTAGACGTCGAATTATACGTAAAATAACATTTAAAATATTTAATTTTTTGGTAATATACAAAAAAACAAAAAGATCCTGAAATTGTAGCTTCGATTTGTATAGGAAAAAAGCATTGAGTAAAAAAATGGTATGAGTAAAGTAACGTCTATTTTGTGGTTCCTTTGTGACTACTATAAAATTTGAAATTGTGATTATTTTGTTGTTGTGGGAGTAACTACTTCATTGATGTATGATGTAAATGAGTGAGTGATGAGTGATGATTTTAGTGAGTTAGGAACCAATTCCTCCACTCACCGAGTATCCTGCGTAGGTGAACACATGCGAGTGGTCGGCGGTGACCACCAGCAGGGTGTCGTCCTCGCTGGTCAGCTCCTGGGCGGCGGCGATGGCCTTGGAGAACTCGATGGTCTCGTTGAGAGCCATTCGCGCCTGGTTGATGTGGTGGGCCTGGTCGATGCGACCGCCCTCGATGAAGAGGAAGTAGCCCTGCTCGCTCTGGCTCATGTACTCGATGGCCTTGCGGGTCATCTGCTCCAAAGTGGGTTGCTCGCTCTCCGCCGTCGTCTCCATGAGGTACTGCAGGTGGTCGTCGTTGAACAGGCCCAGCAGTCGATCGGTCTTGGTCACATCCACTGCCTCCAGCTCCTCGGCGGTGGTCACATAGACGTTCCGCTCGCCACCTGCCTTGAACTCATCGATGAGGTTCAGTCCGTCGGTGCGCTTACCCCAGGACTCCAGGCTCGAGTCCACAAAGTTCTTGCGTCCACCGCCCATGATCACCTTCAGTTTGCTGCCCACATCGCCGCGGGTCAGCTGGTAGGCAATGTCCTGGATGCCCGAGTTGGCGCCACAATCGCTGGTCACCTCCGCATCGTTCTCCCAGTCGCGCTCCGCAATGTGGGCGTAGACGCCGGAGGGCGAGGCGTGGGTCACCCGGGTGGTGGTCACCAGACCAGCCCACTTGCCCGCCTCCAGCGCCCACTTGGCAATCGAGTCGACGTGGGTGCTCTCGTCCAGCATGACCTTGCAGTCGGTGCGGGGCACCTGACCGTTCACGCCGATGGTACCCTCCTGACCTTTCACGCCACACAAATAGGCGGTGGCCGTGCAGGCCGAGTCGGGCACAATCTTATCCACCGAATAGGTCTTCGAGAGACCCGTGTAGGGGAAGTTCTCGAAGGACAGGGTCTTCTCCTCGCCGCCCAGCAGATTGCGGGCCGCCGAAGTGGTGGTCACACCCATTCCATCGCCCAGGAACAGGATCACGTTCTTCGCCTGGCGCTTATTTGGCTCCGCAGCCAACTTCTGCTGGACAAACTGAATGCCCTGTTGGCGCCAATACTCGTTGGTCTCCTCGCCCTCAACCACGCGGAATGCCTTGCCATTTATCTGCGGCTCCTGCATATCCGGATGCATCCTGTGCTCCTTGCAATCCTCCGCCGAACGGCCACATTCCGGGGCCGACCAACTGGGATGGGCCAGCAGGGCAATGGCGATCAGTAGTGCGTTCAGCCTGGGGGACATCTTGCTCAGAACTAAACCCATTTGGCGGCTACTCCGACTTGCGCCTATCAAGAGATTCGGTGCGAATCGATTGCGATAAGATGCGATAAGGCGGAGTCGTGTCGATCCCATAAATGCCAAATCGCATCAAATCTAATACGCCACCACCTAATTCCCTAAGTCCGAGGCGTGCTTTTATTTACGATGGCCAGCGACAAAGTTTATAGATTTATTGTTGGGGGTTTCGCACGGGGCACGTGAGTAGTGGGACTTGTTGCCGAGCGTTTGGCCCATCATCATCATCATCGGTGGTTCCATTGAAAAGCCATTGGCCATCACGTAATCAGGCTGGAAAATCTGGCAAAGGCACGTGAATGACTTAAACCAGTTAAGGGAGGATAGGAAGTGGGTGGGCCCGCCACCTTTATACATTTATTCGGAGCCATAAAAAGCGGGTCATAAACAGGTGACTGTTTTCGCCCGGTGGTTTTCCTTTTTAATATCAAGCTGAGAAATGCAAAGGCATTGGAATGGAAGGAAGGAAGGCAGGCAGCTGCCAACCGGCGGAAAGGTTAAAGTTGAGCCAAATGGAAGTGGGAGTGGGAGTGGGCACTCTGACCTTGGTTTGCACTTGGCAGCAAGGAAATTAGCCAAATGAAGGCAAGTGGCTGAAAGCCAAGCTGCAACTGTTGAATACACACAAATCTTAAAGGCCACTTCAGACTTATCGCTATCGCTGGGCCATTCGCCATTAATGTTTGGGCACTCGCATCGAAAGCAAACAAACGGTCGATTTTATGGCTAAAAATAATAATAAATTCTTTGAAGCAATTATAAATTGAGTCACTTGCAAGCGCACATGAATAATGCAAATATTTATGTTCGCACAAGGCCCACCGGTCGTATACGTAATACGTATATATTTCTTTTTATTTACACAGCGTACACCGGAAGGGGGGATATTGGGTGGATGAGTGGGTGGGTTGTTTGGGGGTGGCAATAATGTCGCAGCAGAAAAGCTGCGCACTTAATGCTGCCTAATAAATTCGGAGCTCCGTTTCGAGTGTCAAGATTGCGGCCATTTCAGCCAAGGCAGAGGCATTAATCAAACGACCCAAGGCTTTCGGCTTATGTGCAGTCGATTAACCACTTTACACTTCACACCCCCTTTTCGAATCCCAGATAAGCCAATCTAATCGCTGCGCCATAATCCTTGCAGGAAATTCATCGATCTGTACATCCTGGAGGAGAGCAGCTATGAGAAGGACGTCAGCTTCAAGGTGCACATCGGAGAACCTCGTTTGGCGCCAGGTGAGTTTTGGCCAACAAGGCGGCAGAAAAGGACAACCCACCCCACCCGAAATCCAACATCCCACATCCAGAATCCCAAAAGACCCACTGAAAATGCTAACCAAATTACGTGAAAGCAGCCCAGCTAGCAGTGCACCCGAAGATGGCACAAGTTTTTATCTGTTCTGGTCAGAAGTTCGGCCTGCGACACCCGGGACACCAACACTTGAGCACCTCTTTTTACCCTTATAGCCTTTACCATGCCCAAAAATATCCCCAAAAAAAACCCCTTTGACTTTGACTCTTTCGCTTTTGACCCCACACCGAATATTACAAACAGGTGGAAAGGCCCAGCTGAAACAAAAAAAAAAAGAACATAAAAAAACATTCGAAAACTTTGTAAATTGGAAATTCCAATTTGAATTGAACGAAATTGTTGCCTTTCGTTTCCCGTACGTCTTTTCGCATCCTATCGACTCATGGGTTCTTTTATACTTTTTGGTCTTTTAATTTGTGTTCTTTATGCTTCTAGATTCCACTCACTACCGTAAGCCTTGAATTGTGCATTAATTAATTTTATTTTAATTGAACACGAAAGCGTAGAACGCGGAAGCGCCGAGCGCTGAAACGTGAAACGGAAAATGGGAAAAGAGAGAAATTCGGTTTCGGGTTTCTGGTCTCGGTTTCTTGACAGTAACATTTAGTTTCTGCTCCATTTCTTACCTTCACCGAGTGCGGAAATTGCGGGCAAAAAAGTGCAAATTCATTTAATTCTTCCTTTTTCGGTTGAGAACCCATTCTGCCATTTAATTGCGTATTTCGTTTAGGTGTTGTGTATGTTTCCACCTTAGATGATACCTCTTTTTGTTTATTATTATGTGTTTATTTTTACCCATGGATATGAACATATTTATTGGCAATGGGCAGGAAAGTTATCTTTTGTGTTCTTTATGTAATACCTCATGGAAGTTAGTGATTAGACTGCCTCACTCGCATCTCTGTAACCCCATGTCGAATGCTAGTCCCAGCCACCCGAATTCGATTAGATATCAGATCCGATTCTACCCATATCTCCCATAGAACTCCCACGTACTAACCATCCCCATTTGCTTGTGGCCATAACATAAACTAGACTTAACATTTCCATTGTCCATACTTGTCTCTCTAATCCAAATGCCAAATGACACACGTTCAACCCTCACGCAGATGACACTAATAAGGAATCATTTTTCAATCGATTTTTTGGTATGTAAACCTCTTTTTTTTTGCCATATCTTTGCATATTGCGGGATCGATCGACCATTTCAAGTGTTCAGTTAATAGTGAATATGCCAGAAGAGAAAGAGAAAATGAAGAAAGATGAAAGTATCGGACGGACGGCATTATCATTTCATGTGTCTTATTATTGTTTTGTTAGTTCGATTGGCCATTAACAACCCACACGTCGTATGCATAACCTCAGTGTCGTCGTATTCGTAAATGTATCTGTTTGTTTAGGCATTGAGTATCTCTCTGTGTGTGTGTGTGTGCATCTGCATCTGCATTTATCCCGAACAATTGCGCTTTTTTCGACGCAGCAGCCACGCACTTGATAAATGCAAGCTTCAAGCTTTTTTGTAAAGTAATATTATACTACGAGTACAAGCGAGCGATCAAAATCGGGTTCGTCTTCAATTGAAATAAAGTTAGACCAGGGTCACAGTTTTTGGTAATGTCTTGGTTATCTCTATGCTCGGCGGACATTTGTAAAACGCGCTTGTGCCCGCTCCTCTCACATTGTTGTGTGCCTGTGCCCCGACTTGCCGCTCGACCTTGATCTCGAACTCGATCCGATCCGATCCCGATCTTTGATCGCGCATCGTTCCGATATCATCGGTACCACCACACCACTCAAACATGCCTCTGCATCGCCAAATCGATTTGTAAGTAATACACGTTATCGCTGATGAGTACCTGATATCTGGCTTCTGTTTTTTTCCGTAATTTGTGTTCCCTCTTCTTTTTTTACCGTTTAACGTGTACTATTATCTGTGTGTTCTAGACCTAAGGCAATATATAATATCATTTTGAACTGCTTACGATCTAAGTTAAGGCCATGTCGATGTATTCAGTTCTTGTGTTGTTCTGCTGTCAAGTATCTACCCATATATGTGCGTGCTTTGATCCTAATGGAAAACCAAACAATAAATGAAAAAAAAAACCAAAGCAAAATGTAATAACCCAAAATGTAGCCTTGTTCAAAGACAAATCACCACAGTCATCGCATATTCGTTAACTGAATATTTAGAAAGTGATTGTTGAAGCAATATCCAACATGTTTGAGACCATTTAACAACGATTCTCTGAACTCTACCCCCAAAAAAACACCACCCCATCCACGTACTTGTCATGTTCTCGATTGTCGATTGTCGATGTCTATAGAAAAACACGAACACTCCGGAGATCCCACTCGTGAGTCATCAATATCGGGGGACCTAATGTCAAGCTGTGACCTTTGCATGCCTTTTTCTGATTCTGCTTCTGTCAATCTGTGCTCTCTGCCTTTTCTCTCCTCTTGTCTCTGTCTGCTTAATATGCAGTTTATCAATTTCCATTTTCCACTCAATTGCATCCTGATGGCACTTTTCCATAACCGTTTTGCAAGCTCATTGAAGTCGCTGGAACCTCAAGCCGAAATTGTTTTAAAGATACGATACACTGGCACTTCAATGAGTTTCGACTTTACTATTTGCCTTCCCCGTTTTCAATTGAAGCCCGCATCCCATTACCGCCATATGCTTCCAATTAGTTCACAACTAATTGGGGGCGTATGTGTGCTTTAGTTTCTGTTCCAGTCCCAGTATTTATATGTATATCTATTATGTAGTGTGAAACACCGCTTTAATCTCCGTTCTTTATCTACTTCCCATCACCATTTCGTTTGTATGCCAACACACACCCTGTGTCTGTCTAGTTATACTCTATGATACCATCTAGTGTTAAGATACTCTGTTGTGGGGGTGTGGCTGCATGCAACACGGTGTCTATAAGACTGCCAATAAATCAGTGGACTAATTCGTGCTTTTCGCCCTGACCAGACGATGAAATGGCAGCCAAAATCAAGGAGGTCGAAAAGAAGTCCGTTCAGGATCTGACCGAACTGGATCGCATCCTGCTGCTGAGCAAGCCCAGGAACGGAGAGCTGACCACCGCGTATGTGCGCATCCGCGAGAGCCAGGAATTCAAGGTGAGTACACGGCAAACCATTCGCAATGCTAATGAAGAGCCATTCCGGCCAACTGAAATCCCAGCACGCATTTACTGCGAGGCAGTCACAACACCCATAATGATTCCCAGTTGGAAAGCCATCCTTATCCGTGCGACAGATCGAGTTACCCTCAACCGCTCAGGTGCCAGCCAAATAAGCACCTAATTGTGTGCAAATCTCCAAATGACACGTTAAGTGCTCTGTTTGCGCTGGGTCTGTGTGTGCTTTATGGGCCTGGTTGTGTTCATTGTCTGTCGGTGGCGTATACGTAATGTGAGCGGGGAAAGTTGCTCATCAAATCGGCACCCCTTTGTTCGTTTTTTTTAGGAAGATAAAGGGTTGTAAAGGGCAGGGAAATACTACATACCTTCTTATCAATTGTTTTTGTATCACTTTCAGGCTACAGTCGACAAACTGGTGGCCAAAGCGAACGTTTCCGCCGTCCTTGGCACTTCGTCCTGGAAGGAACAGTTCAAAGATGCCCTCACCGTCATCCCAGGTAGATTGCAATCACAACTTTTCGATTTCAATAAATCCCTTTTTCATGATGCAAACAAACACTTGCAGCCGACGAAAGTGAATTCGACAACGACGACGATGCGGAGGAGGAGGTGCCCAGCTGCTTCAGCTACGTGAGCCACTTCGTCTGCCTCTTCTGGAAGGTTCTCTTTGCATTTGTGCCGCCCACAGGTAAACATTCGGATTTCATTCTATTTCAATCGATCAATCACTAAGCATACTTGCTCGCCACCAGACATTTGCGGCGGCTATGTAACCTTTGTGGTGTCCATATTCGTGATTGGCGTCATAACCGCCATCATCGGAGATGCTGCCTCCTATTTCGGTTGCGCCCTCAACATCAAGGACTCGGTAACGGCCATCCTGTTTGTCGCCCTGGGCACCAGCATACCAGGTGAGTGATTTTGAAGCCTTACCTTAGCCGAAATTTCCATTTAATCACCGGACTCCTTCTGCCTTCAGACACATTCGCCAGCATGATAGCGGCCAAGCATGACGAGGGCGCCGATAATTGCATCGGCAATGTCACGGGCAGCAATGCGGTCAACGTGTTCCTGGGCATTGGCCTGGCCTGGACCATCGCCGCAGTCTACCACAGCTCCCATGGCATGACCTTCAACGTGGAGCCGGGAACGTGAGTAATCCTTGCCAAAAAGCCTGGGAAAATTTGTATTTAAAAAAAAAAAAATTGTAAAAAATGTATAACTTTTGTGCATAGACAATAGAAATCATAAGTAAATATTCGAAGTTAATTTTTAAAAATTGTAATTTCTAGCATTTTTGAGAAGTTTTTAATTTCTAGCATTTTTGAGAAATTTTTAATGTCTAGCAATTTTCAGAAATTTTTAATTTCTAAAAAGTAACTTTAATTTACTTTAAAGTCGATTATATTTTAGGTTTTTGAAGGCTTACTTTTCTTTAAAGTAGAATATATTTTACATTTATTTTTAATTTAATGCCTGTAATTTTCAATATTTATATAAACCCTAAATCCCTTTCCAGGATTGGATTTGCCGTGGCGCTCTTCTGCGGCGAGGCCCTGATTGCCGTCTTCCTCATAATGTTCAGACGCTGGCACAAGGGCATTGGCGCAGAGCTGGGCGGTCCCAAGGTCTCCAAATATATCAGCGCAGCGATCCTGGTTTTCCTCTGGGTCTTCTACGTGGTCATCTGCATACTGGAGGCCTACGATGTCATTGAGATTTAAGGGGCTCGCAGCCGCAACCCCAACCGCATTGCTGGGACTTTGAAGTTGGCTTTGTTATTCGCATTGGCGTTGGATTTTTGGCAGAATCGGTAAAGTCAGAGGGGAGTACGGAAGTGAGAGCTGGCCGATATTGAGAAGCTGTCGAAAGATGCTGTAGATGCAGTTTTTATATGTAAACTTATGAAATTGATTTATATATATGAGTGTCCTCGGCGCTATATATAAATATTTCTTGTGTAAAATTTATGTTAATACTAAAAGTAAAATTTTAATGTTTAACTAGGTTTAAGTCAGGCTTATATACAAAACCATTTTTACGATTATTATCTCTATTCATATATGAATTGTAAATACAGAAAGGCTGCCACGGCTCAGCAATCTTGTAACTGTAACGAGATCATTTATTGTTATGCCATATATACTTAATTTTACCTTCTAAAATACGATTATATTTATTATTATATCATCATTCTGTGTACAACTTAAGTCATTGTTGTTGTTTGTTAAAGCTGTACTTAATCCATAAAGTCCCCATAAAATCAAAGCGCGGAAAGTTTGGATCCGAACTCGATATTGTCTCTTCATCTGCCGAATACCATTGTTAATTTAATACATGTGTAAGTTTTAGGAGAAATCTAAAGGTTTTAGCCAACAAGAAACGCAATCCCTCTTAGCCATCTACTACAAATACTACAACAACTACTATTACTGAATAGGAGCCTCGTCGACAACTAGTTCTAGTCCTAGTCACTTACTCTATTGACACAAGTCCAACTAGCAACATTTTCATTAACTCTGACCAAAGCAAATGGCGGCACTACTTACTAGCGATTAGCAAGAAAGACCATCAGTGTGTCCACACTGCACTGCAAGAAACTACAAGAGAGCACTAATCAATATACTTAAAAAGACTTTCTATTCGCTTACGTCGCTGGCAGTGATCGAAGTAGAAGTAGAGAAGACGGGATATTAAGGCAAACACCAAAACAATACCGAAAATAAAATACCTAGAATTGATTGTAATTGTAATCCAATTGTAACGAGCAGGTACATATTTTTTGTATAATGTTGTACTATTTTTCATATAGCAAAATTCTAGCAACTTAATGGAAGAGGAAGCCTAATGATATTTATAGCCACATGCATAAATTTGTATTATATATTTGGGGTCACACAATTGTATGGGGAACTCGTTGAGAAAACTGCGCCAAATTTAGACGTAATTGATAATTAATTACCGCATACATATACGAACTATGAAACAATTTAATAAATATACAAACATGAATAATGTATTAAATTATATTGTCAACGTTTACTGATAGATATTATAATTAAATTTCTTTTTAAATTTATTTCAATTAATGCCTTTTCATTTCTCTTTTCGAACCGAAATTAAGACGATATCAGCGTATGTCTAAGTTTTTAATAGATCGAGAAATATTACCGCAGTTAACAAGCGATTCGAGGAAATCGACCAGGGGTCAGGGTAAGATATCCGTGGCAAGGAAATCAATATATTACAGAGAGTGGAATAGAAGTGCCGGGGAGCGGTGAATGTAACAATACGACACAAAGGATAACCAGATATATATGCAGACAGACAGACAAACAAATTACCCATAGACGATTATCTTTAATGGCAAAGGCAAATAAAACGATTAAAGTGCTTCCGACATAGGATGTAGGTACTTCTAAAGAACTAGGAGTAGAACGCGTATAAGGATAGAAAGCATGAGCAGATTACTTTAGCAACTGATTGGTTCCACTTTTCCCTGATTTACCTTATGGGTTCTATAATTTCCTATTGATTTCGTACATTTTAAATTGAGTTCCATAGGTGTACGTACGATAGTTGATAGGATTCGAATCTTTATGTTTTGATGGGCAAACCAAACAGTTGATATGTATGTGTATTGTACAATATTAATCATTTGCTGTTTGTTATCGTGTTTTTTCGAATTCAAATTATACCTGCATTTTTAAATGTATACCTATGAATGTGATTTTACCCAAAAACCAAAGCAACTACAAACATATAATCGTACATCCAGAGACCCATTTAACTGATGTACTCAAGAACTAAGCCGATAAAGTATGCAAATAATCGAATAGATCGAAAGCCACATAACATATGTAGTTTGTGTAGCATATGCTTGGGGTGAAGATCTATCGATCTCACTAACCGTATCTCTTCTCACTTCAATACGCTATAAGAAAAAATACCCGAACTAATGCTACACATTTGAATATACTCGTACTCACTAAGAGAACATACTCGTACTCGTAACGTGAGCCAGGATCTAAGGATCTGAGGATCCGAGGACCTTAGCTTAACGTCTTACCTAATCGAATCGAATAGAGCCTAGGGCCTAGAGTTACTGGCATCTCTCAGCAGTGCTGCATACGTATATATGTATTCCGTGCATGTTTACCAAACGAAACTCAATAAACTAACACATTAAACCGATCGACCCGTCGCCTTTCTGATCTTACTTCCCTGAAGTCGGGGACTTATCGCTATGGGAAATATGTGGAACTGGGGGAGGCGATTATGCAATGCCCCAAAAAAGCGGATAGATAAGACCCACTGCCGGTTGCGGAAGATGAGCGGAGAGACAACGACAAGAGCCCCGGAGATAAAGTTGTTTACAGGAATCCGAGCACAAAGGCAAACAGCCACGGCAATAAAGCGATGAGACAACCCCAGCTGAAAGCTAATTAAAGTTGCGACAAAACGAAAGCCACTCGCCAGTTGTCCGCCAGTTCTCCACGGAGCACTTTCCACGGAGTTGCACTAGCTTGGAGTGTTTGTAATCGCAGGGATCCTCCCGAGAGACAGACAAGTAAGAAGGCTAAGCAAAGTATCGACTGTTAAATACCCGGTTTTCAATTTAGGTAATATTTCAAGTTATAGCAAAACAATATTAACACAATGTGCTATTGAAAGCAAAAACACAAATCCTGATTTTCTACCCTACAAATTGTGAATTTAGCTCGAAACAATAAATATAAGAATCAAAATATAGAGTGCATTACCTCGCTGAGCTAGAGTTAAAATTCCTAATCGACTCGTAATTAAACAAAAAACATTTTATTTTTGAAAATTTTTTGAAAAAATGTTAAAATTTACAAACTTAATTATACCCGTTACTCGTAGAGTAAAAGGGTATACTAGATTCGTGCAAAAGTATGTAACAGCTAGAAGGAAGCGTTTCCGACCCCATAAAGTATATATATTCTTGATCAGGGTCACTAGCCGAGTCGATCTAGCCATGTCCGTCTGTCCGTCTGTCCGTCTGTCCGTCTGTCTGTCTGTCTGTCTGTCTGTCTGTCTGTCTGTCTGTCTGTCCGTCTGTATGAACGCTGAGATCTCAGAAACTACAAAAGCTAGAAGGTTGAGATTTCCCACACATATTCTTTGGCTTCCTACGCAGCGCAAGTTTATTTTAGCCGAGCGCCACGCCCCCTCTAACGCCCACAATCGCCCACTAACGATTTTAAAATGGGTCCTGCGATCACATCTTTAAAGATTTCCGAGAAGTATAAATGCAATTTTGTTGTGTATATTTATACCTATCGAAATGTAGAAGACATTTTTCAAATCGGACAATTCATTAAAAAGTTATACGCAATCAAAAATTATATATCTATCTCCCTCGCACTCCCTTTAGCTGAGTTACGATTATTAGTCGGGACACCAACCCGACAGAGCGTTCGCACTCCCTTTAGCTGAGTGACGGGTATTAGATAGTCGGGACAACAACCCGACTATAGCGTTCTCTCTTGTTTTTTTTTTTAAATCAGCTGGAAAGTGACGAAAACAACATTATTAGTTTGCTAGCTGTTCAAAACAGTACGTATTTTTGGTTTGGGTCCATTTTTGACAATGTTACAGTTAAAAATACTAAGAAAAACTCAAATTTTTAACAGAAACATCTTCACAGCTCTTACATCCATAAATACTTTGGAAAAAACTACATCTTTTTCAGGATAATGAAATATATTTTTGCCTAAATCTTTTTGTTTTTCTCTACTATTACTATTTGAATTCAGGTTGCCCACAAAAACGTTATACCCTTGTCCTGCACAATCACCGGATAGCACAAGGCAAATATGTCCTGCAATGAGAAAACAGCGCTGCTGGCAACGCAACAAGGACATCAGCAGCGGCAGCAACAGCACATCATTGTCGTGCCGACGACGCGGAAGGATCCAAAGGATTATGAGCCCATTTTCACAACTGCTGAGTAAACGCTTTCCGTCGCATTTCATTAAAAAATAACTTCGTTACACAGCGCCCACCACCCCCCTCTCGACTCTTTCGCAGATATTCCTACGGTCTGTCGCTAGAGGAGTTGCTGCCCTTCGCTCTGGATCCCTGGTGGCAGAGTGTGCGGCGCCTCAGCTGCGGGGTCCTGGGACTGGCCTTCCTGCTAACCCTGATTGCCGGGCTTGTTATGGCCTATTCTGGCAGTGTCTGTCAGCCAAATAGAGCAATTAGCGGAAACGCCACCACGACGATGGCCACGCCATTATCCTTGGTTTCCAACGGCTCGCAGCTGCTGATGGCCAGTTTATAACGGCCGCTGGGCAATCTCAGTGACATTTCGGAGATGCTGCAATCCCCCATGTGGAATTGCATCAGCCGCATCGGCACGCACTATTTGCATTTCTTTGGCTTGCCGGCAATGGGTGCATATACTTTTCCTCCCCAGTTGCTAACTGAGCGATAAGCGATGCACCGCGGAACCGATTGATTGCGGGAGAATTCAGCTGATTAATTTAATTGTTTTTCGAATAAAAAATGTGGACACCTTTAGAAATATGTTAATCAAAAAACGCCTGAACCTTAGTCAGTACTCTGGCGTTTATAAGTATTACTGTTAAGTATAAAAAATAATAGACAAAATTTACTTTAGGCTTATGAAGATAGAAAGTACGTTTTCTTTACGCAAATAATAATAACAAGAAAGATAATGACAACACAAACATTTAAATGTTAATCTAGAGCGTACAATAAAAACATTTAATTTAGTTTTTGGCTTCAATCATTTTTTAAAACATAAAATTAATGTGTTTCGCTAAAAAAAAATACGTAATGTACAAATATTCGATTTACTAAAATAAAAATATTTTTTAAAGCCTATTATTAATGCAAAATTCAAATTATCTTCGAGTGAAAACGTTACTTTTGTTCGTAAAGAGTTTAAATTTGAATTTGTAAAATAACCATAACTTTACATACGCTAATGGCCGTTACTACATTTTCACTAACTACATGGCACAGTGGCGCCACCTGGCCGCGCCAAACAGTGTTGTCTAACGGCCGTGCTTTCGATTGTTCCATTCATTAATCGATTATTTGTCGCACTTGTTGTTGTTTACGCAAATTGTTTACGGAAATTATTTATTTATTTACCGCTGGTGGAGTGCACTTTTCGCCATGGATTTCGACAGTCCCGAGGAGAAGGAGTTTCCCGGGCTGTACGCCTCGGAGGCGGCGGATGCCAGGTCGAAGAAGAGCAAGGAGGAGAGCGACTGTGAGTGGGCGCTCAACAGACGTGGGCGTAAAAGTGGGGAAAAATCAATGCGTTCAATGCGTTTCCTTCGCAGTCAGCGAGGATCACGACCTCAGCAAGAAGGACCTGTTGATCGGGCGGCGCAAGGACAAGAAGGAGAAGGGCAAGGATCGGGGCTACGCCGCCCTGGAGGGCGAGAGCTCGCCGGAGGAGGAGCTGGACACCAAGTGGGTGAACCCCCAAGCTTTACCCACCCACAAGTAATCCCCTTTTCTGTTGTGCCCTTCCCCCAGGAGTCCCTCCAAGTCGAAGAAGTCGAAGACCTTCAAGTTTGTCAGCTCCAAGAGCAAGGAGAAGCGCGAAAAGTCGCGCGACAAGTCGGAAAAGGATGCGAAGCACGCGGAGGAGGAGCCTGGCCCCTCGCACAAGGCCAAGGAGAAGGAGGGCAAGGACAAGGAGCGCGACGAGCCCAAGAAGAAGGACAAAAAGGCAGATAAGAAGGAGAAGAAGGACAAGAAGAGCAAGCAGCTGTCGCAGCAGCAGGACGACACCTCCGCCGCCGAGGAGGTGCTGGCCCTCGGATATCCCGTCTTCGGGGTGTCCGTCAGCCTGGCCACCGAAAGGTCCCGCTGCCACGACGGCGTGGACATACCACTGGTTGTGCGCGACTGCATCGACTTCCTGCAGGATCACCTGAAGTGCGAGCAGATCTACAAGATTGAGCCCATCAAGACGCGTCTGATGCACTACAAGCGGTTGTACAACAATCGGGAGCACGACTCCGCCGTCGATGAGCTCAACCTGCCCACCGCCTGCAGCCTGCTGAAGCTCTTCCTGCGCGAGTTGCCGGAGCCGCTGCTGACCACCGATCTGGTGGCCCGCTTCGAGGAGGTGGCCTCCCATCCGAAGGTGACCACGCAGCAGGCAGAGCTGCAGCAGCTGCTCGAGCAATTGCCCAAGTGCAACCGCACTCTGTTGGCGTGGGTGCTGCTCCACTTCGACGCGGTGATCCAGCAGGAACGGCACAACAAGCTCAACGCTCAGTCGCTGGCCATGCTGCTCAGTCCGACGCTGCAGATGTCCCACCGCCTGATGGTGGCCCTGCTCTGCCACTGCAACAGCTTGTTCGCGGACGTCCAGCTGATAAAGTGAGCAAACACCGGCCAGCCGGATGTCAGTGGTGGGAAATATCCGAGTAGGCTTTGGGTAGTTCTTACCTTGTCAGGGAATTATGAACAGACTTATTCCGACCTCATACATTTAGTCTAGAGCCCTGCATGAATGGATTCAATGAATTATTTTGAATTTTTTGTTTTAATTAGAATTTTGAGTTTAATAGAATTCAATGAATGAATGGCATGAATTATAAAATAATTCTAACGACAATCTCTTTTGAAGAAGAAAGAGCCATAATTTTGTGGTTAAATCTGCCTGAATTTTATGTACTATGCAGTTAACATTGATTTGTTAAAAATTGTTCACTTTTTGTTCTCAAAAAAGGCACAAAAAATCTGGCAAATTCAAAAAATGTATTAAATTTATTCATTCATTCATTCAATTCGAAATGAATTAGAAAAACATTTCATTTATTTGACATAGAATTGAATTAAACAAATCAGATATTTCATGGCATACTAGGATAAAACAAAAATTGAATGATTCACGCAGGGCTCTAATTTAGTCATTGGGCGAAGTTCAATTTTAATATAGCTCTAGTACAAAATAACATTAAAATCGCTAAATATCTTTGTATCTAATGATACGAATTAAATAAGTTATAACTAAAGTAAAAGATACCTACAGCATCTCAGATAATTCCCACTACTGTTACCTGAAGATAAGATTATGACTGTAAAAGTCGCTGAATTTAGTCGTTTATTTCGCTGTCGAGGATGAGCACCATACCCCGCAAACAGAAGCGTTTACCGCGTCTTGTTAGCTTCCTAATCAGGCAGAAATACAGAAATTTAAACAATGCTATCGCTTTACTAACTGTTATCTTTTAGGTATGTTCCACCGCTCACATCGGCCAGCCCCAAGCTTCCGGATACGCCGGAGGACATTCAGACGGAGTTGCGCAAGCAGGACAGCCTGCTAAACCAAATCCACAGCGAGATGAATGCCGGGTTCATTACCAAGAAGCGCGAGGAACAGCTCTGGGAGGTACAGCGTATAATAACGCAGCTCAAGCGAAAGTTACGCACCTTTGAGAAGAAGCAGGAAAAATCCGTGGAGGAATTGGACACCAGCAGCAGTGCAGCGCCCACAGTCGTGAGTGAGGACACCACGGATTCCAAGCCAACTGTCGTCCCAGTCGCATCCACTAGCAGCAGTATTCCCGTCGAGGAGCCAACAACGGAGGAGCGTCCCTCCAAAGACCCTCCGATCGAGTTCTCCATTGATCCCGCAACTGGCTTCATTTTGTTGCCAAAGTCAAATCCGCACCGCGAAAATTTGCTGCGTCTGCAAATCGAATATGACGAGTTGATGGACTGGCAGAACGAACTCAAGTCCCGCATAGTCGCCGAACGCAACGAGGTCTATAGGCTCAAGCAGTTGTACGAGCAGCAGTCGATAAACAGTCAAATGGCCGCCTTGGCCACTGGATCACAGGCACCGCCGGAGTCCGAATACGAGCGAATTATCGAGCACTACACTCGCGAAAATGCGCTGCTGGAGCACAAGAAAAATATGCTGGGCATGGAGCTAAAGGAGGAACGACGGGCTTGCATAGCCCTACAAGTGGAGCTGCGATTGCAGCAGTTTTAAATGTATTAATATTATTAATGTATTACTAGGATGGGTCAATTTGCGGGATATAACTGTGATCATATCCCGGAAACTAAAAGCTCCTTTCCAAAAAAACAACAAAGACTTTACCAGGCAATCGTCTTCAAGGGTTTCGATACTATTCCTTTCTGTTTCATTTAATATTAACGATATTTAATATTGAAATCATACAAAATCTTAAATGAAAACGCTTGGAATGTTTTTAAAAATATATATTTGCCCATCTAGGCAGTCATCATTGCATCAACATCTTGGTCTGAATCAATATCGAAAAAATACGAATTTTTACAAAGAAATGTCTTTAATAGTCACAAACTGTTAAAATATACAAAAATAATATAAAGAGTAAAAGAAAGTATTAGGAAATTTACAAAACAAATTATTTTTCGACCTTTTTCCCAATTGGTTATTAAAAATGTTGACAAAGATAAGTTTTCATGACAAAAGTCTATTGTTAATTTGGAAATGACCGAGTTAGTTAATAAAATCGACCCACCAAAACATATGTATGTATATAGGCTTACCAATTTTAATTCTCAATGTCTAAATACGATCAAATGCTTTGTTTAAATTAAAGTTAACTGTTGAAATGGCGAAAAGCCTCAAAAAATCTTATTTTGTTACTTTAACTCTTCAAACCAAATCCCTTTGCCATCTTTATTTCCATACCGAGATAAGCCCGTCAAAGTTTTTTGTAATGCAGTAGCGCTTGTGTGTGCCAGACTATTAAGATTCGATTTTCTAAATCGGTCTGATGACTTAATTCCAAATCAAGAAATTCAGAGCACAGATTAGAAGATCAGGGTGCTGTTTATACATAGACGACAGATTGGCTGTTCGTTGGGGTAAAGCGGAAATGAAATCATCGCCTATTACGTCGCATCATCGTTGTGATGGTCAAGGAACTCAGTTTAGCTTTGCGTGTTACGATTACTTTATTTAATATTTATTATTTATAATTTTAGAATACATTATCATTATGCATTACGTTCGGGGGCGTGTTCTGTATTCCGCTGAAGTACAACTTAAAAATATCACACACAAATACCACGCGAGAAAGAAGAGTCCTCCGGAATGCCAAGCCGCGTCCACTCGTTCTCCTTCATGATTAAGTTATTTCCGCTGGACTACAGATCGATGGATCCATAGCTCTACGGACACTCCTTGTCGCTGATCTTTTGATAGTCTGGGAAAGGGAATAGAAAAAGGTATTAATTGTAGAAAGATTGGGAATTGGGAGATAATATGCCAGTTATTTAGGTTTAAGTTCGTAATAGAGAAAATGTTTTTCCAAACTCACTTGCATTCTGCAGGCAATTCTCCGTCTTCATCACGCACAGATTGCGATATGACTTGGTGGAGCCCTTGTCGTCCGCGGCACACACCCATCCGTACTCCTGCGTGTCGCACTCCATGACGCACTTGGTGCTGGGATCGGGCAGGCCGAGGCACTGGACCAGCGAGAGGGCAAGCAGCGCCACTATAAATAGACGGAGACATCAGAGCCAATTAGTTAGGCAGGAGGCGTGCGAAGAGAATCACTGCCCGTCAACTGGGCCCGCATACAAAGTGCCCTGATCAGCCCATCACCCATGATATCACCCACATTCACATCCCCACTACTTCGCCGATGTACGCCCATTGATTCTCCGCGACGCCAGAGCGTCTGGCAATGCCAACGATTCTATGGATGGTTGGGGGTTGGTGGACCCTGTTCCCTTGACGTTCCCCGTCCCCAGCAATTGGAATCAGGAATTAGCGCTGCATGCCTAATTAGCCTTGTCGGCACGCAATGGCACCTAATCCGCGAAACTGCGTTGCTGGGGTGTCTAATCCAATGACTCAATCAAAGTATGAAATTTTCCATTCATAAGTTTCGCGGCTGCATATGAATGAAGTTCATTCGGCTTGGAAAAAATGATTCTATTCTATCCTTACATTTGCTACATCTAAAGGCCACCATTCATTAGTGGGTCACTTTCTGCTGCTCTGACGCAGAGGCTCTAATCATTTCATATTTACAATATTAATATTAAATGCATGAGTCAGCAATACATTTATACAGAAAAATATAAGCTCAAATAGATTAATTACAATGGAGTTGTTATTCAAAAAATAAATAAAATCTTAAATAAAAATCGCATTTGTTTATAATCATTTTTATGGGAAAACCCCAAATATAATTTATGTGTAGAAGAGATTCAAATGCTTTCAAGGAGAACCTGTATAGTCAAATTTAAATTCTTGTGTTAAATAAACTGCAATTTTATTTGGTTTACCCGATTTTCTCGGAAAGCGGATCGTAAATTTTTTGTTTATTTAACATAGAAATATTTGGAATTTCTTCAAATAGCAAAATAATGAATTTCCAGGAAAATTAAAGACTTTTAATGACTTGAAATATTTTCTTTTTAGCATCGTTATTTTCAGTGCCTTTTGCTGGTCTAAAATTTAGTTGTTTACTTTTGAGTTCCCTTTTCGTCGTTAATATATTAAAATATTTAAAAATACATATTATACGTACATGCCAAGAATACTGCAGACAGCTTCATGTTGTTACTAGTTATTTTAGATTTCCGATTGGCTGGAGTACTTCGCACTTTATGGATGGAGCACACTTTGCACAACCGTATTTGCTTTGGGCGAACTTTGCGGGTCAGACGAATTAATTATGCCGTGCCTGCGCTTGGTTTCTAGCTGATTAAAAGTGTTTTACGATTTCACGATTTATATATATTCAATGGAATATATAGAATGGTCGCCTGATTTGGGGCTTGTCACTGAACTTCAGACACGTGTGTGGGCCAGTGTTTTGGTTCTTGATACGTTATTAGATTAATTAGCGCACGATTCTGATTCAGAATTGAGTGTTGAGTATTGAGAATTGTCAAGTGTAAAGTGTGAGTTTTGAATTCAGAATTGAATTGCGTTCCGATCCGATCCGACTCTCTCTATCGGCGAGGCCGCACAGCACGCGTCCAAATGCGAACTGAAACTAAAGCGCCGACCGAAGATATCCTCAAGCCAGCAGCAGAAGCAGAATCAGAAGTCGAGTGGGCTAGTCGATGGATGACTGATTGATGGCTTGGCGGCTGGACGTTGTCCGCTGGGATTGGATTGGGATGTGGATGTGGCTGTGGCTGTTAGACACTGGACACTGGGATGGCGATGATGTTGCAGATACTCGACTGCAGAGAGAGCACTTTGATTTTGATTTTCAATTTTAGTTTCCGAGCCGAGAGTCGAGAGTCTGGGTTTGAGTTCGGCTATGGTTTTTCGGTTTTTCGGTTTTTGGGCAGGAGTTGGGTCCCGGGCTCGACAATCAATCAATCAGGGCCTGTCCGTCCGACCGGCTATCTGTATCTATGTATCGCGGTATCCGTATCTGTATCTGCGGCTGTCGTCTGCCGTCGTAGCGCACGAATGATGCCCGACCACACAGTGCCTGTTAGTTTTATAGAATTTTTTCATGCTAAAAAGATTTACGCTCGTGTCGTCGTCTTCAATTTTCTTTTTGTTTCTCCGCACATTTCGCCTGTAGTTGATTTCTGCTTTCTGATTGTTTTATTGTGTTTTTTCCTTGGGCATTGGGTATTTGGTATTGGGTATTGTTGCTGTTGCTGCGGCTGCTGGCTGCTGCTGCTTTTGCCTTTGCTGTTAGCTGGGCTGGAATATGCCAGATGAAACGGGGCAGGGCAGGGCAGGGCTCCGAAATCGGATGGGTAGATGGGTAGATCGGTGGATCGGTCGGTCGTTTGATCGATAACTCTACAGGCAGGTCACGTTGTCGTGGTCCAACTTGTTGTTGCCGCTGGGGTTTTTGAGTTTGAATTATTCATGTATTTATGCAGTCACTAAAAAGTCGCCTCCTCCTCATCGCCGACCGCTGTCAATTGGTTCACGTTCACGTACCGCTCAATACTGAGATGCTCGGGATGCCTCGAAAATGTTTGAAAATTTCGTCAGCATTTCGGAACCGACTCGGCACACGCTTATCGGAGAGCTATGCCCGTTCTATAGAGCGGGAGAGTCAGGTCGAAATACGAAATAAATAAGAAGCAGGGCAAAAAATATGAAATTAGTTTCGATTTGCGACGGCCACGAGTTCACTCCACTCGACAATGTCTATGAATTTTCTTTGATCATTTGAATTTTGCTTCCCCCCGATACATATAGTATAGTGGCTTTTATTTATGGATACGCGACACTTTTGATTTAGCATTTTCATTAAGATTTTTGGAATTTTCAGACTTATCAGCGGCGTTTGTCTGGCGATTATCTCACAACTCATTCAGACGCCCTCGCCTCGCCCCGAAGAACATTATCAATTGACGGTGATTTCCATGGGGTATTACCTACCAAACGTAAACAATGGCTGGGTAAACAAATGAAGTCACTGCTAAAAGAATTAAGAGCATTCTTACCTATTTGGATTCTCAGTTTATCAGTTTACCCCACATTCCAGGCAAAACAAGTCCAGCTTTTCATTTCGGTTTTATGCTAGTGCGCCTAAGGCAAGTCTACTTAGGAGGTGTTTTATTATCAAAATGGTGCACTATAAGGAAGCAATCGAAAGTCAAACTTGAAGTCTACGAGAATTGGTACATTGGTCTAGCTTAAATCTATTATTGTTCTAAAGAGACGTCTTTCTAGGTGGTGAACTAATTAGAGTCTAGATAAATTCTACGAAATTAGCTGAGGGTACTAAGTTAAATAAATTAGGTCTGCAAGAGCAGGGCCACGCCGGCCAGAATCCATTTGCCCGGCTTGTCTTTGGTCTTCAGATTCAAGTTGGACACATAGGTGGTGGGGCCTCGAGTGCGGGTCTTGTAGACCGGGCACTCGTACATGTTCCGCAGATCTTGCTTATCTTGGGTGATGGCCTGCAGTACATAGACGAGGTTATATGAAATCGGAATCGCATTAAGTGGAACAATAGAGTTGGAATCTAGTTTTCGAATTTATGCCAACATGCGCGCAGCATTGAGACGCCACAGATCCGTTCTCGATTCGCCGATTTTAGCATTTGCCCGCCTTCGATTTGCATTACAAACTCACCCGAATATTGATCACCGGCATCGAGGGGTAGAGCTCTTTCAGGCGCGACTCCATGATGATTCCCTGCTGGATGTCCCACCTGGCGCCCTCCATGAAGATCCCATGCACGCAGCAGCCGTCGCGCGGAGCCGTCCTGTAATTATAAGATCTCGTCAGATATCGGATGTAACAAAAGCCACAGCAATAGCCTTAGCCCAAAGTCAATTAGAGGGGCGGGTGTCGATGCTAATCGCCATGCAAAAGTACATATTAATTCCGACTACGACGCGCCGGAGCCGCGTTACTCCATTGTTTGCCCGGCAGCGACGCCATGTGAAACGTGGCTGGCGGGGCGCCACTTAATAGGCAATCAGCTCATCAGCCCATCAGTAAATAGACAATTGTAAATTGCGGGCTATTAATAAGTCTCACATATTTATACTCCAGTGCTGGTTTAAAATTAGCTCTTATGAAATAGCATTGCGGCTATTTTTAGACCCACTCCAAGCCGCTCGCTGGCCATTGGCCGCAGCTGGATTTTTTTTACAGCACGAAATGAAGCGTTGATTACATGTCACAACATTACATTATGCGACGGAGAATCGAGATCTCTGTGAGGCAGATGGGACTAGGCAAAGCATGAGATTATCTTTCGGAAAAAATCACATTTGTGAGCTAATCTAAATCTGGTGATTCTTTTCCAAACATTAATATGATTTTATTATATAATAAAAAAAAACATTACCAAGAAATATTAAATGCAGATTAAGAGAAAATTATTGGAAGAGCACGTTCTATAAATGGAATTAAATTAACACATTCTAAAAACACAACAATTATGAGCATTTTATTACTGGTTTTTATAAGTTATTTATGATCCTAACTCATAGATTTTATAAATTTGTTAAAATTATTTATAAACTTTGTTGAATATTACAATAGAAACTGTGAGCATTAAATGATCTTTTTATTCTTGGAATTTGTGACAGTCGCGATTTTAAGATCGATGCATCACTTGCCTACGGGAGTGTAAACATTCTCGGGAAGGGGTCACCTCAAGAGTCAATTGGGTATTTGCGTGTCAATAAGAGAGCGGTACTCACGTAAATTCCTCCTTCTGCTTTTTGGTCACGTCACATTGCAGGCACATCTTGTCCAGCGGCAGATCATTTCTACGGGCAGTGCTCTGCATGATCGCCGTTAGCAGGGATTGTGGATTGAAGAACCCAGCCAGCCAGACGCAAGAGGGTAGCTACAACAAGAGGGATTGTTAGGTGATCTATTTAACTAATTTACATTCCCAAACACTCACCACAAAATCAGTGGACCAGGTCTCCAGTTCGCGCAGACGCAGGCACAGATCGATGAACCAATTGTTGAGACCCAAGAGCGAAGGATACGCACGTTGCGTCCAAATGGGCGGCACTTGATCCAAAAACAGTGAATTCTCCAGCACCTCCATGTCCGACGTAATGGTCAATTCACCCTTTAAGCCCAAGTCCAACTCCTTCAGGCTGCGCTTCATCTCGCTGGTGAGGAAGTTCATCCGCTCGCACTCCTGAAAGGCCACTATCACATACGGCGTGCGCTCCTCCACCTTGTTCATGATCTCGACCATGTTGAACTCCTCGGGCAGCTTTTCGATGATCTCATCGACGATCTGTTTGACCTTGTCCTCGCGCGTCACCGTCGCCCCTCCGCCTGCCCCGGCGTCCCGTGGCTGCATTTCGAAGACGGTGCGGAAGATGTTCTCCGCCCGGGTGGTGAGGAACCCGATCTCCGCGTTGGGATGCAATCCGTATAGGTAAGGCGACTCTGCCGGCATCATTTCATCCACGTAGGTGTGATAGCCCAGGTAGTCGGTGTTGGGCGGAGCGGGAAATGAGGGCGCCAGAAAGAGCTCGCCGTCCACCAGATCCGGCTGCATATACTCCTCCAGGTAGGTGATGCACAGCCTCCGGTCCCAGTCGTCCGTTATGTGACCCCCGTACATGATCTCGCCGAACAGATAGCGCAGATCCTCCCACGGCACCTTGGCATTGGCCTCGAGATAGTTATACAGTACCGACACACTGATGTTCAGATCTCCCACGTTGAAGGGATAGATCTTGTTCCAGCCCTGCGGACCGAACTTCCGTCGCTCGGCGACCACGGCATGGAAATAGCAGAGCGAGAACAGGATGGCCTTGAACTCGGCCTCCTTGCCGGACATCTCCAGTGTTTCTTGCGTAAAGTTATCCAGGGCCTTGTGCAGATTGGCCAACATTCCAGTGGGAGGCTCATTGGTGATCTTAATCGATGATTCCAAGATGCCCTGAAATCGAAAGGAATATCTTATATATCCATCTTAGATATTCCATCGTATTTAAAATTTCAAGTTCTATTTCAGGAGCTGAGCTCATCTTAAAACATTTAACACTTAACATTCCATTTCGCATTTCTTAGTAATTCGGTATTCTTTTTAGGTTTAATAGATTATATTACTCATTCGCAAAAATTTTCCCAAAAACTATATTTTGGGTTTTTGTGAATTTTTATCAACTTTCTTGATTATAGCGGTCTTAAAATCTAAAGTATGTACTTTGAACTCATCATACAAAAATGTGAAATTTATTTTCAATGAATCATCATATTTATTTATTTTTAAAGATCACAAGATAATATTGCGTTCTCCAATTTAAAATCACATTGTTATTGATTATAGCGGTCTTAAAATCTTAAGTAAGTACTTTGAACTCATCATACAAAAATGTGAAATTTATTTTCCATGAATCATTATATTTCTTTATTTTTAAAGATCACAAAATAATATTGCGTCCTCCAATTTTAAATCACATTGTTTTTGATGACTGATGGATGTTTAAATTAACTTACCTGTGGTATTATGTGAGCCGAGGGCGTCGAGGCCGGCTCAGCACTCAGGAACATGCGATAGTCCGGATGCGAGTCCTCTGCGTAGTACTCCAGTTTCTTTTCCAGCACCGGCAGCCACTTTCTAACCAGATGGATGTTCTGCAAAACCACCCAGTGGCCATGCTTGGCCGCCGTGTCCATGGCAGCCTCAGCGATGGCTTCCTGGCCCTGACCCAAAGACACATTATGGAAATTACCGAGATCCATGCTAAAGCCCATTTGTTTGCCCAAGGCCTCCACATCCTTGAGGGGATTCACACCGGGCGAGAGGATGAAGAATATTGGAGTTGAGGGGCTGGCCTCCTCGTAAGACTTGGCGAACTCCATGGCTCGGCTTTCCACATACTTAGATCCCAGCTTCTCTTCAATAAAGTCGCTGTTGGAAGGTAATTTATATATTTAACCATTCTACAATAATAGTTTTAAATAGTACTCACGCCAAAGCGTAGGTCATGCGATCTGGCCTTAAGGCCCTGATCATGCAAAGCCGTTGCAGAGCTGTTTTGTTCTTCCATTCCTGCGGGAATTTCTCCTTCTCCGGCAGCTCCGATTCGACTAGCTTCTTCCAGCGTTTCGAGGAGGTCTCGATGTCGCGGTCCAAGTTCCTGAATTCATCTTTGGACGCTAGACTGCATATTCCGCCCCACGATTGATTGGTCAGAAAGTCCACAGGACTTGTCACATGTGGCTTGATCGGGAAGCGGAGCAAGAAGTCCAGTTCCGCCGATGTAACCTCCTCGTTCATAAGTAGAATCTTGGAACCGAGAATTGGAATAAATTAGTAAGGAATTAGTAAAGTCCTGAGGGGTACTGCTCACCTGAAATGTCATTTGCGAGGCAAAGATGAGCTTGTCGCATTCGAAAAGACCACGCGAAGTGTACTGAAACACCGAATACGTTATACAATCGATCAAATTGGAAACACGCAAATCCAAAGTTTCGCCCGGTTCAGCCTTGGCTATGGCCTTTTGGAACACTACACTAAAAGCCTGTAGATAAAGGTTATTAAAAGGATTTTATCCCAATAAAGGTGAATGCCAACCCACCTTCAGTGAAAACTGATAGATCGGATTGATAGTGTTTAGTTCGTTGAGTATGAAGTACAGCAAACTGGCTCTGGCCGCCGCCGGTCGGTAGTATTCACGGGCCTTGTCGATCTCCTTGGATGTGATCTTCGCCTCGGCCACCTTGTGCTCGATCTCCGAAGCCGTGCTCTTCGTGGTCTCCAGGTTCTCGACCAGCGCCGTGTCACCTAAAATATTCTCACCCGCCGACGAAAGGCGCGACAGCAGATCGTCCTCCAGTTTCTTCAGCATGATCTTAAAGTCGTTCTGTTGCTTGGTGAGATCGGCCTTCAGCTCCTCCAGATCGGGACGCTCGGCCTTGACCACTTCCGCCAGCAGCTGATCCTCCAGGCCGTCGCGTGTAACGGTGAAGTTAATAAGTGTGGTTTGTGCTTGCATCTCTGGCTTGTAGTGCGGATTGGCTAGTTTTGTGTGCAGAATCAGACGGAAGTTGGAGTTGTATTCGATCTCCTTGTCTCCGATTTTAATAGCTCTGAAAGGGAAATTATGGAGAATGAGGTAAAGGATTACATCCTCGACTAACCCCACTTACTTTCCCTTCTTGATCAGATTTCGACCCAGCAGAGAGTCCAGCACTGGGTCCAAGTTCTCATCGATATTCTCGATGAGCACATTGCAACCCGCGTTGATGGACTTCTCAATGATGTCCAGATAGCTGCGCTGACCCAGACGAATCACCTTCAAGTCCTCGCCATACTTCTGCTTGATCCACTTGACCCCCTGCAACTGGGGATCGATCATCAGTGGCCAACGATCCGAATTGGACAAGATCGTGGCATTCTCAATGGACATCCGGTCACTGGGCAAACCCTCGTTCGTCCAAATGGCTATGGTGGTGTCGTCGGTCAGCAGCGAAAGGGGATCGAGATTCTCCGTTGTGGGTATGGGCGGATCAATGCTCTTCAAAAAGGGTGTCCACATCTTGAGTAGAAGGTCGATGCGGAATCCTTTCGTAAAACAGCCGACATAGGAAATAAAGGCGGTAATGAGTAGAATATCGCCGGGCAACGTAATGCCCTGCTTGACGAAGCTGTTTTGGGGGGGAGAAATCATCAGAGTTACTCAGTGGTTGTAATTTATAACCCTTAAGAATACCCACTTGTTGACAGCCTCGGCCCAACGTACGTTCTCACTGGCCAAACCACCCACCAGGCGATTGGCCAGGGCAATGGTGGCCTGGGTGGCATCCGCCTCCTGTTGGCAACGCAACTTGTCCGCGGTGGCCTTCTCAAAGTCCGCCGTCAACTTGGCCAGCTGCTCCTCGAGGCCCTAAAGCGGTAAGGGGTAGAGTGTTATATGAAATCCTTATACTTCTACTCTAATAAAACCCACCATAACTTTCCGCTTGATGCCAGCCAGTTTGTCCTGGGCTGCAGCCAGTTCCGCATTGGCCGCCGCCAGAGCCTTCCTTTTCGGCTCCACATCGCAGTAGACCTCGTAGAACTTGATGATATTGATGACCCAGGCACACAGACCCGCTGCCGCTCCCGACTTGGAGCGCACGAACTCGGGCTCGAACTCCGGATCCTTGAGATACGGCTGGATGGCCTTGGTGATCTCCGGATGGATGTTCTCCTTGTCGTAGTTGATCAGCGAGTCCAGGAATGTGTCCACCTTGGCCATGGCGATTTTGGCCGCCTTCCATGAGCGATCCTTGGGCACCTTGCCGCCCTGGGCTAGCAGCACCATCACGGCGGCGGTGACATTCGTAACAGCACCTGGCGGCGAACCGAAGCTCTTGAGCTCGGTGAGATTTGCCTTGTTCAGGGTGTTCAGCGCATCCTGGGCGGCCATCAGGGCAGGCTCCGCCTTGAGAAGATCCTCCTCGCAGTCGCGCTGCTTCTTGCTCACTTCGTCGGCTATCAAAGCAACCTTCATTTCCTCCTCATCGGCCACGGCTTTCTCCGTTTGCACCTTCTCCGTCTCGATGCCCACAATCTCGATCAGGGCGTCGGCCGCCTCGTTCTTCTCCTTCAGCTCGATCTCCTGGACGGCCAGTTTCACCTTGAGGTCGGCCACCTGGAGGGCCGTGGATCGCAGCTTCTCCAGTCCGTTCTCCAGCCGCTCGATCTTGCACTGCAGGTCCTCGTGCTTGTGGTTGAGCAACTTTATATAGAGGTTGATCTGCTCGAGATAACTCTTTGGGGTGGTGTAATTGTAGCGCCGTTCGTTCTGCAAATACACCTTGGATGTGGTGTTGACCGACGTGTGGACGTAGGCCATAAACTTGGCCACCGAATCGCGGTGGTTCTCCGGCAACACCTTGTTCTGGGCGAGGAAGTTCATGGCCACCGATATGAGTGCCTCCTGAGGCCATTCGTGGAACCAATTGATGGATGTGGCATTGATGATGGCGGGGAATTTTCTCGACCGGACGCGCAATGTTGAGCCCACCGGTGAAAAGCACAGAACTATCTTCAATTGCTTGCGAACACGGTCGATGAAAAATTTCCAGCAGTTCTCTCGCGTATCAACCAGTCCCGCTCCTTTAACCTCATTCCGCACACCAGCGATAATATTCTCGATTTCGTCATCCGGAAAAATGTCGGGGATCTCGCCAGTGGCCAACATATCGTTTATTAGAACAAGAAAATCCTCGCTAGGTATTTGGGCATCCGTCATTAGGAACATAATGCCAACGTTCTTCAGTCCGGCCTTGAGATAAAGTCCTGAAAATTCATTCTGCAAGGGGTAAAACAAGATTATTGGATTCCTGGGATCGGCAAGTATCGGGTATCTTTGGATAAACCTTCAAGTCATTGACTCCGTATCCCTTCTTCAGCTGTATCTGCACGACCTCCAAGCTGGATATGAATGCTGCCAAGCGCGCTAGAGATTGTTTCCCGCTGCCACCAACACCAACCAATAAGGCGCTGCCACGCGGTGATTCTAAAATGCGATTGATTCTGGAAATTTGTAGGGTGCTTAGTATAATGATATTAACATATTAGATTATCTGAAACCCACCTGCATACGTGCATCATCGCATCCTCGAACAACACCAGGTTCATGGCAGCGACTAGATCATTATACGATGACATTGCTTCCTGAAGGAGTTTGTGAAGCTCAGGCCAACCCTTGATGGGCATGTACTTAGGATCACCAATTCCTCCAGCGAAATGACAGTAGATATTCGGCTTGTCGAATATAACGGATTCGTCAATTTCTTCGAACGACTTCTTGACAATGTCATGCTGCATTTTGGTAAAGCTATCGATGTCCTTATCGTCGGTTAGCTTATCCGAGTACACCCTCTGTGTCTCGTGCTGCCACAAGCGTATAAGATCTGTGGAGCCCGTCAAGCACTCTGTCGAACTGAACAGCAATCCCTGGAAGAGAAGCGGGCATTGGTAAGTAACTAGTTTAAAACAAGAGCGAACGCTATAGTCGGGTTGGTGTCCCGACTATGTAATACCCGTCACTCAGCTGAAGGGAGTGCGAGGGAGATGGATATATAACATTTTTTTGATTGCTCATAACTTTTTAATGAATGGTCCGATTTGAAAAATGTCTTCTACATTTCGATAGGTCTAAATATACACAACAAAATTGTATTTATACTTTTCGGAAATCTTTAAAGGTGTGGGTGGGAGTTTTAAAATCGTTAGTGGGCGAATGTGGGTGTTAGAGGGGGCGTGGCGCCCAAAGAAGCCCAAGAATATGTGTGGGAAATCTCAAACTTCTAGCTTTTGTAGTTTCCGAGATCTCAACGTTCATACAGACGGACGGTCAGACGGCAACTAATTGGCATTTTATTTCCTAACAATTAAATAATAAAGAATTCAAAATTGGAAAAAAAAAGTTCCGTAGTAAACCATAGTAAACCGTAGTAAATCGTAGTAAATCGTAGTAAATCGTAGTGAACCGTAGTAAATCGTAGTAAGTCGTAGTAAATCGTATTAAGCCGTAGTAAACCGTAGTAAATCGTAGTAAGTCGTAGTAAATCGTAGTAAACCGTAGTAAATCGTAGTAAGTCGTAGTTAATCGTAGTAAACCGTAGTAAATCGTATTAAACCGTAGTAAGCCGTAGTAAACCGTAGTAAATCGTAGTAAGTCGTTGTAAACCGTAGTAAATCGTAGTAAATCGTATTAAACCGTAGTAAGCCGTAGTAAACCGTAGTAAATCGTAGTAAGTCGTAGTAAACCGTAGTAAATCGTAGTAAGTCATAGTAAATCGTAGTAAACCGTAGTAAATCGTAGTTAAATCGGACAGACAGACAGACGGACAGACGGACATGGCTAGATCGACTCGGCTGGTGATCCTGATCAATAATATATATACTTAATAAGGTCGGAATCGCTTCCTTCTAGCTTTTATATACTTTTGTAACGAATATAATTAAGGACTTCTAGCCCACCTGAAAGACATTGCTGATGTCGCGCAGATTGAAGATGTAATGCGACTTGATCGCCGTGGGCAGGAACACCTGCAGGCACTTGTTGTGCAGAGCGATTGTGGCCGCCACAATGTTGGGCGTCATTCGCGTGACGATCGGCGTGAACTTCTGCTCCGCGTTGGCAAAGTGTTGGGCCAGGATGGCCGAGTACATGACCGTGATGGACTCGGGACCCGGAAAACTCACAGCCAGGACGCAGAAGTGGCGCTGCAGGCGCGGATTGATCGTGAAACTGCCGGAGGTGGGATTCATGCAGGCCACATACTGACAATTGTGAATATCCTTGAGCGTCAGCTTGTTCCGGTCGTACCAGTGGCCGTAGTCCAGGTGCTGCCGCATCAGCGTGTGGGGCTGGACCGTTCCGTAGGCATCCACCTCCGGCATATTGATGTCGTCCACGAAGTAGCAGAGCAGCTTGTTGCCGGGCGGTCCGTAGTTGCGACCCGCCTTCTTCTCCAGCGGCTTCTCCAGGATCTTTTGCAACATCTCGGACGTGGTGTAGTAATTGAATGGTATTGCAGTGACAGCGTAATTCTCAGAAAGCGATTGAAGCTTCTCGTTCACCAGTACGGTCTTGCCGCAGCCGGCATTCCCCACTAGCATCACCGGGTGCTTCTTATCCATCAGGAGATCTAGGAAAAAACGCAGGCGTATCGACTCGGAGGTGTGCACGATGACAGCCTGCAGCGGCAGGTCTCCGTCCAGCTCGAATTTGGGTATCTTCTCGGTCCAGGGCAGGAAGGTCTTGGTCTCGCTGTCCAGGAAGTAGTCGAAAACTGTTCCACCTTCGTGGGGAGAGCGGCATAAAACAGGGAGGAAGGTCGCAATCGTAAAGGTCATCACGGGTTATGGCCATCTACTCCAAGGGGCAACACTCACCTGGCGGGAACTTTACCGTTTTGAACTCATTTACCCACCATTTGCTGAACTCCACGCGGTAGTCAATGGCTTGATCCTGGAACATGGCCGACCCGAAGGCCCAAATACAGGCAAAAACAAAGTACAGTTCGTGCCATTCTTTTGGGCAGTCGGCAGGCGTGTTCGCTGGTATTAGAAAACAGTTTAGGAGATGGCACAGCATTTGAATGTGCGCCATTTCGGCGACAGGCGTGATCTTCTTGAAACGCACGCGAATCGTTTCCAATGAAGGCGGTATGTACTTATCGAATAACATGACCAAATTGGACTTTTCGGCTGGAATTTTTCGCGTTTCAACCCAACTGGTTACATAGCTGCAAAAATTGATGGGTTAGTGGATTGCAATGTAATGTATATTCAAGATAAATAAATTTTTTAAATAGGTTCCGATTCCAGCTGTTTTGAGAGGAATGTAAAGCGATTTCAGAAGTTATAACAATGGCAATTTTGAATAACAAAGAAACTAAAGTGAGATTTGGACTTAAAAATCCCCTATTAGTTACTCACGGATTCCAACCCAAGTCCTGGGGATTTATGTACAGGATGCCAGCCCTGGATACGGTTGCCGGCGTTGCTGTTCTCAGGTTGGAGATCTCGAAGAGCAAACGCATCGAAGGCGTCAACGCAATGCGTTCGTTGCTAGCCAATGTCAGGACCTTGTTGTCGTCCATCACGGTATTGAGACTCTCGATCCACATGGGATCGATGTCGCCGTCGAGCACGATCCACTTTGGTTGATCGCCCGTTATGTTTGCCTGATCCCGCATCAGTACCGAGAACAGGCCGTCTTTCCACTCGCGTGTCGCCGGGTTGATAATGCCGAAAAGTTCATCATTGGTCACAGCTTTTGGATTCAAGTCATTGAAAATCGGCTTCCGCTTGATGTTCTGGTAGGTGCGCAGCAGCGTCTTCCACACCTGGGTCTTCCCGGTGCCCGCATTGCCAACGATGAACACGGAGTGACGTACCTCCAACAGCTCCTCCAGCTGCACTACCTTCAGTATGAAATTGTCTTCTGGTTGTAGTAGGAGATCGGAGGCCGCCTGTTTTACGGTGCGTTCAAAATCCTGATCACGTTTGCGGGGCACATCCAGGGCGGGAAACAGGTCGCTGATCAGCCCCATGAACACCGGCATGTCGTCGGTGATTATTTTCGGTATGTTGAAGTCACGGAGGGCGCGCATCAGCACCTCCTCCTCCGGACGTCCGGGATCACCTCGCTGAAAAGAGAAATCATTACTACTAAACTTATGATGAAAACAAGATTTAAAAAAATAATAATAAAAAAATAAAATAAAAAAATAAATAAAAAAAATATATAAATAAATAAAAAAAATAAGTAAATAAATAAGATTTTAAATATCCTACCCAGAATGTTTCTTACCTTGAGGGATCCCGCCACCACGAGCACAGATTTGATGGCCCTAAGACCCCAATCGTAGTGATCCTGCTTCGAGAGCAGTTCCTTGCAAAGCGTGTAAAGGGTGATGAACTTGCGGGCGAGGACTCGTGCATCCTGGAATCCCTCGGCCACCAGCATAATCTCGCAGATGAGCTCGAAGTCCGGCACGACCATGGCGCAGGGTCGGAAAAGGGCTTTCAGATTTTCCGGCAACTCCGTGCGGCCCGCATAGCCCGGATTCATGGTGATAAAAATGCCCACCGTGGGCACGCAACTGATCATCTCGCCCATGAAGTTAAACTTGTCCTTTTTGTCGCGAATAGCATCCTGTACGGACTTCACCTGAACGGCCACCACCGACAGCACCTCCACGGTGATGCGGTTAAATTCGTCGAAGCAGCCCCAGGCGCCCGTTTGTGCCAGGCCCTTGTAGATATTTCCGCAGGACTGGTAGTCCATCTGCTCGGAGCAGTTAAAGACATAGACCGATATGCCGATGGCTCGTCCCAAATCCTTGGTTGTCTCGGTTTTTCCCGTTCCGGCTGGACCGGCTGGAGCTCCCCCCATCACCAGATGGAGGGACTGGGTCAGTGTAATGTAACAACGATCTGTGAGCGGCGTTATGACCAGGCGTGGCGTATTGCCCAAGTATTCGTGACAATACTGGAATTCAGCGTCGCAAATATTGGCAAAACAGTCCTTCTCCACATCGTCGAAGCGATGCCTCAACTGCGATTGCCACATAAACGCGGAGCCCGAATCCAATTTGGCCTGAATCATCTTGGCGACCACATCTCTAGAGTGCACATCAATGGTGCATATCGTCATTATCTTCTGACGATCGCCTTTGCTAAGCTCACCCAGCAGAAGCGTTATGAGCAGACTGAGCTGCGATATCTGTTTCTTGTAGTAGTCCTTGATGGCGTTATCATAGCCCTCCTCCAACCGGCTAAAGGCGATGTTCACCTCCGTGGACCACCATATCTGCGATCCGCAGAGGGACACCTGGGCAGGGTAGTCGAATAACCACTGATGGGAAGAAAGCAAATATGATATTTAATATTATTTAATTTAAAAAAAAAAAAAAATTATTCCTTTTTGAGGCATGCTTAATATCTGATTATTTTCAAGGTCTAGAAACATTAGCTCTAATGACATAATATAAGAACTGGACTAACCTGTTCCCGCTGCTTTTCCTCGTAGGCAATCACCGCCTCCATGACGTAGTGCCTCAGACTGGCACGCATCGCCGCCTGGATACGGTTCAGCCAGACCTCTACGGGTCCTCGGATGCTGGCCAACTCGTTGAACTCCACGTACTCACCATCCTTAGCGTACATTCCCGACGCCGTGTTGATCTCGTTGGACTCATCCCGATTGAACTTGAGGCGCGCAATCGAATCAAAGAGCTTGGTCAAGTGCTTCGTGACCATTTCCGGCTGGATGCCGTTGCTCAAGACGTCCAGCAGATCGGCCGAGGACACAAAGTAGAAGCGAGGAAAAGCCAAGCGTTTCGTTTCCAAATACTCTGCCAATGCCTTTTCGCATAGCGTAAGCTCCTTCTGCAAATGCTCCAGGCGTTCGATTAGGCCGGAACGATTGGTGGACGCCACCACATTCGACGAGACGGACATCTCATCCATGAGGACGCGGAATTCGGCGTCAATGTTATCGAATCGATCCGAATCGACGGGAAGCTGTTTGCGTATGTCTTCCGAACTCATGAAGATACTCTCAAGATGGGTCCAAGTGCGTTGCACCTCAAACCATACGGTTATCACTTGATCGGCGATCATAAGCTTTTGTTGCCAAGTGGACACTTCTTCGAGGAAATGGGCGATGTACTTGGATGTTATTAGATTCTGTAGGCAAACCTGATTATCTTCAAGCGTCTCTATGAGTTCTTCCGATGCCTTCAGGAGATTACAGCCAGTGCGCGGATGTAGCTCGTGGTCGAATTCCATCACCGTCCACGTTGAGTTCAGATCCCGCAGGATCTTCTCCATGGACATCTCCTTGACGGCCTTGTCGACGATGTTCTTCACCTCCTCCTCGCATTCGTGCAGATTCAGGCCCAACAGTTCGGCCAGCGTCGTTTCGTGGTCCATGATGAACTTGACCTATAAGAAGTTCTCTTTTGAGTGCTATGAAACGGGGTATATAGGGGGTGCAAGAATCAACTACAGTGGGAACTACGGATACAACTAAGGTTCTACTCTTTCTGAGACATGCGCTGGACTCGGCCAAGCCACTTACGGTCACTTCCTTGGGCAGGGCGGCCAGACTCTGCAATGAAATGGTATTTACAAGAACTGTACAGTTTGGGGCCGGGCACAAATCAACCCGGAAATCAAGCGGAAAAGAAACAAGTTGGGAAAAGAAAAATGATTAAAACGGTATTGCTATACAAAAGAGCCTCCCTTCGGAGGGGGAAGCTCTAGTGCTGGGGGAAGTGGAGAGAGATTTACACGGATTATTTACATCAGGCCAAATATCTGGGATTGGCGGAAGAGTTCAAAAAAAGGAATCATATTAAAAAAAGGGAAGCACAAAATAGACCTTGGTGGAGTTCATCAGCTGGTTCCAGTGACGCTCCCGAATGGCCGGATTCTGTAGCTCCCCGACGGCTCGGAGCGAGGTCAGCATATTCTTGACCGTCGACTCCAGATTGATAAAAGTGTCCCACGGGCGCATCTCCTTGTCCAGCAACCGAATGTCCTTGGCAAACTTTTTGCACTCTATATCCATATTTTCAACATCCACCTTGCGCCAGGGCGTTGTCTTCCAATCGTCGATGCTGGTGGCCACGATATTGACATAGTCCCAAAGTTGCTGCGCAAGTTCAAAGAGTTATTGGAACAATCGGGGGGGATTAGTACGGATTGGGTTAGCGATTAATGATTAAGGTTAGTAAATCACTTGCGGGGGAAAAAAGAAAAGCTCAAAGTTCCACATGTGGCATGCATAAATTTGGTACGAGTAGTAGATTAAACATGCACTGACAAAAACGGGTAAATATAAAAGGAAGAGAATCGAAATTGGGTAAGTGTTCCAAAAGTGGCGGTACCTTGAGCATGCGCAGCTCCTTGCGGCACTGTTTCAGCACCTTGAACTCGGGTATATTGACTTCGAACAGGCTTCCCGACTCCTGGATGTCCCGCATTTCGCTCTCGCACAGGAACATGTCGTCGTTTATGCGGTCCATCAGCAGATAGGGCTTATAGCAGTCGAATCGGAAGAAATTGTACGTCTTGAAGACCTCGCGGAAGAGCTGGATGTGCGTCTCGAAGAGGGCGATCTTGTTCCGGATGCTGACCACCTCGGTGGCCTGCAAGGGCGATACCTGCTGCTTCACCGTGCTGGCGATCTTCTTGGTGTTGGCCCACTGCTCCGGCAGCTCCTGCAGCAGCACGTTCACCTCCTCGGGAATATCCATGTCGTAGTACTTGAGCAGCTGTATGGTCTCCTGCATCGGCTCGAACATCTCGTCCGTCTTGGCCGCCCGTTCCTTCACCTGCATCAGGTATGCCATTATGCTGACCAGTCCCTCGTAGTCTTTCTCCTTCACCGTCTGCAGCAGACCCTCGTCGGCCTTGCGGATGAAGTGGCTCAGGTTCATCAGGCTGGAGGTGACGGTCGTCACCAGATGCTCCTTGAACATATTGCCCCACTTGCACACCGTATTGAGCAGGGCCTGTCGGAAGGGGCGCACATCCACCTGGAACCACGAACTGAACACCTGGAACGGGCCAATTTCCTCGATCTCGTTGAACAACGATTCGTAGTTGTCGATCTGCTCCCGAAAAGCCTCGATTGTGGGTTGACAGGGCTGCGGTGGCGGCTGATTGGGATCGTTGATCAGGATCAGTTCTATCTCATCGGGATCGAGCATGCGTCCGTACTCCAGGAAGTACTCCATGCACTCCTCGCGATCATCGAGCCAGAGGTAGGAGTACCGCTCGAACTGGCGACAGAATCGAGAGGCCTCCTCCATGACAAGGTCCACTCCATTGAGGATCTCGCGACGCATATCGATGATGTCCTGATTCTCCTTTATCATCTCCACGTAGTTCCGCTTTTCGTTGGGTTTTAGGCGTTTGATCAACGATCCCATTTTCATTATATCACGCATCAGTTCGATCAGCATGTTGTTAAAGCCCATCGGATCCTCGGGGTCCAGCGAAGGCACAAACACCAGATTGGGCTCGACCAGCTCCAAACGCGATTCAAAGAGCGGAGCATAGTTGTTCTCCGGATCCATATTCTCCGCCAGATAACCCACACTCACGCCCACGGTGCGCAGGATATTTTCATAGACGATATTATCGACAAAGTCCACGTAACTCAGCCACACGGCGTCGTCCTGTTTGCGCTCCATATCGAATTGCACCATGTTGTCCTGGAGCAGTTTGTGGATCTCTATCGAGGCCGCCTGGATTTCGGCATATCGCTTGGATGTTCGATCCGGACGCTCGTCTATCGAGAGCACGCTGTCCTTTTTGCAATCCCGCCTTTCGAAAAGCGGCTGCTTGGCCCACACGCCCATGATCTTCCGGATCTGGCGAAGATTTCCCTGCGTGTGATCCATGCGATTCTGAAGGGCGGCCACCGGCTTGCGCAGTTTGTCCAGATAACTTAAGATATCTGGAAAAAAGTTTTAAAAAATATCTCTTTAAAAATCCCCGCCTTATAACTATAATTTGTTTTGACTTGTTCACTTAAGACATTTGATTTGATTTTCTATTTGACTGAGCAGACGCACCTGATGAATTCCAAACGAGCTGATTCACGCCGATCTCCACCAGATCATCAATCATCTTTATCTCGGGTTCGATCAGCCTGAGTTCCACTGGCGAGCTGCCTTCCTGAATGCTGTTGTACCAGTCGATGGTCTTCTCCAGGTTCAGCGTGTAGGATCGGAAGACGTCGCTCTTTTCGGCAAAGTCTATGGCTATCTGAGGAATCCCGTCGATCTTCATCTGCTGCATGTAGTGCACCTCCCGCAGAATGGAGAACAGAGCGGCGCTGAAGTTCAGGATCAGTGAATTGTGACGACGATCGCGGGCTATGAGGGACTTCTTGAGATTCTCTTCGATTTGCCCGTCCAATTGCTCGGCCCAGTCGTCGAAAAACTGCGTCTTGCAGGATCCCAATTTTACCATGAGCACCTCGTAGCGCTCCACTATTTCCAGGGATTTCTCTGTCTTGGTGATTCTGTAAGAGATTTAAGATTAGTGTAGTTCAAATCATGCTGGTTATTATTAACTATAAACTCACTCATGCTGCAAAGCCTTGAAGTGCTTGACTGGAGCTGTGATTCTCGTCTCCAGCTGATGGCACCAGCGTATAAAGGCGGCCACAGGTGGACAGTTGTAGTTGGGATATAGGTTATCCCCCACCTTTTTCAGTTCCATCTGCTTGTCATAGATGGACTCGCAAACGGTCATTTCATCATCCAGCATCCGCACTATTTCGGCATAACGCTGGGTAAACTCCTCTTTGATCTTGGGACGATCGAGTACGCTGCCCACAATGCTAATGAGCTACGGGATAATAATATAATATAAATATATTACTTAAATAAGAATACATTTTAAGAACACCTACCTTGAAAATGCTCTCCAGGTTGTGGCAATCATCAAAGGCCTGACACAAAATGGCCGCCAGCTTCATATCAAGCTCGAGAATGCGGGTCTGGAAGCCCTTGAAGTCCTCGTCAAACTCGTGATCATCTGGATCGAGGACATCGTAGCTCTTCGAGGCAAAGGCCGTGAAGTACTGGTTAAACTCCACGTAGACATCTGTGATGCGAGTGCTGAGCTGGCGACCCCGCAGCCCACCGATTTCGACTTTCTCTAATTTCAGGAATTCAATCACAGTAAAGAAGAACCTTCGCAAAGTCAAATATTAGTAAAATCTCTCTTAGAACTCAGTTATTCGGAATAAAACTCACCATTGTATAGTGGTGAGGCGTTCGAGAAAGGCATTAAAGCGCTTGAAAACTGAATTTGGATGAAAAGTCCATAAAATCGGCGGCCGCTCCTCGGGTTCCGTAAAGAACGTGGTCAGTCGTTCCTTGTAGTAGTCGAATAGCTCCCGAAAGAACTTGAGTATCTGAATGGACAGTGTGAGTCGCTGCATGGCCTCGTCGATATCGCTGTGGAATATGGACGAGGGATCCAAATATCGCTTGGCCTGAAACATCAATTGTACAATATATCTACTCCCTTAATTCTTAACCATTATAAGTCAGGGACCGTAAATAATGATTATTTTCGCTATTTTTAAATGAATAAATCATACACTTCCAATCAACATAGAACAAGCTTGACTAGCACGTTTTTATCCTTTAAGGCTACACTATGAATATCCTTGATGATTTTTAATTTTTAATTGTTATATTTATTCTTCTATTGTTACACATTATTTTTGAGCAAAAAAAATAAAAATCACAAATAATCATTATTTTTGAGCAAAAAAAATAAAAATCACAAACAATCATTATTTTTGAGCAAAAAAAATAAAACTCAAAAATAATGATTATTCGTGATTTTTATTTTTTTCGCTCAAAATAAAACTCACCAAGCAACAACTTTTAATCCTTTAAGGATATTGCCAATATTGTCCTATGTCCTTATAAAGGGACCCTAGAGCAACAATTGACAACAACAACAACAACAAAACGTATTTTACCTGTGTTTGTTGCAATTATTTAATATAAGGTCAACTGTTACATACAGAGCAGCAGCAGCAGATATACACAATTACTAAAACAATGATTATAATGATAATTTATATCAGCTTGCTAAGGTGGTGCTTGCGGTTCCAGCTACCCAAGTTAGCGTAGAGCGTGCCTTTTCTGCGCTTAAAATAATGCTAACCGACCAAAGGTGCAACTTGTCGAGCGAGTCGCTGTCAAAATTGTTATTCCTAAAATTAAATAAAAATTATATAAATACATAAATGCATAATAAATTGAAAATTAATGTACCTAATTGCTCTACTGGTTGATCATTATGATGATTATCATTATCATTATAATCATTGTTTTAGTAATTGTGTATATCTGCTGCTGCTGATCTGTATGTAACAGTTGACCTTATATTAAATAATTGCAACAAACACAGGTAAAATACGTTTTGTTGTTGTTGTCAATTGTTGCTCTAGGGTCCCTTTATAAGGACATAGGACAATATTGGCAATATCCTTAAAGGATTAAAAGTTGTTGCTTAGTGAGTTTTATTTTGAGCGAAAAAAATAAAAATCACGAATAATCATTATTTTTGAGTTTTATTTTTTTTGCTCAAAAATAATGATTGTTTGTGATTTTTATTTTTTTTGCTCAAAAATAATGATTATTTGTGATTTTTATTTTTTTTGCTCAAAAATAATTATTAGTTTTGATTTAAAAAATTAAAAATCGATAAGTAATCATTACAAAGTAATTTTTAAAATATTACTTATAATGATTACGGTCCCTGTTATAAGTAGCTCACCTGATGTATAATCAAGTTGCATATCTCCTGCAACAGCACTGTTATTTTCGCCGATTGGCAATAGTAACGCGAGTTTCCCCACAATATTCCCACCGTATTCATGAACGGAATGAGCAGCGGCTTGCATTCGGCGAAATCAATCTCCTCCAGGTGCTGGAGAGGGCGCTTCAGGGGGTTCAGGTAGAGTGTTATGTCCTTTGCCTCCGCCAGAGCTACGGAAATCACCGATTGGCATGCCAAATTCTCGTTTCGCTTTTCGCCACCACACAACACTCACCCGTAACGACGTTCTTGAAGAGGGTCTGGAAGCACGGATGGTAGGCACTCATCGAGTACTCCAGTATCAAAGCCATGGCACGAATCCGCTCGTTGCGCAATTGGTCGTAAATAAATGACAGATTCTTGAGGCGATTGTTCCAAAATGAAAATTCTGTTGGGGGAGATAGATGGAGCAATGCTGATTACTAATATCTAAAGTCAATTTTATTAATTAGGGGTAAAAGTGTAAGGGTAAAGAAGGATTTAAGTCTTATTTCCGTTTTAATTAGCTGTTAAACAAAAAAGTGTTTAAAGTTATTAACAACTAAGTAAAGACACAATCTCGAACCATTTTAAAAGTAAATAACGAATATTGAAGGGTCTATTGAGCATTAATTAAATTCTTTGTGGAATTTTATTGAACAGTTATTAATTATTAATCCTAAATAATCTTGTAACCTTCCGAACTATTTCAATTCTAGGTATCTTTTTTACTTATTACACATATCATAGGCAATTTCTGGACTTTTCTATCGATTTTATGTCTGCTGGTAAATTTCCGCTTTTTCCCCCAACTAAAACCATAAAAATCGTAAGTAAATTAGGCAAATCAGATCCCTAGCTTTCGCAATCCCATCAAGCCATCAACTCAATTGTCAATGTCAAACGTGAACGCGTAACACAAGCAAAAGCAAAGAACCCCTTTGGTCTTATGTAGTAAAATTATAAATATTGCATGCACGCGGAATGTCATTCGTGAACAGATAATAAAGGAAGACCAAACTTTTGGATGAGTATGAACATGCAAATTTCTGGGTTGCTAGGATATGGGGAGACTTGAATTTTATCAATAAATAATAAATGGAGGGAGCCAAAAATAAAACCGGCACACATGGCACCGAGTCAGCGAGTCATCAAATCACCGAGTCGTACTCACCCGTGTGTGGAGTGGGATTCTGGCCATTGGCGAAGGCGTTCGAGGGACTCTCCTTGATGACCTCGTGGATCTGGGTGGCCCACTTGATGACGACGCCCTCGATGGCGCTCTTCAGGTACAAATCGAACTGGCACTGTTCCGTTTCGACCAGCTCCTTGGCCGCCTTCACGATCTTCTCGACGCCCACGGGCATGGCCAGGATGGTCTCTCCACTCACCTGGCCCTTCACCTGGTGCACGGTGCTCTTGAGGCTGTGCACATGCTTCTGCACATCCTGGGCCACCATTATGGGCCAGCTGCGGTAGTTGTCCTCGTTGGACAGCAGGGGCACCAGTACCTCCTCCACCAGGGCGGACAGTTGGTCAATGGTGCGGGTGGCCAAGTCCCCGTAGATGATGAAGTTGCCGCAATCCTCTCGAGGAATGGGCAATGCATAGCGCTTGATGAAGTACACACCCTTGCTCTTTAGCTGTGACAGTGGAAAGGTGGTGGAGGGAACCAACTGGGCGGCAGGAGTGAGTATGATGATGAGGACAACTGGGGTGTTCCTGTCCAGAAACTCCTTAATTATGCCCTTGTGCTCCTCCACCGTGATGACCCGTGTCCACTTCTCTGGCTTCAGTTTGAGTGACTTGATGACGAAGGAGCCCATCAGCTCCAGGCGCGGATCCGGGCCACCAGCTGCCGCTGCAGCAGCGGCCTCGGCGCTGGTGGATGGCTCCATCGCGACCCACTGGGTGGTGGGGTGTTTGGTTGCTGTGGTGCTTCTGCTCCTTCTCCGGTTTTTAGGTTGTCTAGTTGTTGCTGTTGTCTGTTGTTTGCTGTGGGGATGAGGTGCACATGCATATCTGAGTGTTTGCCTGACCTTGTTACCACTAACAACTAACTATATAAAATCGATAAAAATTGCAAATCAATAGGATTCTTTCGAAAATTTTGAAATCTTGTTTCATTGCTGTGGTTAGAACTAGCCAAAAAAAACTTTATATTTTCCTTTTTATGGTTTTCTTAGTGTTATCTAAGACTTTTCACAATTTTCACTAGTTACGTAACTCACAAGGAGGCATTACTTTAAATATTTCCAATTAAAAGCAAAAGAAATATGCATTATCTTTTTAAATTCACTGAGCACATCCAGAATTTCAATAATTTTGCTGAATCTACATTAATTTAAAATTTTTTCCATATTTTATATGCTTTAATTGATTTCCCCAAAGGGTTTTCCACGGATTTTTCCTTTTCCAATTGCGACTGCTTACCTCGGCTGCTGGTAAGCGACTGAATGGGTTGTTATTTCCGCTGCCGACACGACACGCACATTCCGGTGCGAAAGTGATCGTGGCAGGACCCGTTGCTAAGGAGTTGTTGATTTTGCCCCTCAAATCCACCTATGGCCAGTGACTACTGTTTGTTATTTCTCCTGTGCCATAATGCCCGTTGCCAAGTTGGTTGCCAAGCCGGCGGCCATTTGTTGCGCTTTATTTCCGTTTTAATGGTGAAATGCACGCCATTTGCAAATTAAGTTCCTTCGATTTGCACACTTTCCATTGATTGATTATGTGCTAATTGATTAGCAAGTGGAGGTGAACATTATTCAATTAAGATTAGAGGTGATATTTCATTATGGCTTAGTAACAGCCTTATGATTTATGTGAATTAAGCATAATAATTTTAATTTCCTTTTCCATTTATTTTATATTTTTGGACTCTTCAGACAGTGTTTTAAACGCAATATAATTAAAAATGTAAGTGACATTTTTTTCTTTTGCTATTTTTTTTTGGGACTTATCATTTTTAACTTTTTTTTATAAATCGATTTATTGTCATATTTTAATTTGACTTGTAGGTGATTTTTCACAATATTTCTTAAGCGGGAGGTAAATTAGATTATGTACGTAGTTACGTAGTAAATTAGATTAAGTACGTAGTTACGTAAAGAATTAACCTTTGGAAATAAGACTCATCCTGAGTTTTCAACAAAAATAAATGACAAATTAGATGCCAAAAGGGATAGGCAACACATTAAATCTGCAACTTGCAACTCACCAAACACGCGAAATGCCTAAAAGGTCTGTCAAACACCTGTCCGCAAATGGTTGGGTTTTGTAAAGGTAAATGGTTTCCAAGCACGCCAAGAACTGTTGCATATAAATCGCAACAGTTGGTCTGGGGAATTTCCTGCGTTAACCCAATCCGACTTAATCATTCACAGTTGCTATAATTTATCGCCCCTTTTTATGGCATCCCCAAGCGCAGGCGCCATCAACACGTGGTCGTAAACAAAAACAAGCCACTTGTGGCTGCATTAGCAACAAGGTGCATAAACAAGGCTAAAAAGCAACAGATAATTGCATGACTTCCGCCTGTAAAAGTTTTTCTATTTCCAGCAGAGATTGGACAAGGCCTAGGTCGCGGAATGTGTCTCGTGTCTTGGGTGATGGTTCACTGAACCCCAAACGCAAACCAAAACCACAGCACATTTATGCAAGCCAAGTCAGCCAAGCCTGAAAATCAATAAGCTTATAAACTGAATCCAGAGCCGGTGGCTGCAACCAGTTGAGTGGCAACCATGTGGCAGTTGGCATTGGGACTGGGCCTAATCCAGCAGCTCAGCTTCGCCATTGTGGTGGAGCGCAACATGTTCGCCTACTACAAGGTGCCGGCTGCCCAGTTGCTCTATTCCCAGGACTCTGACTCGGATTTGGATTCGGATTTCAACTCCCACTCCCAGGAGATCAGTCATCTTGGTGGGTCCCAGGTCAGCGATCTCTACTATGTACTGCAGTGTCCGCCTAAATTGGATGAGGGCATCCCCAAGCCGCAGGATATGCAAACCTGCAGTGTGGTCGACCAATACAAGGGCATGTGGAAAAAGAAGAAACCGAAGCCCAAGAAGCGATTCCACATGGTTCCATTCCGGATAGTCCTGCGTCCATTGGGACCACCTGCCAGGAGACGGAGCCTTAGGCGTCGGAAACGTCAGCACAAAGACACCAAGAATCCAGAAACTAAGACTTCGGATGATCGGATTGCATCTAAAGTAAAACAGGAAGAGATGACCAGTCCGCTTCAGTTCCTGGGACGCCCTCACAAACGGCAGAAGCTCCTTAAACTGTCCGCCGACCATCGAAAGTTCAAGAAGGGCAGTCGGTCCAAGGGTCACCAGCACATGTACCATCGCGATGAGTCCTACAACGATCATATCTTCTACGACGAGCTCGAGGAAGATGGAAAGTTCCACAAACTGGGCAAAGAAAACTCGAACTAAATGTAAATTGTTTGTAAATTATTTGAATTATATATTAATCAAGACTTTTTTAATTTTCCTTTGCAGCTTTTGCTTTACCATTTTATCAAATCTAAAGAATTATGCTCACATTTTCCTAGTGTCAGTTTGTCTTGCGTTGAAAACCAGTTTGCTACCCGTATTTTATGTGATTCCGTCTAAAAGGTCAATGCAGCTAAGTACCCATTCTTATATCTAGAGGCGGGAGAAACATGTCATCGTAGGCAATATTCTCAAACACTTTGTTAAGCAAGGTAGTGAAGGAAATGGTGAAGGATTTGATTACGCCAGGGTTAATTTCATTCCAGATCTCCACCCAGTTTTCGTTGAGCAGCCGATTCATTAATATGGTCACGTCCGTGTTTACCTTGTACAGATTATCCAACGAAATGATCCATCTAGATGCCGTAGAAGTTAGCCAAGAAAATCTGCCTAGGATGATGCTGGTTACTTACCGATCTAAGTCAATGCTGGGCTTTAGATCGTAAATCTTCAGATAGCGCTTGTCATTCCTGTACTCCACCAAAGTCTTGAGGGTCAGAGTTATGCGGAAGTTCTGCAAGTCGGAGGACAAACGGCCGGTGGTGTTGTAGGAGAAGAGCATAACCCTGCCAACCATTTCGTAGGTGGCCTCGTGGAGGAGTCGTGGTAAACGGGCCTTTATCACAATATGCTTCTGATTTGGCTCATACAGAAATCCCTCCACATGGGTGATGGTGGCATTGTTGAATCCCTTGTTCACATTGTCCCGCATCCGAAAGTCCATCCAGATGGGCCCGCGGTGTGGCGATTCCAGAATGATGGAGTCCGAAAAGTTGTAGGAGTCCAACGGCGGTAAACCTATTTCCGGGATTCCCTTTGGATAGAGCTTGATCAGGGCATTGATGGAGCGAACCAGGCAGGTGGAGTCTCCAAAGTGGCACCTTTCAACGTCCTCAGCTGGAAATGTTGGGATCCGTTAAAAGCAGATCAACCTGGCACTGAAATCCTACGCACGTAAACCCGCTCCCGAGATAATAACCGGGAAACAGCAATACCAAGACAGCGTATACAACTTATTCATTACGTTGGCGTAATTCAACTGACTTTAAAACAATAATCGCTTCGGTCACGAAATAATTAATTCATCTCGAATACTTAGAACCTGCTCCAAACGAAGCTTTTCCACTATGAACAATAACAAATGCTAATCCATTGGTATAACCGGTTTGCTAGCTATATTAATCTTTGTCCTTCCATGTCTCCAATAAAACTGGAATGTAATAACTTTAACCGACTTTAATCATTTACTTCAGACTCTTGGGTAACCGGTAAAAACATGTCATCGTAGGAGATCATTTTGAAGACATCCTCAAATAAATCGCGGAAAACACTAGCGAATATCTTAAGATTTTTGGGCTCGAGCTCGTTCCAAAACTCCACCCAATGCACATTGAACACCTGGTTTATGGCTATCGTCATATCCGTGTTCGATTCAAAAAAGTTGTCCAGCCAAAACACCCATCTAAAATGGGAATGGCAATGTTTACTTAGCAGCTGTCGGATTTTATCGGGCACAACTTACCGGTCCATGTTCACAAAGGGATTTAGCTCGTAGATCTTCAAATATCTCTTGTTATTCCTATACTCCATGATAACTTTCAGCTTGAGGACAAAGCGAAAGTTCTGGAAATCCGAAAATGATTCTCCCGTCGAATTCAGCTCGACAATCCACACTCTTCCTTGAGATAAATAACTGCCCTTGTGGATAAGGCTGGGGATCCTGCCGTGGATTTCGATCAGGCTGGAGGTGGGATTCTCATCGAACCCACTTACCTTTGTGATCGTCGTGTTCTCGAAGCCATAGTTCACTTGATTGAATAGATCGAACGTCAGCCAGAACGCACCGACCTTCTCATCGTTCCAGAACTTGGAGTTCCTGATGTCCACCACATCGATGGGCTTCAGTCCCAGCGATGGTATTCCTCTGGGATACTTCTTTATCAACGCATTCATAGAATTCACAATGCACTGAGATTCTCCAAAGTGGCACTTTTTAATTTCCTTCGCTGCAGTGTCGTATAACGATGAAAATAATATTTATTTAGTGAACTCCGGGCTCCATATTCTGATCTTTGTTACCTACGTAGCATCTGCCCCTGCAGCGATCTAAGGGTCTGCAGGAACAGCAGAATGATTATTATATCGCGCATTCCTATATAGAATTCTAAGTGCACTTCTGGTGCCTTCAGAGGTGAAATGACAACTGGAACTTAGTTATGCGCTTAGAATGCATCTTAAACCGGTTAAAAGCTCTACTTGTCTTATTTGCATTTTCAACTTGAAATATTTGTAAATCTTCAATGTAATGGAATTTAATTTGTCTACAATGAAATGAAAATCAATATATCAATAAAATATATCAATATGAAATATAAATCAATTACAATCCAATTGTAAAACTATTACAGCTATTGAAAAGAACTGGCAAAGTTACGCGAAAAAGTAAATATTTAAAGCTTGTTTAATCTCAAATTATATGTCGATAATGCGATTGTCAAAGGACACATTTGGAATTTCAATTCCATAATTTATTAATGTCCGATATTGGCATAGAGTTACAAGATAATTATAAATCAAGCCCATAGTCTAAGCTTGTGCTGCCATCAGCAGTCAATTGACTATTAAATGTAAAATTTAGAACAAGTATGAGACTCATATTTTATCCGCAGTTTTCTAAGGCCAACAAACCTGGAAGGAATGCGCATAAATCGAGAACCAGTTTTTATATTAGATATATTCTACCCTGCATAGTTGTGAGTTTTTCATCAAAATAATGAAATTCATATACACATTTATAGGGAGAACTATTTACTCTATTTTATTTACACTATCAAATAAATTTAAGTAAAGCTAAAGTCTATTTGGAGTCTTCATCTGCTAGGAACAGATCATCGTAAGGTACTGCCTCGAACAAATCCTCGAACAGACTTAGAAATACGGTTTCAAACAGTTTCAGAATTCCCGGCTCCAGTTCGTTCCAGAACTCCACCCAATTTCTATTAAACAGGTTGTTGATAGCTATGGTCAGGTCTTCGTTGTCTGGAAAAAAGTTGTCCAGCCACATTATCCAGCTAAAAAAAACACAGAAAAATCGTGACAAATGTTCAGATTATTAATGTTATTTTGATTAGCTCACCGATCCAGCCTTATATTCGGAACTAGTTCGTAGATCTTTAGATATCGCCTGTTGTTTCGGTACTCGATGCGCACTTTTAACGTAAGATCAAATCGGAAATTGAGGAAGTCCGACTCGGAGGTTCCCTGAGAGTTTATATCCACGAACCAGAGCATCCGACCTTTGGCCAAATAGTCGCCCTTGTAAACCAGCCGGGGAATTTTCCCATGAATTTCGATCTTGGTGGCAGTAGGATCCTTGTCGAATCCCCTGATCTCCGTAATGGTGGTGTTCTCGAAGCCGTAGTTCATCTGGTTGAGCAGCTCGAAGAAGTACCAGGCACCACCCACCTGGGAATCGTTGACCAGCAACCAATCTCTCACGGGTAACACATTAAAGGGCTTCAGATTGACCTCGGGTATACCCTTTGGGTAGTTTCTCAGCAAGGCATTGGCCGACTCCACAAGGCACTTTCCGTCACCGTAATGGCATTTTTTAACTTTGGCAGCTGTAGAAGTGAGTTTTATTAACCGGTTCTTAAAGAATAATCCTTAAAAACACCCACGCAAGCTTTGACACTGAAATCCAGCGATTAGCTGAATGCTCATAACCACGTAGGCCAGGAAACGCATCTCAGAGCGGAATTATGCTAATTCTCCACAGATCTCACTTAAGCTCTCAGTAAACCGAAGCACTTGCATGGCCAATTGCAACTAATCGCTGATCAGAACCGATTTTTTGTTATGTCAGAACATTCATGAGAAAATCTACAAAGCTCCCATTATCGTAACGTGTTTTCTAACAGTCTATATATGCTATGTACCCACTGAGAAAAAGTCTATATCGTAAGCATCTTCATATATCGTTAAAATAAGATGAAGCAGGTTTCATATTTCTTTTACATTTATTATTTTCAAATTACAATAAATTCAAGTAGACGAAAAATTACAAATTTAGTCAATTTTAATTTATTTACATTTTATTAATAATTGCATGCCGGCGGGAAAGGTTACAACTATAAGATATAACTTATAACTTGTACCTAAGATTATTTTCAATATTCTTCACAGTGTCGATCAACAGAGTTAAGCTGAAAAGCTTCTGAGTTCCAGGTGCAGTTTTCACCATACCTGAATAAGATTTTTTTCAATAAATAGAATAAATCAGTGAGCTTAGAAAATAAATAAATAAATAAAGGCGAAAATAAAGTTTAGCTTTTTAATTACAAATTGACGCACGATTTCCGTCACATCCGGTTCGATATCCACCCAATACTCATTCCAGTTTTTGTTGATCCATTCGTTTACAATAACGGAAAGATCTGTGTTACCCACAAACAGATCATCGATCTGCTGAATCCAGCTAAAACAAAAACTGATATTATATACACATTCTAAAAAATAAATTTGTTTTACCGGTCCAAACCCAAATGAAGACTAAGTTTGTAGACTCTAGCATATCCTTTGTCGTCAGTGGTGAGCGAGAATTTAACAACGAACCGAAAGTTTTGGAAGTCCGTTTTGCCTCGACCTTTCGAATTCACTTTCAATGTGAGGAATTGGGAATAGAATTGATATTGGGCCGTAGACGTCACGCTGGGTATTTGACCGTGTACCTCCACCTGTGAGTGCCTCGGATCTCGGTCGAATCCTTTGGCTGTGGTAAAAGTAATGTTTTCGAAACCGTAGACCCATTGGTCACTCACTTCCCAGTCGTGCCAGAAGGGTTGATCACGGTTCCCCCGCTGAAGTGCGTAGGGGGGCACTTTTATAGCGTCCAATGGTTCCAAATTTATCTGAGCTAATCCAGTTTTTCCATATCGTCGAATTACCGAGTTGCTGCTGCGCAGGAGACATTCATCGTCATGGTAGCGACACTTTTCTATTTCAGCAGCTGTTAGAAATAAGAATTAATGTTTTTCCGTTATTGTATGTTTCATGAAATCCTACGCCATTGATTGCCTGCTCCCAGATGGGCAACTATTGCGAGATATATCAAGCTCAATTGCATTATTCCAACTGACTGAAGCTTATATCAAAATGATAAGTTCCATAGTTGCGGAGCTTAAACAGGTTGAAAATCGTGTTATATATAATGAATCAGAATCTTAGTAACAAGTGAAAAAGAAATAATACAAATTAATAAGTTTGCTTTACACAATGTGTATTGCAGATGGAATCATCAGACTCACCGTTCTTAAATTCGAGAGCTACCAGTTTTACTAAGAACAGTATAAAAATATTCCAATAAAAATCTTTCTACTTTTAAAGCTGGAAGAAATGAAAAGAATTTGTTTTTTCTCTGTGTAATAAATCAAATAAAAACACCTCTTAACGAGGTAAAAAACTAGTGACGACCGCACCTTCAACATACAAAAGTTCTGATATCAACATTTGTGACGAAAAATTATTACACTCGTCATTAAGTAGACTTTCTAATATTTTCTCATTCGGCCCGCCCTAGCAAACTATTCCAGCCTTTTTCCCTTTACAGGCATTTTCTATTGCAGCGTGACGAATGAGAAAAGATTAGAAAGTCTATTTAATGACGAGTGTAATAATTTTTCGTCACAAATGTTGATATCAGAACTTTTGTATGTTGAAGGTGCGGTCGTCACTAGTTTTTTACCTCGTTAAGAGGTGTTTTTATATGATATCAGAAGTTTTTGTTTGTTTACATTTGCTCTCATAGGTGCTAATATATACATTTAAATTTAATTGGTCAATCATAATTTTTAAACTATTATATTTTAACAAATTAAGTTAAAAAGGCGTTGAAGTATTTCAAAATACCTTTTAAACGAGGTATAGCACATGTCTGTACCTTTAGTAGTGTAGAACTTACAAACTAACGAAATTTAGCCATTTTTAGCTTTTTTCCCGCTAAAGTAGCGGCTTTTTCCAAAAGTCGTAGAACAAAAGATTCCTATATGGAACTCTTTAGTGCAAATTTACTGATTCCATGACCCTTAAATACAGTTCGGATACCCTCACACAAAATTCAATACTCAGGGGGCGTTAGTTGTTCGAGCTGGCAAAAGTGGCTATTTTCGTATAAAAATAACTTTTAAACGTGACTTTTTACAGTAATGTGTTATATACCAAAATTTAAGGAATCTCAAGGACTGCACAGTTTAAAGTTGTAAGGAAAATCGTTAGAGCCGTTTTTGAGAAAAGTAAACAAAAACTAAAAAAAAAGTTTTCAAAAATTGTCTTTTGTGCATATTTTTTTAACTATTACATTTACACAAACTGCATATAGAAAGCGTTTATAGCATTTAAAAATACCTTTCAAACGAGATGCAGCACAAGTCTGTAGGGGGATTCCCTAAACTGTTGAATTGCTGAATTGTTGAATTTTGGTCAGCTGTTAATCAGCTGTTCCATACAAAGTCAACTTTCAGAAATTTCAGCAATTCATCAGCCTCGGGGCTGTTGAAAATTTTGTTGAATTGCTGAAAAGCCAGAGTTGTCACCTTTTTTTAAAAGTCGTGGCAACTCTGTAACATTTTAGTTTCACCAGTACGCATTATTTATTTTAAAATTAACTTAGAAAGCATATTTGTGGTTCTTTTTACCTTGGTAACACTTTTAGACAGTAACTAGCAATAATAAATCAAATTTTACATGCTTAAAGTTCCGTGAAACTTTTCAACAAATAACAGCTGTTTGAAAATTCAACAGGAACCATTTTGGGTCGTTCCTTTAATTGCTGAAATTTGTTGTTGAATTTTCAACAATTCAGCAATTCAACAGTTTAGGGAATCCCCCTTGTAGCTTTAGTAGTATAGAAGTTACGGCTTTCCGAATTTTAGCTATTTATAGCTGTTTTCCCGCTAAACTAGCGAGTTTTTCCAAAAGTGGTAGAACAAAAGTTTTTTATATCGATGTCATGAACGTCATATCAAATTTTCTAAACTTAAAAAACATGTTTTGGACAAACTGACAAACTGACAAACTGACAAACAGAATTAAATTTTCATTTTGGGAAGACGAAGAAAATCTTATTTTGGCTATAACTTTTGAACGGAGCGTCGGATTTTGACAAATGACCCCTCATTCGACGGGTATTTTCAAAAGGAATACAACTAAAACATTGCGAGGGGGCATTTATCCCCACCGGCCCCAACAGCTCCAAATTTCGAAATTTTCACTTTTTCACTTTCACCGCTCTCTCTCCCAAGCCAATTGATTTTCTTAGAGTCTTGGTATGCAATCCTGTTAGTTTTCGCAATACCTTTCGATAGGTGTATCATTCATTATGATCGGACCATCACAGTAGATTTTCATTTCTTCGTGTATATATAGTAGTCGCCTTCGCACACTCTCCTGGTGCGCTTCGTCAATACATGGACTGCCGTCCATAGTGATTTTTTGCGATAAATAGAATAATTCAGTCAGTTTAGGACACACCAAGTAAACGCAATACCTTTTAATAAGCCTAAAGAAAAAAATCTTTATAGGGCACCACGGCAAAGATTTGATCAAGTTTTTCGTGTAATAATAGTCGAACGATTTCCGTTATCTCCGACTCTATATCCACCCAGTACTCCCTCCAGTTCCGGTTCATCCATTCGTTGGCAATCACGGTAAGATCTGTGTTGCCCACAAATAGGTCATCCAGCTCCTGAATCCAGCTAAAAAATTAAATCGACATTAAATTATACCTACATTATAGAAAATTTGGAATCAAATTTACCGATCCAAATCCAAATTAAGACTAAGTTTGTAGATTTTGGCATATCCTTTGTCGTCAGCGGTAAGGGAAAATTTAAGAATAAACCGAAAGTTTTGAAAATCGGATTTTGCTCGGCCTGTTGTATTTATTTTTATGGTGAGAAACTGCGATACAAATTGAAATCTCAACGTAGAGCTTACGCTGGGTACTCCACCGTGTATCTCCACCTGCGAATGCCTAGGATCTTTGTCGAATCCTTGAAACTTGGTAAAGGTGGTGTTCTCGAAACCGAAGACCCATTGGTCACTCACATTCCAGTCGTGCCAGAAATGTAGATCGCGATTCCCCCTCTGAAGTGAGTAGGGGGGTACTTTAATGGCGTTCTGTGGTAACAAATTGATCTCCGGCAATCCTGTTTTTCCATATTTTCGAATCACTGAGTTGCTGCTGCGCAGAAGACAATTTTCGTCCTGGTAGCGACACTTTTCTATTTCGGGAGCTGTTAGAAATGTCAAGTTATTGTCTTCCGTTGAAGTAAGCTTTATTGAATCTTACGCAACTGATTGGCTACTACCAGTTGGGCAACTAGTGCGAGATATATCAAGCTCAATTGCATTATTTCCACTGACTAAAGCTTAAAACTAAATGATATTTTTATAGTTGCAAAGCTCAAAACCGGTTGGAAAAGCGTTGTTTTCTAACGAATCAGAATCCTTTGCTACAGGTGGAAATCTTTGATATTGAATATTCCACAAAAAAATTTGCAATAGCTTAGAAAATTCTGAAACTTCTAATTTCTATAGAAATCGTCATATGGTAATTTGTTAGCCACTCGCTTGAGAATTGACTCGACCAGTTGATCCACTGCGGAAGTGATACCCTTGCGAAGGGTATGCCAAATTTTCAGCCACTTGGCGTTGGCCACATCGTTCATGGCATCACTCAGCTCCGAATTGTTGAAAAGATTCTCAAAATTAAGATGCATGCTGATGAAGGATAGACTTAAAAACTTTTAATAAGTTTAAAAATAAACTTACCCCTGCACATCCAGCAAGCACTTGACCTTGGCTATCTCCGCATACCGCTTGCCATCTCCTCGAAGTTGCTCCACCGCCCTCACTTTGCAGCGGAAACGGCACTCCTTGATCTCAACCAGAGCATGGCCTCTTCCCTGAATGGGCATGGTCAGTAGACTACCATGCATCTCGTAAAACCCATCCAGCTTCAGCAATGGAATCCACCCACTTAACTCCAGGACTCGCGGCAGATCCGCTTCGAATCCCTTGGCCTCCGCCACTGTAGAGTCCGCGAATCCTCTTACGGTTACGTTATTAAATAAAAGATCCAACGTTGCTGGGCCATCTGGTTCTTTCCGACTGACGATGACATTCTCAAATGAAATAGAATCGAGGGCATCCAATCCAATGGAGGCTAGACCCTTGGGGTACGTTCGAAGAATTCGGGTAATTGTTTCCGCTACGCAGATGGAATCGCCAGCCTCACATTTCTCAATCTTAGGAGCTACAAGATGTACAAGTGAATGAGGGTCTCCAAGGAATATCCTTTCACTTACGCAGCTGTCCCAAAACAAGAGCCACCCACAGGCAGAAAATGAGTAAGGTTAACCTCATTTTGATTCGGTTAGTGTCAGCTAATTAATGGACGGGCTTGCGACTAAGTATTCGCTTTTATAGACCATTAAGCGCCGGCGAATAATTGCCAGGTTACATGCATATGCAAATCGGATAATAGTCACTTCAGTGAATAGATATAATAGACATCGACGCCCCCGCCACGCCTGACACCTAACACTTTGTAGAATAATCGATTTGATTATTACCTCATTAGCCATTGGGGCTATAATTTTCACTTTCATTCACCAATCGGTCATTACACTGGCTGATTTTAAATACAACTAAACCTAATCGTTTTAGATAGGCTTACATAATCGCAGTTATTGACGTAACTAGCACAAATTACTCTAGAACTTTTACTCTTCTCAGAACTTATATCTTTAACGTTTAAATATAAAGACCATAGACTTTTCTTAGTATAATACAGTTCTTTATTTATAGCGATTTTTGTACACAACAATTTTTTAAAATATATGCATGCGGTTAGCTAGGAGATGGTGTACTCCACTGGACCTTTAGTTTCCATTAAAAAGTGCAGCTTTAAAGAAGGAGTCCTTAGGTTAAACAGTACAAAATAAATACAAAGTACAAAGTTTAATTTTAAAAAGGTTTGATAAATAATTACTCACACACTGCTAATATAGAGACACAAAATGATACAGTTTTACAGGCAGATTTACACACGATTAGACAAGTGATGTGGTTCGATTTACGCTCAGTTAATTTCACAGCCTTATTATTAATAGACTTTATAACTATTTGCTTTAATTAAAAGTGCTTTCGATTAGTGATAATTTAGACGATCTCATGGATTTTCTTTTTGTCTCTTCTCGCTTCTCAGTAAGTAGTGTTCATTACCCATTTTTGGTATGCGTTTAAATTAGAATTTAGTTATTGTGTTACACTGATCCCAGGTCCTCTCGGAGGACCCCTTAAAAAAGAATACCCGACGCAACAACGGACGCCAATCCCATCTCCACCAGCCAGGCCAAATCGTATTTCGACCTACCCCCGGAAAACTCTGCCACATCGTGTCCGTTGTCGAGTGGTTTGTTACGGCGGCGGCATTCACGGAGCCAATTCGAACGCCACCGCTAGCTGAGAACCACATGCTGACCCCCAGTTCCGTTCAGATTGCTGCTGGGGCAGCCGAGCTCGTTGTTGTTGCTGTTGGTGAAACAAACCTCCTCACTGCCATCGGAATCAGTGCAGCACAGTAATGGCTACGCATCCTCACCGTCCAACCCCTCCGCCTCAGCACTTTCGGCACTTGTGGCAATCCTGCAAGGAAATGTATGGGGAAAATGTTATAAGTGAACAGTGATTGATGGCTGATGCAGGGGTATGTATTGAATGTTGATTTGAGTGCGAATCTCTCGTCAATGCAATATTAAATTAAAACAAAATTACTGAAAAGTTATTGTGACATTCACACAGGCTTTAAATAAAAGGATGTCATAAAATTTACATACAACAAGTTGATTAATAAACCAATATCTGTTAAATAAAAACATAGAAATAGTTACGTAATCCTTAGGAGCTTTTTTTCTAGAGACCATACAACTAGTTATTATAACCGACCGACCTAGTACAGAATTAATTATTTTGGTTTTGGATGTGTAATCTTTTATTAACTGACCGTAAGTAAACTATCCAAAACAGTCCGAATCCGCAAACATGCTTTAAATTGCATTTAGGAAACAAGACCATTATTCTAGTCATCTATCTTTATTAGCAAGTACGTGAAGAAATAGCTATCAGTCTCTCAATTTAATTTAAAACAGAATAATATCGCCAAATAATAATTACGATTAATTACCACAATAATTACTGAGAAAGCACTATAAATGGTATGAAATACATAAAAAACATTTAGTATAAAATAAATTTATTGAATTTAATTTTTGTAGTTTTGACTAAAGTTTTTTTTATATACAAATAAAATTGATAGTAAAAATATTTCTTTGCAATAATGATTTTAAAGTAAAATTACTTTTATGCATACTTCGATATTAAAAATATTTTAGTAATAGATTTTAGAGTAAAATTAGTATTATAAAAAATGTGTACATTTTGACTGCGGAAAGTTAAAGTTATACTTTTTACACGAAAGTTCTCTACGATCTTGTCAGCCCTAACAGTCTCCATAATAATTAAAACATAATAAAGGCAACAAAAAATAATTTACAAATTATTAGTCACATAAATAAATTTAGCCAAAACAAACGGATAAAAACGCATCATGAAATTCCCAAACACACTTAAGTTCACACGTAAACAAACAAGTTCAAAGCAAACAAAGTATAAAGTAAAAACCACCAGCGAACACAAAAACGAAAATTGTATTTTTATTGTCTGAAAAAGAGAGTGGAAAGTTTTGTGAAATTCATTTATTTCTAGAGTTAATAAATATTTCTACTAATATACACACAAGGTCTAAAAGTACATAATGATTTATACAAACTTCTAATATCAACAAAATGTATTCAAAAGAGTAGTACGTACAAATTCGTCTAATAAATAAGCTAAGACAGATCATCTAAAGGGAAAATACTTAAAGTGCACGATCTTAGGACCATAAATTCTTTACAACATTTACATAAAGTAGCTAGAAGTGAATTTCAACTTATACAATCGAGTTAGAAAAGCTGACGATATTTGTCTTAAGACTACCTTAATTGGCTTCGTTGGGTGAGATTCTGATTTGGATTCTGAATTGTGTTTCTTGCGATTCCATTATCGTTAAGCGTCAGCTCGCTATACACATTATATGCAGGATCCGATCCAGAATTGAAGTGGTAGTAGTTCAGGTCGACGAGGCCCCAAGCAAAGAGAAAAAATCAGTTTTGACCAGCACATTTTAGGGCGCGCCGCATTTTGGCCATGATATTAAAAGTCAAATGAACAAAAATGGATTTTTATTTTGGTACCCTCTTAAGTATTTCAATGGTCATGGCACGCGTTCTATAACCGATCGAAATTCGGCCAATTCAATTAGCTTCGTTTTCGTTTCGCATTGGCTTATGTTGCATTGAAATTTTGCATATTATGCGCAATTCTTTAGAAATCAATTTGGAATAATTTCGATCAAAGGTTTCGAAAAGTGATTTCAATTTTTTTTGTATCAATGCCAAAAAATCCATTTCCACATAAATATGAAGTATAATTTCGTGGTCGTAGTGTGTGTGTGTTTTGTGTATAAATTTGTTTTTGTGTTTGTCAATTTGAAATAGTTTGTTTGTTTTTGTACCAGTTGTTGTTTTGTGTATTTGTTTCGCACATTTCAATTAGCCACAAATGAATGGGGAACGGGAAAACATCAATCAATCCAGTCGAGTAGTAGAGACACCGAGTATAAGAGTAGGGTGTATTGTGTATAGGATAGAACGGATAGAGGGGAGAGTGGTGAAACACACAGACACATACAGAGAGTACAGGGTTTCCAAGTACATATAATAAAAGAAAAATGTCATGATACAAAATTATTTGAAGATTAGCCACGATTTTTTTATTTTAACATTTTTTAGTGGTATTAAGATGAGAAAATGAGCCACGCCCAAAGTGCTTTATGCCCATTGCCCGAGACTTAAAATAATCTAAGGTGTCTTATGACTAACTCTTATAAAGCTTAAATGGTATATAATAAAGTTCCTTTAATTTCGGTATTCGTTTCTTTATTTTGTAGAAAATCTTTTAATTCCGATCATTTTCGATTTCTAGAAAAGATTCTCTTGGCACTTATGGCCAAATACCAATTACCAATAAATTGAAAGACTTTTCGAGTAATACTTAGTGATAAATGCAATTTTATTTAACATGCTAAGCGCCAAAGCCTTATGAGTACATAATACCCGTTACTCGATAAAACAATCAGTGGAGACTTACCAGAGTCACGCTTACTATCTATAGGACCCCATCGATGATGGGTAAATGTATTCTATGTATGTACAAACGTAGTTCCCCTAAAGACATGCCTTACAAATTCTAAGGGTTGCGTAGAGCCCTACTAGGTACTTGTTAGTAGTGTTAAGCGTGTGATTTAGTGTTAATATCACAAGGGTGTGTGTGGGGGAGTCTGGCCTGAATGATTCACCGGGATGATTCAGTTAGGCACTTTCTCCGAGACGGTATCGAGACCTTTCACCGTGTTAGTAGCTGATTCGCCTACAACTAAGGTTACATCACTGTGAAGAATCGAGAGAAGAGAGCATAGCAAGATACGTTTTGGGGGTTTAGTTTCGGTTCAGAGATCGTAACCAAATGTAGATTAGGAGAGGTAGAAAAAGAGAGCTTACAGATGGGTAAAGGATTAGGATAAATTAGAAGTAGTAAAGCCAATTCGGTTGAGGAGCAGTGCGGGTAGAAACTTAATCACAAGCTATAGGTTAGGAAAGATAGCTACCAAAGAAGGAGATGCAGATCGAGAGAGTTTGTGCAGAGTGTGTTGTGGATGTGGTGATGTGGTTGGGTGAAACAAATCTGGAACATACCTGGCATACGTCGAGTTGGCGTTCTTTATCGAAAAGCTGTTCTGACTTGGCAACACGAAGCGCTGCACCCACTGTAAAAAGAGAATACCTTGAGTACCAGTAGATGAAGTAGGCATAAGCCCCTAAAGCTCTCAAGAACCATATGTGGTCAGTCACGTAATTTGATAAAGTCAGTCCATTGATGTCGGTATCTGTGATGCTTTAAAATGTGTCAAAACGTTCGCCTAATTTGTGATTCGCTAAGCCCAGCTAGATAAGTGTCCAACCTGGTGGCGGCAAGTACTCACCCGGCTGTTCATCAGACGCTGATTGCCCATGCAAGCAGCCATGTGTATCACAAGGTATATGTTAAACAGTATATACAGAATGGCAAATATGCCTGTAAGGAGTGAGGAAGAAGGAAAAACATTAGCCTTGGTTTATAGTTAAAACTATAGTAGTGACTACTCACAGACTAGGGCCAGCAGGCCGCCTTTAATTTCCATGTTCTCTACCTGCACCACCACAAAGTACAAATTAACGCCAATCACAACAATGGTGAGCAGTATGGAAACGATTTTGTTGCCCCTGCGGAAACAGAAAATTAAAAACTGTCCGAGAATGCTTCTATATCACTCACAATCCATTGACAAATTCGCCCATTATGGCGCCGCACGAGGTGAATGCGATGGTTGGTATGGCAGCGAATGGCAGCTGGAGCGACATCACCGCATTTAGGATGTCGTTCATGCTCGTCAGATCTTCCATCTGGCTGAACATGGCCAGGCAGAAGGTGGGAATGATGGCAATGCAGCGCGTGACCAGCACACGACACCAGCGCGGCCACTGTAGATTCAGGAATCCCTCCATGGAGAACTGGCCCGCATAGGTGCCCGTCATGGTGGAGCTCTGACCCGCGGCCAGAATGCCCACGCCCCAAATGTACATGGCCACGGCGCCAAAGGTGCAGCCAAGGAACAGTCCACCTTTGTACAGATCTGCATCGATGATGGCTGTTCCGTTCACACTGTCCACGAACGACTGTTTGGCATCATCATACATTGACTTGCCTTCGCACACATCCAGCTAAAAGGGTTACAAAAGATTAGATTAGTCGAATGATAATAGGCATCTTAAGATCATCTACTTACCACATCTTTGTTCGTTTTGCCATACATGCCATGGGCAAACACAGCCACCACAAACAGATTGATAATAAAGGAGACAAACAGAGCTACCGACGCCTCAATAAAGAAGTAGAAATTCGCCTCGCTCACTTTCTTTGGCTGGCGACGATCTATATCCCGGGACTGTTTAAAGAAACTTTGCTTTAGTCTACTGGAAACTAAAAGAAATCGTTGATTATGTTACCTTAACCAAGGCCGAGTGCAGGTAGAGATTGTGGGGCATAATGACAGCACCTACTACGCCCACCGCCTGCAGCAAGACGCTCGAATTGCAGCCAGAGCACCAGGGCACAAACATCCCCTCGAGAACTTCTCCTTGATTGGGGGCTGACACAATGTACTGAAATAGATAAACAATGGAATTTAGTTCCATATTGATAATGGAAACCAAAGAAAACCCCCTAAGCTATTTTATTATTTTCTCATAGAATGACAAAAAGCTTTTTAATCATTTGTAAAGAAATTCCCCAGGGCAAACATACATATTTGTTTTCATTATGTGTTTTTTAAAAAAACCCCAATGGATAATTGTAAAATTCTACATTGTATAATCGAACTGATAGGGTCTGGCATTATATATACCATCTGGAATTGTTTGTCATTTCCGGCAGCATCATGTGCCTGCCCAGAGTAAAGTACGGATAAAGTACCCAGAACCCCCTGGCCAGAACCCCTCGAAATGTGCAAGTGCAGCTTATCTAATCATCTGACTCTCCGACTGGGGTAGACAGCTCAAGAACAATTGCTTATTATCTGGACCGTAGTCGTGACTCTGTCGTAAATTTACGGCTAAGTTAATTGGGTAAGCTAAAGGGCTCGCTTTTTTAATGAAGAAATTGTATTGAGAAAATGAAAATTTACAGCATTTCCAAAGTCGTAAAAATGCTTCTCAAGAAATGTTCTCTAGCCGCAATTGTTTAAACAAACTGTATTTGCACTCACGTCTGTCAAGTGCTTCTGCTGACTACTTTATTGACTTCAAGATAGGGGAATTTTTCGTAGATTTCGGGGATTATTTTTAATAATAAAGACTTTACTTTAATGTGGGGACTTTTTCCGAAATTCGATTTAAGCTTACCTCATATCCAAAGGAGACAGCCATAATGGTGATGAGCGTGCCGAATAGGAACTCCAGCTTGCGTAGACCGTATTTGTCCAGAAAGAGGAACGTGAAGGTGTCAACAATGGTGATCAACACGCCGCCCCACAAAGGCACTCTACAAAAAAAACAGGGGAAATACCGCATGAGCACTGGGTAATCCAATATTCCGCCAGACTAGATATGCTTACACTTTATTGGACAGCAGGTATATGGCAATGGCCGTGCCAATAACCTCCTGCATGTCGGAGCCAATAATGGCTATCTCAATCATTATCCAGAGGATCCAACGTGGCAGGCGCTTGTATTGTCGGTAGCACATCTCGGCCAGATGAAGACCTGTGACGACACCCAGCCTAAAAGGGAGATAAAAGACAGTTAAATTCTAATTTCTTGGGTTAACTTAGAGACCCACTCACCTTGCAGCCAAGCGTTGCATGAGCAGACCCAAGACTGTGGCCCACAGCAAGACCCACAAGATCTTGTACTTGGCCGCTGCACCAGACTGCATATCGGATTCGATGTTGCCGGGATCCAGATACGCAATGGACATAAGAAAACCGGGTCCCGTGAAGGCCCACAGCTTGCGAAAGCTGAAACCGACCTGTAGAGAGTATAAGTTAATGCTTTAAGTTTATTTCATTTTATTAAAGTGGACTCACATTTGTGTGATCATCATCGGGTATTAGGACCTTCTCATCACTGAAATAGGCCTGCTTGGCGGCGGGTTTTAGATAGGTCGTCTCGTTGAGTATCTGCTGGTGGTGCAGGTGGTTGCTCCGCTGACTGCCTCCAGCGGATCCACCAGCGGACTCACTCGGTCCATCTCCACCGGCTCCCGGCTCGTGGTAGGCCTCATTCGAAGACATGCTGTAATATAGAATCCAAATTATAGTTGACTAATTGCGAGTCTCCACATGCTCCTATTTCTGTTCTGTTCTATTCCAATCTCTATTTGCTCTGTGATTGTTTCACCTGCCATCAGCTTATAATTCTCACAATTTCCATTTAATTGAGCATCTGCATGTGATTCCAGCTCAATTAGCATTATCATAATGCAAACAACAAACAAAAGAAATTCGCGCTATATAATTTTTGCACTATAAACTTTATCGCACAAGACAGCCATATATTTTATTTCGTATTTAGACAATTTCATCATTATCCGTACCAAAGTCAAACTAACACGTTTTATGTTTTTCCGGAACGTGCGTGGCAAAAAATAAATAAATAACTAATATACATAGTGTAGTTCGCAGAAGCTGATAAGGCAATATTAAATGCCATACTATATTCACTTATATGTGTGCTTGATGAGGAAATAAAACAAAGCTTTATGATTCATTCAGTCCAGTAATTGAGATTCCTTTATCCAATTTACCACAGCAAATTTCCAGATATGTATTTTTTTCGCAAGCCCATTTGCATTGGGCAATCATTTCGATATGGCTTGTTAAAAACAAGACATTGACCCTGTGTATCGTTATGAATTTTTGGATTCTGTTTATTTGGTAAAAAGCGATTACAAGTGCATTTTCGATGGGGATGGCTGAGCAGCCAAGAGCTCTTAAACACATATTGTTCAATAAAGAGCCAAGTGGCTCACCTTGACAAACTCTGCTGCCCCACTGATGCTATATATCTGCTATAAGGCTTTCCACATCTCTTCATTGATGACGGACGGAGCGGAGCAAAACAAAGACAAAGAGCCCGAGAGCATCGGGCGATGTCTACTTGTGTGTGGAATTTAATCGGGTGTATATAGTATAGTATTGCTACCGAGTTGGCCAAATCGAAGCGCCATTAATGGAGCTCTAATCGCGGCAATTAGTCGGTGCAATGTTTTTAAGGAAAAATTGCCTAGTTCATTGGAATACTTATGTATAATATAGCAGTCTGCTCTGTTTACCCAGTTGTACGGCAATACCCACGCCCCCAAAACGGAACTCGAGCCGATAACCATATAATCAGCTACGTGTTCCTTTACCATTCTCATAAATTATGATAATTATTAACCGAAAAAAGCTTCCAATTTCAGGGCTATTTCCAATTAAGTGTCCAAATTAAGTGTCATTTGTGCGTTTTTGTGTTGACAAAAACTCGGTGTATTTCGGGAAAATATATATTCCAAACTGCGTACCATTTTGCGCTGTCGGCGCACATAAACAATTTAATTTGAAGCAGGCAAAATACAAAACACTTGACAACAAAAACCGAAAATATTCTAAAACAAGATAACAGTTGGAAATAGAAGAGAGCAATACTTATCAGCAGCAGATTGTTAATTCGCTTGTTGTTCAAAAACAGCGCGTTAACTGTAATTATTATACGCTTTCTGCTTAAGATTCATTGGGTTTTTCTATGGAAGTGCGCAGGCAATAAACCGAAATTGCGTCTGGGAAACTAGCCCATTGTTAGGGGGTTTTAAAATGCGAAACGCCTGTCAAAAAACAATTGTGTTTTACGGTTATTTACGGTTAAGAACTATACACTACTCTCTTTGCCGGTTGAAAGGAGAGGGAAGGTGGTTGGGGGGGTCAGAGAAAGAGCACCACGTTTTGTTATTAGCACACACCTGCGTGCGCACTCACTCACACACGCGCACCATCACACACACACACTGGTAAAAACACGAAATATTGATGGAGATGTAAATTATTGGATAACTTAGGTTAACCACTTCCTAGCAATTAACGGGGCTTACTTGAAGCTGTGGGGCCGCCGAGGGGTTTTCAAATTGGAGCCCTCGCCTATATTATATCACACTCGGCACTTATGGCTGCTTATAAATGCATTTTCCGAGCTTTTCTCGCGGAGCAATTTACGATTCTGTGACGTGACGTTTGGACGGCAGAAACAAAAGTGATGGGCGCAGTGCAGCGACGAAAAAAACACACAGCGACGAAGAGCGGCGTCTTTGGCTGCCAATTGTTGACTTATTTAACGGCAATTGACGAGCGAACAGGCAATTTGTGCTCTGCCCGTGAGCGCTGCTCTTTGTTTATTAATTTTCCTCGCAATATTTGAGATTCTGCCACCAGCTGCTTTCTTTTGCACGCACACTCACTCGCCACTCACACGCACACTCTCTTCGGCCGATGTGGCAACCTGCCACCGTTTGCGTGGCACACCCTGTGGGACAGTTTTTTTTCGATTCTCTTGGCGCCAAAATTGAATTCATTTGAATGGCAAGACACCCTATTTGAATTACCTTATCGGCCAAACTGAAGTTTTAACTCTCTGAGCCCACGCGGTCGAGTGAATATTGCGTTTAGCGGTAGCCTCTATTTATTCGAATTACGCTACTCTCGCGGGCTGATAGCGGCAAGAGAGAGTGAGAGAGAGAGAGAGCGTGTGGGAAGAGTAGGGTTCTTTTGAAGGGGGATTTTTTGATAATACCCCAGGATTCTTTGAGTGGTCCGCCAGAGATTTAAACCTGACATTTGAAACACCGGTTCGTCAAACGACCTCGTCACTCTCTCTCTCTCTCTCTTATCACTAACCGCAGGATACCGTTACCGTTAGTCAGTTTGTGTGCTGTGGAAATTACTAGTTCTATACCCATTTAACGGAAAATCAGAATTTAATTTTCCCCACGTTGTTACCAACACGCACACTTTATCGTAATACCCACTAGAAATTTAATTTATAAATCAACTTTATCGGCCTAAACTTTGATTTCGTCTGACACTTCTTCCGATTACGATCCGTCGCCAATAATTGCGATAAATCTTATCAAGTCGCCGCTTCTTTTCGGTTGTCGCTCAAAATTTACAACGTGGGCGTACTTTTTACTTAATATGTTATTTATGTATGTTCTTTAACTGACTAATCAGCACAATGCAAAGTTCTCTTTCTTTGTTGAACCCACATATGTATGCACCATACCATGATTCATGCCAGTAAGTGGGTTCATGTAACGTTTTTCTACATTTCATGATTACAATGCCCACGGTAAGCGGCTGATAAGAAATACGATCCATTGAAGAAAGGCCTTGGCAGTCCTACCCCAAATTAGAGATGCCCTCGTGATGTTATAAAGAATCGTTCTTATCATATACAAATTTGTAGATCCCTTATCTCAAGAAATAAATAAATTTAAAGAGATTTATGGAGACTTTGAAAGTGATTTAATGATATTTCCTACCAAGAAAAGTCCAGAATTAATCAAGATGAGCTCTAATTATTTAATTTTTTAATTTAAAGCTTTAAAGTCCAGAAAAATCCCCAAAAAAGACAAACAACACTTGATTAGTTATTAATTAACTTTATTATTTATGTATTTCTTTATCAAAAGAGCAGACTTTTTGTTGTGACTGTCTTTAACATTAGATAACCTGACGCAGGAAACTCTCGTAGACTTTATACAATTTAAAAAGAGCAAAATCGTTACTTGACACATTTAACTTCATAACCAACGTATAAAATATGAAATGAGCAGCATGTAAATTTTGCCCACAAATTGCTTGGATGAAACATAAATAGCTTGGCATATTTTCTTTGAAAAATATACGTACGTGTTAAATACAAAGAATGTAAAATGCAATAAATGATATATAAAATATGGAATACCTCGTTCAAATGCTAGTATAACAAATTACAATAATAATTTCAATCTCTAGCGGTTCGTTGCACATAATTTGGAGGGCCAAGAGGGGGAACAATAATTGGGGGAGGGGACATGCGTAATGGGCTGGGTTAGTAGCGAATAGGTTTATAATCCAACATCAGTATTATCGTTTTCGTTAGTATGTAAATACAATTTGATTTTGTTCTATCGTGAATTTCAATTGGAAGCATTTAGGAATTCTACCCCACAACCTGCACATAGTTGGCCGGGAAGAGTCCGTAGCGATTCTTGCACAATCCCCGCCACCATCCGTCGTCGATCTTCTCGATGTGGGTGATCACATCGTCGGGATCAAAGGAAATCTCGTCGTCGTCCGCCGCCTGGTAGTCGTACAACGCAATGGCATGGATACCGGTGTCCTCCAAGTAGTCGGCCAAATTGTCGGAGTTGGCGTAAATGGCCTCCTCGGAAGCGGTGGCTGCAGCACTCGAAGCGACTGCCTCGGAAGCTGCTCCATTCGTGGGCGGCAAAGGCGAAGCGGCCTTAATCTCTGCCTGGTTTTGATACAGTGGCTCCTCTTCAACGACTGGCTCAGGTTCGGCTTGAGGTTCAGGTTGCACTTGGACTGGAGCTTGAGGCGTGGGCTCGTGCACTGGAGATGGCGGCTCACTTCTGGGCGGCGTCGCCACAGTTTCCACCTCAATCTGGGGCACCACATCCGGTGGCGGAGCTGCAACCTTCGCCACTGGAGCTGCAACTGGCTCTGGCTCAGGAGCGGGGGCAACAACAACAGAGGCAGGAGCAGCAGCAACCGCTGGCTCTTCCTTTGCTTCTACTTTAACAGGCTGAGCCTTGGGAATGACGATGGGTTCCTTGCGCGCTGGAGGAGTTTCCGTTACAGGCGACTGCATCTGGTTAAATGCACTGATCGCATTGCCAATGCCTCCCGTTCGTCCCGTCTGGATGGCCGCCCTGCTGCCCTTGGGCGGTGGCGTTTCGGTTGAGGTGCGTGGCGTATTCTCAGCCACAGTCCTCTTGGCGGCCTCCTCGCGATCCCGCTTGTCCTTGGCCTCGCGCAGGCGCTTCTGCTCCTCTGCCCGCTTGCGCGACTCCTCCTCGGAGTTCTTGGCCAGGTTCTCGAACTTGGCACGCAGATTGGAGGGCTTGGCGCCCTCGATCACGGGCTTGACCTTGTGGTCCACCTGGCTGGCATGCTTCTGCGGTGCCTCAATGTGATCCCAGCCCACGGCGGACTTGTCCTTGCGATCCTCCTGCACACCGAACTTGCCGCCGAAGCCCTTGGAGTAATCTGAGTTAGAAAGAAGAGATTATTAACCTAATTTTGGATCATAAACCAGTGTTCCCAGATCAGGGGTTTTCCCCTAGATTTAGGGGTTTTTTGACGTGCTAGGGGGAATTTTAGGGAGGAGAAATTTAGGGGTTTTTTTCCGGAAATTTTCTTATGATAATAATATTGTGACTTCCTAAAACATTTCAAAACTATAAAAAAACAAGAGAGAACGCTATAGTCGGGTTGGTGTCCCGACTATCTAATACCCGTCACTCAGCTAAAGGGAGTGCGAACGCTGTGTCGGGTTGGTGTCCCGACTAATAATCGTAACTCAGCTAAAGGGAGTGCGAGGGAGATAGATATATGTTGACAATTTATAAAGCGTATAACTTTTTAATGAATGGTCCGATTTGAAAAATGTCTTCTACATTTCGATAGGTATAAATATACACAACAAAATTGCATTTATACTTCTCGGAAATCTTTAAAGATGTGGGCGCAGGACCCATTTTAAAATCGTTAGTGGGCGATTGTGGGCGTTAGAGGGGGCGTGGCGCTCGGCTAAAATAAACTTGCGCTGCGTAGGAAGCCAAAGAATATGTGTGGGAAATCTCAACCTTCTAGCTTTTGTAGTTTCTGAGATCTCAGCGTTCATACAGACGGACAGACGGACAGACGGACATGGCTAGATCGACTCGGCTAGTTACCCTGATCAAGAATATATATACTTTATGGGGTCGGAAACGCTTCCTTCTAGCTGTTACATACTTTTGCACGAATCTAGTATACCCTTTTACTCTACGAGTAACGGGTATAAATACACTCGACTTTCCTTTCGAGTACACAGATTTTTCCAATCTTAACATTTCTACAACGTCATATTGACATATTTCTAATATATTGTACATTATCGAAATTAACTGATTCTTGAATTTAGGGGGAAATATCGGCTGTTTGAGATTTTTTAAGGGAAAAGCTGAATTTCAGGGACCATAACTGTTATGAGTTATATGTTAAAAATCACATTTTAAAAAATAACTGTTTTCGGATTCGTAAAGTAAAACTCAAAGTAAACTGTTATTTTTTTTAGTTTTATAATAAATGTTGACAAATAACAGTTATTCGTCGTAATCAAAAATAAAAATCAAACTTGATTTATAGCGATTTTGTGGGTAAAAAAATATAGGTGTACAATATGCACGGTTGGATTTTTTTTAAAGATTTTTAGTAAGTTATAAAAACACGGTTAGCATGTTTTTTTAATTATTTAATTTTTTTTTAAATGTCAAGGGAATAACTGTTATACATAAAAATCAACAAATAACAGTTATTTTTTGAGTTTTATTATAAAAATCGAATAAATAAAAATCATTACGGATTTGTAAACTACAATGGCTAATAAAAATAGTGGTGTTAAAAAAAAAAAATTTAGGACTCTTCTAAGTGGATGATTTTTTTGGTAAGAAAAATTAACAATAACAGTAATTTTCGGTCCCTGGTTCGAAATTAACTGATTTTTTGAATTTAGGGGAAAAACTGAATTTTTTAGAGGAATATATCGACTGTTTAAGATTTTTTAAAGGGAAAGCTGAATTTTCATTTGGCAACACTGACATAAACTGTCGCCCCAGACACTTACCCTTCTGGGACTCGTGCTTCTCCACCTTTTCGATGTGATCCCAGCCCACGGCCGACTTATCCACGCGATCCGACTGCACGCCAAACTTGCCGCCGAAGCCAGTGGCGTAGTCCTTCTGGGAGGCATGCTTCTCCACCTTCTCGACGTGGTCCCAGCCCACGGCGGACTTGTCCTTGCGATCCTCCTGCACGCCGAACTTGCCGCCGAAGCCATCGCTGTAGTCCTTTTGCGAGGCATGCTTGCCCACCTTGCCCTGGTAGTCATGGCCCACGGCCGACTTGTCCATGCGGTCCTTCTCCACGCCGAACTTTCCGCCGTACCCGTAGCCGGCGTTCTGATCCTTCAGCAGCTGCTTCTTCTTGTCCAGATCCGCCTGCTCCGTCTCCTCGCGCAGCTTGTCCATGCTGAAAGGCAAAACGGGGGAACAATGAACCTGATATTGGGTTTCTCGAGAATCACCGCATGACTCACTCGATGGTGCCGGCGGTGCGGCCGCTGCCGTCGATGGTCTTCGACCCCCAGCGCTGCTCCTGCTCGCTGACATCGTTCACAAAGTCCGGATCCGTCTCCCAGTCGTCGTCCTCCGCGGCGGCGGCGGAGGCACTGGTGGCCTGAATCTGGTGACCGGCGCTTGCCTTCCACATTCTGTTTACGCTGCTTCTGCTAACTGCGGCTACTCGCCTATCCTTATCTGCTGGTTAGATAAACACCATAACGAGTGTGAGTGGTCGGTGCAGGTTTTCTTTTCTGCGATTCGTGGCCATTAACCAAGATAACAAGACACAAAACACCGAAGAAGGGAGGGGCCGACGCCGCATCGAGAACAAGACGCCTCTGGCGATGGTAGGGTGTGTATACTCACATCCCGGTGACTAACTGCAGGGGGGGAATCTGCTGATCTGTTGCCGTGTCGCTGGAGCCTTTCGAAGTCTGCAAATTTCCGGGTTAAACAATTGATTCATAAATTGGACCGGCCTATCGAAATTCGATAATAAAATGACAATAAAACGGGAAAATAAACTAGAGATGGGTGAACCACGATGCGCTTCTTTCGATATTTTTCATTGCGAAAATCGATACATAGGCGCAATTTTGAGCTTTGATCGATAATTATGGCGGTTCTTTCAAACATCAGGAAAATTGATAGGACAACTTGCTTCGAGCACTTATTTGGGTATATATAGAGAGCAAATTGCAATGAAATCTACTAATTATGACCAATAATATTGCTACAAATGGGATAAAAAAAAAACAAATGGAGCGCCAAGGGCTGCGCCATTTCTGTGGCACCCCCGTATGAATAATTTTTTTTGAAATGAGAAAGTATTATTGCTGCTTTTGCTTTCATTTTGTATTTACTCCTATGGGAATATGCTTTCATTTCATTTTGTATTTCCTCTTATCAATATAAATTGTACACCACTTAGCGATGAAGAGATTTCGATGGCACCCCTTTTTTCATGTTTTAGCTTTTAAAAATATGAATACAATTTCCTGATAACAATAAATTATTGTTCGTTTGTTTTAATTTTAATGTGCAGTTTATTATGAAGTGCTTCCAGTATTAATGTAAAATTTTATTCAAAATATAAGATTTATTATTTTTCTTAGGGTATACAAAGACAATGATTGTTGCATGCTTTAATGTTGCATGCTGATCTTATCAATCTTATCAAAATATACTTTTGCACCAGATCCAAGTCCCATGTGGAATTGCAACAAAAAGTGAAATACAAAGGTCCTATTTTGAAATTAAATCATTAATCAGTTCTATTATTATTTTCCCAATGTCGTTACTGTTATCTCTCTTTCGTCATAGCTGAGATGACAACAACAGCTTCCAATAATGATTCACTGTATTTACTCTGAGAACTCATTACATTCTCACCTGTTTTTAAGGCGTGGGAGAGGGGACACCTCCTTCTAGTCAAGGGGGGATTTTATAAAATGTGCTAAAGTTAAGAGAAAATTCTGAATAAATAATTTCTAATATTTTTTTATTTATTAGTTAGTTAGAGCGCACAACAAACCAACTCTCACGGCTCTCCACTCTCGTCTCTCTTGGATCCCATTCGGCCGGCTTTTTGACTTCCAATCGTTGGAAACGACGAGTGCGGAGAGCCCCAACTATAAATAGGGGTGTTCGCAGTTCGAAAAGCCAAGTATTTATTCACATCGCTTGCTGTTCGCATCGCATCGCCAGACTTGTACGTTGAAAATCGAGTATCGTTGGTAAATTTATGGGAATTTGTAGATAAAAAACATTTTGTTTACTCTCGCCGTGCCAGCAATCGCAAATTCAAGTGCAAAAGCAATCAGAAAAGTGAAAAGAAAGTGTGTGCTAAGCAATCGAAGATTGTTGTAATTGGTGCCAAGGGCATTTTGTAGAATTCTGGGCGCGGCATCAGAAGAATTCTCCAGAATCTTCCATGGGAGAGAGCGAGATGCGAAATTTCTCTATTTACTTCGAACTTCTATTCAATTCGAGTAAAAACAGGTGGGGGGAAAAAATACAAATTCGAAAAACCAAAGATGACATCATCAAAAGCCCCTCTCTTTTGGCGTTTTCTCTCGCAGACTCGTGCGACTTTTGAACATCTCCCACTAAATCTAAGTAAACTTTTCGTTCTTTTCCTCTTTTTCATTTTACTTGGGGTGGGAAACGGAATTCTTCGAAATGGCGTCTCTCCCGTACCGTTTCCCTTCTTAATTTAGTAATTCAATCAACTTCAATTGCTCTGACAGAGACTTTAAACTACAGTAAATCTTGGGAATAAGCGCTCTGCGGGTTTACTCAGTATTACTCATCGGATGTGGCCACATTCCGCCTTCCATAACTTGTAGTGCAATTATACTAGTATAGGTGTGTCATCAAGGTTTATTACCGACTAAATTGCCGTGCACTATTGTAAAACATTTCGGAATTTCAATTCAAGGTACAGTCAGTCAGGGTCTCTAAAAGAAGTTAGTAAAAGCTTTTGTTTTTGAAGTTGCTCACACATAAAGTCACGAGTTGTTCCAATTCCAGAGCTCTCTTTCCCATGATATCTAGATTTTGCATAGCTCTATTATTCAAGTCGTGCTCAAAGCTTCCAATTGACGTCACTAATCTTGTGAATCATTGGGTGTTGTAAATTCAAATGTATCACACGTCATGATAGTGTGATGGTTATTTATAGAACAACATCATCAGATGATGACGTATCTAGCATTTTCCAGTCTCAAAAACAAATTCCAAATAGTGCTACAACTGGAACAATAGCATTGTAATTTATGGGTGTTTCCAGACATATGTAGATGTCTTTAAAAATACATTTCAGGTCAAAATAATAGCACTGAGTATTTATAAAATTTTTGTTTGTTTTTGTATTAAAGTTTATTTTCTTAAGTTTTAAATTTAAAAATAAATCACAACTATTTTTTTCTGTTATTTTATTTCAAAGTATATTCATTTAATATCTATATATCAGCATAATTTCATATTTTATATTATCAAAATAATATGAAACATTTTTGTTAAAGAACTTAAGATATATGCTATTGTTTTGACTGTAGCTGTATACCATACATATAAGAACCGGTTTGAATTGTGGCCAAAACATTTTTGTTTGTTTATAGCTTGACTGCAGAGGCGTCCAAAGTTGTGGCTCTTTTTTTTTTGGTATGGCCTGTTTGTGGCGTCGCCACGTCAAGTCTTTTATAATGCTGATTTTAGCTGCCTTTTGTTGACTTTCTACTTTGGCGGCAGCATAGAAAGGCAAGCATATTTTCTGCTGTAGTTTCGGCACCAACTAATTCAGGAGCGATCGGAAAATTCAATCAATTTATCATTAAGCAATTTGGCCTATTGATTTTTGTGATTATGAGGGCTTATGGGGATTCGCTCCCCGAGATAGTGTTCCACTTGACAACTGAAGTGAAGTGCTCAGAACAAAAAAGGGGGCCAAGACATTTCCCTGAAGCTTTCTCTCGGCCACAAACGAGCCGTGCCCGATGTGTTCCAAAGCAGAACGCAATGAGCTCATCCGTTTATGAGGCCAATTCGTGTGGGTTCGGTCTGGCCCATCACGAAACTACCTGAAAAGGCCATTTGGTTATCAGACGCACCCGGTTCCGAAGTTCCTCCTGCAAAACAGCCCACTGAAAACTGAAAACTTTTACTTTCCCCGGCGTAGTACGTTGAACTTGGCTTGGGCTTCGCTTTTGGAAACGAAAACTAGAAAAACATCTGGGTAAATAAACTAGGGAAAAAAATCAATGGGAAAAAACGTTTTTAGCCCAGCGCCAGGCTGGCTACGGGGCGTATGCGTAATGGGCGGCTTTTACTACTTTGATGATGTCACCGGGCAGGGCCTGAAAATAAAGGCCGGTTTCATTAGCTCTAGGGGCCATAATGTGGCTGACCTTGCTGGGGGTTAATTTTCTATCACGTCTTTGGTTTGAGCCATTATTCATTATGATTTCTCACTTCCTACTTACAGATTTTCCACAACAACCCAATCAAAATGAGTTCCGCTGAGTACTACCCATTCAAGGTGAGTTTGCAATGGATTGAAAAGGAGGCTCTGTGATGAGCTGTGAATCCATCAAAGTCAAATATATTTGAGATGATTAATCTCATTAGAAAAATCAAAACTCAGATATAATAACATCTTTTCATTAGCTCGGTATCATTAAAAGTGTTTATTTTAAATCGATATAGTCCTTCATACATCGTAATTATTATTATTTATTTAAATTCCTAGCACTATCAGTTAAACTTACTTATTAATTTGCTAGTCAGGTGTATTACAATACTTTTTGATTAGAACAATTTAAAAAGTAATTTAAAAAAAAAAGGTTTTTTAAAGACAGTTACATAGAAAAATCTTTTAAAAGAGCAGAACAAAAGAACAATTTAGAAAATAATTTTAAAATAAAAAAAACAGTTATTTTACAGACAGTTACAAAGAAAAATCTTTTAAAAGAGCAGTAAAATTGGCTTATTTCCAATAGATTTATTTTCAAGAATGCATAAATTTTTTCTCTCTGCCCCAACCAGATGCTAAGTAATTATCTGTAATTCGACTATTAAATGTTCATCAAGTGGTGTATATTATACCAGAGTATTTTTGAAAAACAAGTTCTGACAGATAGGAAAAGAGAGTGATAAGAGGACTTCAGATAAGAGTCATAGCAAAGTAAATAAAAATGAAGTAGAATAGGGAATTTAAAAAGCACCTTATCAAGACATAATTATAGAGGAAATTATGCATAGCACAGGGGGTAAACAGTACAAATACATGCCATACAAAAATAATGTTGAGTCACCACTGTGGGGTGGCACCCTTTTTGGGATTACGTGCCTTGCATTTAAATAGTCGCTCCTACTCACTCGTATTACTCACTTGGTGATTGGCACTTATTTATTATATTTATATTTTATTATTTTTTCAGTGCACCCCCACCGTCTACCCGGCGGATCCCTTCGATCCCGTCGAGGATGCGGCCATTCTGCGCAAGGCGATGAAGGGTTTCGGCACCGACGAGAAGGCCATCATCGAGATCCTGGCCCGGCGTGGCATCGTCCAGCGCCTGGAGATCGCCGAGGCCTTCAAGACCTCGTACGGAAAGGACCTGATCTCGGACCTCAAGTCCGAGCTGGGCGGCAAGTTCGAGGATGTGATCCTGGCGCTGATGACGCCGCTGCCGCAGTTCTATGCCCAGGAGCTGCACGACGCCATCTCGGGTCTGGGCACCGACGAGGAGGCCATCATCGAGATCCTCTGCACGCTGTCCAACTATGGCATCAAGACCATTGCCCAGTTCTACGAGCAGAGCTTCGGCAAACCGCTGGAATCCGACCTGAAGGGCGACACCAGTGGCCACTTCAAGCGGCTGTGCGTTTCGCTCGTCCAGGGCAACCGCGATGAGAACCAGGGAGTGGACGAGGCGGCGGCCATTGCCGATGCCCAGGCTCTCCACGATGCCGGCGAGGGACAGTGGGGCACCGATGAGTCCACCTTCAACTCGATCCTGATCACCCGGTCCTACCAGCAGCTGCGCCAGATCTTCCTCGAGTACGAGAACCTGTCGGGCAACGACATCGAGAAGGCCATCAAGCGGGAGTTCAGCGGCTCCGTGGAGAAGGGCTTCCTGGCCATCGGTGGGTTTTTTTTTTTGGAATTTTCCTGTCGTTACCCTTTTTAACTTGAATATTTTCCCACCCCAGTCAAGTGCTGCAAGTCGAAGATCGACTACTTTTCGGAGCGCCTGCACGACTCCATGGCCGGCATGGGCACCAAGGACAAGACGCTGATCCGCATCATCGTCAGCCGCTCGGAAATCGATCTGGGTGACATCAAGGAGGCATTCCAGAACAAGTACGGCAAGAGCCTGGAGTCCTGGATCAAGGTAAATACTGATTTTAATTGTTCTCTGTGTGCTTGCTTGACTTTGTAATACCACTAACTCGCATTCGATTGTCTCCTGCAATAACCACCATTAATCGTGGGTCTATGAAAAGATTTACAAACAATCCATCGACCATCCATCCAGATAGCTTCTCTTGTTGATCCCACATTTTCTTGTTGAATTCAGATGCCACTATCCTTTTTTCCCGCCCGTTTACTTCACATGTGTGCATAAAACATTAAAACTTGGCATATTCTATATTTTTAGGGCGATACATCCGGCGATTATAAGCGTGCGCTATTGGCTATTGTTGGCTTCTAAAAAAAGAACTCCCAATCCCACAATAACTTGTCCATTTCGACTGTTCCACGTACAAATGAAATTCTGATATCGAATAGTTGAAAACGAGGCCACGCAGTGCATTTAAAGCCGTAGAATCAGAATCCCCAGTCTCACATCCTGTTAATTATTATTATAATTGTGACTATTATTATTATGACTACGCACGCCACATGCACACGATTGTATCTCTATATTTACAATTTAATTGATTGTATCCCTACACTTTTAGTACATTGATATGTATCTTATGGTTTCTGTTTTGTTTCGAGTCTCATTTGCAATACATTTTAACTTAAAACGAAGGAAAATAAAAAACAATACAAAAAAATAAAATACAAAATTCAAATTGAGTTTTCGTTATCGTTAGTAGAGGTTTCTGCACTGCTTGTCATGTAAATAACAGCGCTAAATCAGTACATCACATAGGGCGATGGTTATTTAATATTTATTCATTCAAAGTTGGTCTTAAATGGGTTATTTCCAGAATTATAAACTTGATCATTAATAGAAAATGGTGTTTATAAAAATCATTGTAAAATTACTTCAACTGCTTGCTTTAAGTAAATGTCAATGGCATGTAGATATCATGTAAAATCAGTTTTCAAATATGGGCGGTTCTTTTACAAACCGAACACCTTTTATTGGCTCACATTTTTGATTTGCCTGAAACTTTTTTTACACGTACTATTCAGAAAATAAGTAAACACGTGTATCAGGATTTGACCGAAAAAAAATTATTTTTTTAGTTAGGATTTTTTTAAGTGTGCCAAAAATTGTCAAATTTGAAAAAGTACCCTCTCATTGAAAATCTGTATCTCCGGTTATATGAATCCAATTGACTTCATGTCTTTTGCATTAATTCCTCTAAAACCTCTCCTTTCAAAATAAAATTTCTTTAAAAAAAAAATTTTTAATTTCTTAAAAATAAAAACAAATTAAGATTTAAAAAAATTTTTTAACCATTGCCCCCACAAAAAAAATAATTTTTTTTTACTTTAATACTTTTGCCATATTGTTAGTTACAATCGGTTTTTGTAAAAAGTTGGAGCCACTTTTAGTTTTTAAAATATCGTATTTGTTTTAGCAAGGCCTCGGCTTTTTTCTATGAAAAAACGTCGCAGCATGTAGATTAACTCTCTCACTCTTATCGGATCCTTATGGAATTCATGTTTTCTCATTGTTTACTAGACCTTAAACAATTGTTAATGATTAAAAGTTAAGTTTTAAGTCTTTTGACAATTTCTGAATGACAAAAAGTAAAAAGTCATTTTTTAATCAATTAAAAACTTACAACTATTTATTTAACCGTCTATTTAATAAACAATAATTTTAAATTTATTTTATTTATTATTTTTTTATATTATGTAATTTATTAAACATTTTTAAATATTTTTTTTTAATTTTTAAAAAAATTTAATATAATAAAAATAAAACAATTTAAAATTAATAAATTTTTTTCAAAAATTAAAAAAAAAATATTTAAAAATGTTTAATTAATTACATAATACAGAAAAATAATAAAAAAAAAAAATTTTAAAATTTTTTTTATTAAATAGACGGTTAAATAAATAATTGTAAGTTTTTAATTGATTAAAAAATGACTTTTTACTTTTTGTCATTCAGAAATTGTCAAAAGACTTAAAACTTAACTTTTAATCATTAACAATTGTTAAAGGACTAGTAAACAATGAGAAAATATGAATTCCATAAGGATCCGATAAGAGTGAGAGAGTTAATCTACATGCTGCGACGTTTTTTCATAGAAAAAAGCCGAGGCCTTGCTAAAACAAATTCGATATTTTGAAAACTAAAACTAAACTAAAAGTGGCTCCAACTTTTTACAAAAACCGATTGTAACTAACAATATGGCGAAAGTATTAAAGTAAAAAAAAATATTTTTTTTGTGGGGGCAATGGTTAAAAAATTTTTTTAAATCTTAATTTGTTTTTATTTTTAAGAAATTAAAAACTTTTTTTTTTTAAGAAATTTTATTTTGAAAGGAGAGGTTTTAGAGGAATTAATGCAAAAGACATGAAGTCAATTGGGTTCATATGACCGGAGATACAGATTTTCAATGAGAGGGTACTTTTTCGAATTTGACAATTTTTGGCACACTTAAAAAAATTCTAACTAAAAGAATAATTTTTTTTTGGTCAAATCCTGATACACGTGTTTACTTATTTTCCGAATAGTACGTGTAAAAAAAGTTTCAGGCAAATCAAAAATGTGAAATTTTTTTTTTGGCCAAATCTGTTTGGTTTGTAAAAGAACGGCCCATATGTATAATTTCGAATTGAGCTTAAAATTTAAAGAATCAAGGCCTTATAATTTGCTGTCCATAGTTCATATCACTTCCATGATCAACTTTATATTACGCTAACTATAAACCAACTCCTGAAAGGAATATCTTCCGGATATTAATCAAAACATAGCCCATGTATACAAAGTAAAAGCGTTTAATGCTCTGACCCTCTACTCTTTTCACGCTTTATCTCTACCCGTTAAACCCAAACAACTAAAGGAGGATGCCGAGACCGATATTGGATATGTTCTGGTCACCCTCACGGCTTGGTAGACGGATGCATCCGGATATATAAATTCCCACTGCTAAAGTAGAAAATGCCAAAAACAAAAAACAAATACTTTGCATTTCCCTAAAAAGAATAACAAAAGCGGAGAACAAATGAAATTATCTAAATACTGTTGTGATGTGTTCGAAATACCCAATCTATGAGAAACCTTTAGTATTTACCCTCTGTGCAATAACGTCCAAGTCGATTTGTTCGACGCAAGATTATTTAACATTTCTACGTATTTTATTTTGTATACATGTCCTTTTATTGTAAATTATTCTGCATCGAACTCGTATGTATAGTTTGTGCTTGTATTAAATAATAAAGTTGGCTTACATTCAACGGCAAAGCTGGGCTTGCATTCATTATTCTGCTACCCTCTTGATTTTGTTTTCAGGACGACCTCTCCGGAGACTACAGCTACGTGTTGCAGTGCCTGGCCTCCTACTAAGGATATCCACGTCGCCGAAGCATTTCGCATCGATTGTTAACCATTCTACTTGTTGTAACTCTTAATCTTAAGGCAAACCTCGTTTGCCAACTTTTCTGTGGAAGATTCATAGCCTATATTCAATTCATAAATGCATTGTAAAATCATGGAAAAGAATTTGCAAGTTTTTTCACTTAACTAGGGTAACCGAAACCGGGGAATGGGGGGGAATATTTGATTAGAGGGAATGCTGGCTGCTATATCTTCTACTTGGCCACTCGATCCTGGTAGGCTGCCCACAGGCGATCGCGGTAGGTTTGGGCCGCCTGCTCCGGACTGCTGGCCTTCAGGATGCCCCGACCGACCACTGCAATGTCGGCTCCTCGCTCCTTAACCACATGCTCTGGACTCTGGTACTGCTGGCCCAGTTGGTCCACGCTCTCGTCGATCTTCACTCCAGGCGTCAGCTGCAAGAGGCCGGGAAAGGCGAAGGCATCGGAGGACTGACACACCACACCGGCCACAAAATCCACATCGGCGCCCTCGGTGGCGATCTTGTTGCTGTTCTCCTTGTACTTGGCATCGATCAGATTGCCGCTGGCCGACATCTCCGCCAGCAGGAAGACACCGCGCTCCTTGCCAGCCGCCTCCTCGCCCAGCGCCGCCTTCAGACCCTGCAGAATACTGCGCCCAGGTAACGTGTGCGCCGTGACCAAATCAGCCCAGCTAGAAATCTTGTAGATGCCCTTGCCGTACTGCAGCGACACCGTGTTGCCAATATCCGCAAACTTGCGATCCTCCATGAGGAGGAAGTTGTGTCGCTGGGCCAGAGACTGCAGGGCGCTGATGAATTTCTCGCTGAAATCCTCCACAATGTCCACGTGCGTCTTCAGCAGGCAGATGTACGGACCACACTTGTTGGCCACGTCCAGGATCTCATCGGCACGGGTCAGATCGGCGGCCAGGCAGAGGTTCGTCTGCTTGGCGGCTATCAGGTTGAAGAGCCTCTTGGCCACCGCACTCTTGGCCAAGTTGGCGCGACTCTCGTAGGTCAGTTTAGTGCGCTGCAAGTCGTTGGCTGAAAGAAAAGTAAACACGAGTGGTAACCACCACTTGAATATGAGTTGTCTATCTTATCGCGATTTCTTATTTTTAGACACCTATATCTATTTTAGAATCAATTAACTTATTAGTTTATGTCACTGATAGTAGGTATGATTAAACTACCTCTTTTCAAATTGGTTGTAAGAATAATAATGTTTTTTAGGTACCGTATGACATATACTTGTAATACATTTTTAATGGTATTTAAATATTTATTAACCAAAAAATTTCATTGAAAATATATAATAATATATTTTTAGACGCCTCTATCTATTTTAGATTCAATTAACTTATTAGTTTATGTCACTGATAGTATTTATAACTTAATGCTACCCCTTTTCAAATTGGTTGTAAGAATAATGATGCTTTTAAGGTATCATATGACATTTGAAATACTTGTAATACATTTTTATTGGTATTAAAATATTTTGCACGAAACAATTTCATTGAAAATATATAATTTTTAGACACCTCTATATATTTTAGAATCAATTAACTTATTAGTTTATGTCTCTGATAGTAGGTATACCTTAATGCTACCCCTTTTCAAATTGGTTGTAAGGTTAATGATGTTTTTTTAGGTATCATATGACATATAAAATACTTTTAATACATTTTTAATGGTATTAAAATATTTTTTACGAGACAATTTCATTAATATGATAAGAAACTAAGATCATTCTGTCAAATATATTTTTAGTAGGGTTAAAGATACCACGTTTTCTATCATATATCAAAAAGTTATACCATCAATTAAGATAAAATAAAAATTCCCTCCCTTTACAGGTGAAAATCAGAAAGGAACCGGTTCTTATACACACATTTGAACAAACCAAAAAATCAGCCATGCTTATTTATAGTGGCCGCCCCGAGATAGGCTTGATTGGAGGAGGGGACTGGCCCTCGAGTGGCCTGATAAGCAAGGCATAATTGAGTGGAGCACTACAGCCCAGAATTAGAATCACGTGCCGCGTTCCCGCGAACTTGATCCGGTCCGAGTGCGGAATCCAGATCGGCTTACCGCCGTTTATGGCGGTTGTATAACTTTATGATACCCCTAATTGAATTTGGTTCGAGGCCATGTGCTGCCCGAGTGTCATGTACTTATTATCTGTCCATCTATCTATCTATCCAACTAACTAACTAACTAACTGGTATATATCTAAGGGGGATCTGGAGCATACGCACCTCCGACCACGTCGGCCTTATCGCCGCCGACAAAGCTGCCATCGCTGTTGATTTGGACGGCGGCTATGTACTTGGCCACCGCCTCCACGGTGGACTTCTCGATGCGTCCGGCCTCGTGCAAAGTGTTCAGCAGGAAGGAGAGCGTGAAGAGCGAGTGCATCCGCACGCCGTGCTTGGCGATGTTGGCCACGCCGCCCTGCTCCCGGTTCACCACCACGACGGCATCGGTGACCACAATGCCCTCGCTCTGCAGATCCCTCACCGTGTCCAGAATGCTCGAACCGGAGGTGACCACGTCCTCGACAATCAGACAGGTGTCGCCGGCATTGAAGATGCCCTCGACCAGCTTCTTGGTGCCGTAGGCCTTGGCCTCCTTGCGCCGCACCAACATGGGAGTGCCCTGCTGCACGGACACAATGGTGGCCAGTGGAAGCGCCGTGTAGGGAACTCCGCACACGTGCTTGGCGGTCAGCTGCTTGTCCTTGATGTGCTCCACCAGGAGATCGGAAACGGTTTGCTGGGGGAGGTAGTATTACGGACTATTAGTATCTATCATAAAAACCAGGATAGGAATACTAACCATCACATCCGGATAGCTGACGATCACTCGCAGGTCAAAGTAAACCGGCGAATTGATGCCCACCTTCATCTTGAAGTCGCCGAACTTGAAGGCATTGATCTCGAAGAGCTTCAGGGCCAGGGCCCGCATTTTGTCCGAGTTCTGGGCAACCATGGTGGGTGATTCTCGATCTCTAGTCTCCGGACACGTGCTAGCTCAGCGCCAATAAGAACCGTCCAATTGGGAGTCTAACAATAGGGATGGCAAAATTGGATAAAAATACTTAGGCATCGAAAGCTTTAAAAATATTTATATCGATATACTTGTATGCCGTGACTTGGGAATACCGATATTTTTATTAAATATTTTTGAATATTGCGGTTAAATGTAATATAGATTTACGAGGAACCGACAATTTGATACCCAGTACAAAGTTACTTTTTTGATCTATTCACTTTGAGTGCCAAACGAATATCTCATTAGCATCATTTTTTTGTGAGACGTTATAAAACTAGATAATATAATCTAGACATAATAAAAAATTATTAAATTTAAAAAAAGGTTACATATATTTGGTATTTCCTTATAACCAGGAAATAAGAAGGCAAATATAATTTATTTTTTAAGTTTATTTTTATTTAAAAAAAAATATTACCGCTAAATGGACATAAAAAAAGAAACTTATTACTTCAGCAAGTCCTTCAACAAACGCATTTTATTAAAAATGTAGCTTTTCAAATAATTCGTTTTTGACCAAAAAGATATTAAAATGTAGTGCAATTTTTTTTACCATTTAGCACTACCTCCTTCGAAGTTTGGCTCCACCCACAAACCCCTGCCTGGACTTTAAGGGGAGGAGTGTAATCTTGTAGCAACCGCCAATCGCAGACCTCGAAATTCAACTAACCACATTAAAGCCAAAGCGCCTGCGTAAGTCAACAAAGTTTCCTCAAGTCTTTTTGAAACAATTCCAGATCCTTTAGTCAGTGTTTCCAAAATTTAGTTTCTTTTCGCTGGTCCCCAACTAAGTCGCAGATTTCAGCTTCAAAGCAGCCACTTCGTTGTGCAATTATCAGTTTTAATTGAATCTGTTTCTCGGCTGCGTTTAAATGGCCAGTACAAGTGGTGAATCTGTGGGTGAAGTGTCAGTGAAGCGTCCTCGCTTAGCGGGCACTTCCAAGGCTCCCAAAATAGTTGAGCCCCAAGCTCCCAAGGCCGCCAATCGGGTGCCCAAATGTGCCCGCTGTCGTAATCATGGAATTATTTCGGAGCTACGGGGCCATAAGAAACTGTGCACCTACAAGAACTGCAAGTGCGCCAAGTGTGTCTTAATCTTCGAAAGGCAACGCATTATGGCCGCCCAGGTAAATGTGTTTACATATTTTATGTATTCCTATAGGAACTCAAAAATTATCTTCCCTGGATAGAACAAAGTATTTTTTAAAGCAACACAACATAAGGATATTAATAAAATATTTTACTTTTTTACCCAAATATTTAATTTCCTAACATACAAATTTCATGACAATTTCCTTGGTTTTTTAATTATTACTTCGCTTTATGTACTATTTATACGAGCTATTTATACTCGTTACTCGGAGAGTAAAAGGGTATATTGTATTCGTCTGTCTGTCTGTATGAACGCTAAGATCGCGGAAACTTCAAATCCTAGAAAGTTGAGATTACCCACACATATTCTTGGGCTTCCTACGCAGCGCAAGTTTATTTCAGCCGAGCGCCACGCCCACTCTGACTCCCACAATCGCCTTAAAGGACTTTTAACTTGGCGCTCACACCCTTACAGATTTTGTAAAAGTGTGAATGCTATTTTGTTGTGTTAATAAATACCAATCGAAATGTAGAAGAACATTTTTAAATCAGACAATCCATTAAACGCACTCCCTTTAGCGGAGTAACGGGTATCTGATAGTCGAAGAACTCGACCTTAGCGTTGTCTTTTGTTTTATTGTCTAATTCTAACCAAAACCACCCCATCCTGATTCAATCAATCTGTGTAACTGAATTCAATTGCCAGCTTTCTTGGAAAGATAGTTATACCATTTATATTGTCTTTAGATTAAGCGCTGGCCAAGCTCTCAATTCGAAACACAAATAGCCGATGGGTGAACCCCATTTCTAGTGCCAACTCAAACAGCCAATGAAACGGAATACGGGGAACAGATTCATTCAGGGCAACCAGTCGGGAATTCCCTCCCCTTTGGTGATGATGATGGAAAGTTGTCAAGGCGTAGGAACAAATCGACCAAAATATCCGCTTACCAAAACTGTTTGCACAAGTGTGGCTCCGTCTCGCATTTCATTAGATCGAGCGATACCCCAAGGAATTGCTGTGGCCTTTGTTTGCGGAAAAGTCAAACAGGAGCAGACGGAGATGTTCACTTGTCGCATATTAATTTCCATTTGTGCTCTTTCAGGTTGCCCTGAAGCGTCAGCAGGCCGTGGAGGATGCGATTGCCATGCGGCTGGTGGCCAACAAAACGGGTCGCTCCGTCGACGCCCTGCCGCCGGGCAATATTTTCGGTTTGACCGTGACCCAGCCCAGTTCACCGCGTTCCCAGAGGGAAGTTGGTGACCAGGCGGAGCAGCCTCTTTCAGAGGAGCCTAAAAAGCAGCAGACTCTGCCGCCGGAGGAGGAGTTCATCGAACCACCGGCGGTGGCCCAGGATCTCAGTGCTCCGCGGCGGGACAATGTCTCCCAAACGGCCATCGATATGCTGGCCCAGCTCTTTCCCCACCGAAAGCGATCTGTCCTGGAACTGGTCCTCAAGCGCTGCGATCTCGATCTCATTCGGGCCATTGAGAATGTCTCGCCCACGGGCAAAGACCAGCCAGTGGATGTCACCAAAACCAGTCAGCTGCCCAGCCAGGAGCCAGGAATCTTGCCCAGCGTTCCGCAGATCACGTCCGCCAGGAGCAGCGCCTTTAGGCCTGTAATAACAGATCAGGTAAGGGACCAGGAAATTTTATTTGGAATTAGGGAAAAATTTCTCTTAGCTTTAAAAAATTAAATTTAAAAAAAAAAATTCTGAGCTTATTTTATTATTTTCAAACACACTTTTCATAAAATTAAAACAAATGGACAGTATGAATTTATTAGAATTTTGGTTTCCATAAATTTTGACTTTTAATCTTTGTGTGATCAAAAAAAAACTATCCAAAGTTTAGCTTTTTGATACGACCTTTTTTCGTTATAGAGAAGTTTTTAGCAAACTCGAGGTAATGCCGGCTTAGACTTCAATAAGTCCAACTATCCTTAAATCTTCCTTTTTAAAATACGTTGCAATTTGAGTTAAAATCGATTTTATTATTTTCTTAACATTAAAACAAATGGCGGATACAGGATTTTTTTGTGGGGGGTGATATCAGAACAATTTTATTGTTGCATACTTGTTGAATACCAAAATTTCTTTCATTTTTCACCCCCGTGGATCCGCGCAAGGTATGAATTTATTTGAATTTTTGTTTCCATAAATTGAGGTTTCTGATCTTTGTGTGAAACCAAAAAAACCATCCTTAAATCTTCCTTTCCTTTTAAAAATACCTTGCAATTGCAATTTGAATTAAAATCGATTTACGTTTTCAAAAACTTTTTTTAATAATTTAAAAAAAAAATATATACAGATTTTTTGGAATATATTCTTGAAACAAACAATATCTCACCTTTTCAGTACCAGAGCAAATCGATGGCGGAGCTGAAGCCGCCGGTCTTTGGGAGTAGCGCCTCGGCAGCGGCGGCCGCCATATGCGCCTACCCCAAGTGGTTCGTGCCGCTCTCCTTCCCGGTGACCATGGGCCACCTGTCCAACCTGGCGCCCCGCTGCACCTTGCCCAACTGCGCCTGTCTGGACAGCTACCAGTTCCACTAGGAGCTTTCAACCAGAACTACACATAATTCTATTGAAATACATTTATTTAACCTAACTAAAAACTGAACTATCTTATGAGTAACTGGGCAATCTTCGAGCTTCACTTGGGGGTATTCTCCGTCTCCTCCTCCTCGTCGTCTTCCTCATCGTCCTCGGAGAGATACATGCGATCCTCCTCGTCGCTCTGCTGGCCACTCCTGCTCCCGCTGCCCAGATTCAACACGGGAGCCCCGCCACTCGAGGCGGAGGAGGGGGATCCTGCTGTGGGCGCTGCTCCCGGGATGGCGGAGGCACTACGCTTGCTGAGATTGGCCCGTCGCCACTTGGCCCGGCGATTCTGAAACCAGGTCTTCACCTGGCGATCGGTCAGCTTCAGTTGCAGAGCCAAGTGACGTCGTTCCTCGGGCGACAAGTATTTGGAGCTGGCGAATCGAGCTTCGAGATTTTTGGTCTGCTGGGAGGTGAATCGGATCTGACCGCCTTTTCGCTTCACGCCGAAGTTGGACATGTAGAAACTGGCAGCCGGATAGGCATTGCAGTAGAGGGCGGCAGCAGCGGTGGCGGGATTCGGGAATCCTGCACAGGATAGAGTAAAAAACATTGTTTGAGTTTCTAAATTTCGATCTTAAAAATGTTTAATTCAATTTAATTTAATTTATTTATTTGTTTTATCCCGATGCGACAAGATTAGGTCTTATAAATTATTACATCGGTCACTTTGGAGAAATTAATAATAGAGTATTTTACAAAACATAAAATCTAATACAAAATTAATATAGAGGAATACAAAAATAAACAAAAAAAAAAAAAGAAAAAAAAGGTAAAAAAAAGACAAAACAAGAAAAAATAAAAATAAATAATAAAATATTATTTGTATTATTTTTCATTTAGAGTAGATTGTCTTTTATTTTTTTGTGGAAGCAAAAATGCGTTTTAGGGTCTTGGGTTTTTGCGGTTGATTTATCTAATTACCCATTAATAATAAGGTGATATAATCAATTTAATTTATCAAATTTATCTGTCCACCCAAATTTATCTGTCCACGCTCAAACCAAAGATAACTGAAAGATATCATGAAAAACTCGAGAACAATCGATTTCTTTGAATAACAATTTTAAATTATCTACTCGATATAAAGTGGTGCAATCATTGGGTTTTGATTGGTGGCTCCTGTGGCCCGAATCCCCTATCTCCGCCCACCAACGCTTATCAAAGTAATCGGACACAACAATTCCGAGTCGTACAAGTGTATGGGTGTTCGGGAATATATCAGTAACACAGTATCCGTATCGGGGGATATGTCAACGCCCACTTGTAAGTGGGTGAAGACTTGGTGGCCATTGGATCGACATCGACTGAGCGCCGAGATTCCAGGGCAATTGAGCGAAATCAATTGCCCACCCGACAGGCAATCCGATTGTGGTTACTATATGTACGGTATGGTATATAAGTATAATATGATAAGGGGAGGAGAGCTTTTCTGTTGACGTAACGGAAATTCGCACTTGTCGCGTATTTGAATTACGCTCATTCCGGCACTGCTGAACTAATCTGATATTTCGGGACTCAGTTACCTCATGAAGGGGAACCAATCTACCATTTAGATTCCAAGAACTTTTGGAAACTGCCAAATGCCGTTAAATAAATAACATTCGATTGCAAATGCCATAATTTAAATTGTTACAAATAGACTTATTAACGGTTATTTTTATTAAGTGGCGTACCCAGTGATAAGAATTTTTTCCCCATGGGTAGACCCCCATTCTGCGATTCCACAAGGTATTTAATCGCTCAAAATTGGATTTGTTATTATTTTATAATGTGCGTGTCCAAAAGAAAGAGTAAAATCATATCAGGTACTTGTCGGACCCTTCCCTCTCCCACTTTTACCCCTTTTCGGGGCGGACGAGTGTCGACAGCGGACGGGCTTATCGTAATCAAATGGCAATTGTCGCTATAAGATGATGGACAGCGCCTATTAATCGCCTCTAATAGCATTTTTCGTTTAGATAAGCCAAAACAAATCGGAAATCGGAATAGCAATGGAAATGGAGTGGGCTATACGAAAAGATACACCTATCTGAATGGGCATACTAAACTAATAAATGCTCTATGGGTTAAAAGGCGTAGTATAAAATGAGCTTAACTCAATTTAAATTTTTCTAAAATGATAATGCAACGAAATGATAAGAACAAGAATGGAGTGGTTTCTTAGAAAAGGAGACTTGGAGCTATTTAATTGATTTTACCTATACTTATAACTTCAATTGCCACTAAAATTCGTTAGATTTTCATTATCTTAAAAGGACCTTTTCGTCATATCCAAATACTACTTAAAGATTTAATTGTTAATCTAAAAAATGTCCTAGCATTTCCCACAGTTAAGCTTATTTGCATGAATGAGTTCAAGCATTTCGATTTTCCGGGGACAACAATAATCCCTTTTAAATAGGGTCCAACTGTCACTTTGCTCACCTCAATTTCAAATATTTGTCATTTTGATAAGGCCCCCGAAAATATTTCGTGGGTTTTCCGATCCGAATGTGGAGGGGATGGAACTGGGGCTGTGACTTTATCACCATTACGTATTTCCCTGACTGATTTCCTGGGGCTAATCTACCGTTACATTGCACAGAGAACTAACCGGGAAATGCATTTTTGAGGTGGGGATTGTGAGATTTCAAGTGGCATTGGCGCCAACACTTGACTTTGACAAACACCCAACTGCACACACACATTAATCATGTTTATGGCCCATTTTGTGTGGGATCCCCATTGTAATATTTGGGTGGTTCGGACACTTTGGACTTAGGCTAGTTAAGACTGCATTTAAATGAGGATTTTTATGTAGGACTATTCCCATGGTCGATCAATTTCCATATGTCAGTTTGATGAGATTAAGTTTTCAGCATGCTGAGGTTCAATGACTTGAACTTGGAATAATCAAAAGGGGGAAGTTCCTAATCCTTTGCCTTTGGTTGAAAGTGTGAGAAAGTTTATAAGAAATATAGTTTAAGATTTTGTGTGTACTTTGCGTTCTATTTTTAATTTTAAAGAATTAACATATCATTTTTATAGATATGAATGTTTTGGCGTTTATCAGCATTTCAGTCTTTAATTGATAATTGTATCGCTCATTCATTCATTATACCAGATACGCTGCTTGTGACTCATTTCCGGTCTTAATAATATCTATGATGAAATGGTAATGAGCTCAAAAGGTACAGCTTTATAGCCTCTTCCCATAGAGTCCATCCGTTTGAAACGGTTGGGATTTTTGACGAATGTGAAACTCGTGTTCCCACAGAACTCCATCCACCATCTACCATCCAATAATAGCTGAGTGAAGAGCAGTTGCTCAGCGCAACATTAACGAAGGGGGATTTTAACTCGGAAAAACTGTCGTAAAATTGCGTTCTCCTAATTTTATTGGAGAATAATACAATAAATAGATTAAAAATATAGTTTATTAACATATCTGAACGTTTATAACATATCCTACAATGAGTATGCATACATAATGCTGACTGCGGGGGAGCCTAACCTCCCGTACCCCACACTCCGCTCTTACTACGCCTCTGCCTAGCCAATATTAATATGAAAAATTTGTAAACAAAACCAAATGTATGCTGTTTATGGTAAATTATAGCAACTTTGGAACTTTATAGGAGTACAAAGTACACTTTTAATTAACATTAGTTATATTTACGAAGTGCAGAACATATTTTGACGCTTTGCTGCAAACATTTATGTTTTCGTACGCACGACAGCTTACATTTTGGCCCACACATAACAACCTGCTTGCGAACGCTTTTCCGCTCATAACAAACTACAAAAAATTAAAAAAAAACCCAAAAAACAATGAGCTGAAGCATTATTTAATTTTTTCCCGCCATCGATTTAATTTGTTCTCGCAGTCATCGTTCCAATTTTCACAGTCAAGAGGAAGAATTCAGAGTTGCACCGAGAAAACATCGCCTAACTATCGCATAAAAGAGCCCGTCAAAGTCCGTTAAAATTGGATGGCGGACTAACTGGGAAATTTTCGGAACGGCAAAACCTTACGGACCATCCGTTCAACGGATGGTAGATGGTGGATGGAGCTCTGTGGGAAGACCCTATTAAAGGACTTTTTACTATCTAACAAATATTTTTTTAAAGCTTTTTTCTATTTTTATTACGTACCTTTTGGAGTACTGAAATGCAGTGTAGTCTTTGAAATAAATAAATTTTTGATCACGCAAAAAATGAGAATTTAACTTTTTATAATAAGATATTAATACGATTTTCGAAATGATGAAATTGGTGAATGATTTTGCAAAAGGGTTTGCACAAATTGTCTTAAAGTACAAGGTATAAGCTTCGATGTACAGAAACTTCTATAAAAATATATTAGGGGAGAGTGGGGGAATTTCGTCACAGGGGCAATTTCGTCACCTGCAATATCTCGGAATCCATAAGTCGTAAAAATATATAATTTTTTTGTTTTAGTCCTTCAAGACGGCCAGACACAACCAATGCATTTGTTTTGCACAGAAGGCCAAGATAATTAAGCTATAATATTAAATGTGTTTTAACAGTTCAAAAGCTACATTTAGTTCTCGACGAAATTTTTTCTGTATGCCACAATTCAAAAGGAATAAGATATACGATTTTTTATATAATACACAGTGCTATAATGTGCATTTCTGCGTCAGTGATTTTTAACTTCGCGCCTAATTTCGCAAGAAAAATAATTATTTCTAAAAAAGTACGGTCTGGGGAAATTTCGCCACCGTACGCTAAGGGTAAATTCGCACCTATTTTAAATACATATTTTTATATTTGACGAGCTGGCTAACGAGCAGACTACCAGCAGCAGCCACAAATATAGGACGTCAACAAAAATGGTACGCTTGATCAGTGTAGCATATTTTCAGGCGTTAAACTCCCTACATTTTTCAGGTGACGAAATTTCCCCAGTTGTGTGGTGATTTTACCCCCCTGTGTGGTGAGATTGCCCCAGTATATTGGTTTTACATTTTATTTTTTTATAAATCACCAAGCTAATTAAAAAAATAGGGGAATGTCACATTTTAAAGCTTGGTGCTAACCGCATTCAACAATAAAAATAGAAATATGATAACGTGTCTCAAGATGGACAAAAAATAGCTTTGAAAAAATGCTGACGAAATTCCCCCACTCTCCCCTATTCTTAACTCAACTAATTCCTATATTAGTATAATTACTCTTATTTAGATATTACTCACCCTCGCAATCCATGGCGAAAGGACTGTATTGATCACAATAGCCTGTCGGTTGGACGGCGGCTGCGGCGGCCACTGCGGCTGCCTGGAAGTGGGGCATGAAGAGCGAGGGATTCTTCTGGAGGTTCAGCACTTGCTGGTAGAACAGCGAGGCGGGATCCGGGTAGATGGGGTTGAAGCGTAGCGAGGTGGGCGCCAGCACGGTACTGGAGTCCATATTCTTGAGGGCATACTGGGCGGCGGCTGCCTCGCGGGACAGATCGTAGATATTGGAGGTGGAGGCGGAGGATGAGCTGGTGGCCAGCGATGCCTTGGGAATCGCCAGTGCAGGTGGAGAAGGAATTCCCGTTGTTCCTGCCCCAGGACTTTGAGCGGATCCTCGACGTGACTGAGATCGATGGGGTGTTTCAATAGCTGTCCTTGTCTTTTGCTCCAAGATATTCTCAATGGAGAAGGCGGCCTTGCCGGACTTGGTACCCATATCCATTCTGGGATCTCCGTGGGTTATAATAGATCACCGTTAAAGTGTTAACGATTCGATTCCGGAGCGATCGAAGCGACTGCGTCGGCCGCAGGCGGTGAACTAATGGAACAACCGGCCGAAGAAGTCGAAGCCCCGGGTCGCTATAAATTGTACCAAATCTGATTTCACAGAATATAATAGATTGTACCTATAATGTTGTGCTAATGGGTAGATATCAATATTAACAATAATAGAGCGGTATGTAGATATGCCGCGCCAGGGAGATAATGCCGGGCTACCGGCCATCGATTGATAAGCGAGTGGTGGTTGGTGGGCGCTCCAGTGGCTCCGATGGCACTCCACTCCACTCGATTTCGATTTCGAATTCCACTTCCAATTTCCAATTGCGGACCACGACAGCTCGACTTTCGGGTGGTTGGACACCCAATCGGCGATCCGATCCCCGCAGTCGTATAAATCACGGTCCCTGTTCGGGCGCTTATTGAGCTGCCAAGCCACCCAGACCACCACCCTCCCACTCGGCGGGTCGGTGCTTTTGATCGAGTAATTGTTAATCACCCCTTATCGGTATTGTTACCTGGTTTTGGGTTTCTCTCTCGCTCGGCTACTGTTCAGTTATTATATTCTGTTGATTGTTGTTGTAAACAAATTAAAATTACCAATCTCTCTCTTTCGCTCTATTAGCCCCCACACACCCCCGCCCCCTTCTGGGAGATGTCCTTCCCTTCGGAAAATATCGCTTTGATTGAGTAATCGAGTTTGTGCTATGATTTCGGCGATGGTGTTTGGTGCCCTCTCTTTCTGCTTTTCGGGAACAATATATGCGTTTGTATAACTGTAGTTGTGGATAGGTATTTCGGGGGTGTCTTATCAGTTGTACTCGGGCTCCTCGTAAAGCCTCCCAGATGATGGATTACTTCTGATTTCGGCCTTTGGGTTGGGTGATAAAAAAAAAAATAAACAGAGCCCATAAATGCTTCCAATTGTTGTTATTGTTGCTGATTCAACAACATGACTCGATAGATATAGATACCTCTCTGATATTGTTTTTCAGGTCGCCCCCAAAAAGTTTGTATCTTCGAGATAAGTTTCGGGCTCCCAGGAGTTTTAGGGGTACAATGAAAATCTTTAGTTTCTCATGGTGGAGAAATGGTTTTCATTTCACACGATGAAGTAGTGTATTATGGTGTAATTACTAGAAATTCGTCATGCAAAGATCGAATTTTTATGACTACATTAATAAATGACTCAATTTCAAATGATTTAACAAATTCTGAAAGTTTTTAGGGGGTTCTTCATTGCAAAAGGTAGTAAACTTCAGTCAATCGATTGGCGATTAAAATTTTATGACACCCAGAAATAATAAAATAGTCATACAGAAGTTTCCAAGAACTTAAGCATTGAATAAATGAATAATACAATATTCGAATCTTAATGGTATAAATAACTTTAACATTGTAATTACTTAAAAACAAGGTACATACAAACGAAAAAGATTAAAATTCTGTTCAAATAAAAACGAAATACCCAGTACCTAAACATTTTTTAAGGTTCTTAAGTTACAAAAACATTAAAGTATTTAAGGAACTAATTTATGCAAAGTCGATTTTCAAAGATATGGGCGAACTCTATACCCCCGAGTGCACTTGTAATCCCCGGATCTAACACTTCACCGCTTCATCATGAGCAGACACTTGTTCTCTGCTATCAGACAGTCAGTTGTGTAATCCCCGACAAAATCCCATCGACCGACAAGATATACATTTTGCACCCGGGCCCTGACGGCCATTTTGTGACATATCACAAGGTGAGTATTCAAATTTATCAATATGTGAATGGTTCGAATATGCTGTAGTGGCGGGTAAGAGGCCTACGGGGGAGCTCTCAATGGTAAGGCAGTAACGACCATTCAAGAACTATTTTGTACTTTACAAAAAAATTAAACCAAAATAAATGAATAATGAATGGCGATAAAAGTACGAGCGTCGAATTCTTTTGAAAAGAAAAGCGTTTTTCGGCGGTATGCGATAAGTAAATGCGCCCAATTCGAGACATTGACGAGGCCTACAGCCCAAAAACTACGCTGTTCGATAAGGTGCCATGGCCTGGGGGGCTTATGGTCGTCAAGTGACGCTAAATTATTAGCAATTATCAGGAGACAAACGGTTTGAAATGACTTCGAAATTGGGCATAAATATTCCTCGCACGCATTAATTGTAGCAAAGGAAGAGCAGGCTGAATTTATAATACCCCTGTGTACTGATAACAACTTGTCGAAATGTTTTCCAATTCGGTTTTACAATTATAACTTTATTCGATCACCCTCGAAAGTTGTGGTTTTTAATACATATTTATATATATATCCAGTTGACTTGACTTGACTCCATTAAATTGCGTTGGATCTGAACATTGGTTTATCAATTTATTTTCATTCTTTTATTTATGCAAATGAATAAATATTTTGTATATAGCACTACGTTGGCTGCAAGTAATTAATAAGCAGTTTCATCATTGACCTCTTATTGCATTTGATTCACTTATCTCTCTCTCGGTTCTCCAACTTGATCCTCTTCTCTTCATACAGTGTACATCATAATATATAGAGTTTAATTTAATTTATCGTTAGCTTTATTTTATAACTATTTATAGGCTTCGCATGAAGTTGTTCAAGGTTTGCTTTGCTTCGCATTGTTTGAGAGTTAAGAGTTTCTTTGAGTATTTGCTTGCTTGCTTTGATTTAAATTCCATTTAAAGAAAAACAACAGTTAAAATGCAAAATAAATTAATTCAACTACAATTTGAGACATAACTAGGCATGCACACATTGAGTCTTCAGTTTTGGATTCATCTTTCAGCTATTTTTGGTTTGAAAAAGCACTACGAGTTACAAGATCTTCAAGTATTTGTGGTTGTGGCCATTGATCTTTACAAGCTTCCTAGACATTACGAAATAAAATTAAATTCATAGACATTCGGTTTTGGTAGCAGTTAGTAAGAAAATTCGAGTAGCAAAACGAGTTTAAGTTAAAGTAGGAGTTAAGATTAATCGCTCTTCATCACCGTCCTTTGTATAAATACAAATTGAGTTTAAGTTAGATTTGGTAGGTAGTAAGTTAGGATAGATTAATAACGTTTACATATTGGTAGGTTGGTAGGTAGGTAGTTGCTAATTGCGGCTGGCCAACAATCCATTAGACCAGATTGGCCACATGCGTCGTGTCCATGTGCATTATAAGAGTGCGCATAAAGGACATCTCTTTTCGCGCGTTCTCCAAAATCACTTTGGGATCCTCGGATGTGCAGCGCAGGCAGTTGGGCGCAAACACCATGGCCAGATTCGAGGAGTCCATCTTGGTGCAGCTCACCACCTCGGGTATGGAGAATTGTTGCAGGAAATGTATTAGATACGTTAGAACCTGAAAGTAGCCGAAGATTAATTTTCCGCCTATGTTTAACTTGTATAATTACTTACCAGCTGATTTATTTCGGGCAACTTATTAACTATTTCTTTGGCTTTGTCGGGATCCTCTGTGTTCACGCAATCCTCGTAGTAGGCATCCGGTATAAGCGGATCGTACAGTTCTCGATACCACAGCTTAAGCAGACTGGCTGGCGCATGTGCATCCACTGGATAATGGGATTTAATATTAATAATTAATAGATATTTACTTTTATTAATCCCTTACCCAATGTGTTTTTATAATCAGGAACATCCCACCGATCCAGGCGATTCTTCATGCAATTGACTTCATCCACATCCGCGGAGACGCGAAAGATTCCTTCAGTCTGCTTTCCATTGAGCAGCAGCACCTGAAAAATAAGAAGTATATTTTAGATATAGTTAAATTATCTTTAACTTCAGATAAATGATAAACATACATGCTCTGAAAGTGTAGTCTGTATCCAGGGCAGCTTGCGGAACGGAAACTTATCCTTTTGGAGCTCCATTACCTCGGAAAGTGTGTTACCGAACATGCTGTTCCTCAGGATTTGTTGCTAAAAGTTAATCATTAAGAAAATATTATAAAAACATTCCTTATTTGCCTGAATATTTTATTTACCCGCGCCTGTTCCACCTCATCCACAGTGGGCTTTTTGGCCAGACGTCGTCCACAGCTACCAATGCGATCCAAGCGACGACAGCACACTGTGGCGTAGTGCGATATCTGCACATGGATGGGCCACTTGCTCACCTCCATGAAGCACGTGGCAAATGAGGGATCGCGGTGACGATTGACATAGCTGAAAATATATACATTTAGCTGAAATATAGAAAGTTATATATACAATACTCACTTCAGCAGAGTGGGTTGAAACGTGGGCGAGGGCGGTACGTAGGACAGACAGATGGCCATCAGCTCCCAGCCCCGAATGAGCGAGTCTCGCTTGGGATTCTCTGTCGTCTGGCGACACAACTGGACATACAACTCATCTCTTAGTCTGCGTGGAAGGAAAGAAATATAGTAACAAATCTTACATATTTCTTAAGGTTCAACAACTCACTGCTGCTGTGGTAAGGATGCACTGATAATTTCTATGGCCACCGAATTTAAAGTCATTCCCATGCGCGCCTTGCGATCCGCCATGTAGATCTGCACCAGCTTGAACAGCTCGATGGCCGTCTTCTTGTCCGCCTTGTCCCGGGACAAAGCCAACATGGGTCGACTAATCGCCTCCGCCGTCCAACTAAGCATGTCGCGCACCGATGCCTTCTTCCGGAAGATGCCCTTCGAGTGGAGATTCAGATTGTCGGCTGCAAACTTCTCGATATCACATTCTTTCATGCAGGCTAACGTGGGGCCGCCCAATCCCAGGCCACCGACTCCTGGAGCCCGTTCGCTGGGTGGAAAGATCTGCTGGATGGTGGGCTTCAAGGAGGGCGGGGCCATCTTGTGACCAGGTCGCGAAAGACTGGCTGGCGTTACGCTGCCCCCCGAAGTCTGCTGTTGACCAGCAACGAAACTGTGCCCATGGCCGGTCTCTTCTTTGGATGATGCATTTGATCCGGCGCCGGCTAGCCGTGAAATCTGCCGATTGGGCGATGGCAGGGTTTGCGACTGCTTTTGCTTGGCGTCGCTCGGTTCCAGATGCAACTGCTGCTGGGGAGGCAGCGACGGCGGTGGAACGTGATGACCATGACCATGTCCCCCCGAATAGGGCGGCGTATTGGAGTAAAGCTGCTGACCGTGATAGCCGCTTCCGGCTGAAGGACTGTGCGATACGGTGTCGTAGTATGAGATCTGGTAACGCGGCTTTGGCTTGGGAACGGTGGCGGTCGGAGCAGCCGAGGGTTCAGTCACATTGCCACCGATTCCCTCTAGCACTGCCTCCACGTTTTCGGAGCTGAAAATACCAGTTGATTAGAATTAGAGCCCTGCGTGAATCATTCAATTTTTGTTTCATCATAGTATGCCATGAAATTTCTGATTTGTTTAATTCAATTCTATGTGCAATAAATTGAATGTCCTTTCTAATTCATTTCGAAAAGAATGAACCAATGAATAATATTTATTAATTTGTTTAATTTTCCAGTTTTTTTTTGTGCCTTCTTTTAAGAACAAAAAGTGGAAAATTTTTAACAAATCAATGTTAACTGCTTAGTAAATAAAATTCAGGCAGATTTAATCACAAAGTGATGACCCTTTCTTCAAAAGAAATTGTCGTTTGAATTATTTCGGAATTCATGCCATTAAACTCAAAATTTGGGTTCGGAAAATAACACATACTGTAAATACCCTGCAGGAAACGGAATCAGTTTTGGACTATTAAAATACTAGTTGGGTCAAGAAGGTTAACTAGTTCAAGTTATGTCCATTTCCTTGTAACGAAGTGGTCCATTTTTCATATGCTTGTCGTCGGAAACAACTAGTCCATTTGCTACTAGTTTTGAACTAGTTACTGTTAACCAATTTACGTTTACAGCTGTTAAAAACTAAAAATTAATCTCTAAACCATCAAGTGATTGGATTTCACTAGTACTTGACGATGCCTAACTTGACGCTCTCCTAATTTAGTATCCAATTTACAGGCGCGGAATTAAAACAAACTTACTTTTTTTGAGGCAAGTCGCCCTCTCTAGGACTTGAACCCGGGACCTTTGGATTTGCAGACACACTAACTGGATGAGCCATACACGCATCACATTTTGTAATGCCCTAACAAGGTTTACGAATTTTAGTGTGACATAATTCAAAAACAGTGATTTTTCACATATGTATTGAATTGGACAGAAAAAACAAAAAAAAATTTACAGAGACTGGGGATTGAACCGAGCACCTCGAGTGTTTGATTTGTTTAGTGCTAAATTTCCCAAGACATTTACACTCTAGGCTATATTTTTGGATCATATGTGTTTCATTTGCAACTAGTTAAATTCCTGTTGCCTTTTAACTAGACCCTAACATGTATTTGTTCTACCAGTTAAATATTTTTAAGGTTTTTTTTGTCAGAAAGGTACTAGTCCGAGACAAGTTTCTTTTTTACTAGTTTTGTATTAATCATTTTTTCGACTAGCACAAATTTTCTAGACCCTGTGTAGTCGAAATGCATTCAGACAAATTCCGGTTGCTTTATATTAGTTATTTAACTAGTTGTTTTTCAGACTAGTTCGCATTTTTCCTGCAGGGTAACTTGTGTTATTAACATTTAAATGTCAAAAAAAGTTAGTGACATGTATGTTAAAAATTGTAGCCTACATATGTTAGAAACATAAATAACACACACGTGTCATTTGTGTTTTTTACACATCGTGTTTTTAACACAATGAGTTTTTGACCAACAAAAAATTCAAAATAATTAATTGAATCCATTAACAGTACTATCTGTTAAGTATACACTTACATATCCTCCCTTCCGGCAGGATCGTGCGGTGGAAACATGTACGCGTAGTAGGAGACACTGTCGCCCATATTGGCGTAATCATCGATCATGCCGTAGTTGTGCTCCAGATAGCCGCCATGCGTGTCCGATCCCCCGTCCGAATCCTCATTGTCCGGCTCGTGGCCCGATAGCGAGTGCTCCGACTGGCTGTCCGAGTGGTAGGAGTCCGAGTCGCCGCCATCGCCACCTCGGTACTCGTAGCGACCCGACAGCTTGGCCTGCTCCATGATGTAGTGCTTGAGGGGCAGCAGGTGCGGCATGTCCCTATCCCAGTTGGTGTACAACGGCGAGGTGTTCCCATTGTCGTACTCCACGTCGCTGTTGTCGGCCTGCTGATGGTAGGGATGCTGCTTGGAGCGTCGCTTTTCGCCACTACCTCCTCCCGCTTGGTAGCCCCTTTTATCCAGACTGGAACTGGCGCTGTGCCGCAAAGAACTCTGCCCGCCGTGATGATGCGTCTGCGAGCGATTCGCCGTCGAGTTGTTGGACTTCTGGCGGTGGCGGGCAGAGTCATTGGATCCGCGCGACGAGTGCGTCAGCAGGCCAATGTTCTCGGTACCACCGCCCGGCGAAATGGGCCCCGCTCTGCCCAGCGAAATCCTCTCGAGACTCAGTAGATCCACGCTATGGCTCGGCTCCTGCAGGCGTGGCGAGTGCTGCAGCTGGGGCAGAGCACTGGTGGCACTCGTCTTCGCCTGGCGCGAGCTCTTCGTCTGCGGACTGATGGGACTCTGCGGACTGGAGTCGCTCGAGTGCTTCTTGTGGCTGCTGCTGCCGCTGCCCGCCGTGCTGGTTGCCGTATTGCTGCCACTTGGGCCTCCTCCGCTTTTCGTGGCATTGGTGGTGTGGCGGCGACGCGAGAGTGGCGTGTTCTCCACCGACTTGAAGTACTTCTCGTGCATGGAATCGTCGCTGGCGGCTCCTCCATTCGCCGCTTCCGCGCTGCTCTTGCGGTAGGATTTGCTGTGATGACCGGCGGCGGCGGGATTGATGGAAGAGGACATGAAACTGCCAGAGCGGGCCAGCGACACCTTGTACTCGCGATCTAGAAAACGGAATTCATTAATTAGAATGTTAGAGCTTCTAAGGGGGGTAGGGTCTTTGGCTCCAAAAAATCGACTAACTTTGCGATTTTTTCAATAAAAACTGGTTGAATGGATTTAATTCAAACCTTTTGTATATTATTAAGTGTCATTTAAATAATATCCACTAATTTGTATAGCCGATACTATCGGCTAATATATCGGTGGCAAAGCGATTGCTGGAACACTATTAAAAAAGGCGTTTTGCGGTGTTCCTCTGCTAAAAATGATCGGATTTCCATTTTGTTTATACATTTGGCTTGAGAATGAAAAAAAACCCGCCATCTGGGAAGCCTTTTTTTTAATTTTTTATTTTTGAGATTTTTTTTTCGATATTCCAAAGTCAAAAATGCGTTTTTCACCTAAAACATTTCACTTTCGGCTTAAAAAAATATTTAAAGTTAAAAAATAAAAAAACTCTTCCCAGGGGGCGGGTTTTTTTTATGCAGAAAAATATGCGACAAATTTGAAAACGATCGGTTGAGCCGTTTAAAAATGCCGATGAACACGGACTTTGAAAACATGGTTTCGAGAAAAAGGCACTTAAAGATGCACTTACGTACCAAAAGTTTAAGAGGTTAGGGTACTAATTTTAGCATAACTTCTAAAGCTTTTGTCCGATTGACTTGAAACTTTTTTTGTATAATATTAAGATGTTATTCTAAAAACCAAAATTAAAAAAAAAATCGTTTTTTTTTTGCAAGACCCTACGGCGGTGTTAAGTAATTTTGTTTGGATTTAAATTGAAGGTATATTCTTACCGCCTCCGTAGGACTTGCCCACCGGTGCTCCGCCACCGCCACCACCACCACCAACTCCTCCGCCACTGCGTTGTGCGTTTCTCTGCTGATGCTGCTGTTGTGCGTAGTTGTACGGGGCAGCGGGCGCTGCATCCGGCGACATCTTCTTCTTCTGCGACTGCGGCGTGTGAATGGAGTGCGTGGGCGAGGCGATGTCCGACGACTTGGAGGAATAACCCTGCAGGTGGTTGGGCAGCAGCTGATGATCGAAGTACTTGTCCCCATAGCCACTGCCACCGGCGTAGGATGAGGATGTGGAGGTGCTGCCATGCGGCAAGTTATGCGAACTGGTGCTCTCTTGCAGCATCTCGAAGCTGAAAGGCGATCCGTAACCCAAGCGCAAGCAAAGATGAAGATGGGGGGTATAGAAGCGATTTAAGGCCAATGAGATGATGAAAGCGAAGAATCAACTACTTACGCTCCATTATCCTTGCCGCCGCCGCCTCGCTGATGCTTCTGCAGGGAGCCCAGACGCAGGTTATCCGGATGTCCTGATCCCGGAACGCTGCCGTCATTGATGCGCCTGTAGCCATGCGCACTGGACAGACTAGAGTCGCTGGACTTGCCGGATTCCTTGTACTGATTGCAGGAATCTGGGAAAAATGAAACGTTGTAACAGTGAGTCATTGGAATTTTTGGGGTCGAACAGAACACTCACCTTGCGAACGCCTGGAGGCATAGCCCTGCGGATGCTGCTGTATTTCCATCGAGCGGGATGAGTCACCGGTGCCAACACTAAAGAAAAAAGAGGCCCAGAATGGAATGTAAACAATAAGGGAGATGTAAACAAAAGTGGGAGGGAGCATGCCCCAAATGGGGTTACTCAACCCAACTCACCGAAAGCTTTGGCGGCCGCGTGGACTAGAGACCAAATCGCCGATGCTTAGCTTCTCCTCGGAACTGGCCACCGCACCATTGCCGCCGCTGATCCTCTGCTGGCCACGTCCCTTTTTATTTGGCCCCGACATGGGTGACGCCTGTTGCTGCTGATGCTGCTGCGGCTGCTGGGGAGGATTCTGCACCTGCTGCTGCTGCTGTTGCTTTTGGGGCGTGGTCTGCTCACGACGCTCGCTGGGATCGGTGTTCTGCTTGAGCGTCTGCAGCTTGGCCAGCGGAATGATGTCGCACTTGCTCGGCCGGTGCCACACGGTCTTCTGCGTGGCCGCATTGTAGTAGTAGAACCGCTGGGTATTCGTATCAAACAGTTCCCACCACTGCGATGAGTCGGTCCGCTTAATTGGCACATCCTGTAAAGCGAGAACGGAACGGGAATGAGTTACGATTTGGGGCAGGGAACGAGAACGGAACGCGGGACGCGTGGCGAAATTAGTTTGGATCGTTTGGTTCATCAGATTGGAGAGAGTACTCGTGTGTGTGGGATTGAGTGGGTCAGATCGTTGTGGCGGAGGCATTGGGTATACGGGTCGAGGAGGGGAAGGGGGAGCGGGGCAACACGTGGGCCGTGAGATCAACGTGCGCTTATTAGATAAACACTCATAAATACTAATATGCCCTGAGGTGAAGTTAAAGTTGATCGATGGTTATTTCCTAACCGGATATTCTTCCACCTGTTTATGCAGATCAAGCACTCTTACAAATTGTTTATGACCCCAGTGATCCACTCAATTCTCTAGAAACAGCTGATGGAGTTACTTCTTATCAGGCATTTATTAATCAATTTCGGGAAAATGTGAATAATAATTTCGAAAGTTTAGTGAAACGGCTTTGAGATATCCGCTTCATTAAGTAATGTTCAATTCTATTCTAAAATTGATTGATTGTTTTATAGAGAATTTTTTATTAGATAGAACCTAAAACCAACCTAAACTAAAACGTTTATTTTTATAAAACGTATCAAGGTATCAAGGTAATATAACCTTTTTTTATTTCCAAGAAATAAGAATCTTATTTCGATCTTGCGCTTTAAGGACAGAATGAGTTCCTAAAAAAGTGATTCAATCAAGAATACAATTACAGCTAGATTTTCCTAGATTTTCAAAATCAAATCATTGATGAATAATGCCTATAAGCTTAGTAAAATTAGTAATAATTTCACTTTTTATTTCCCATATTCAGTCCAAGCACATTGTACATACTAAGACATTAAGATTTCGGCACGTTTCGACATCTGTCTCATAAACGTAGTTTCATCAGAAGTGACACCGGACCCAATGACATTCAGCTCTGGCTTTGGCAATGATAAGTTTCCATTGCGCTCAAGCTTTGGAGCCTCCATTGTTGTCGTTGTTGCAGGTCTGGCTTTTATCCCTCCTCTTGAATTATCCAACAATTACACAAAAGCATATTTATTTTGGTATCTCAGCTCGAGAGCTTTTCTTCGGGCTTAATCAGCAAACTCGAGAGCACAAAGAGTGCGAGTGGGTGTGTGTGTGTTTATAATCTGAATCTGAAGGGTTTTATCAGCCGAGTAAATACAACAAGTGCTTGACAAACAGGAATTCTCGATGGTTCCTCAGCTGCATTGGCTACCGTTTTAGTGACGGGAAAGGTATTTATTCTTTGCAATAAAGTAAGGTACAAATTAAATTTAAATAAAAACATTTTCTCTTAAACATTTTAATTTATGTCTTCAAAATCCCTTACAACCCCATTTGAATTTTTATAGAAATTTTATATTTCTTCTTAAAAAATAACAAGCTCTGTTATAAAATCGAAAATTGATTATAAATATAACATAAATACATTTTCAAAGCCATAAACTCCTTCAGAACCCCAAATTTGAGCTGACTTAATCTGGTAAAATATTTTTTAAAAGGTTTCCTATTATTTTATGGTCTAAAACATATAAGTACAACTATTACTTTGTGTCCTCCATCACTGATTTTATCCTCCCTTTAATATCTGGCCTTGTTGGCGAGGCGCGTGTGCTTAATCCGCTCCATCTCGCTCACTCCGCTCTCCCCGACTCTGTCTCGCCCAGAAGTCAGGGTTATTTCTGCAAAATGCATGCAGTAAGAGCACCCAGCAGCAGCAGCAGTAGCAGCAGAATCAGCAGCAGCGCTGACCTTGAACTTTTGCGCTGCAGATGCGCCCACAGTCGACGACGACTGGAGACCTCAGCTTCGGTTGCAATTGCCAGGGCCAGTTGGGTGGTTCCTGACCCACGCCCCCTTTTGTTGCTTTTGCTGTTGTGGTTGCAACTGGCCACTGATAGCAACAACAACAATGGCAGCCCCGCCCACCGTTCAACGCCCATCGCCCATCGCACCCCGCTGCAAATGAAAGCTTTCGGCTTGGCTGCTTTTCATTTCTGGTTTTCATTTCCATTTCCAAGCGGCGTCCCCGATTGCGTTGCATGTTGCATAATTTGTGGGCGCAACCAGACGATGTTTGGGGGTGCGAGGGGGGAGTGGGAGGGGCTGGGAGCAAGGCCACCCAGTGGAGATGGGCCACTCAGATGCCATGTCGCCTCGTTACGCTTTTCGCATTGTTGCGTTTCCATCTGCCAGTTAGCCAGCCAGTCAGTCAGTCAATCAGTCAGTCAGTCAGTCAGTCAGTCAGTCAGTCATCCATCCAGATATCCCTCCCCGCCTCCATTCGATTCCCCGCTGCCTCCAGTTAAATGCGAGATGGACTATAAAAAGAAACATCAAGCGACTCGACCTCATTTGTGGCCTTGTACAAAATTCCAAATATTTTTTGTAATTATGGAATGTGAACAACAATGGGGGGAGATGAGAACGAGTCTTAATCACAAAACAGTCAGCTGAAATTGGCCCATTGTACATAGTTTATTTGTTGGGAGGTGGGTTATAATCAATTAATTAAATCAAATATAATATTTATAATATCATCTAGGCATAGTTTTTCAATTGCTAAATAAACATTTGCTTTCTATTAATTTGTTTTTATTAAGTTTGACTTTTTAAATGAGCTTATTTAATATTTGTTTATGTTTCTCGTTGATAAACTTGGAAACTTTGGTAAATAGAATTTAATTAAAGAGTGGAAAGGCTTCGTGCTTCGAAATATTGCAACGGGCACTCAAAACGATATCCCCTCAAAAATATTTATACCCGCAAAATCTTTAAGAATTAAGGTGTCGAAAAGTTTTGAGATATACTACATTGTATACATTCATAGGAAAATAGGAAAATAATTCACACAAAAAGAAAAGAACCGGCCAATATTATAAGATTGATTTGGTTTAATTGAAAGCCCGTTAATTTTCCAATTAAACTGAAGCGTTGAGTATAGATTCCCTCTGGTAATGCATTCCATTTCGTTATCTGCCATTCAATTTGCCAACCATGAAGTACAGCGTGTGGCATGTGGAGATGTACGTCTGGCGCTTATTGAAAAACAATTACAACTTTTAATCAGCGGCAAGTGGGTCGATCGAAGCGAATAAAGAAGCGAGGCACGCACAAGATTTCTAATCGGGTTGATTCTAGAGTTCTCCGTATACAGAAGACTATGGCCGAGGTCAGTTTCGGACCGAACTACACTTCCTTTCATCTGTGAATCATGCAGCGGGAAAACAAGCAAATGATATTAAATGAGACGCAGACACACTGAAGTAAAAACAAACAGAAAGACCAGACGAAATTTCGTTGTTACCCCTCGGTAAATTAGGTCATCAACAGAGCGAATTTTGAAGCCCAGCGCAGATCCCGAAATAGAACCCATGGAGGCGATAACATCGAAACTACGGAACGGGCCTCTCTCGAAATTGGAATGGAATGTGTCACCAAAATGGGAACCAATGAATGGAATTGAATTGTTTTGGAATTTGAGCAAATATTGATCTGACTTCAATTCAAAGATATTGTACTTTTCTCTTCGAATAAGCACAATCCCCAATAACTTTTTCCAGACGAAAGCCATAACAATTAAATAGTCAGATTTATAGATTAAGGCAATGCAGTTATCGATGAGTTGGGCACATGTTTCACATTCTCGCGAGGGAACTGGAATGCAGATCTCTGAGAAAAAAGCAATTCAGATACTTATTTATAGAACAGTGGGCAATGAAAGAGCCTAGTCTAAGGCTTATTTATGGTGTGGTTGCTATTCTATATTCTATAGCTCCAATACAGTTCAGCAACCCAAGAAATTATTGAAATTGTGTCATGAATCAAACGCAGATTTTAAAAAATAATGAATAAATCAATAATTTTCTTAAAAAGTCTTAAAACTCATAAAAGTTTAAGATATTTAAATCCCAAGTCATTGATGTTGCATCATCCACCTCACCGGTATTCACAAATTTTAATGTATTTTAGCCTGCAAGAAGCTTCCGAAGACGAAATTCATTAGCAATATTTATGCACATTTAATTGACTTCGTAATTGCTTTCAAATTGTGCCAAGCAAAGCGGAAGAAGTCGGTACTTAGCTGTGTATCTGTGTGTAGGCCCAAAAGCACACTTTGGCCGCAAAGACAGGAAACCAAACTTTGCCCAAGAAGGCAATGGGCGATAGCCAACCGAAGAAGAGGAAGACTGGGTGGTAGGGAATACCTTACGTCTGGAATCATAGATAATGCATGACATGCATATCCAGCAAGCAGGTATATGAATATTGATTTTATGAAACCAAGTTTAAAAGTCTGATAAATACTTTGATATTTAAATATAACTATTTTTAATATCCAGTTCTAATAAAATATTTTAAATTTATAAATGAACTTTTTTTCCATTTCGTTCCCTCGTGGGATTACAAAACTATGAATTAATTCTGGTTTTTCTCAATGGGAATAAAAAAAAAGATAATATTTTGTTATATTTGCATATACAAATGAAACTATTGAATCAATTTTGGTTTCTCTCAATGGAAATTATAATAAGTGATGGTATTTTGTTAAAATTGCTTATAAAAATGAACCTACAAAATAATATCAATTATGGCTATGAAAAAAAAAGATCTGAAAGATAAACTATAATTAAAACTCATTCCATATTATCTCTTCCAGATCTCATCACTCAATTACAATAAAGACGTTTTCTAAGATATTCTGTAATGTAATATTTAAGGTAATAAAACGATACCCTTCTTAGATCGAATATCCCCAATGTAGAATGAGCAACACACAGTAAAATTTGAAATATTTCGACGATTGCGTAGCACAAGTCCCTCCACTGAAGCGAAGAAGGCCCAGTTCGAGGTCTGACCGTTTTGGAGGAGGCGCCGCCGCATTTGGTTGCCCGGGGGATTGCACCACCACCCCTTTTGGAGGGGCGCGGATTGGGGCGGCAGTTGGATGACGCCGGCGGACGCACGTGAACATCCAGTGCTCGTCGTCGTCGCCACTCCGGATTCTGGTCTTCGCCAGTCTTGAGGTCTTGAGGCGGGTTTCGTAATGTGAAACATGAAACGAGCAATGGACGTGCAACTTGTGGACAACTTTTCTTTTCTGTTTCTCCTTCTCCCTGCCAACCGGAAGTTTTACAAAGGCAAATGGGCAAAAAAGAGACGAAAAACAGTATGAAAAAGTTGACAAAGCCACGAGAAGGGGGACGGGCGGTAATTTCGAGTTATAATAAAAAGCTGAACAAAAAAGTGGACGGTGCCCCAGCAACTGTGAATAAATTTCAAATCACGTACAATGAACGCAGCAGCGAGAGTTGTTGCTGTTTTTCTTGTTGCTGGTGTCACCACCAAAGAGAGCTCAGCTTGGCTAAAACAAAAAGCTGCAAGTTGGCCAACAAGGAGAACAAAAAGCAGAACAGAATGTCGCTAATTTAAAGCACGTTAGAAACGAAGCGAGGGTGGAACAATGACTACGGAAAGGGGTGCACGGCAAGGTGGTGCAATCACCCCATCTTAAATAATGTCTTTTTCACGCCGCCCTGCATAAATTGTGTGGATTATATGGCGCAGTGAAAAGGATTCACTTCCTCATCGCCACGAGGGGAAGCGGCCACAATTGCAGTAGCTGCAATCAGATACTGAATCGAGGGCAGGCCTTTGTGGACCTTATCTGCTACTTTGGAAGGGAGAAGAATGGAGACGGAAGTGTCGACTTTACGCTGCTAATTCACAATAGACGTACGGGAATCGCAGAATTGGTGTATTTGCAATGTACTTATTACTTTCAAATCGGGGTAAATTATTTTTTAATAAGAAAACATTTTCTTACTTTTTCATAAAAACTAACAGATCATTTAAATAAAAAACAAGAGAGAACGCTATAGTCGGGTTGGTGTCCCGACTATCTAATACCCGTCACTCAGCTAAAGGGAGTGCGAACGCTGTGTCGGGTTGGTGTCCCGACTAATAATCGTAACTCAGCTAAAGGGAGTGCGAGGGAGATAGATATATGTTGACAATTTATAAAGCGTATAACTTTTTAATGAATGATCCGATTTGAAAAATGTGTTCTACATTTCGATAGGTATAAATATACACAACAAAATTGCATTTATACTTCTCGGAAATCTTTAAAGATGTGGGCGCAGGACCCATTTTAAAATCGTTAGTGGGCGATTGTGTGCGTTAGAGGGGGCGTGGCGCTCGGCTAAAATAAACTTGCGCTGCGTAGGAAGCCAAAGAATATGTGTGGGAAATCTCAACCTTCTAGCTTTTGTAGTTTCTGAGATCTCAGCGTTCATACAGACGGACAGACAGACAGACGGACAGACGGACAGACGGACAGACGGACAGACGGACATGGCTAGATCGACTCGGCTAGTGACCCTGATCAAGAATATATATACTTTATGGGGTCGGAAACGCTTCCTTCTAGCTGTTACATACTTTTGCACGAATCTAGTATACCCTTTTACTCTACGAGTAACGGGTATAAAAATTAATAATTGTGTAAAAAGGCATTTTTAATAAATTTTGAAATAACTAATACCTATTTCAATTGAACCTATAGGTTCGCCGTTGGATTTAGAAAAGGTCAAAACAAGCAAATCGAAAAAAATCGCGCTAAATATTATAAAAATAGAAAAATTAACCCTAAAAAGACTTTTTTATGGTTACCTGCCTTGAATTTATGGCAAATTTGTCGTGAAAACAGAAAATTTTCTCAGTTCAAGGGGGAAAATTTTTTTAAGGCTATTTTCTAAAATGTAGAAAATTATTTTTATTTATTTGCCAGAGACCTGAGATCCTATTCATTGACCACAGACCATCATTAATTAACCCAAAGATCAAGCTTCAAAGAATCAACTCCATTAATATTTACCTTTGTTATGGCTTTTATTATCATCTTGTCTCTTTCTCGTTTTGGCCGAAAGCACTGTTTATGTGGGCGTAGGCGGGGGGTGTGGCAGAATGCCGATGACGTAGTCGATGACTCAAACAGAGAGTGAGAGTGACAAAAACCGAAATGAAATGCACATAAATAAACACTCGAAGAGCGCAAAGAGAGAGCGATGGTTTTGCTGCAGTGCCTTTTGGGGGGTAAGAGAAACGAAAGGAGTGGGGAGAGAGCGGAAGAAGGGACGCAGGACGGGCAATAAATCATGGCGTCCAAGCGGACATTACGCCCACTTACACATGAAAAAAATTCGTAGACCAGTTGGCATTGAACATTTTTTTTATACCATCTGGTCATTGAAAAAATTATTATTAATTTAAAAAAAATGCACAAAATTAACTGGAAGAATTCGACTGTGAATTATTAAGTTCAACCAAATTTAGTTTTTTTTCTGTGCAGCTCTGCATGCAAGCCTTTCATTACGGAAGCAGGACATGCACTCTCTCGCACACCAATACCTTCAGAAAACTCCTGGTCATGTGTATGCAATCAGGAGCAAAACGAGGACATTGCAGGCCAACAACAAAATCAATGAAATTTTCACTACTTCCTTTGGAGGAAAGGTAAAATAAAAAGCCAAAGGAAGAAGGGTGGCCTGGTTTGCTCGTCTGGCCGATGTTTGCCTTTCGGCTTCGTCCTGCAGGCGAGACCAAAGTTATTAGCCTGCAACACCTTTTGGTGTTGCCGCATTAGCCAAACAGCATAGAAAATGTGAAAAAAAAAGCCAAGCATTTGAGCAAACAGACATTCCAAGCCAATGGTTTTTCCAAAGAGCTCGTCTGAAAGGGAAAAGTTTTGCCTTTTTCATAGGGAAAATATTTTCATTGAGGCATGAACGACTGCAACATTTCCTACTTTTACTTGGCTGCTATATGTTATATCAGAATGGTTATGATGATGCGCGCATCATTCGACAGTTATTTTAATATAATTAACCTTGGTCACGCCACTTGGCGAAGTGGCAAGCCAATCACAAACAAGAAAATTGCGCAAACAAGTGACCCAGAATAGTAATTAAAAAACAAGAGAGAACGCTATAGTCGGGTTGTTGTCCCGACTATCTAATACCCGTCACTCAGCTAAAGGGAGTGCGAACGCTGTGTCGGGTTGGTGTCCCGACTAATAATCGTAACTCAGCTAAAGGGAGTGCGAGGGAGATAGATATATGTTGACAATTTATAAAGCGTATAACTTTTTAATGAATGGTCCGATTTGAAAAATGTCTTCTACATTTCGATAGGTATAAATATACACAACAAAATTGCATTTATACTTCTCGGAAATCTTTAAAGATGTGGGCGCAGGACCCATTTTAAAATCGTTAGTGGGCGATTGTGGGCGTTAGAGGGGGCGTGGCGCTCGGCTAAAATAAACTTGCGCTGCGTAGGAAGCCAAAGAATATGTGTGGGAAATCTCAACCTTCTAGCTTTTGTAGTTTCTGAGATCTCAGCGTTCATACAGACGGACAGACAGACAGACGGACAGACGGACAGACGGACAGACGGACAGACGGACATGGCTAGATCGACTCGGCTAGTGACCCTGATCAAGAATATATATACTTTATGGGGTCGGAAACGCTTCCTTCTAGCTGTTACATACTTTTGCACGAATCTAGTATACCCTTTTACTCTACGAGTAACGGGTATAACTAGCCGCACAACCAGTTGCTCATCTAATCAATGGAGTAAACCCCCCGAGAGCGTGGTCGTTGAACTCCATAAACATGACATCTTGAGTTGCATAAGATGATGCATGGGAACTGATGACTTTCCGTAACCATAAGTAAATAACAATACAATAGGAATCTCTGAACTTTGAACGTAATTATTCAGAAAATATAAATAAATGTTATTATAATGAGGATCTTTAAATAATTTAAATAATAAAACTGAACAAATAACCCAAGTTGACCTTACTTCTGGAGCGAAATCATTTGATTTAGCAATACCCACCGGGAAAGTGAGAAGGAGGTTCTTTGTGTGTTGGAAATCCTGTTCCTTTTAGCAGAAAGTGTTGGAAATCCTGTATCTTCTAGCAGGCGACGGTGTAGGGAAAATGTAAATTCCCTTGGAAACCACATAGAAACTTCATTTACCCCTTACTTTTTGAGTCGGAAGAAATGTAAGGCGTAAATGAGGTTTTGTCCCTTCCGCTTGTATGGAGAAACCTCATGAAAATATCATATTTTCCAGAGGAATGTTCCCGCTGGGTATCCAACCTTATCCCAAATTTACTATCGATCGAACAAATATTTTGCAGACAAATGAATGTTTCTATTTAAAATTCGAGGTTTTTGTGTAATTCTTCTTGTTCGAGTCAGTTAAAAAACATTTTTTATAAATGTTCTGGAGATAGATTTTAAGATATTGAGTTGTGTACTTACTTCTGGTGGATCCCAAACACATTCGCCCGTGGTGAGATTGGCGTACATGTGGTCCTTGCTGCGCGGCTCGATGATTTCCACCCATTCTATTCTGCTGGTCCGGGGCAAAGATGAAGATGGAGATCCGGGGAGGGCGAGAAATACACATAAATAAGACATAAAACGCGATTGCTTCTATTTTCGAGCGGCCGACAAAAGCATCTCCGGAATGCCAACCGAGTTTTTCGGCCAGATATACTAAAAACTTGCTGAAACACGCCCTCAAAAGCGGCGGCAAACAAAAAAACAACGGCAAATCCCCCAGCAAACAAATGTTTCATTCAATATTTTCAGGGCATTCATTGAGGCAAATTGATATGGAACAAAAAAAAAAAAAAGGTTTACCAAAATCGGCATTGTGCGTAGTTTGTAAATGTGTGTGAGTGTGCCGGTTTTCCCCCATTCAACTGGGCTTTTCTCTATGCCGACGACAAACATATTTAGTCAAACATTTTCCGGTTTTTCCTTATTTGAAAATTGCAGTCCTTACACACACGCACACATTTGGGCGAGAATGGGAGTTGGGAGAGAGTGGGTGAGTGCGAGAGGGGTGTTGGTACTAGTACTCTCTCTTTGGCTCTCTCTTTTTGGCACATTTGGCGGCCGACGCTTGTTGCCGCGCCTTGCCAGAAAATCGATTTTGCAGGCGCCCGAGGCCACGAAAGAGCCAAAAAGTGCATAAATCAGGAATTTAATCAAGGTAAAAGAAAATGCACGCCAGCGGAGTGGGGGGATGGTCGCCACCCACTCACGCACTCTCACGCACACACACACACACACTGAGACTGCCAAACGCAGCTGTCAAAAGGCGGCTCCTTCCTCTCGCTCTCTCTCTTCCTCCCCCCTCCACGCCCAGTCTCGCTCCTTTTGCCACCCACCCATTCGCACTGCATGGAAATTTTCTGCAGTCAAGACAACAATTTATTTAACAAAAGCATCTGCAGTTGGTCATTGTTGTTGCTGCATTTGCTTTCTGAACAAATTGTATACACAATTTCGACATTCGCGCTGTCTGGAGATTGCCGTTGTTGTTGTTGTTTTTGGTTGCTGCCGCTGATGATGGTTGTTGTAGTCGTAGTGTAACGGCACACACCTTTCACAACTTGAACTCATTTTTTTCTCTGCTCTTTATTAGGGGGCTGCTGGTTGTTGTTATTGTTGCTGCTGCTGCTGGCGGTTTTCTCTCGCCTCCTTGTTGTTGTTGCTGCTGCCTCCTTTTGCTATTTCTGCTGCTGCTGCTTCTTCCACCTTTCCTTACACACACACACGCACTCGCACGCAAACACCCCGAACGCACTTTATATATATAAATACTTATATATATGTTTTTCTTTCACTTATTTTCGTTTCGGTCGCGGCAGCGAAAATGCAATTTTCCTCCCAATTGATTTTTTGTACACACTTCGCACTCCTTTTCTCACATGCGTGCAGTTTTTGTTGTAGTTGCCGCTGCAGTGCAGCTCGAATCACTTTCACATTTATGACATAATTCGCTGGCCATATTTCTGCTTGGCTCTGTTGGTGCAACGTTGGTGCAACTGCATGCTCCCAGCCTATTTAAACCTATTTAAATATTTATTTATGCATTTATGCGCTGCGGTGCCAATTTCGAACGATTTGAATAGAGATGTGAGAATGAGATGAAACAGATGCATCGATGTTTTAATTTTCTCGATCGATGTTTTTCCGCCACAATCGATGTTTTTGTCCCATCACAAAACGTAAGGGCAAACGTAAGAGAGTTATACGTAAGAGAGGAGAGAAGTAACAACGAGCGATAGAAAACATCGATGTTTAATGGCAACTATCGATGCTTCACATCACTAAAATGTTAAAAAGCATTTTTAACAGTTCTGCCTAAATTCAAATTCAGAAAATTGAACTATTTTTATACCCTTGCAGAGGTATTATAATTTTGGTCAGAAGTTTGTAACGCAGTGAAGGAGACGTTAATATAAAGTTAATAAAGTTAATATATTCTTGATCAGGATCAATAGGGGGTCGATATAGCCATGTCCGTTTGTAAGTCTGTTTTAATAACGTTTGCGAGCTCAGTTTAAAAGATAGCGATTTAAAACAGGGACCGTAAATAACAGTTATTTGTGATTTTTATTTTAAAAGGACTACTGAGATTTGTACAAGTTTTAATCAACAATTTAACTGGTTTTTATGCACTTTATAGACATAAACAAATAACAGTTAAATTGCTTTCCAGATTTGTTGAAATGCATATACTTTGTGGACAAAATTAAAAAGAACGTTATTTTTGACGTTTAAAACCAAATATCACCATAGTCTTTTTAAAATAAAAATCACAAATAACTGTTATTTACGGTCCCTGATTTAAAACTTTCACACAGGGACCGTTACTGTTATAAGTTTTATTTTAAAAATCACACTTTAACAGTTATTTTCTGATTTGTAAAGTAAAACTCAAGGAATAACTGCTATTTTTTGAGTTTTATTATAAAAGTTGACAAATAACAGCTATTCGTCGTGATCAAAAATAAAACTCAAACTTGATTTTTAGCGATTTTGAGGGTAAAATAAATTTAAAAAAAATATAGTTATAAAATAAGCGCGGTTGCCTTTTTTAATAAATTTTTAGTAAGTTATATAAAACATGGTTAGCATTTTTTTTTTTATAATTATTTAATTTTTTCAAAAATGTCAAGGAAATAACTGTTATTCATAAAAATCAAAAAATAAAAATCATTACGGATTTGTAAACTACAATGGCTAATAAAAATAGTGGTGTATTTAAAAAAATGTTATGACCCTTCTAAGTGCGTGATTTTTTTTGTAAGAAAAATTTACAATAACAGTTATTTTCGGTCCCTGCTTTCACAGTCGTCCAAAAACATGTGTACGCAGATCCAGTTTAAAAATCAACCCGATCGAACGTCTATATGTTATCGGATATCGGATATAACTTGCAAAAACTGAAGATTTTTGGGGCAGTGTAAGAGCTATTGACATGAATCTTTCCAAATCGTATTCTTTTGTGCAGACCTTGATCAGCATAAAAGCGCTTTCCGATTGGACGTCTATGTATATCCTATAGCCCCCATAGGAACAACAAGGTGAAAAATTTAAAAATTGTATTTTTTGAATTATGAAATATTTTGTTTATTAATTCATGTTGCTATTGTAGTCAAATTTTAATTCGTGAAATCTGCTAGGGTAGCTTCCGTCCTCGTTTAGGAATGCCGTTTGTGATGCTTGGAACATAAGTTTGTATGGGACTTTTGCTCCCAAATATCACGGTAAACTGGAATGGTTCGTGGAAATTTCACAAAGTTTAATTTTGTGTTCCTGTGCAATTGGAGCATTTTGCCTCTCGTTTGCTCCTCCGCTTAGCTATCAGTTTTCGTCGTACTAATTCTCAGGCTATACTTTAAAAACAAAAGGGATCGCTATAGTCGAGTACTTTGACTTTCAGATACCAGTTTACTCAGCTAAAGAGAGTTCGAGGAAGATGGATTTAAGCAGTCGTCAAAGCTACTCCCTCCATCTAGCGGTCATTTTAATTTTTTGCTCATAACTTTTTAATGGATTGACCGATTTTAAAATGTTTTTCTACATTTCGATAGCACAACAAAATGGCATTTAAACTTTTACAAAATCTACAAAGATGTGGGCGTGGTGCTCGGATGAATCGAACTTACGCTGAGTAGGAGCCCCAAGAATCTGCATGGTGAGTCCCATTTTCTAGCTTTTATAGTTTCCGAGATCTCAGTGTTCAAACTGTTACACACTTTTACCCGAATACAATATACCCTTTCACTCTACGAGTAACGGGTATAAACAGTCATGTCACGAACCGCTGGGCTCGAGACGACAACCAAAAATGGTATGTGTCTTCGCTAGCACCGATGTGGCAACGCTGCGGCTTTCGTGGTGAATGGCCAGCCGAGTAATAACATTGCATTTGAGCACAATTTTAATAAATTCTAAATAAAAAACGCCTTAACAATGTCCTCGCTGCTAAAGATCGCCACCAGGACGGTCAGGAGTTCCATGGTACAGGTGCGCAGCGTGGCCACCACATCGCCCAGGCAGATAAAAGAAAGTGAGTTTCAGTTTCGCTCCAAAAGGCTGTTTCATAACCCCTCCAAAACGGGGAATACTATTAAAACTAATACGTTTTGTGTATTAAATACCCCCTGCAGTCCAGGAAAAGCAGGAGAGCGACGTGAAGATCTTCGAGGGCGTTAATGTGGAGTCGCCGCGTGCCGACCTAATGCTCAAATCCGCCTGCCAGACCAACTTCTGCCCGGAATGCACCTTGGGCCTGGACATCAAGCACACGGATGTGCTGATCCTGCAGCAGTACGTCCGCTCCGATGGCTGCATTCTGCCCCGCAGGATCACCGGCCTGTGCCACCGGCAGCAGAAGAAGATGGGCACCCTGGTGACCATGGCCCAGAAGGCGGGACTGATGCCCAACCTGGCGCCCGCGTGGAGCAAAAGGGATCCCAAGCAGCGCTTCGGCTGGCGCAAGTTCAACAAGTACTTCCTGGAGTCCACCATTAAATACTAGTGTTGAATGCAATAAATGTGTTAATTAAGCTAACTTTATAAATGGTATCCTAGGACCTTGAAGTCTAGTAAAAATAATATTAATTTAAAAAACCTAGTGATTATATGCTTGCGACCCACTGTGCTGGATTTTTACCCTGCCCCAATTTGGTCACACTGCCCAAGCGTCACTTTTCAATTTTCGATTTCTTTGTTGCCGGATTTTTTCAAAGCTTCTTCAGCTGCAAAATGAGTTTTTTGAGCAATAGCGGCACGGTTCATGTGGAAGTTCTCCTGAAAACCACCGATATGTGAGTATTACCGGCGGTACAAGTGGAATTTCGTTTAAATAACCCCCTTTTTCCAGTCGTCTCAATACCATTCGCGCCGAAGTTGAGCCCATTTTAAGCGATTACTTGAAGTCGTTCAAAAATTTGCCCAGAAATGTGGCATTCAAGCCGGGTATTGAACTCGCCACTGTGAAAAGCATCCTCCTGGAGCGCGACAATGGCGATGGAAAGGCGTGGCAGCCCAACGAGACCAAGTATCGCTATCATTTCTACATGACCCAGCGGGAGGAGCACAATGCAGGACTCTTTCCGGCCAGAGGAAGTGGAGATTCCGATGATCTCAGTAGCGTCGTGGAGGCGAATCATGTCCTCCTGCCCGCCGTTCAGTTTGTGGGCCTGTGGGAGAACCTCATCTACGAGGTGGGACTGAAGGAGAAGGTAAGTTAGGATAGCTATTACAAATCAAATCCTATTAAAATCCTACTTTTCAGCTCCTGAAGTTTGCCCTTTCCGCTCTGACCTTCTCCAAGCACAGCGTGAACATGAATGTGATCGCCTGCAACCGGCTGCTGCTGCTCCATGGACCACCGGGCACGGGCAAGACGAGCCTCTGCAAGGCTCTGGCCCAGAAGCTGGCCATCCGCACCCAAGGCAGCTATGCCTACACCCACCTGGTGGAGATCAACAGCCACAGCCTGTTCTCCAAGTGGTTCTCCGAGAGCGGCAAGCTGGTGGCGCGCCTTTTCTCAAAGATCGCCGAACTGGTGGCGGATCGCAACAATCTGGTTTGCGTGCTGATCGACGAGGTGGAGTCGCTGGCCTACGCCAGGAGCTCCATGTCCAGCAACGAGCCCAGGGATGCCATGCGCGTGGTGAACGCTGTGCTGACGCAGCTGGATGACATCAAGAACTGTCCCAATGTCCTCGTCCTGGCCACCTCCAATCTGGCCCAGAGCATTGACCTGGCCTTCCTGGATCGCGCCGACATCCGGCTGTTTATCGGTTACCCCGGCATGTCGGCCATTCGCAGCATTTACAAGACCATGCTGGCGGAGCTTATGTCGGCGGGAGTTGTGCAGCGCGAGGCTCTGGAGGGCGAGGACGCCGAGGAGGGTCTACTGACCCAGTTGGCCGAGCGGAGCGTTGGCGTAAGTGGACGAACGCTGCGAAAGTTGCCTCTGCTGGCCCATGCCCAGTACACCAGTAGCGCTGCCTTCGAGTTGGATCAGAAAATCAGTCTGGCGGACTTTCTGGACGCCATGCTGGGCGCCTTGGAGCAGCACGTGGCCGATCAGCGCCTGCTGAAGCTGGAGTCCATGGAGGAGCTCTAAATTTCCTACCTACTCTAAGTCCATCGAATGCGTTACTTTGTAAACTTCAATTTTGCTGCTATGAAAAACAATCCCCATTCTGTTTGCTGCCTCGTTTCATTTGCACACGACACAGAGATTTTCCCATTTCTTTATCCAGCTTTTGATGTGAAAATCAAGCGTGAAATCTTGTTATTTGCTTGCAAGCCCCTACATCCACTGCCCTTTTCCCACCCCTCCCCGCACATCGATATGCAATCTCAGCACTTTTGCCTTGCCTGTCCTTCACAATCGAGTGCTGGAGTCCTCTCGAGTCCGGCACACATCGAAGCTATTGGCAGAAGGAAGGGGCTAGCTGGGTGGCCAAGGACACCAAGTTATTGCAGGACCAAGTGACGACTAATCAAATTTTTTGACGATTTGATTCTGTGTTGATGCTGCCTGTTGATCCGTATCATCCCTTTTAAAGCCACTCAGTCAATCGCAGAAGATGCATTAGCTTAGCTGGAAAATATGCGGATCTCAAGGGGTGAGTGCAATTCAAACAGACTGTTTGGGCCATTAAAATCTTGTATTTCGTTGGAAAAGGTTTATTAGTTCGTTGGATTCTCGAAATAAAAATATAAATATTTATTATCATTTAAAATTTATATTTATATTTAAGTCACCTACTTTTAAAAACACCAAGTTCTTCAGAAAATATGACTTCCCAAACATTCTTAAATGTTTTCCTGGAAAAACCCTGTTAATACATCGAATATTTATTTAAATTGATATAAGTAAATACGCACACTGTCCTTAAAGTGGTGTTGTTGTTGGGTGGCTTTAATTAAATCAGGACAAATACCCACCATCATTCGCTCATTGGATTTGCGCAATGGAGCAAGGAGTTGGGAGTCAGGGGTCTGGGGGACAGGTGGTGGCAATAAACCCAAGGACAGTAAAAATAGACAAGTAGGGGCGCCATCGAATTATGTGAACGAATAGCTGCAGGGCTAATAAAATGTAGATGTGTTCCCCGGAATGGGGAAGTGCGATAAAACAGATTCCTGTTGATGAAAATGTGATGCCATGCTCATGTGTGATTCCGCCCATTGTCCTCCTGCCCGGGCATATAAAATATACGGGGTTTATTAGGCACTCGGTTACGGAATCACATCAGTTTCTAAATGGGCAGCAGGAAAAATAACCTGAAAAGCACTATTTTAAGAGTTAGGAAAGCTTTCTTTATGCTTATACCCATCACAAATATTCTGAAAATATTCTTTTATTAATTATTGTTTTTTTAATGATTAATTAAGTTGAGGAGGAACACATTTTAATCGAGCTAGTTAATATACATCCAAGATAGAGGGACACGTATCCTTGAAGCGAGAAGAGTTTCCAACTCATCTGGCATTCGGTTGTTGATTTTTACAGTCTATGGTAGAACGCGTTGTTTGTCTGTTTCAGTCGTGTGTTACAAGTATTATTTATTGTTTAACGTTTTATTTCAGCAGCAAGGACTAGGATTCCAGTGAGTTTAGCATGGTCCCGTTTTCTCTCCGTTTGCTGGTTTTGTCTGTACCAACAATTGAATGCAAGTACAAAGAGGTAAACAAACATCCAAAATCATTACGATTCCACGCTGAAGGATATAAGCAGTCTGGAAATATAAAGGATTTCGAATTGAAGGTAAATTTAAATTAATTTTTTAAAATATATTTTCTTGACTAGAAAAGTAGGTAGATAAAAATGTTTTTATTTAGCGGGACAGCAGTAAAAATCTTAAGTTTTCAGCTTAATCAAAAAACTTATTTCAAGATTTTAATGAATACAGTAAAATTATAAAGCGATATTGAACCTAACCCATCTTTGTGTGTATATAAAATTCAAAATAAATATGTAATATTTTTCTGTCGATTGCGGTACCCAAAAGTTCTGCCCCATGTAGCATCCTTTTGGAGCCCCCGGAATTCCCGGAAGTGCCCCCCTGCACAATCATGCAGTTGCATGGAGAATTGAACCATTGATGGTTACGTTTATTTATGTTTTCCCTGCTCTGTGTGTGTGTGTGTGTGTGTGTGTGTGCGAAGCCTGTAAGCAGCATTTTGCAATTGCATTTCAGCAATATGGAAAATTCCCATTGTTATCCAATGCGACTGCTGCCGATATTGTTGTTGCTCCTGTTATTGTTGCTTGGGAGCAATTGTTTCTTGTTTATTGTTTGGATTTGTAAGCTTACCGTTTTGCGGCGTTAAGAAATTTAAATTTCCATCCAAGCAGCAGTAAATGCTTTAATATTGGCCCAAGCTCTGTTCGAAATTGGAAAACTAAAAACGGAAGCATTTGCTTATTTACATTCACACAAAATACCTGAGCTTACAATGGGATTGAGAATTTGTGATTGCTCAAAGTCTGGATTAATATTTCATTCGGGCTTAAATTGCTGTTTGTAAGGCAATTAATTCTAGTCAGAATATTTGTAAAGTAAAGAAAATGGGTTCTATATTGGGTTCCTGTCCGACAAGCAAATAAACTTTTAATTAACCTCTCCAATTTGTTAGTTAATTATTTAGCTTAGGTTTCCATACCTAGGACGTAATCTCAATGCACAAAATTATTTTTCATAATAATTTAAAGTTTACCACAACGTCTACATAAAAAAAACGAAATCAATTTACACAGAAATTATTGGTGGCAATTTAATTGCATAAAAGCTAATTAAAACTATGAAAATGTTATGAAAGTTCAACATAACTTAATTTAAGCTTTAAATGTCAGTTTTATTTTAATTAATTTTTTAATTACTTGTTACCTTTTCGACTTTATTGTTATTTAAATAGATTAATCAGAAAATATCACGTTCTGTATCTCTTAAATTGGGGTCTTATAACGCCAAACTTCCATGCAGTTTAGATTTAATTTAAATTTTTGCGGTGGGCTCTGGCGCCAGACGACGTCGATATCGCGTAGCAATATGCAAACCCCTCTTTTGCCCACAGAGAGCAGCCGTTGCAAAAATATTCGCGGGTAAAGGAAACCCAAAATTGTTTAGTTATTGAAAAAGGGTCGTTAATTGTTTATCTTTGGCCAAGAATTTTCTTTGCCAACTTTCGGCCAAAATAAATAGGGAAATATGGCGAAAAAGCACGAGCAGCCGCACAATATCCGAAAATGGCTAGCAACCAGATAGTCCTAAATTTAATTTCAGCAGCCACCGACACGCGGTTCAAATATTTTCAAAGTTCACTTCTATGCAAAAAGAGCGTAGAGAAGGGAGTTTGGATACCATGGCAGGGAGTCAGAAAATGGATTGTAAACAGACTCGACACTCTCAGTTCACAACAAGTACATAACTTCAGTATTAGATGCTCGGTTCCTCTTTTCAATCTATGACAACCATCGTCAACTAAACTAAGTCAACCCGAGGAATATGCACTACAGCACGCACGAAGGGAATGTTCTCAGAACGTGCAGGAATATAAATCGGTAGATTTGTAAATGAAAATGTTAAGCTTGAAAAATGAATAATGTTAAGTAGGTATTGGAAAGTGCATTTTTAGATATCTTTGCTTTTTTCGTGTCTTAAACCTGACTTTTTGCTATATTTCGAAAACAATACGATCTCAAAATCAGGTTTCTTAAATTTTTGAAGTCATTAAAACCACTATCAGTTATGTTTCCAAACTAAAGCTATAAAACTTGACTTAAATTTGCGAATTTATAACTGGGAACTAGTTAAACTCGCGTTCACATTTGTATGGCGGCGTTTCTGTGTGTGTTATTTATGCTCAGAACGTGACTGGAAATATGAAATGCAGCAAATGTGTTTACTTAAATGAAGTGAGTGAAAATTGACAAATACACACAGAGGCACACCCGCAAGACGGCTAAAATGCATTGCAAGGGCGGCTGGCAAAGGAGGCGTGGCGGGGTCACATCCGACTAGCGAGCTTAGGGCACATGAGAAATACGCCAAAAATGGCAATGACGCTAATCCCTTGGCGGGAGCAACTCTCACACATACGCGTGCACAAGGACAGTGGGCACTCGTGCAAATGTGATTTCTTCAATTCGATTTATCAAAAAAGGTGACTCAAAAATGCATATTTATTAATCTATAAAGATTGAAAGATTTTAAGGTTTATTAAACAACTAAAAATAAGTAAGTACTTTTTTCCATTTAAATTTGAAGTCTTACCATTTGTAAGAAAGGTGACCCAGAATTGCATTTTAAGTCCTATTTGATTCCCATTTTTCCACCTTAAACAGTTTGTGGATATTCATAGTCTATAAACAGGAACACTTGGTTGATATTATAGTTTGTTAAACTTCTAAAAGCTAGTAGATCACACATTTTCATTTAAATTTTTAAGAAAGGTGACCCCAAATTATATTTGAAGACTGCATAACTTGGCTGATTTGATTCCTATTTTAAAGTTTTTACCCTCTTATAATTTGTTGTGCAAATCTTTATTACCTTTATTTTATTTACTATCTTAGTTCCCCCCTTTTTTTGGTTTTTCAATTCACGAGGACCCACTGTGCCGCACAACTGAACTCACACACACTGTGCGGAAATATGTCAAATTCAATAACAGCCAAAGTGACGTGCTTCCTGATCCGCACCCCTTGAAGCCCCCTGTCCGGGATAAATCTGATGAAGAAGAAGGAGCAGCAACTATGGCGCCAAACTCTGGACAATGGTAGCCAACTCTATTCCCCTTCAGACCCCAGTCTCCTCCAGTCCTGCAGCATCCCCATTCTCCATTCTACTGGCCTTATAAAAATGTACGATTTCTCTTCATTTGATGAAACGAAATACAATTTCTCAACGAGCAACGCAACTGAACGCAAAAAAGTTGGTTGCAATTGCAATTTTCTTGCCAAATCAGCGCACGCTGCTTGGTATATTGACATTTTTAAAAGCCAATATTTCTCCGACTCGCAGACCCATTGGGTTTCTTTTTCGCGTAGGAGAAACACACACAGAGTACGTCCAAATTAATTTATTTGACTTCGGCGATGTATAAATATAAATTGAATGAGGCCCACACAAACAGGGTAACGAGTATGCACTTCCAGAGTAAAAACTAGTGCCAGTGGAAGGAAGTTTAAGTATAACCAAAGGCGCTCTTCAATTTAAAATACGTTTTCTGATGGGGAGTTATTTTTACGAACTTATATTTCTTGCTTATAAAAATGTTAAGATATATTTAAGTATGTTGAATCAGTCACTTATTTTCCCCTCTAATTGGCTAAGGTGGTTTGGTCAATCCACCTTTCTTCGTACTGCAATTGGTGTCCCTGCAATTACACTGATTAATGGCGGTTTGGAACCCACTAAGAATGCCTGCGGTTTACCACCCATTCAGTTCTCTTTTTAAATAGGAATGAGGAACCAGTGAACTGGGAATGACAGTCGAAAGGAAACTTTTTGCTCGCTCAACTTGGGCAAGTGAAAACTGCAAACGCAAATGAAATTAGTCGAAACTATTTGGGCATTTCCGTGGCAATGAGCCGGCCATCCACTCCCTGCCAATTTCCATAGGCATCGACATTCGGTTCTGCATCCGCATCCTCAGCCGATTCTAAATTCACACTGGCAAAGTCAAGTTCGTGACGCGCGTTATTTCTAATTATATTGGGGAGGGCCCTAAAGACCACGCCTAACCTTTGCACTCGAAAAAATATTGCAGTTTATTTATATTGTTAAAAAAAAAAACTATATGAAGTGTTTTTACTAAAAATAATATTTTTATACCCGTTACTCGTAGAGTAAAAGGGTATACTAGATTCGTGCAAAAGTATGTAACAGCTAGAAGGAAGCGTTTCCGACCCCATAAAGTATATATATTCTTGATCAGGGTCACTAGCCGAGTCGATCTAGCCATGTCCGTCTGTCCGTCTGTCCGTCTGTATGAACGCTGAGATCTCAGAAACTACAAAAGCTAGAAGGTTGAGATTTCCCACACATATTCTTTGGCTTCCTACGCAGCGCAAGTTTATTTTAGCCGAGCGCCACACCCCCTCTAACGCCCACAATCGCCCACTAACGATTTTAAAATGGGTCCTGCGCCCACATCTTTAAAGATTTCCGAGAAGTATAAATGCAATTTTGTTGTGTATATTTATACCTATCGAAATGTAGAAGACATTTTTCAAATCGGACCATTCATTAAAAAGTTATACGCAATCAAAAATTATATATCTATCTCCCTCGCACTCCCTTTAGCTGAGTAACGATTATTAGTCGGGACACCAACCCGACACAGCGTTCGCACTCCCTTTAGCTGAGTGACGGGTATTAGATAGTCGGGACAACAACCCGACTATAGCGTTCTCTCTTGTTATTTTTAAAGCCCAGCAAATTAAGCACTTAACTAATTTTCTACTTTGATAAATTTTGCAATTATATGTCACACATTTTTTTCCTGTTTAGATCCCATCCTCTGCAGACTGAGCCCAATTTGATTTCCATTTGGTCATGAGCCGACTTCTTTTCCTTGCTCGTTTTTAGTAATTTTAATTGAAAAAATTCTTCAATTTTGCCATCCATCTGACTGGCAGGTTGGTCCCGTCCTGGCCCGTTCTCATCTATCAGCCGACAGCCGTAGAAATGTAATTAGCCTGGCCCTCTAAGCCCCAACCCCGGAAATCCACGGACTGTTGTCTGTTTGTGTCAACTTTTCAATTAAATATTCATAAAAAATGAAATTTGCCAGCCACTTCGCTGGGCGGAAAGATATTTCGAAATTACTTTTAAGTGCATCAGTGCCTAAATGGATAATCACACGATTGATTTTAAACAGGGCTGGTTAGTAAAGATGTCTAAAAAAAGTTAGTAAAAATTGGTGTTTCAAAAAATCACAAGCCACTACACTATTTACTAAACTATATCATTCATTTCTTCTGATTAAATGAATGTAGTGAATTTTTGATAACAAATTCTTGTTAATTGAATTAGGTTTTCTAATTCTGGGTTTTCTAATTGATAAACTATTAATTCATTAACCCACTTTTGCTCTTTTTGCTTTGCATCCCTGATAGTGGTAGCCTCCTAGCAAGTTCAAGCACAGGTAGGATTGGGGAATCTTTAATTAAATTGGTCACGAGGTGGGAATTGGTGATTTTTGGAGAGAAAGAGACTGGTGGAGTCTGGCATCTGGAATTGGCCCTTTGTGCAAACGAAATGGCGATAATTAATCATTGCTACTGCGGTTAGTTGACCGCCCTTCGATTTGTTCCGTGACCTGCGATTCGCGCTAATCATTTCAGCTACTACTTTAATTAAAAACCACAACTCTGTGCGGCAACTGGCGTAAGTTATTGGCCAGCGATGATTTGCCCCTTTTGTCCACACAATGTCACTGCCACATGATGTTGGCTCTTAAATTGTGGCCATAATCACAAAAGGCATCTACCTCAGGTGCTATACATTGTGCGCAAAAGAGCAAAGAATTTGTAGGATAGTTGTAGGAGCTGTAAGAAATTAAAAACTCACAATTAAATGTGAGTGAAAACGAATTCATTTAAACTTACATCCGATACGGTGACCAGTGAGACATTGAGGAATATTGTTGCCTTCAGGCGACTGGGTCGTTGGGCCCTCTTGACAATCAGAACTAGCATTTTGCGGTAACGTAAGTCAGCATGGAACCAGTCGTGGTTGTAGACCGCTTGACCAATATCTTCACTCTGAAATTAAATTAATTATTTATTTACTTACGATTTTAGTAATGTTTACAAAACCCAAATTTATAGCACTTGCAGAGAGGTTCATCGGATATACTATTTAGAACAGGAGATAAATTTCTGGTGACTTTAAATTAACTAATATGTGTACAAAATATAATCATATTCTCACCGTTATAAATGGTTTATTTCGTTGTGAACAAATTGAATTCGAAAACTAAAAAATTAATTTTTATATTTAGGCGTTGCATTTCCTTGTTTCCCTAAAAATTACTCATTCGCCACGTATGGCAGTTCCAATTTAGTCGAACAAAATCTTTTTCCCATTTAAGCCTTGTCAAAATATGAATTTGGTTGGAATAATTGGTCTTAGAAAGGAAGAGAAAAAAAGTTTTGCTTAAAATCTACAACCCGTAACGAAAATAACTTTTCAATCGAATGCAACAGTGCGTATGAGTGATACCCTTGAAGGCAAATCGTAAACCATATATATATTTTTTTTAATTTTCTTTTTTTTTTTTGCACCGCATTGTAAGTAAGGAAATATATTTTATATATATTCTATATTTTTCCTAAACCGATAAAATATTTCATAAAATATTACCACTAATATCAAACTCACCGCATCGATGAGCCGCTGGGCGTGTGTGGCTATCATGAAGACCTGCACCATGGCGCAAAAGAGAAAGAGGACGAGCATCACCAGGTTGTCGATCTTGCCACCGATGGTCATCTGGAAACCCACGAAGCAGATGATGAAGGACGAGGACACGAAGTTGCACAGCAGCGAGACGCCGAAGATCTCGTTGATGTTCTGACACAATACCAATAACCTCTGATGATAGGCCACCACAGCCTGGAGAAACTCCATGTCCCGCTTGGGTGACACGACTCCCGCCACATGCCCCTCAATGTGTCCCGAAAGGCGGATGAAGTGCATCACCACCAGAGTGACCAGGGCGCACATCAGCATATCCGCTGCCAGCTGACCAGAGAGACACGCCTGCCCGGCCAAATTCTGCGAGACATACATCAAATAGTAGCTAGATCCAGTGCTCCAGTTCCAGGGCACCCAGCAATAGTAGGGCAGCATCCTCTCGAATTTACGTATTCCCAGCCACAAGTCACAAATCAGATAGTAGACGGCCCAATAGAGGTTGTAGGTCCAGATCAGCACCAAGTGCATGCCAAAATAGAACTTGCTATATCGGCTATAGCCACTCAGGTGGTACTTTACATTATAGGGCGACTGCTGATCCAAGCGCACCGGGTGCAAATGCTCCAGTTCGTTCACCACTTGCGTGAGTCTCTTCCGCTGACGCCAAATGTGCCAGATCTTCAGATCCCCAACGACCACAAAACCAATGAAGGATAGATTCATGGTGGCCTCCAGGAAGTTGCTACCCCTGCCGATCGCCAGGAATACGTAGATCAGTTCCGAGATGAGCACTGCATTCAGGTTCAGCATCTGACCCACGAACATCCAGTGGAGCAATTGCTCCTTCCTTTTGCCACTGTCCTTGTGATCGTAGGCCAGCATTCCAATCGACAGATAGAACACATTGGCATACTTCAGAAAGCTGTCCAGTGGAATGGGTTTCGCTCCTTCTGGCTCCTGAGTTCTGAGCTCCTTCTTCGGTGCCATCTTGAAATTGTCCAATTTTCCACTACGTTGGACCTATATATATAGATCCCAAAATTAATGCTCAACCCACAACCCTGCGATATCGATGATTTAATAATTTACTATTGCCACACACACTGGACAATTGGCACGCCCACTTGATTAGCATGTACACGGCGAGCATCTCTCAATTAGGGCGTTGTGAACCCGTCAGTTGGTCGTCCTGGGGCGTGGTTAATTGCCCCTAACTCGAAATCGATGACTCCCACGATTAAGTGGCTCCAAGTTGCTCACAAATGTCTGCGATTAGTTCGACCCCGGGTGAGCATTTGAATGGACAAATGTCTTGACATTAAGGTGCCTCAAATTGGACTTCTAAGTACCAGGCAAATTCCTTATATAACTACATATCAAATAATAAATTATTATAGATTTTTAAAATATATTTTAATTGTAATTGAATACTTTTTTATATTTCTATTAGATTTTTATAACTTACGAAGTTTTTATAAATCCATTTAAATTCCTTTACTTATTTGTAGTATTTTCCTTTCATCTGTAAAGATTTTCTTTGTGCTTTTGAACGTTGGTTGTTGATGTGTTGTTTTCTGTTCGGATATCTCAAAGTATTTGGAGATCCATTTATGTGTTTTTTATGGCCTGCACTGCTTTTGTTTTGTCCTTGTTTTTGCTCCTTGACACACTTGCATGGATGAGAGTGTGTCGGTGACATGAGTCCTTGGTTTTTGCCTATTTCCCGTTTGCACACATCCAGTTGGCCAGTTGCAATGTATTCGGATTCGGATTCCCAGTTCTTCTGGGCAGATGTCACCCAGTTTATGTCTGGATCAACTGTTTTGCTGCCTTCGAGTTATGCAGAATTTGCTTTCTTTTCACTTGCAAGTTTATTCGCTCGTTTGTTTTAATGCAAAAAGTCCTGTCCCAGGAATGTTGCAATTAAATTCGATTCAGGGAGGCCGAGAGAGATGACGACAGGACAGCCCAACGAATCCTTTTTTATCCCATTTCTGAATCTGAATCGGAATCAGAATCTCACTCTGACTAACTGACCTCATTTGCGTATCGCATTCCTAATGAAATTTACATGACTATTTCGCCGCAGCAATGTTAATGAAGAGCATTTATACACAGCTGTCTGCATACATGTGTGTGTATTTTGCCATGTGAGATTTATCCTCAAATGCAATTAGCATTTTAAATTTATCTCATGCAGCGCACTATTTTTCACTTCTTAATGGCATTTGTAATGTTAAACCAAAATTAATTTAATAAATTGTTGCTGCAGCCCTTAGCGTCTGTCAGCGTTATGTAATTTTAATGCATTTCTATTTGCCACTTTAAGTTTTTGCGGCGGCAGTGCGACTACTGTTTATGCATAGAAAAACTGATCGCAATAATTGCAAAAAAAAATGTGGTTACATAAGTTTTTATTGATTTCAATTATTTTATTTTAGTTATTGTCGACGATTGTATAAAAAGGTTTTGCGTGCAAAAGTAATGGAACGAAACTAAATTGACAGCGAACATTATTTTAGATTGTGAAAAAATTGGGTATACAAAAATTTTTATATTTATTTAAAGGTGAAAAAACCAGGGCAAAGTCGGTCGATTACCAGTATTATGAAAACTTTTATATTATTATTGCACAAACAAGCTAAAATAACACACTTTGAAATGCACTTTATGATTATGAGCTTAGTTATTAGCAAAACGCTGGCTCACTTTTGGAGGGAAACAGCTTTCGCTTTTTCGGCAGCTCGTTTTCCAGCTAATACTTATGCAGATTAATCTGCATACATATGGCATACATATGTATGCCTCAGCGCCCCTTGGCTGTGGAACAAGGTCCTTGAGTTCCCATTGTAGCCTGCATTTTGGGGCCGACCCCTTTGGACGGGTTTATCTATGGCGAGGGCCAGAGACAAAAAAGGGGTCGGTGTGCCTATTTCCACTCCGCTTTGCTTTCCCTTTTGCCCAGACCCCAGTAAACAAAGCAATTATGTGTATATGTGCAACTTGCATATCATACGATATGCACACTTGTGGTTAAAGTAAAAGTTCTATATTAATATATAACAACCAATAAATATATTATTATATCGGGAAAATGTATATCATATATCCGCAATTATAATCTTGAAAAATTCCAGATGTTCTGAAAAATACATTTTCTCTGCCAGTTTTTTGACCTCGAGTGTATATGCATATACATTGAGTATAAACATTTTCATTTATTTTCGTGTGTGTTTGCTGGAAGCCCTCGTTGTTGGTTAGTTTGTTGCAATGTTGCATATTATCAAAAACATTTGTAGCAGGAAAACAGAGCGCCGGATGAGTTTGAGTTGGTCGAAGGGCTGCATTTTTTTTTTTGGGTTTTGATCGGGGGGAAATGAGGGGAGTCCCTGTGCATAGGTACATACATATATATTTTGGCTTCTGGCGTTTTTGAATGTTTGCCAAATGTTGTTGGCTTTGGCGTAATTGTTACACCAACACTGAAATGTGCAATGATAAGGCCGCGATGTGTTTTTTTTTTACCATCGCCATGCTGTTTTTTCCACCCTATATTTCTATTATTTTTTCGACTAGCTGCCATTGCCCTTTGCTGGCAGTGTGCCACATTCCATGGCAGGGCACACATGCTAGGGGTGTCCCTTGCCCCTCCACGTGGCGTCCATAATAAACCTAATTTGAGATGTTGCGAAATATAAACTTAAAGATAGCAGAACTTTTTGAAGGAATTTTATTTTAAATATTAAATTTTAAAACAGCAAATCTTACAAAAAGATCTTCATAATAAACAGCATTTTGGTATCCAAATTATTTGATTGACCATTTCGCGGAAGAAGCATGATACTAAAAGTTTCCTCCAACTATGAATATTTAACATCCCTTTTGTTTCCATCTTGATATTCTTTGGCAAGGACCTGCAACACCTTGTGTGATTTAATAATCCCCACGTGGGCACGCCCCAAACAAGTTCCTCCATATTTCAACCCATTCAGCTGCCTTCAGTTCTACAAACTTTTTTTTTTCACAGACGGAAAAAAACTTTCTGGCTCCCAGTTTATTGGGCTTTTACGTGGGCGAAAGAGCTTTCACGTCTGAGGGTTAAACTCAATTTTGAATGCATTTTTCTGGTATTTAACTAATTTGGTTAATATTTCGCCAACGCGGTCTGAATTCGACTGTGCGTGTAAATTGCCAAGGGGGAAGTAAGTGGAGGGGTGGATGTGTTGGGGGTAAGACGTCAGCCAGCTGTCGAATCCTTACAATGTTTGTCCTTGGCACACACGAAGACATATCATATAGACGAAACGGATGACTTTGGAGTGTGTGTTTTTGAGCTTTGTTTTGTTTTGATTAACGGCAAATCAAATCAAACGAGATAATGAGTCGGAATGAAATTACTTATGTGTGCACCCAATGAGCCGTGCAGTCGGGCATGCAAAAGATTAATACTTTAATGGCTTTAATTATTTTCCCATCAAATTAAGCACACATTGCTCATACGCTCCGTGTCACCGTATTTCATCCAATGTCTGTATTTTGAGTGTATTTTTTGTTCAACTCATAGCCCAAAGCCATGCAAATTCAGTGTGAACTTGTCTAATACCCATATATTGGGGACAGCAACAGCAACAACAACAACAAGACCATTAGTAGCATTATTAATAATCATAACAAATGCTCACCATGACCCAAATTTGTGCATGGACATGCTCTCTATATTGCAGCTTCTCCCTCGAGAGACGAACAGCAAATTATTGTTTAAATATTAAACAACCACACACACATACACGCAGGCTGTAGAATGCATTTTGAGGGGCAAATACAATGGGTAGATAAACAAAGCCCGTCGTCTGACTGTGGGCCAAATTTGCATAAATTAAAGAACACCAAACTTGTGCCAGACACATACAATACGGCCTTTCATGGAATACAATCAGGAATTTCGGGTTTGATTCAAACAATCGACCTAAATTACCCATATGCAGACAAATAACCGAAATGACAAATAAACATTTATTATTATAACAGCTACTTATTTATCCTTAATCATAAGTTTTTAGTATAGGAGTTTCCTTATGGTAATGTATTCTGAATTTACATAGCAAGAAAAATAATATTTTGGTTTGAATTTATGCAATAAATCCCATATCAAAAAATCACTTTAAATTTATATGCACCTGCTATATAACCGGTGTATGAATATTTATATATTTGTGCTTGAGCAGCCATGCAAATTAATAATAACTCTATGGTATGCACATAATCATCATTATTGTCTGGCTCATTTGACAGCAATGTCAATTTCAGTTTAACTCGATATGATATCACCCTACCATTTATCCCAAAAGATTTACCGCACCACCCATGTCTGCCATTTATAAGGATACATATATATTTATATATATATAGACAACTTATATGGATGCATACATATATATTTGTCACAGCTTGACTTCAATAGCAAAATTGGCTGCACTTGCGACAAGAGGCAACCTTTTTGTAAATATTTCATTCTGGTTTTATTGGTCTGTGGTCAGCTCGTTTCTGAGGTTACAAAGTTAATGAATTGCATTTTGATATGTGTTGTGGACAACCACCTCCATTTCCCATCTTTTCCTTCTTTTTCCGATGCCTTGGGCTGTCTTTTGGACTTAATAATCTTTAAAGCGGAAGCCTCGCCAGAAAATCGAATGTAGATTAAATTAAATCTTGGGTTGGAAGTTCCTCCCACATCTTCAGGGGGGTTGGGATTGGGGGTATAAAGGAGTCAGATGACGCACACGAAAGGACACACCTGCACATTGCGATAAGCAGAGGGAAAATTCGCATTCGACTGGTGTCCCCGTGGCGTCGATGGGGATATTCAGCTTGAACTCGATTTCATGCATTTGTCATAATTGGCAACGCAGTGTGCTTCCTCCACTTCCTATTTCCCGATCCCCCAACCATCCCCTAAAAACTACCCACACACGCGTACTAATCGCATCAAGGGCTCCTTTGCCGAGTTGCATTAAAGTTACATTTTAGCTAGCCCATGTTACATGCCTTTCCTGGTGCACTTTACTGCATGCGCTGGGAAAAAGTATGTAATATATTTGGTTCATTATGGTTTTGCAAATAAATAAGTATTAATTAAAAATTAATAAATATTAAAGAGAGTTCTTATGACTTTAGCTTTCACTACGCCTTATTGGAATTTGTAAAATAGAAACCAAAAAGGTTTTTTTTCGGGTGCATCTTGAACTCCTTTTTTCAAGACGGAACTTTGAGCTCCTTCAGGTTCGCCTTGCGTTTCTGCTCTTGTCACGTTGGCGAGTAGTTTCTCAATTTCGCGCATCGTCATATGTTTGCCAATGTAAGCGCCACGTGCGTCCTGCCAGAGTCCTTGTTGCGTCCTCTTCTTCGTTCCGCCTTCTCCGTTCTTCTTTCTTCACTATTCCATATTCCTTGGAGCCTTCCTCCTGGTGTGTTTGTCATCGGCAGACCGCATTTTTAATATGCGCATAAATTGGCTGACATTGATGGATCCTAATAGAGTTGCAGTTGCCACAATGTCGCAAGCAGCGGTGGCAACACAACCGGCAACTAAAGAGTCTACAAAAAAGAAATATTAAATTTCATTGCTGCTAGTAAGTCATTGGAAATATTATTGCTATTTGGTAAGCATCTTGTTAGGGCTTTTATAAATTTGAACTTTTACAAATAATGTAGTTTAAACGTGATTTAAATTAATCTTCTTAGAACTAGCTATGCCTATCAATTTTTTTCTCATCCATTTAAGTTTGTCCTATCTATTGTGCATATCGACCGGGTCAAAGGTTTTCCTGTAAGCCCTCTCTCATTGCTTTATGCTACCCAAGACGCTGATTACCATTCGATTGCACTCATTATCCCCTCAGACAGTCCAGTCCTTTGCAGCAGTATCCGTTTCATCGACCGCCTTTGTAAACGGCCTGTGATGAAAGTAATTAATTATGGTCCGAGTAACCTTCGCCCCCTGTTCAATGCACTGGCCACAATCACAGACGGCCGGGTCAAAGGTTGAAGTGCGTTTCCGTTACCTTTGAATCTCTCTGCCGAACCATTTGCATAATAAAACTTCTCTCAAACGAGATGCGAGAAAAGTAAATTGTAATTGAGTGTTAAAACATGTGTACCGACTGTGGGCCAGATAAATACTCATGCATGCATGTTTAAAGGGGCATGGCCACTTACCTTAAATCATAATCATCATTGAAGATGAAATGAAGACGAATAAGCTGTGTAAAAGTGGGTCCGGGTTGTTCTTAAATTTTCTTTTAATGTGCCACGCGTTGAGGGTTTTGTCCTTAGCTTGGTTTTTCCGCAACGAGTCTGAGATTGCTAAGCGGCTTTGTCGCGCTCTATGGACATTAGGGTGGACCAAATATATTTCTTTTTTTTTCAAGAAGTATTCTATATAAAATATATATATTTGTATAATATTGCTTTTTTATTTTCATTTAAGAAAATCTTTAAAAATTGTATCTATATAAATTAAGAACTAAATACTTAAAAAAAAAATTTTATTTTATGGGGTTTAACATAACTTACATAAAAGAAGTATAAATATATACATTTTTATAATAATATTTCCATTTTTAAAATTCTATTCCAAATTTTAGTTATACAAAATAAGAACCAAGTAATCTTTAAATCAAGGATTTCTAAATAAATTTGTTTAAAATTTGTTCGTCCTATTTGAGAAGTCCTTTAAATACCATGTCCCATAATGTCCACCCTAAAGACGAAAAACATACTCGTTGGCTGGGAGGTCTAGGCCTGCTGGCAAAACTTTGTCCCGCACATATTTAAAGCAATGAATACATTTTTTCGCCCTGCACTCTCTGATGGAAGAGTGGGTGGGGATGGTGGGCAGGGTGTTTCTGAGGAGGCTCTTTATAGGGACTGGGGTGGGTGGTGTGTCATAGTGGGTGGCTGACGACGCCTATCAATGTGTGCCGCGTCCCAGGCGAAACATTTCGAGCGTAAATTGTAAACTTTTGATTGGATTGTGCAGCAAGTGGCATGTGCGGTTGCGTTTTCGGGCGACGTTTACGCGGCGTATACGCAACGTGAGTTAAATTATTGGAAAAAATCAGCAGCCAGCGGCATCGCCCTGTCGCAACTCATTAAAAACTTTTCCTTTTACAAACAGTGTCTCGATTTGTTTCTGCTCAGCTCACCTGCCTGGCAATCTTGGTGTCTGGCCTGCACCTGTGCGAATCAGCTGTTAACAGGGTAAAATTATTAACAATATTTGCATAATCGAAAGTGATACTTTTTCGCATCAACTAATAAATAAACTTTCTGCGTGAGCTTATTGCATAATTTTAAACGCATTAGAATAGGGGAAACATTTTACAAAATGATATACATTCTCTTGAATACATTTTTGCTTTTAGTAAATTATTGGTTTTATGTTAAAGTTCCTAGCAATGAGTACTTCTCAGTCTGTATCACAGAGACCCCGATTAATTAAGTAATCGCCAACCCAGAAAGAGACCGACATTCATAAGTGATGGCTGAGCTATCCTCGAAAAATCCCGAACCCCGCCGCAACTGACAGCTGTCTGTCAACCGGGCCAAAACGCAAAATCAATCAACGTTCGCCGCCAGCGCAAAGTTGTCTATGAAAACGCATTTTCATTATGAGGTTGCCGCCGCTTTTTCGGTTTTTTCCGTTCCACTGGCGAGATAGCGCCATGTTGCTTATAAAACTTTTGCCAACAATATCTTTTTGCGGCTGTCATATATCTTCGCTGTGTTTTCCGACTCGAACTTACTTTGGCCTTGTTTTGTGGCTTTGTTTCGCTGTTTATTGGGTTTTAATCTGACCCCCTCTCTTACGAAGACCCTCCTCGGACTGGGCGCCTGTTTTCCTTGGTTTGGCCTTATCAAAAATCAATTTGTAGAACATTCACTTGAACTAGTAGAGCAGAACAAAAAAATTTGCTTCTGATTTAATGGAGGGTCCTGTGGAACAAGAGAAGGAGGAGTTTTTGGGGAGAGTGTGATGGCGGTAAGCGACAAATTTATGCAATAAAATAAATGCGAATTGTGTACACATTTGTGTAAACTTTTCCATTTGGCCAGCCGACAGACGGACAGGAAGTTTAATTTGACATCTGTGTGTGCGAGTGTGAAAACGGCAGTGTGTGTGTGTGCGTGATGATTTTGCAACTATTTATGGAAAGTTCAACAACAAATGCAGCACAAAAAGTACAATCTGCATGCGAAAAGCCAAACAAAATGATTTTCTAATTTCCACATGCCATAAAAAACAGTTGCAGAATGCGATACTGAAAGGGAAAAAGCAGAACTAGTGAGTGAGTGGAAATCGTCATTTGAAATTTACAAGCCAACCCGAACAAAATGTGCAAAATAACTGCTGAGAGAGATGCAACCGACGAGTATCGCAAAAAGGTATACCAGAACCATATGGAAATTTCCTACGGCCTTTGCAAACAAACGACTGAATTTAAGCTTTAAACCTCGTTTTGGCTCTGGATAAAAGTTTGCTGTTGGAAAAAGCGTAGAAAATCCAAATATTGTATTTTCTATTTAAATATTTTCCGATTTTCATTTTATTTAGTGTAAAGTAAATATGACTAACGTATAATATTATTTTATCTTATATTTTTCCACTTTACTCGAATGCTTTCATATTAAATTTTGCAATTTAAATGTTTTGGATTTAATTTTATAATTTTAGTTTATCATTTTAGTACCAAATAATATTTTAATTATTTCAACTAAGAGAGTATTTAATTGTCTCCATGTTGGATCGAATTTGCATGATCACTTTATGGTAAACAAGTAGTTGCTTAGCCAAAGAACAAACAATGGGCGACGCAAATTTTCGGTACTAAAATTTATTTTGGAATTTCACTCCTTTTCTCGCCATTGCCATAAACAAGAATGGATGGGACAGAAAGCGAGTAAAAGTCAGGACAACGATTGAAGCCAGTTGCTTGCTGAGCACGCGAGCATAATTCCGCCGGAAACGGATGTTGGTTGCTGTCGACATGAAGTCCTGTGTTGTTGGCGACGGCAAGTGCCAATGAAGCGGCCTTGTACCATTTGGAGACCTGAAATTAATTCTCTGATATCGAGAATATCTCCGATAAAACGTAAAAGTTAGTAGAAATTGGATCATGATAGCTATGCAAATGTATCCGTTTCACTGCATCATTTAAATGCAGAGATGAGCACTTTAAAACGGCCCACAAATTACCAAAAGGCTGGAAGAGCGATGGCGGCAGGAGCCTGAAAGTCTGCAACAAATGTTTTTGGGGCTTACTTGAATGCACACACACACTCGTGCAACACTCAAACACAAGCGTACACATCCACCCACACATGCAAACATAGACGTAGAATTGAGGACAGTGCCACGAAACAACAATATTGACAGAGACAATGGCATAATGCATGCAGATGCTGTGTTGCATGCGAGTGACTGTGGCTCCTGTATTCACATACAATCGCGGTCAAGACAGGAGGATTTATAGTGTAATAGGTTGGAAACAACTCTAAATGAAACTAAATGTATTAAACTTTTTAGTTCACAGTTTGTTCTAGAATCCAAATGCAATAATTACTAGAAATAATAAAAAAAAATTAAAAATAGTACTTAAAGTGGGAATTACTAATATTTGTTTAAGGAGTTTGTCAACAATTTTCAATAAGTTAAATAAATTGTATTTTCCGTTAACCTTGGTTAAAATAGAATTGCAAAAAACAATTAAATAAATGTACATTAACAGCTGAATTAAAAATATTAAAATTGTATAGAAACTTTTTAGAAGCTATAAATTTGACCCCTGCTGTTCATGTGTGAGTGCAAACAATTTTAACAACAGGCGTAACAAGCAGAAAAGTGTCACTGTTTTCTTGGCCAGCTGTGGAGTGGGTGGTGCCGGGTGGGTGGGAGTAGCGGCAGGCAGTAGGCAGGCACCCACAGGCATCGAGGACAGTTGCATAAACACTTATAGAGCCATTTCGGCATAGTCATCTAAAAGTGCTGCCATTCCCAGCCCCGAGCGCACTCGTTCTCGCACAGATACTCCAGAGCATGTATGCATTTGGTCGCTAATATATCTGTTTTCTTTGTTCTGCCGGATGGGAATGGAAAGAGGTGTGTGAGTTGTGGCATCGAAAGGATTGGAGTGGAAAGGATTGTTCGGTGCACTGGCAATTGGAAGCGATTGCCAGCCCCTTTCAGATTTTCCAACCTGCATCTCATACCAGACGGACATAGATTTGACTCCATTGAATTCATCTGAACTGATGAAGTTCTTAGCAAACAGATTTTAGAGAGAAACGAGGTTAATTGCTAAACTCCATTTGGATAATAGAAAATCAAAAGTTAGAAGCGAAGCAATAGCACATTCATTTAACCATTTATTGAAAATGTTATTTCTTGAAAAAGAAGTTAGAAAGTTCGTTAGTAAGATATTTTTCTTACTTTATCTATATTTTATCTTTAAAATTATAATATGTTATAATAATTATTATTAAACATATTATAAAATTTAAATGGTTTCCGATCAAACCAATACATCTTTTGTTGCTTAGGGTATTGAGTAGGAAGTCCCTCGAACATTTTCATCTTTTTTGTTCATCCTTTTATTCGTTGTTCCCAGTAATCGCCGACATTTAGGCCATAATTGAGACTGTAACGGAGGACAAATGCCAAAGCCTGACAGCTGCATCCCATCACCTGTTGTTCGTGGGTCGCAATTATTTTGGAAATATCTGTCCTTGTGGCCATGTTTCTGGCTACACAATGGCAATCGGCAAACTGAACACAGCCACCCGAGGAGTACAAATAGTTGGCACAACTTATTTGGCTGCCGCTGTGTTATCATTTAATTAAGTTTTCTTTAATTAAGTCGGCATGTGGAGCGGAGACCGCAGTGATGGCAGCGTTGCATGTTGCTGCAACACGCAGTGCCAGCAGCAACAGGAATTGCAGCAGCAGTAACAACAGCAACAATATCTGAGTGGCATCTCTGCTTAATTAATGCGTGTTGTGGGTGGCAGTTTTCGGCCTGCTTTTGACTGTTGTGTATATGAGTGCGTGTGTGGCGGCTCGATTTTTGCGCATTTTCACGCACTCGCTGCATTTCCGTGGACTAAACATTTTGCAAAATGATGTGCTGCCACCGCCACTCGGCGCCTGTGCCAAAGTGGATTTTAGCATTCGAGTTCAAGTTGAGCTCTTTAAATACTGCATTAGCTGCGAGCCGCCAGTTGACATCCCCATCCCCTTCCGCACCAATTCTGCGATTCAACGATCTACCGAACCACTGAGGCAGTGACCCACAAAATGTGCATGTCACAGTTGCCGCAGCAATGGCTCCCAAGGTGACTGTTTCATTTTCGTTTGCCGATGTGTTGACAGACCCCCTACACCCCTCTACCCCCACCCCACGCACACCCACCTATTTACATATTGAACTTTTCGTGGGGCCAAACCAACAGTCATAACCAGTGCTGACCAAATATCAGCATTAAGGTACCCATTAAGTTCACATATTTACATTTATGTTAAATGATTAAGTAACGACCTCACAATCTGATATTTTCATTGTAAATTAATTAATTATTTTTACCTAATTAGATAAGAACAGATTAGAAAGATATAGAATACTTACTAAAAACTGTAGTTTTCTTTTTCCTTCTCATAAACATATTTGAAAATTGAACATAAAAATCAGTATATATAAGATATTATGTAGATAAGCTCAGGTCAAATTGATTGCGTATGGTAAATTTCTGGTATTGCATACGCATATCGTTTTTACCGAAATATCTCTATCTCGCAGAGAAGAAGAACCAATTTGGATTCTTAAAACATGCATAGATTAAGCAATGATGCATTTAAATATTTTCCTTAGGATTTTCTAATTTATATTAATGAATATTCAGGAATATGGGAATGATGATATTTTTTAAACCCTATCTTTTTTCCACTCATCCGTATGTTTATTAACCGAATGTTTCCTGCTCATCACTGGTCATAAGGACACGCCATGTGCATGGTAATTGCTGCATTTCGGTCGGCAAGGACAACGTTCCTACTGTCTCAGCTGTGCAGCTGCAACAATGGCAGTGGATGCGATGCAGCTGCAGCTGCTGTAGCTGCTGCACAATGGGCCCGAATGTGTCCCCCAAGGATGCTTGGTCCCGTGTTGTCCTGCGCTGTCACAATTGCCCAACCGCCCCCTCAGACTTCAATGTTCTGCTCTCTGGGTCACCTTGCTGATGGGTCAATCGATGTTTAAACGTCGGATGGCTGGCTGCATTGTACTGCGAGATTGCAGCCAAAAGATGACAAACTGCGGAACCAACTTTTTGCAACTCCGCCGGAGCTTTGAGCTCGGACCATCCTTGGGTCTAATTCCCCCCTCACGGGCACTCCCCTATCCTTTCTGTGGATTATCTCTGCGCTGGCCAGGGCAATGAGCTTGATTACTTTAATGTCCTTTGTTTAATGAGCAACCACAGGCAGGGAAGCGGGGAAAAAATAGAGTCGTTTGGTTTAATAAGCGATTGTTTGGATACACTTTCATTTTATGTTGCAAAATAAGAAGATAGTAAAATTTATGTAAGTAAATTGAGTTTCCTAAAATTTGGTTATTAAAATATATTTTCATTTATTTAGTTGGAATATTATTTGTTAGTTTCAGGAAAGTTAAGGAAAATAATTATAGTATTTGGCTTAATAGTTATAGAGCTTTTTCGAAAACTAGGAACTAGGGTATCAAAGTGGACAGAAAAAAAACGGCCAGAGAATCAGGAACAGAAAGAACGCATATCTTCCCCTTTCTGGTGTGGATTAGGACACGAATGCTGGCTGCTGCACTGTGCTAATTACGGTGGCCGGAACACTCTCTCTAATTAAAGCGGAATAGAATAGAATTTGAATAATTTGTTTTGCACTTTTCCGCTTTTTAGCTCGCGACTGAACTGAAACAATTCGTGCCAAACGAAAGCATTTAACAGAGGGGACGAAGCTTTGAATCAAATAAAAGAAGCCGCAGCATAAAATATTTATGATTCTGCGGTTTTCTGCGGTGCCGAGCATTTTTCGGCGATTGGTCAAAGGCAGTGGTTTGAAGCCAACAAAGCGCCAGAAGTGAAACTATTTGGCGAATTGCTGCGAATTTTTGTTTTGGCTAACTGCAGCCACAAATGCTGTTAAACATAATGTAAACGTTTGCAGATGCTACAGCAAAAAGCATCAGATGGGGTTGGTGGAATCGCCTGTTCGCTCAACTTTTTATCACCTGCGGCTGACCGACAAAAGCTTTCTGCTTTCTGTTCTCTGCCACCCACTTGACTCCCAGAACCTTGGAGAGTGGCCAAGTTGTTTGTGTTTACTTTTCAGTCTTAGTAGTATCTTTGTGGTTCCTTACATTTGGGTGCTAGGGTATTTTGATTATAGACCATATTGAACAAAATCAGAAAGATTTTATACATATAATTGCCACAAATTGCATAATTGTTTTAAAAACATTTTTAAAGGCGCCTAAAAGTATAGTGTAAAATAATTAAAGTCACCAATCAGTCGAAACTCAGGATTTATAATAAATTGTTGCATACTTTTAGACTCCTTTAAAAGAGATATCAAAAAATCCTAGGAATGCCCCTTTATATCACCTAAAAGTTAATTCGAAAGTTAAATATTTTTTATTTTTAAATAGACTTATTAATTTTAAAGATAGATCACTCCAAAGTCTCTACAACATCGGTATACATCTGAAGTTCCCTATATTTTGGTATTTTTTTTTGTTTGGTACTTTTCACTTGGCAGAGAAATGAGAACAGCAACTGAAAACTAGAAGATGCCAAAGTTTGGCTTGTTTAACTTTGGCCAGATATTTGCCTTGTTTGATTATCTGTTTGCCCTTTTCCCTAGCTTTGCGCTTGTGTGCCCACGTTTGTGTGTGACAGACAAACGTTTATTTGACATGTATTCAAAACAATATTTTGCAACAAACTTGTCCATGAAACGTGTTCTTCTGGTCATTTCTGGGCTGCAGCTTAAAACGGAATTTCGACAATTTGCACTGAAATGTTAAATATTTATATTTGCACTGAGGTAACTTAACATATACACCGGGCCCCCCAAAATGGGAAACAAAGTGCCTGGGGTGCGCCGAATGGGCGGGGAAATGGGGTGGACTTGCAAGTTTTGTAGAGACAAATGCCAGATGAGGTCAGCACAGGTAAGTTGAATCACAGGACCTGAAGCCGAGCCGGACTCAACTCGTAATTTGATGCAAACAGGTGCAGGTTTTGCCAGAAAACCTCTCCTCTAGTAGGTGCGATCCTCAACGAGTGTGTGTGTGTGTGAGTTTGTGGTTTGCTAACTTCTGTATTTGTAACAGTGCACGGGGGCCAGGAGTCAAAAGCTTAAATGCACTTCACAGCACAGGGAAAAGTTATTTTAAATATATTTATTTATAAGAGCACAGAAATGCCCCGGTGCGTGTGTGGGTGTGTGCGCTGTGTGGCCTGGGTCAACTTTAAGACAACTGCCGGGCTTAAGTCCATTTCCATATTCGTTGGACGGTCTCTGTTGCTGTTAATAGCAGCAAAGTGCGTTGGTCTGGGTGGCCAAAGCGGCTTTTGCTTACCCAACCGCAAAAACATTGGGATGTTCTCGAATCGGTGGTACCCCTCGAAAGTCTCTAACCGAAGAGAAGAACAGCAAAACATGAAACACATGTTTTGAAACCTAGGTAGATATTTAAAATATATTTTGTTCCCATAATCTGTTCAATCGCAGACCGTAATACCTATACGATAGAATCTAAAATGACTAACAACTCAATAGATCCTAAGGTTGGAGACCTCATAATATGGTGCCAAAATGTATGCTACGACTATCGAACATCCCAATTGCAAAAAATATATATATCCCAAATACCGCCATATTAATTTAAATAAGTAGGTTTTAAAATAAATCAATGTAATTTTGATCTTAGATAGATTTACAAGGTTTCTACAGGTATGCTATTTGGTATGCTATTGGTTTATTAAAATTAAGTTTCCAATATTTTGGCACATCCTGAGCCTTAAAATCACCCTGACCGTTAAACACATCCTGCCCTTACAGAGGGTATTCAAAATCCAATGAAAGTATTCGATGCATTTGCGGATGGTGTTTAAAAGTTGATAGATTGTCGAGAGCCGGACTAATAGCTGCCCACAGTCAACCTTAGGCAAAAGGAGCTTAGCAGTGGCCGGATCGAACTTGAAAACCAACATTCCGAATACGGCTGATACGGTCGGCGAGGGCTTTAACACTTTAACTCCTTCCCCAGCTGACAGCTGAGACAGAAAGCGATGCCAAAGGAGCGGGTGAGCTGGCGGGCTGAGACAATAAACCATTTCGGCTGCAGTGGCTCGCTTTTCCCCAGAAAACTCCGAAACACCAAGAGAAACGCCAGCAAAAACCAGAGGACATCCAGAGCGACAACGACAGCGACAAGTGGCCTGACAGTTGGCAACAATTGCGAATGTCTGACATTGTTTTCCTTTGGCCAGGCGGTGTTCGCCTTTCCTTTGATTCCCCGAAGTTTGCGAAATCCCCCAAAACATCATAATGCATTTGCATGTTCACCGGGGTGGACCGCTGATGGGAGATATTAGGAAATACTTTAGACATTTCAAAAGTAAACATTACCCTTAATTAACCTTAAATTTTAACGGAACATAGCGAAAGCTGGACATCCATTTAAGCCTCGTGAAATCTTAAGTTTTGCATGCTTTTGCGGTCCACCCCAATGACCACACACACGATTGGGCGCTGATAAAGAGGTGGTTGTGGGTGGCAAGGGGGCAAGTGGCAAGCGAAGTGAAGTGAAGTCATTCAACATAGTTGCGTTAATCAACCAGCACTTGGCAATCAGTGGCCTCATTCAGGCGAATGGATCCAGTGCGGGGCTTCTCTAGTCACGCTCGGCCTGAAGAATTCGCGTTTCGCGCCGTGATTGCACATTGTTTGCGCGATAGCCCGGCCAGGTGGCGACACCACATACTTAATTTCCTGTACACAAGTACGATGTATTTATTGCGTTTAAATTACATTTCATTGCTTTGTATTTGTTATTTGTGCAGCAGTATTTAACTTAGCTCGTGAACTGTTTACGCGCTTAATGTGTATGTTGTGTGGGGGCGAATAAACGCTTAACTGCAGCCACAGCCGTTGGCATGCGTCGTAATTACTTGATGTAAATTTATTATGCTCTAGCCCCGCTCATACGAGGATAATAAAGCACCCAGGGACTGCATTATGGTTTTGCGCTGATTAAGGATTCCCAGAAACTCTCCAGGCGCCGAAACTCAAGTTATGACAACTCAATTTGTCTTGACAAACAACGAGATGCTGGATTCGGAATTCAGGATTCAGGATTCACTTTCCGGAGAGCACAGAGCACGGAGCCATCAATCAATCTTTATCAACTCGACGAAATTTTCCACTTGCCGGGCGTTAATAAAAACCCCGGTGAATCGCCCATTCCATCGAACCATTACTCATTTCGGCACTCCGCTGCCTTATAATCACAATAAACGCTTTTAATGACAGCTTCACTAACTGACTGAGGAGGTGGCATCGCGATAAAATTCATATTAGGATTTAATCGGGTGTCCCGTCATAACTGTAAAACTGTTTGGCTTTGCCAGTCGTATCAATAAACTCCAATGACTCTGTCCCGATAATGCACTGGAAAAAATAGGTAAATTTGCATATCATTTATTTGAAAGTGCCAAATTGGACAATAACTATCCATCATTATTTTTATACATATTGGTTCCCCACAGAAAAGTAAAATATAATGGCTTTAAATGAGTATTTTAAATTATATCACCATTTTCCTTCCTGTGTAGATGGAAATGGAGATGGAAATCGTTTCGCTTTCTGTTGTCATTTGCTCATCGGTGCTTACACTGTGTGTATTATTACAATTGCATTGTAAACCAGCAAACACTTCAGACACCCCGGATCTCTTTCTCTGCCTTCGCTTTTTATGGGCCTCCTGCTGATAAATTGATTTAAAACATTGTGCAAATACTCGTTCGGCTTTACTTTGCGCACACACACAGCATTTTATTTATTGGCACTGCCGAAGGACGAGGCCAGGACAACGATGTCCTGGCCGTCTGCGATAAGGAGGAGCGCCCTTTGTCGTCGAATCTGGACCTGTTTACCTGATAGGCGGCGGACCCCCTCTGACCCTCTGGAGATCCAAGATCCGTTTATATGGGCATTTTGGGCTATTATTGTAGTTGGACCTGGGACCCAAAACCCATCTCCTCAAATTTCCCCCCTGCTGACAGCCATTGATTAATGGCACAGGCAAAATCGACCACGCTACGTTTACTTAATTTATTTGGCTGGCCATTTGTAAAGATTCTTTAATAATCCAACAAGAGGCCCAACAAGTGGCTTGGGGGAAACTTTAAAAGGTCGTAAAAGCAAAACTAACCGCCTAGAAGAATTTCGAAAGTACCATCCGCATTCGCATTCACATTCACACACAGGGGGAGACTTGCCGATGAAATCATTTGGGGAAGGACGTGACTCTCGACTGGCCATAATTGCCAGCTGGCAGCCACGATGTGCTGATGGTGTCCATCATTAGGTGTTGATGTTCCTAGGGCCGCCACATGCTGGGCCAAGGAAAAGAAAAGCCAAACGATATGAAGTCATAACTTCGTTTGGGCCACGTTATCCTGCTGGCCGCAGTCGTTGTTTCATTAAGTCATGTGACGAATGAATGACGACGACGCCGGCGACGCCCCATCTTCAGTAAGGTCCTTTATCCGGGCTGTTGGAATAATTAAATAATTTCCTGTAACTGCAACAAATGAAGTCAACACAGACACTTCCGCCAGCCGAATGTCCTTGGGCTGGGCGCAAAAGTTTTCGAGAGAACAATCCCAGTATAGCTTGAATATACAAATTAAATCGCATCCGCCCCCTAACATCCTGTCAACAGTTTCCTGCTCTCTGCTGCATGCTCAACTCTCGTCGCCGTCGACGTCCTTCAACAATCAAGTTTTTAGTTTAGTAGGCAAAAAGTTTTGAGGTTTTTATTGCTTCACAGACATTTAAGCAGCCAGCAGAATGCAGCCACACTCGCTTGCCCTTTAAAGCCACACAGATTTGATTGCTGAATGAAGCTCATCACGCTATAATGCCATACCTTGACTTAAGAAAATTACCAGGCTTTTCCCTTCGCCTCATCAGCCGTGATTGCTGTCGGTTAGAGCCGGGAAGATGGGTGGATGGAGGGCTGTTGGCCATGTAATTGTCTGCTGCACACGCACTGACCGAACCACATTCGAGCACCGGACTTCGGACTCCGTAGGAAGTCTGGTTCTGGCCCGAAAACCCCTTTCCTTTCCCGACCTTCCTCCGAATACTGTTTAACGATTGGGACAATCTGTTTGGGGCCCTACACTGCATTGCAGGGCTGCGAAGGACAAGCTCTCATGTCCTTCTGCCCTATCTAGAGGTTTTTACAGTTGGTGATAGAATTGGTGCCTGAATGGCAAAAGTATCACTAGTTAAAGTATTATTAGGAAATAATTACAAACAAAAAAATAAAAAGTGTTTAAAGATTTTTTAAAAAAAGTCTTTAAGCTCGAAATGTTTTCCCAATTTCAATCATTTTATATCTTTACCAAAATTTTTCATAAAGCATTCTTACCATGTTACCATTTATTAAAAACTAGTGTATCTACAGTATGTATTTTGAGCACAGACCTTCAAAATTAATCTCCCCAATGGCTTTTGGTTTTTCGTCTGACAAAAAGGAAATTTCAACTGGTTTCGAGTGGCAGGTGGTTATGGTCAGTGGTGGTCAATGCCGGTCAATCTGGGCGGAAACAATTTCCAGACATTTGATTGTTGTCCAAGACCAAACGATAAAGGTGGCTTTAATGTCAGCCACTTAAATTAGCCTCATTTGGCTTTAAAGGCTAAAGGCGGTGTGCAGACGATAGGTCTGTGGATCTGGTGACCCCAGAGAGCAAACGATTTCAATTAAAACGCGAAATCCACTTAATTTTGAATGACAATTAGTGATGGCTGCCAATGCAAACCACCGTTGGCCATCCCCTTTCGGACATGGGGATGTAGAAAAACTCTATAATGACTAAATGACTGACAAAATCAGCAACAAATCACGACAAGCCAACAAGGCAACAGCAACGTCAACAACAAATCAGACAAATTGCATTAAAAATTCCATGGCACTCGAACAGATACCCCCTTTACCCTCTTATTTTGCCGTCTCTGCGCTGACAGACAGATACATGAGTGGCCAGGGGGCGGTGGACGGTGGGCGGTTGGGAAGTGGGTGGGTTCTGGGTAAGTGAGCGATTAGTGTCGCCTCGGTCTGGCCAAATGTCCATTAACGATAGCCATGACGTCGACAACAAATCAAATCAAATCAAATGTACTTTAACACGCTCTAGCCCAAGTATTTAGGCGATGGCTTAAAAAAAAACTGAAAAGAGCGGAGAGAAGGGAAGAATCCGAATTCGAATCCGAATCAGAAGCCAAAACAGCAGAAATGGAAAATGGCAAATGGAACTCGGCCAGGCCGAGTCCGAGTTTTCCTCTGAGCTTGACAATGGCAGCTCGCTCACTCGCCGCTCCACTTCCACTTCCGTTTCCGTTTTAAGTACCGGCACAAGAGAGGTGATGGCGAGTATAGTCAAACCTACTTAGGTTGGATTACAAAATATACGATACTCTTTAAAATATATTAGTTATTTTTTGACATTGATAATCCGTCTGAACCATTGCCTAAGGGGTGGAAAAAATAGATTTGCAAACAATGGGATTTAATTACATTTATAATTTTGCATTTGACAAAAAACATCAGTGCGCCAGGAATAACTAATGTGAATTGTGGAATTTTAATTATTCTTTTTGCATAAACAAATGTTTTTCACAGCCATGAATTTAAATGTTTCGCTATTCGCATTGTTTACACATGGAGAGTTTATTGTTTTTGTAAAAACTTTGTAACAGAAAAAAAATAGTGAAAATAAAAGTTACCTTATTAACAGAAATAAAATAAAATTTAATATATGTTCAAATATTGTCCAAAAAAAAGGGTTTATTTCACTTAGCTTTGGATAGCAAATAAAATATTAAGTGCTTAAAAAAGACAATAATTAATTATTAAGTGGCCAATGGATAATATCTAAATAGTAGCACGATTGTTTAATTAATTTTTTTGTTATTTTAAGCTTTTATTGATTTCTATTCAAAGAGGTTTGACTGTTGATGGTGGGGCAGTCTATCAAGTGGCTGTAAAGTCGTCTTGAACTCGTTAGTTACAAATTGCGATGACGGCGACGCCGACTCGAGCAATTGATAAGAGCTGGACAAATGTTTGGCCAAGTGTGCGACAATTTTAATTTGCTGTGTTTTCACCCGTTTTGGCTGCCTTTTTTTATAGATTTTTTTTAGATCCGTTCAGTTCCTGTTGCTGGCCGACAATGATTGCTGCACTTAGCCGTTGTTTAAGCCGTAAATCGTCGCCTCCACTTCCGCCATGGACGGAAGTGCAACATTTAATTACGTCCAGCATGGCAAACGATTCCGTTTCATTTGATGTCGAGTGGAATCAACGTTTAGTGCCACCCCAATCCTAAACCCAATCGCATGCCAAAAACCCACTTACAATCAGTTGAGCGTTAGGAATTGAGTATGAATATCGTGTATACGCCATGAGGTACTTGTGTTCTGCTTCTGAAATGAAGTCAACTGAAAGGACAGCGCGAACAGATTGATGCAAATGCCCGGTGCAGATGGTGATGTCCAGGCGAAGTCATCCAGAAACTGGGTTAATTTCGGTCCGCGACTTTATTGCATTCAAAATGGAGCGCAACTATAATCACCGGAGCGGAAATTCCAAGTGGAACGGGACTGCGGCCACTAACTCACATATCATGAGCAGCTATGGGGAATGCCATCCGTATCCGGATACGGATTGGGTTTCGTATTCCCCCCCTTCGCATTCGCATTCGGGGATCAATCGTGCGTGGAGTTTTAGCCCGGCCAAGGCGCAAAAGTTGCCATCGGTCGACGGCGACAGCTGCTTGCTCAATGGCCGCATCGTAATCTAATAGCCATGTGCCGAGCTTCGGTCCGGTTCTGGTCCCTATCCGATGGCATTCTGGCCTGGTTTTAGCCTGGTTCTGACCGTTCTGCAGCTAATGCATCTGTTAGTGCCGCTGTTTTCACCACAGCCATTTCGCTCCACGCCGCATGAGCCGCGAGCATTATTTTTGACCGCACGAGGAGTGTCCCGGAGTGTGTTTTTTTGCCCCATGGCGACATATGAATTGACCGGGAAGGAACGGGCATTAAAAAATACCCCCGAGCGACGCTCTTCCCAAAAGTTTAGTTTACAGTCAGCTTTAAGAGAGTGGAAATTGTCATTCCCGCTATTTTGGTAATAAGTAAAGTTTGCGTAGCACTCTCAAAATAAATAAATTTTATTATTTTCACTCTCCACATATCTAAAATATATAATCTCTAGTTTGGCCAAGTTCGTTTTTCTATATTTAAATTAAATTTTTATGAAAAACTCAATTAACATGGCCATATTACACGCGCGTGCCGTGAAGCGATAGAATTCCGCACTTTTATAAATTCGTTTTTCATATATTATTCAAGCAAAGCAATTTAAAAGCTTGTTTAAATGTGCATTTCGGCCATAAAAGGTTTAGCCAGCTTAGTTTAATAAAAACGAATTTTTTCACAAAATTTCTCAAATTTTCAAATTAATGTGGCCAGGATTTTATATTTTCCGCCCATTAATAAGCCAGCCCTTCGGATGGCAAGGACACACTGCGCCAGAAGTTTAATTTAGCAGGGTTCATCCGTATCGGGCAAATTAATTGATTCAGATGCGGATCGGGGTGGGTTGGGCTAGAAAACAAAAACGGAGTGCAGTTGGGTGGATTTATGGGGCTTCCCTGGGCGACGAATTGCAGCAGAGTTTGTCAACGTTGCGTATACGCCGCATGGGACGGCCTTTGAAGGAAAAATTTGTCAACATTTTCATGTCGGGCCGACATTTGTCGGACTTTCCTACCTTAGTACCTACCTACCTGCCCGCCTGCCTGACTGTTGTTTATGGTTGCCCCCGTGGCAATTTATGGCTGCCCATCTGGACCTTGTCTAATGACATAATTGGAGGCCGTCCGTAGCGGAGCTTAAAGTGCAACAAAGAAACTTTGAGGCTGCAATTAATTTACGATTCCTTGTGCGGGCGCCCATTTTGCAGCCAATTGGGCGTGCGGAGTGGCAGTTGCCAGTTACCAGTCGTCGCCAGTAGCCGGCTGCCCCAAGCTGTGGCATATGTTGCCGCAAATTATAGCCACATTTGCTGGCAGCAGCAGCAGCAGCAGTCAAGTCGAAAGCCGTTAAAGCGGCAGCCCTGCGAAATTTCCCTGAGCTGCTGCCTCATTTGCTTCAAATTGAATTTAAAGGCAGTGCTGGCCAGGATCGTTGCATCCCCTATTTCACTGTGTGTGTGTGAGTGTGAGTCGGTGGTTGTGGCTCAATGCCAAGATTTGCATGCCCCCACCCAACTCCTGGCTCTCTCTCTGTCTTTCTGTCCGCCCCAGGATCAACATTTCGCTTTTGTCCGCTTGCCAGGCAGCGCAGAGTTGAACGTTTTTACCGCAGCTGCTGCAGCTGCAGCTTCCTTTGTGCTGCAGCGGCCTAATCCGCTCGCTAGTCTTTTGCATTTCCCATTTTCCACGCCGCATATCGGGGCGTCGGCAGCCATGTGTTTTAGGAAGCTTAATATGCGGCAGCTAGATTAATTATACCCTGCCAAAAGGCTTTTAGGTTTCTATAATAAGAAAAGACAGGGAAAGCTTTTATATATATTTTAAACAAGTAAGTTTTAAAGCAATAAACCTATTAGTGGATGGTTGAATTTTATATGCGTATTATAAATTTATTATTAGTTATTAAATTTAAATTTTAATTTTATTTATTAGTCGTACTTTTAACATTAACTTAAATTTCCCAAGTGCCATTAATAGCAATGTTATAAAAATAACTTTCGCCGCTCAGCTGTATTAAATTTCCCAAAGTTGGCTGCTTTGGTTTCCCCCATTTCTTGCAAAGCCAATTGGCATTTCCGTTGCCAATAGCAAAACAGCGAGGATATTTCCCAAGGAATGCCCAAATGAATTTAGAGCAATTTTCAATTATTGCACAATCGAAGCGTAAATAAGTTGTAAATCATCAATTACCCGACAAAAAGCCAGCCAGCTTCCACCCACGCACGAGCATTGCTCAGTTACAACAACTGCAATTGCCAAGAAATCGCCAAAAGCGGATACGTGTCCTATCGCATCCCGAAAAGCAGCAGAGAGGAACTCACAGATATGGGGATGCTGAGAAGAAGGACGCCGAGGAGGAACTTAGAACTCCGGCCAGACAATGGGCAATCGTAAAAATAGCAACTAACAATCCAAAAAGCACTCGGCCACACTGAGACCACGACGAAGTCGAGAACAGGAGATAAGCAGCGCCAGCTGGGATGAAAGCAGAACAAACACTGCACTGAGGATAAAGAACAGAAAGGGAATTAACTAAGGGAACTAAATTAAAGTGACCAATGTTAATCAAAAGGAACATCATCGGGAAATTAAAACAAATAAATAAAATAAAAATGAATAATTAAGAAAAGTAAAGAATGCAAAGAGCAGGTACAGTTTCAAAGGTTTTTATGTTTATTTTTTTATAATTATTGTAAAAAATGAATATTCATAACTTAATATTATTTAGGTTCTGCAGTGTATACCCCATCATCTACTCACTGTACTATAATTGCAAATCCCATTCCGCCCAATCATATCATATCATTTCTATCCAAGCTATTCGGCCCAAAAGAATGAACATTTATTTTTTAATCGAAATTCTTTTGCACCCAATTTAATATTTTTAAAATTCTCGAAAATATTTCCCAGTGTTCTGGAAGGAAGTGCTCTCCTAGTCGGGCAGTGAAAACCTTAAGTAGATAGATATAGAAATGTCTCTCCGTCCCTGCCGGCATGTGATTTATGTGGTAAATAAAAGAAGGACAAGAACAAGAACTAGAACAAGCTCGGGAATCAAAGCCCGGCGATGGGGATTGGGATATAAGGATATGGGGATAAGATAGGGGCCTCGACTCGGGCTGCAACATGCGACTGCAATTGCAACAAGCAGCAGGCAGCAGGCGGCATAGGCGAAGACAAAGACAAAAGAACCACAGAGAGAGAGAGAGGCAAGCTTTGCCGAGAAAGAGACGGACAGACTGCAGTACGACGACGAGACGGAGTAAAAGTTTTTAATATTATTTCAAGTCTGAAATGAGGGCAATCAGCAAGTGCAATTGTCGTCGAGCGGCTGGCATAACAAAGGAATCGTTTTTTGGTACTAAAAGTTGGAGGGACCGGCAAGGAGGATGAACAGAACAAAGGCGTCACTGAGATGGATACCAGGAAGCCTTTGCCAATAAGCGATGGGAGTGCCCCCTGTCAACGCCAAATGATGCATTCCGTGCCGAAACCCCACCGAAGATAAAGGTGGCTATATGTCGGGGGAAAACAAACAAAGGCCCCGAAAGGCAAAGAGATAAGGACAAAGACCGCCGAGGAGAGGAACTGCAGATAGGATGGCTTACAAGTAGGTAAACGATGTAGTTTCAATTAAGGATGTGCCGGGAAAATGGCGGCTGCAGAGCGCAATGAAGCGCGAAAAAGCGGGATAAGGAGTCGCTTTGCTGATGAAGTCGGTTTCCTTTGAGGAAAAGGCGGGCGCTGGCTGTTCAGTTGGTCCAGAGTTAGCCTGGCAAAGGGATAATGCGCGCAACCATAGGGATGCACATATCCTTGCCGAATGAACGCGGAACGTGCGGAAATGCGGAACCATCGATAAGGCGAATGCGTCAAACTGAACTTGTACCACTAACCCAGTTAGTCGCGGAACGACTGGCAGTGGAACTGCCTCGGAGAGGGCCACATGTGTCGTCGTCCTGCCACAATGCGCATCCTGTTGCGAAGCCCCACGAGCCCCAAAAGCCGAAGCATTACGAAAGTTACCCATATGAAACGAACGAACTTTGGAACGCTGCCGCTTAGGTTCGACGGAGCAGTTTGAGTGGAATTTCCAGCGACAAATGCTGCGCAACATTTTAGAATGTTGGGACTCAAAAGGTAATGGTTTTGGACTCAAAAGATAATGCCTGTGCTATCGCCCACTGTTTCGACACCTTATCACTTTGGAGGCGGCACGTTTTCGACGGGGTTGTGGGGGCTCCAGCTCGTGCCTGATCCCACGGATCCCACAGTAGGTCCACAAACTCGTTGGCGAAATGACGTCTCCGTTTGACGGTGCTGCCTGTATCTGGCTCTCCATAATTTGGCTCCAGCTGGGTCTCATCAATGCAGGTCTGGAATTCCTAAAGGCTTTCGTACCCCTGCCCCTGGTGCGACTAAGGGAGATCGAGGAGGAAGAGCGCGAAATCGAGGGCGAGTGCAGTTTGGGGGCCATAAGCATACGAATGTTTGCCTTCTGAGGACTGGATTCTAAGCATTTATGTACATATCAAAATCTAAAGGCAAAGCAATTGCTTAAACCACAACAAATTACATTAGTTAAACTAATTTAATTATAATAATAGTATTGTAAATGCAAGATATAAACTCTTAATATATATTATTTATTTAATAATAAGTATTGTTAATAAATAAACGGGTATAATCTTAATACAATTTGTTTAACATTCTTGCCATTTTGTGATCGCTTTTAGTTTAACAACGTACGTTCATTTCAAAAACAACAACTTGTTTACAAGCAGGTTTAAAACAAGTAAATAAACTCATATCAAAACGCAAACAAATAAGGGTCAGAGAAATAATATAGTATAAACAAAAAGCAGTTTACACATGCTAACAAATAAATATTATTTATTATTTATTTTCTTGTATTTATGACGGCCCAAAAAGTTCACGACTTTCTAGATAAACCACTGAAAAAACATTGCTAATCGCCCCAAGATAATACAGGCCTTCAAGTTTAGATTGTCCAACAATTCAATGTGCGCGTGTTATGAAAATACCGTGTTCATAAAAATTTATGTAGGAAACATAAATGGGTTAATGCATTCCTAGCTTAAGAAATTTCATTTATTTATTATGCATCTCTAGTATGTCCGGCATTGTAGAATTTCCCATTCAATCTTCGCACAACACAACTGCAAATTTTAATTAAAAATTCATCTCTTCTACGGACGCACAAAAAAGTGTCATTTATTTGGGGCAGCATTCGGACAGCTTGGGGTTGCTTATCTTGCGTTGACATACCTTGTCAGTTCATAGAAATATAAAACGAAATTTATGGCAAGTCGAAGTCTTGGCCAAGTAGAGAAAAGTTGCTCTCTTTTGGTTCGCACTGCCTTTTGCCCCTACCCAACCCCCATCTCCATTTCGCCTTTTTTTGACAGTTGAAAGTTCATTTTCTGTTCGATTTGCGCACCGAGGTGCCCGAGGCTTCAATAATATTTCATTACGCTGCCATGGGGCGGGAGTTTATTCATTTGCATAATTCCCTTGTTTACAATTTGTGTGCCACAGAAAAGAGCGATTGACTTAAATGAAGTTACAACTTGGCAGCACTAACAGCAGCAGCAGCAGCTAAGTGAAAGCAGCAGTTGCAAAATAAGAAAATTTATAATATTCAATTTATATGCACTTTTTGCAGCTCCATCTCCTCGAGGAGGAACAACAAGTAGGAGCTGCGGAAACAACAGAAACAACTGCAACTGCTAAGCTGATAATCCCAGATTTCAAGGCGCCAACAGCTGCACCCACTCAGCCAGAGCCACGCCCCCTTCCGACCGCCTCTTTTCCGGCGCTGTGATTAATGAGATTTGTCACTGGCTTCATTTGTATTTTCCATGCTGTCGACTGGGCTAGAAAACCCCTCCATTTCCCTTTTTCCTGCCCCGAAGTCCTGAAGTCCTGAAGCCCACTGACATGCATATAAATTTCATAAATGCCAAGGAGCCTGCAATTGCAGGGCGTTTTGGCCCCACCGAAGGAGCGTGTCCAACTGCCAGCTGGCCGGCAAATTTGCATTTTCATTATTTTCAACTCAATTTAAAAATGAAAATCACCAAAGACAAACAGCGACGGGTCAGGCTCCGAAGCGGAAGGAAGTCGCTTAGCTGGCGTGCCTTATTATGATTCGCATAAAAATAAAAGCCAGGACCCCTGCTCATCCCCCACCGATAACTAAGTGGCACATTAAATTTACCCGAGCCTATAATTCATTTGTTAAGCCCGCCTTGGTTTCGGTTCCACTGCCATTTTGCCAGTTACGCTCCCGTTGCTGGCCAAGATGATCATTAGGCCAGTGCTTATTATACCCTGGTTTTGGGGTAATCTGGAATTGTCTCGAAAAGGATGGCATGCACTGGGAAAGTCTGCACTGTATAGATTAGATTATTTGTTTTAGTAAAAAATTTAGTTAAATTTTTAGTAGCTGTTCTAAGTTGTTATTTTGCCTTTTAAATATGGCTTCCTCTTCTTCTAAAGAATTCGCGGTGTTTAACTTATGAATCAATCTTTGGCTGTATAGAATGAAAGCTTTAAAAATGTCAGTGTGGTAAATTTTGTTCCCTTTGTTCTAAAGAATTCGCGGATGTCAGGTAATGTTTTAAACGGTTAGAATGTTTTAATGGTATTGCTTCCTCATGTTCTAAAGAATTCGCGAATAATGCCAGGGTATTTCCAGTTTTGTTCTTCCTGAAACCTTTACCCATTTACATTTTATTCATTTGCCTCTGTGCTTTATTATTATTTTTATTTTTAGTGAATTTTGTAGCTGCATTTCGGGTATCTCGGCTTGGTCTCAGCTCAGCCCAACTTCGCTCAGCCCAGTTCGCCTCGGAGCGGCTGAGTTATGGTGGGCAATAAATTTATATGACATATAAATGTAAATAATTGAGCAGCGCGGAGCCGCCGTCTAGAGTTGTCACAGCGGTGAGGCAGTGGCACAGGGGCTGAGAGGGTTTTTTCGAAGGGGGGTTAAGGGTGCCGGCGGCTTGTTGACTCTGTGATTGATGTTGGCCCACTCTGCGGCTCCTCACTTAAAAGTCCTTAATGGCCATTCTGCGTCGCGCATTTAATTTAAAGTTTTGCTGCATCGTTGTGTTATACATTTTATTACATTTTGTTTTTTATTGTACAGCAGACAAAGGGAGGAATAACAATCTAGACAGTCAGGGCGTAAAGGGGGAAGGGCGAGGTCATGTCGATGCCCAGTTTCTTGATCACATAGTTGATTTGGTCCTGGCTCTTCAGTCCGTAGGCCTCGAAGGGTTTCACATTGAAGCGGCTGATGCGATTGCCAGAGATGCCCATGAGGAACTTGTAGTAGCTGGGGCGCAAAGAACGAGCCTCCAGGATTGCCGAGTGGAAGAGCACGGCCGTGAAGAATCCGTACATGAGCATCGCGAAATGTGGAACCTCGTGCAATTTGCCCTCTGCGATGCCCCAGTTGTAAAGCAGCTGAAGGGCCTTCCACATCAGGTAACAGGCCACCGTGGTGTTGGGGAAACGCAGGAGACCAACGGATCCAATCAAGCCAGCCGGAATGGCGAAGAGAGCATTGTCATATCCAAAGGTGTGGCGCAGACCGCAGGAAGTCGTCTAAAAAATTAAAGGGAAGGTGATAAGATATGGCTTTCTAATAGCAAATATTTTACTATAATATGAAAAAGATAAATTTAAAACTGTTTAGATTTTTCCATAATCGATTATGGTTTTACCCACCTTGAAAAGGAATGAGAAAATGCCCAGTGCCAGACCCAATTGCAGGTTTCCCTTGTTGAAGATCTGCTTGCGCCACTGCATCTTGAGCTGGAAGATCTTGACAATGTTGAGCAGCAGCTTAAGACCCACCGATATGCCCACGCCTCCAACGAAGGGTTTTAGTCCTCCTATAAGAGCGTATTTAGCGCAGCCCTGTTTGTGTGGACAACTGGGATGCTTGGCCTTCAGCAGGCGGTCATAGAGCTGCAGGTACGCGGTAATGCAGCGGAAGTTGAGCGGTGCCTGGCGGGAGCTCTGAGAAGTGGTCACCACCGGCGTCTTCAGCGGTCCCTCCTCCTCCTTGCCCACAATCAGACCCAATGCCTTGAAGGTCGCGTCCTTGGCCACCGTCTTGTGCAGTCCAGCGCGATACAGATACATCAGGGCGGTCACACTGACGCCCATGATGAGCACCTGGCCATTGGGAATAGATCGCACCAGGCCACGGGCCTCCAGCATCTTCCACAGCGTCTCGATGCCCACATTGGCCACATACAGGGCCAGTGGAGCTCGTCGCTCCGGCCGCTCGAAGGCCAGGCAAGCGAAACTGGACAGGAATGAGGGCCAAAACGCCACTGTGCTGAAGTGGAATCCACCCAACAGCTGACGCAAATAGCACACCGCGAAAATGAAGAGGCCTCCGTTCATCGAAAGGAAAGCTGTCGACTGCAGGATTCCAGATACAGTACGTCCAATGTCCTTAAGCGATGGAATGCGTCCTCGCATGATGAGGGCTAACTAGGAAGGGAAAATGGGTTAATTGATAATAAATAGATGGAGAAGTTAACAACAAAATTGTTAAATTAATATATTAAATTTATAAAGAAAATTTTGTATAGTATTTTTAAAAACTTTATTCTCGTTATAATCTTGGAAAATAAATAACTATTTGAAATATAACCTTTGTACTTGAAAACTTCGTATCACCCCTATTCGCGCTATACAACGCACTTGAAGCAGGTGCAAAATTATAATTATATTTTTAGCATTAAGTTCCCTCCTTTTTTACTTACCACGTAAACAGTGGCGTAGGTGCGCAGCGCGGGAGGAATCTCGGATATCATCATGCCCGCCGCAGCACAGGCACAGCTCGAGGTCCATGGGTGATTGTACTCATAGCAGGAGCAGTTCAAGGCTATCTCAGCCAGCTTACTTTGTACTGCCATGATCCACTTTGAATATTGACTTATGCTCCGCGGTCTACGATTATCGAATTGGCTCCGTGCAGATGATAAAGCTTATCGGGAAGGGGCTTATCGACGAAAGTCCGAACGTGCCACGCAATGCTCTCGATGCTCTATTTAACTTTGAATTTCCAGATTTCGTTTCAACTACTCCAATGGAATTTGAGTCGGGGAATTTATGAAATGCGCTTACTAAAACGATGTTCCAAGTTCCTCGCTTCGCAGTAAATATCGATGGGCATTTCTCGAATCAGCAGCTGCTGGTCATCCACTAATTTTCAGCTAAGGATCGGGTATCAAAAAGTATTTCATAAGAAAGTTATTAGAATATATGTTATTTTAAATTACAGATGGGAAAAATGGCTATCAATACTCACTGCATGTATAGTTCTTTATTACGAAAATTGCCTAATCAAATTTAATTATTTTCTCCAGCGAGGGAATCACGTTCTAGCCTGGTCGGCCATCAAATACAACTGACTGCCGACAAGTCGATACGGTTTGGCCAAGAGCGTTCCGCGTGTAGACGCACTTTAGGAGCTCCATTCCGATTTCGCCGTAATCAGCAACGGGACCCACTCCCCCAAATTCCCGCAAGTGGTTCGACTGAAGTGCGTTGGATGCAGAGCCACTTACTTATCGCGTACACGCGAGCCGAAAGTTGGCTTAGTTGCTCAATGGCGATCGGTTTGTTGACGCTACGTCACCTCCAGCGGGGGAATTCTTATCAATTTCCAAGAGTAACCGGCACGTTCTTAGAATTCTCTTACTTATGGAGTTCTCTTAAGAAGCCATACTCTATCCAGTGCAAGAGAAACAAATTTACTTACAATTTTATATAACTAGGTTATCGTTATTAAAATCCGTCTAAATTTAAATCATGAAAAGGTATGGAGTTTCACTTATAAAATTATGATGATTTTATTAAATTTAACAAACATTTTTAACAAGTAATATATGCAGAAATTTCAATTTTCAATAAAAATATTGCTTGTTTAACTTTTACATCACATCACATTTTACGAAAGACCCGGCTTTAAAGCAACAAAATTAAATAGATTTACATTTATATTTAGAAAATCTTTAAATTTGTTACCCTCCAGCAAGGCATTAGATTCAGTTACCTAAAACTTTTTTAGTGTGAAAATATAATTATTTGTTTATTTTTAAAACCATTTCATTGCTGTAACGTGGTGAGTGACTAGGGAACTACCTTGACTTACATATATGATTCTTGCAAGGCGACTTGGTGAACATTATTTTACAATAATCCTGACAATATACGATTTGATTTTCTTAAGAAATGGAATTAAGTGACACCTAAACAATAAGGGGAAATAAGGGGTTTGGCGAGCTCATAACAATGCCCAGTTTCTTAATCACTTGGTTGGCCTGATCCTGACTTTGTACTCCAAAAGCCTCGAAGGATTTCAAATTGAACCGGCTGAGACGACCTCCGGAAATGTTCTGAATGAACTTAAAGTAGCTCGGCCGCATGGATCGTGCCTCCAGTACTGTTGAGTGGCAGAGGACGGCCGTGAAAAATCCGTACATGATCAAGGAGAAGTTCGGAACCTCGGGAACCTTTTCCTGGGAGACACCCCAGTTGTACAGTAGCTGTAGGGACTTCCACATCAGATACAAGGACACCGTGGTGTTGGGAAAGTGCAGAAGACCAATCGATCCTATTAGGCCAGCTGGAATGGCGAATACAGCTTTGTCGTAACCAAATGAGTGACGCAGGCCACAAGATGTTAACTGAAAGGTTTATTTATTTATAAATAGGAATTAATTTGTTTAATTTTTTGATTCCTTACCTTATAGAGCAGTGAAAATATTCCCAACGCTAGACCCAACTGCAGGGACCCCTTGTTAAAGATCTGCTGGCGCCACTGCATCTTAAACTGCAAGATCTTGGGAATGTTGAGCAGGAGCTTTAAGCCCACTTGAAGACCCACACCACCTAGGAAGGGTTTTAGGCCACCAAGGAGGGCGTAAAAAGCACATCCCGCTTTGTGCGGACAGCAAGAATGTTTGAGGGTCATCATTTGGTCATATATCTGAAGGTGCGAGGTGATGCAGCGGATATTTAGCCTCAAAGGGCGGGATCGCTGCGAGTTGTTCACTGGCGGAGTATTAAAAGGTCCCTCCTCCTCCTTGCCCATTATCAAACCCAATGCCTTAAACGTCGCATCCTTGGCCACTGTCTTGTGGAGTCCAGCGCGATATAGATACATAAAAGCGGTAAGACTGACGCCCATGATGAACACCTGACCGTTGGGGATGGATCGCACCAGGCCACGGGCCTCCAGCATTTTCCACAGTGTCTCGACTCCCACATTGGCCACATACATGGCCAGTGGAGCACGTCGCTCCGGACGCTCGACTGCCAGCGATAAAGAGCTGACCAACAGAGCTGGAAGCCAGGCTGCCGTGCCGAAGTAGAAACCACCCAGAAATTGGCGAACCAAACAAATGGCCAGGATGAAGAGGCTGCCATTCAGGGAGAGAAAAGCCGTCGACTGTAGAATACTGGATAAAGTATTTCTTAGATCCTTAAGCGATGGAATGCGCATACGCATAATAAGGGCCAACTGTGAATGGTTTATAGATATTATACGACAAATAAAATGGGTACACCTCACATACTCACCATGTAGACCATACTATAAGTTCGGAAGGTGCCAGGGATCAGGGATAGTAACATCCCAGCCGTTGCGCAGGCGCAGCTTTTGGTCCAAGGATGGATAAACTCCTGGCAGGTGCAATTAAATGCGACCTCAGCTAGCTTACTCTGTGCCGCCATGATCCAATTTGAATATTCGACTGTGACTAAGGCTCTGCGAACTACACTTATCGAGTGCAGACGGGTGATAGAGGTAACCGGAAAAGTGCCAGCCAAGGGGAACCCACAAAATAGCCAGTTAATCTATAACTCACTACCTTAAGTTGACTCGGGAGGTTCAGATTATTTGCATTCATATGCAGAAGTGTTATTTAATCTAAAGGAGTCAAAATCTGCCAAGTGGGCCACCCCTGTTCCGAAGGTCCGATTTTCATCGAACTTTTTTACAAAACGGCAAAAAGTCCCCCATTGACAGCTGACGCTACGCTCGCTACGGCATGTGTTGACCAGCCAGTTTTCACGAGCAAGCCGTTTTTGTATGGGAAACCGCTGTGCGCCCTTCTTCAAATCGATATTGCGAAAAACCTTTGGCCGGGCCACTCTTTTTTTTTTTTGGATCTTTTTCGTAATGAATCAAACTTTATTTTCAAATGGTTTTAAACTCTATAGCTGGTGAAGAACACTGAAAAAAATAAAAACTAAAAAAAAATGTTGATTTATTTTTAAGAACAAAAATTTTTAATTTTTTTTTACATTTTTTTATGGAAAGCCATAATAATTCTTGAGCGATTAGTGAAAACATCATAAAGATAAATCTAACCGTTCCGAAGTTATGAATTAATGACTGAGTGCAACTTTTTCGAAAAAGTGTCAAAAATGCCATGTTTTGACCCCTATAACTCCGGTAAAACTCAAAATTTCGCAAAACCGTTCAAATGAAGTTCTTATATTTTCGTTGTGAACCGGAAAAGTAAAAAAGTTCGATGAAAATCGGACCTTCGGAACAGGGGTGGCCCACTTGGCAGATTTTGACTCAAAGGCAGTCCACTATCAGTACAGCTGATTTCCACTACCTTTCGTTGGTTTATTTCTCGGATAGCTGGTAGTTCGAATTTCGCCATAACCCAAGTACAACTGACGGGGTTTACGCACCTTACGCACATCTCAGGTGCTTGGTAATCAACAGGTGGGCGCCCTATGCTTCTGCATAAGGTATTCCTATGAACTGTTTATCGCACACACGCCAGACAAAATTTGTGGCTGATCGGGAATTTATGGTTTGTTTTGTTTTACGCTGAGTAATCCATCGACGATTTCTTATCAATTTTTTGGAGCTCCCACGGGCAAGGGATTTCATTTTCGCGAAGCTCACTTAGTAGAGTCTCTTAAGTGACTACTCCGAAAAAGCTTTCAAAATCTTAAGGTAGTTCCCATTTTCACATTCAATATTTTTACAAATTAGATTTATATTTCGCTGATTTTTTATTGATACCATGAAATAAAAAAGGTCAACATATTTTACAATTCACCCACACTAGCTTAAATTAGTAATCGTTGGGCGCTCTTTGAGCGCGGGAGACTCTTGACGTATATACAGATCGCTTTAGATCGCGGATATATGGAGATATATGGGGGCCTCTAGCGAAGGCGACTGATTGATTATCTATTAAAATTTGTCACTACCGGCTCAAGAGGCAAAGGAGTAGGCGGGCAGGGATGACTTGTCCACAATGTTTAACGCTTTAATGGTGTCCCACGCCTGTTGCTGACTGCTCAGGCCGAAAACATCGAAGGCGCCCAGATTAAACTTGCTTAGTCTGCCAAAGATAAGGGATTCTTAATCTACTGCTTACGCAGCGCATGCGAACTTTGCTCACCGATCGCCCGAGATGGCCTGCAGAAACTTGTAGTAGCTGGGGCGCAGGCTCTTGGGCTCCAGGATTCCCGCATGGAAGAGCACAGCCGTGAAGAAGGAGTACAGGAAGAGCATAAAGTTGGGGATGTGCGGCAGGATTCCTCGCTCCTGTCCCTTGGTGCAAAGGATCTGGGGATAAAGTAGGTAAGTGACCGGGTAAAAAATATAAAGCTAATATAACTAACGCACCTGCAAAGCCTTCCACATGACGTACAAGGCCACCGTGTTATCCGGATAGCGAGTAAAGGACACAGAGGCAATTAATGCGGCAGGGATGGCAAATCTGGCATCATCTCGGTTGAAACTGTGCCGCAGCAGGCAGGACACCGACTGTTAAGAGCAAAATGATTACTATATGTTGATTGGAACTTGTTATATCACTCACCTTGTACAGGAAGGAGAAGCTGCCCATGAAGATGCCCAGTTGCAGAGTGCCTCGGTTGAAGACCAGCTTCTTCCACGCCATCTTTCCAGCCGTGATCCGCTTGACATTCATCACCAGCTTGAGAGCCACCTGCAGAGCCACTCCACCCACGAAGGGTTTAATTCCTCCGATCAGCGAGTAGCCGATGCAGCTCTGCTGGTGCCGACAGCTGTCATGCTTGGCGCGGATCAGGTTGCTGTAGACGCGCACAAAGTCCGAGGCATTGGAGAAGCTGACGGTGGGTCGACGGCGCGACGGAGCTGGCTGCTCGCCGGGCACTACTGGACCGGATTTGGCCACCGGTCCGGCCTCCTCCTTGCCCACGAACATGCGCAGGATGTTGAAGATGGAATCCTTGGTGGTGCCAGTGCGATAGAGGTAGAGCAGAGCCGCCATGCTCAGCCCAAAGATGAGTGTCTGTCCATTAGGTATGGAACGCACCCAGCCCCTCGACTCGGCCATCTTCCACAGCGTTTCCGTGGCCACGTTGGCCACATAAAGAGTGAGCAGAGGTCGACGGGCGGGTCGCTCCACCAGAATGGCAGAGAAGGAGGCGAAAAAGCAGGGCACAAAGGCCACCGTGGAGAAGTGATAGCTGCCCAGCAAGTGCCGCAGTGCGCAGTTGTACAGGATGAAGGTGTAGGCATTGGTCACCAGGAAGGCTGTCGATTGGATGATGCCCAACAGAGTCCTGCGCAGGTCCTCTCGACTAGGAATGCGGTGGCGCATCAGCAGGGACAGGGCGTAGACCACTGTGTAGACGCGCAGGCAGTAGGGCGTGGCCGACAGCAGGATTCCGGCGGTGGCGCTGACGCAGTGGTCCGTCCAAGGATGCTGGAACTCCTTGCAGGTTATGCACAGTGGATCGATCAGCTTGCTCTGACCCGCCATTTTGGAATGTCAGTCTGTTAATAAAGAAATACAAGATTTTTAATAAAAATAGATCAAACATAATAATAAATTAGCAATTTACATATATTTAAAAAAATAATATAATAATTCGACCTATAGACTGGTAGGTATATGAAAAAATTATATGCAAAAAAGGTTAATAAATACAAGTTTACTTCAAGATAAGATAGTTATCGCTAAATGATAAATTTGTCACTAGTTTTTGATAAGAAGTTGCAACAAAAGATATGGAACTTTTATTTCTTACATTTCTTAATTGGTCGTATAAATGCAATTTAAATTCAGCTAATAAAAACTTTTAATTATTCTGTGCGAGTAGAACCTAATGGTTAGTCACTGCGTATGGGGTGTCCGGGTCCGAGTCCGTTTTTTAACCTTTAATCTTATCTTCGGGCTACGCGCGAACAAGCTGTTATTGTTCTTCTTCGGCGCTATCGGTTGTTCCACTGAACTTGAAAATATTCCCCAATTTAGCTTTGGTTTGTCTTATTTTATGTTTTTTTTTTTTTAATTCCCCGGTAGGAGGACTGCAACTTCTGCTGGCCAGGCCAGAACTGACTGGTTCCCAAACGAAAAACCTGGAACGTTGGGTTATATTCTAGGATTACAGCTGTTCGACGGGTATATGTGTCAATTTACTGCTGTCTATCGATAAGATACATTTCAGATTAGCCGCTGCGGGGGATTTGCCAACAGCAAGAACAAAGGTTCTACATAAACGGTAGTACTAGGTAAGGTTGATAAGGAAATTTAGGGAAAAAGACTGATATTTCTATCTACTATCTCTAAAAAACAGTAAAAACTAAACAATTAAGTTCTATATTATTAAATGTATACCAAAAAACATGTCATACAAGCAAACTAAATGAAAATATTATAGTTTTCCTATGTTTTTTCCAACTTAGGGATCCCAGGGGGACTTTTTTCATAGCATTTATGATCAAGATTAACCTTAACCTAAGCCACTTTAGATTATTTTTCGAGGGCCCTTAAAATCGAGCCACCTGCCACGGAGCGAAAGAGTGGAGAGTGTAGAGTTACCCCATTATCTCTCGACCATAGCAACTGATTTGCATTGAAATTATGGATGAGTCTCAGTCCATTGACCGCGGGGTCAGCTTGGAGATCTTTGCGCAATCTTTCAGAGAGCTACGAATCGTAGTCAGTACTAAAAATTCAGCTAATCTGCATTGTCGAACCGCAGAGAGGTACTTACGCTTCAACTACTGGACACTTGAAGGCGGCAATAAAGTGATCACTGGCTAATCGACTTGATTTGAGATATGGCTTAGTACTTTTTGTTTAATATGCTGTTTAACGTTTGATTCGATTGAGATTTATAGAGTTGTGACGATTCCGGGTTCCGATGGGAGAATTATGTATGACAGCTGAGTGACGGCGAACTGGAGATGCGGAGTTGCGATGTGAGTGCTTTGTTCCAGATTGCCTTGATTCCGGGACATCGGGTGCGAAATCGGGCGAGAGTATAGTGGATAATTGATGGTGTTATATGGGGCGGCGGGCAGAGTCCAAAAACAACAAGTGGTTGGGCGGAGAGGAAAACACTTTCTGAGTCCGCTGCCACTGAGCAGCAACTGCTGCACCCTTCAACAGGCCTTCGACTGCATTTTCCCAGTCGCCGCGCGACTTTAATCACTATTTTATCTGCTTTATTTCGAGGGGAATTGCGTTTGGTAAACAATAACAAGCGACCACTCAGAAATCTACTTTTTCTACTTATTCAAAAATACCAAGTAACAAAACACTCCATGCGGTCACGCTAAAAAACCGACCACCCGAGTGTTGCAGCATTCAGCTTCTGGCAGTCGCACATTGGCGCGCAATTCAAATGCGCAAACATGTGAACTGGGCTAAAACCTAAGAAAAGTCCGTTTAAACTTTTGGGGAAATTGTTTGATTGATTGTTTAACCCTATAAGTATCCCTTAAGAAATTTTTATTATGATTGCTTAAAGATAAGTTTAAATTGTTAGAAATCAAGGAAAAACGCCAATTGACAAAGTAAGGAAACATACAAAAAAGTTGATAAATAATTATCACATCGAATAAGGAAACTTGTAAAAGTTTATTTATTTAATTTGATATCAGAACTACAACAGCTTTAATAAAATTTTAAATTAAATTTGAAAAATATACTTTTAAAAGAAATAATAGTATGTATTTTGTTTTTTTTTTTTAATAGTTTAATAGTTTAATAGTTTCTTCAAAAAATATTCAAAAATCCGTTACCCGTTAAATTTACGTAAAGTATGTTTTGGAAATTGAGTGATTTATCGTGCCTACAAAAAGTTAAATCGTTCTAGTGAGACTTTGGTAGTAATAAAGACAAAACTTTTTGCTAGAGTGGCAACGAATCATTTGCTTATTAATTGCCAGTGCTCTTAGATGTGCCCCATTAATACAGCATTTTCTGCCAAGAGTGGAATTTAATTGGCTGAAAATTATGCTTCTAAGCCGTAGATTCCACCTGGCTTGTGTTCATCCCTCCGTTGCGGCCTGCCGCCCACGCGTGGCTCAAATTTTCGTTTGCGAATCCTGTGGCGACCTCTGAGGCCACAATTCGTGCCACAATCAACTCAGACTGCCGACTAGCAAAACCAAAGCACTTGGCCTGCCAAATTGTTTGCCATTCGAGCGTTCGAGGAGCGAGTAGACTCTGCCAAAGACTCGGTGCCTGCGCAATCAATTGGATTTCGGTTGTAGTTCATAAAGTGTATCTGTGCATGTCTCTGGCTGAGCACTTGTTCCACTTCCACTCCGACATTCATTTCCAGCGTCCTTTTGCTCCTGCTCCTGCTTCTTTTCATTTACGCATGCACTGGGAAAACATTTACATGGAGTATCACGAGATTCCACATATAAAACGAATATTTTGATACAATTTAAATTGCTTTTACCTATTAGCTTTGTCAAAAAAAAATATTACAAGACAAGGATTATAATCTATTTTAATAGAAATGTAAAATAGAAATCTAAGACAAATAAAGAAATTTCGAAATTATTAAGAACTGGGTACAAAGACTGAATTGGTACAATAGTGGAACAAAAGTACACCAAATTGCTAGTAAAATATAAAATGCTAGAATAGAAGTTTACTTATTTTAAAAATATATTTAAAATTGAAATATTTAATTACACCTCTGTACAAGACAAATTTAGATATGATTTTTCAATACTTTATTTGATTGCGAGATTAAAATATTTATTATTTTTTGGTTTAATCATACATTTGTTATTCCAGTTCCATGCTGATTTTCCCCCAGTGTAGGGAAGCTCTTTCGGTGCGGTTGACACGGAACAGCGGATATACAAAATATTTGGTTATTGTTTGTGGCTGCTCCCACTGCCGTTGCTTTTGGGCTGGCTCTTGTCTTTTACCTGTGGCATGGCTTATTTTGAAAAGCCAAAAGCGCTTAAGTAGTTCATTCAGTATCAGGCCTAAGCAGATGGGCTGAGGTCCTGTTCCAGATCCTTTGCCTTCCTCTCCTCCAGCTCCTTTGTGGTCGGTGCGTCACTTCTGCTGTTTCCCGCTCAAATGCTTAGCGAAATTGCGGCTGCTTTGTGTGATTCGCCTGTTTTTGCCTTAAGCTTAAGCGGGGTGTTGTTTTCGGGGTGGAAGTGCCATGTATATCAAATATACTTGACTCTGTCAGGACCTGGCACCCACTTAATTTACCGGAGGTGTTTGGGGATCCCCCGAAATAAATCCTTGTTTCTGACGTGTCGCTAAGTAAGCACTTAAAAGGCAAAGTCTCCATTGTTGCTGCTAATCTAAAGTTGCCCCGCTTTCTTTGGGGTTCAATTGGCAATTAGCCCGGGTGCCAAGCAGACCAACTTGCAGGTTGCAGGTCGAGTGCAGGATAATTGTGGAAATTGCCAGCGGGGAAAAGGGCAAGTACACACACATGGACGATGGACTGTAGACTATGGACTACAAGGACCTTGTGAGCTGTCAATCCGGCAGCCACTTAGGAATCAATTTGTCCAGCGAGACGTGCGTTTAATATGCAGCGAGCTACAATGAAGGGATTTTCCAGCTTGGGCTTCATCGAGTTGCTCGACCACATAGGACTCCTACTCCCACTCCTTGCCCAGCATCTCTCTCAGGCATTTATAGACTTGTCTTGGGCTCATTTATCCTGGTCCGCAAACCAACCCGAAACACGATATATCCGAAAACCGAATACGGAATACCGAGAGACCCCCGGGCACTGCTTAATGCGGAGGTCCTGTTCAGGATTCTCCGCCTGCATGTGGCCATTTGTTTAGGCCCTCTATGTGTGCGGTTGCGTCCAAATGTGTTCAATTAAGCGGTAATAAATTGTTCATTTGCTCATTGGTGCGCACGGCCATTACAGAAACAGCAGAATCCTGGAGAGAAGGGGCGGGAGAAGGGGAAGGAAAGGATCTGTGGCTGGAGGAGACATTGTCGTCACTGTAATATTTCATGGGGACCAGCATTGATGCATATCCTGCCATTAGCAAGCCTTTTGCATAATACACAATTAATTTTGCACAAAGTTGTTATTTTATTAATTGCTTCCATTTGTTTATTTCCCATTCCTGATCACCCACCACCACCCGGATCACAAGTTGGTTAACCGAAGCCCGGTGTGTTGGCCTGGTCATCAATAGCTGTGGGCAGACTTTCTGACCAAAGAGACTCCCCATTTTATATTTTCCACTTTTGCAACACCCAAAGACCGCACTGACTTCACTTCGAAATATAAATTTTGCGGCTTTGGCTAACGAACGAGTGCCAAAACAGACGTTTCCCATCCAGAAAACCCCAATATCAACCCATGAGCTCTTTTGTTTTCTTGGGCCAAAGTCGCACATGTTCGCAATGGAGTGAATGTGTCAAATGTCGCACAGCCAAGCAGACCGAGAGGCAATTGCCGCAATCCCAGCCAGATAGCCACATACTTGTCGGTCGGAAGTTGTTGGCAAATGTAAAATTAACAATGGATTATGTTCGCCTTTTACTTTATACTTTTTGTCTCTATCATGTTCAATTTTCCAGTTTTAAGGTCTATAACAGTCTTTGGAAATGTACAGTGTTTAAAAAACTGTCTGAATTTTCATTTAGCCTGCTTTTGCTTTTGCTGCTGCTTCTGAAAAAGTCGGCAGTCGCAGTCGAAGCAAAAGCAAAATCGGAGCACTAACGACTGTCGAAGCAAAAGCAAGTCGTTGCTTTCTGATTTTTAGCTTCTGCTGTGCTGTTGCTTTCAGTCGGTAGCAACAGTCGAAATAGCAGCTAGCAAAACTTTCTGGAAGTTGATATGACTGCTGCTGCTGCTGTTGAAAAAATCGGAAGTCGCAGTCGAAGCAAAAGCAAAAGTCTAAGCAGCCTGCTTTTGCTTTCATTAAAAAGCAACAACAATTTAATAAAGTCGTTGCATAGTATGCATATAATTAACTTTTGAGAACATGTTTTTAGCACCAAAAGAAACTAACTTTCCTCCTATCTATTCACTGTTGTTGTTTTTTTGGCTAAGAAACAAATTAAAAAAAAAATACTCAAAATACCACGAATTCTTTAAGCAAGGATGACCAAAAGCTATTAAATGTGACGAATTTATTTTTTTTTCGGTCCCCTTTAAACATAACCTAATTATTCTAGGCACAATTTGTTTTTGCTTTTGCTTTGACTTTTAATTTTTTCAACAGCAGCAGCACAAGCAATAGCAACTTACAGAAAGTTTTGCTAGCTGCTGCTTCGACTGTTGCTACCGACTGAAAGCAACAGCACAGCAGAAGCTAAAAATCAAAAAGCAACGACTTGCTTTTGCTTCGACAGTCGTTAGTGCTCGGATTTTGCTTTTGCTTCGACTGCGACTGCCGACTTTTTCAGAAGCAGCAGCAAAAGTAACAGCTCATATTAAAAAGTTACAGGCAGTCGAAGCAAGAAAAATGAAAAATTATGTGACTTTTGCTACTTCGACTGCAGCATTTTAAACACTGGAAATGTATATCATATATTTTTCAAAGAAAATCAAGAGCAACTTTACAGCAGTTTAAGCCAAGTAGAAGATATCCAGTAACTATACAAATATAAATTTATTATGGTGTGGAATGTAAGCAGCTACAATACAGGTGAAATATAATATTTTAGATTTAGATTTCTAGACTTTATACATTCTTCTACTTAATATTGTCTTTACTTTGTAACACCTACTTCTTGTTCTTCAGAAAAGATAAAAACTTGTTATTAAAAAGACATCGTATTATAAGAAAAACAGTTTTTAATATAGAATTAATTAAAATGTTTACGCCTAAATTTAGAATATGTTTTTGCATGTAACCCGAAATGGTGATTATATCCTTCATTTTATTAAGCAAAGTCCTTTGGTAATAGAGATTCTGAATGCTCAACAACCTATAATTCGTAGTAAGTATTCTTGGTTTCCGTATGCAAATGCGTCAGGAGGAACAACGGTAGCGTCAACAGGACCAAAATCAATTCCCGTCGTCCCACCCAAGGTGCAACATCCCCGGAGCAAAGTCAAACGAAATTAGTTTGCTGCTCATAAAACTTTTCCACGAAGTTTGTGCTGCCCACATCCACATCCTCTGCCATCCTGAGAGTTCAGGTAAACTTCGGGGGTATGTGTGCATATAAATCTTTGGCTTGCCGCCGGTGGGTGGATATTTTGGGGATGGGCATATGGGAATGGGCATTATTTGGAGGACTAGCCACCGGAAACCTTGTTACCCTGCATGGCTCTTCACCTGAGATCCGAGACTCGAGACATGAAAAGTTTTTTTCGCCCGGCTGGCCAGTGGGTCCCAGAGCTTTAATTGTATTTCAAGTTCCAGGTTGTACTTGTCCGAGCCGCCCATCTGCCCATCCGCCCACTTTTCCCACTGCCACTCCCACTCCTGGCCTCCATTCCTTCCTTCAATTTCCATGCGTGATAAATGGCAAAAATGGAAAATTCGTTCGTTTGCTTTTGACCCGCTTGGTTCGCTGTTGGCTCGGCGATTCGCTGTCCGCGCTGGAAGCAACATTTCAGGGCTTTTGTCTTTCAATTTGGCCCAAAATCTCTTTCTGGCTCTCACCGCCGCCCCCCACTTCCTTCTTTGGTCGTAATCGCTGTGTTTGCATTTGCGTGGCATAGTTTTGTAGGGCCACGCACATAGCTGGATTTAGTATCTAATCGGCTAGACTTTTGCATACAGTGGGGTTCTAGTTATAAAGGCATGAACACGAATTTTGGGAACCAGTCGTCTTAGAAAAAAAGCAAAATGTATCATTATTTCAAAAGTGTTCCGATTAAAAAAACAACTAAAACTAAAATCCAAACCTGTCTCTTTACAATTATTCTTGTGTTTATGAATTTCACAAAATTTTCTAACTTCAAGAGTATAGTGTTTGAAATAAGTTTAAACATGACTTTCTTGTTTCTAATCTGTATTTATCAGTATTAATTTAATGTATATTATTCCAAAAATAAAACAGAATTTTACGTCTGCTTTTACATGCAAATTTCAAGTTGATCCTGATACTAATATTGTCTGACTTCACTGCATAATTGGGCTAACGTGTTCGGAGCGCGTAATTCACGCTGTTTATATACTCTCACTTCGGCTAAGCTGGATTGTTGAAAACTGAAAAGATTTAATTTATTTCGAGTGCGAGCGAAAAAGACCCCACTTCCCATTGGAATTGGACTTGGGTTTGATGCGCTGGTTCCGATTCGCTTTCGAATTGCATTTATTCAAACGTTTCAATTGCTTTCCGTCGGATTCAATCTTCGAGTGATTTATTGTGTTGCCCAGAATGGCGAAGAAGGATGAGGTGGCTGAGTGGGTGGCAATGGCAACTGGGGACTGGGAAATGGGGACTTGGATGGGACTTGGAATCGTGATTGCGTTTGCCTAGGCATAACAATTATCCACTGTTTATGTAAGCGAAATTAATAATTAAGTTTGTGAACGAAGACCTCAATTAGACGCATTATAAGCCCGAATCCATACATTAACTGTAAACAGTTCTATAATTATGTCATTACTTGGCATAACAAATGCTGCGTGTTCCTTGAGCGAAAGGTCTATAAAGGAACTCCCGCCAGCAATAATTCGATTAGTTGAGCGTCGTAAAATGAAGTTCATGAAGTACGCAGTTTTCTTTTACACATCCGTGGGCATTGAGCCGTATACGATGGCCTCTCGGCCCAAGAAAATCAGTCTGTGGTCCAACCTCCTCTTCTGGGCCAATGTGATCAACTTAAGTGTCATTGTGTTCGGCGAATTCCTCTATCTGGGAGTGGCCTTTTCCGATGGAAAGTTCATCGATGCCGTCACTGTGATGTCCTACATCGGATTTGTGATTGTGGGCATGAGCAAGATGTTCTTTATCTGGTGGAAGAAACCCGATCTCAGCGATATGGTCAAGGAACTGGAGCACATTTATCCCGAGGGCCGGGCTCAAGAGGAGGTATATCGGTTGGACAACTACTTGAGATCCTGTTCCCGGATTAGCATCACCTATGCGCTGCTCTACTCTGTGCTCATCTGGACCTTCAATCTGTTCAGCATCATGCAGTTTCTTGTCTACGAAAAATGGCTCAAGATCCGCGTGGTCGGTCAGACATTACCATATCTGATGTACTTTCCCTGGAACTGGGAGGGCAACTGGTCGTACTATCTGTTGCTATTCTGCCAGAACTTCGCGGGACACACTTCGGCCTCGGGACAGATCTCCACGGATCTGTTACTCTGTGCAGTGGCCACTCAGGTGGTCATGCACTTCGATCACCTGGCCAGGACTGTGGAAAACGAAGAGTTGAGTGGCGACTGGGCGGAAAACTCGAGATTCCTGGCGAAAACCGTGCGTTATCACCAGCGCATTCTTCGATTGATGGACGTGCTCAACGATATATTCGGAATTCCCCTGCTGCTCAACTTCATGGTCTCTACATTCGTCATCTGCTTTGTGGGTTTCCAGATGACAGTGGGTGTGCCGCCGGACATCATGATTAAACTCTCCTTGTTCCTATTCTCCTCATTGTGCCAGGTGTACTTGATATGTCACTATGGCCAGTTGATCGCCGATGCGGTATGAGGTCTATTAAGTAGTATTCGATTTTTATATGAAAGCCTGGCCAATCTTCATTTAGAGCTCCGGCCTTTCCATTGCTGCCTACAAACAGAACTGGCATAATGCTGATATTCGCTATCGACGAGCTCTGGTATTCTTTATAGCTCGACCCCAAAGGACAACCCATCTGAAGGCCACTGTCTTCATGAATATAACTAGGGCCACTATGACTGATGTAAGATGCAGTTTGACTTGATTTTAAGAATTTTAACAGATTAATATTGATATTTTTCAGCTTCTTCAGATATCCTATAAATTTTTTGCTCTGCTCCGTACCATGTATGTGAAATAAGCTGATTGAGATTGATCTTTTAAAATTGCGTTAAATTAAAAACATTTTTTTAATTTTAAAACTTTGTTAGCAGTTTTTTTAAAAAGCGAAAATTACATAGAAAATGAAAAAACCAAACTTAACGTGGTTATTTTAATAAGTATCTTTCCGAAGGTAATTTATACTGTAGCGTCTGGAATCACCTTGAACCAATGCAGCTGTTAATTCTACCAAACACGCAATCCTTTTCGTCAACCTTATCCCTTTCCACATAACCTTCACCTGCAATATTATACTTGTCGCATTTCAATGGATGAATTGCATATTAGCTGTTTGACAAAGGCTATAAATCCAAGGAACCTTCATCAGCAAATTCATTCAGAGAGGACCATTCTCAGGCTCAGCAACGTTAAAATCAAAGATGAAAAAGTTAATGAAGTACGCCAGCTTCTTTTACACCGGAGTGGGCATACAGCCCTATTCGAAAAGAGGAGATTCGCCAAAGGACATGCTCAGAGCCAGCATTGTATTTTGGGCCAATGTGATCAACTTGACCGTCGTTGGAATATGTGAGAGCATTTACGTATACGGCGCCTATAAGGAGAATAAACTTCTGGAGGCCGTAACCGTGATGTCTTATATTGGCTTCGACATCGTGGGCCTGAGCAAGATGTTCTTCATCCGCTGGAAGAAGGCGGCCATAACTGAAATGATGGAGGAGTTGGAGGAGGTCTACCCAAGGGGTAAAGTTCAGGAGGACAAGTACAACCTTTCGAAGTACATAGGCTCCTGCTCGAGGATCAGCCTGATCTATTCATCGCTATACTCAGTTCTTATCTGGACCTTTAACTTGTTTTGCATAATGGAATATTGGGTCTACGAGAAGTGGCTTAACATTCGGGTGGTGGGAAAAAACTTGCCATACCTCATGTACATTCCTTGGAAGTGGCAGGACAGGTGGTCCTATTACCCACTGCTCTTCTCGCAGAATTTTGCAGGATATACTGCTGCTGCCGGGCAAATTTCCACGGATTTGTTACTCTGTGCAGTGGCCACTCAGTTGATAATGCACTTCGACTATCTCTCAATGACTATGGAGGACCAAAAGCTGAGTGGAAATTGGCAAGAGGACTCGCAATTCCTGGCGAATACTGTGAGGTATCACGAACGGATCCTTCGTCTTTCGGATGTGGTCAATGATATATTCGGGATTCCACTACTACTCAACTTTATGGTATCCTCGTTCGTCATCTGCTTCGTGGGATTCCAGATGACTGTTGGAGTTCCACCCGATGTGGTTATAAAGTTGTTCCTGTTCCTCTTCTCGTCGATGAGCCAGGTTTACTTGATATGTCACTATGGGCAGATGGTGGCTGATGCGGTAAGTTTTACTTAAAAATAAGAAAAAAGTCCCCGAAAATAATATATTTTCAAAGAGCTATGGGTTATCGCTGGCCACTTACAACCAGGACTGGAATCACGCCGATGTCCGCTATAAGCGAGCCCTGGTCATTATCATGGCTCGAGCGCAGAAAGTAACCTTTCTGAAGGCCACTATCTTTTTGGATATAACCAGGTCCACCATGACAGATGTATGTAAGGCCAGTTAATCTATGAGCTTATATTTAAATGGCGTTTTTTAGCTGCTTCAAATATCATACAAGTTCTTCGCTCTTCTCCGCACCATGTATACCCAATAGGGATGACCGGAGGAGATCCCTAATCCCTTCTCTATGTGCCCCTTATAATGCTTTCAAAGGCTCAACGCGAACTTAATTATGCGGAGGCACGAGCACCACGCATGTCCATCGCAGCTTCGACACGGGCAAAAAACGTAGTAATCATTTTAGCGCAACGAGCCCGACTGAAAAGGCAATTCTACGGCTCCACTGGAGAGCGAGAAAATATGTTGCTACAAAAGAAAATTGCAGAGTACATTTTACACTTCACTGCACACAAGTTGCGCTTATGAGTTTTCACTGCTTGTTATGCTCTAGCTGAAAACGGGAACTTGGTTTCCCTCGAAATTGAAGACATAAAGCTTCAGTTTATTTTTGAATAAATAGATTAGAGGAAATTAACGATCTTAAAGGATGAGATATTTTAGTTTTGTATTTTTTATAAATCAAGGATAAAAGTTTGGATTTTAATTTATTAATTTAAAACCCCTATTTTACTTTAAAACATTTTTACATTTTACTGAAATATTCCTACCAGCTCAATATTTTTAAGGGTATTTGGACTGCTTTGCTGCTGGTATACCGTTTTTTTTACAATTTCGAGTTTGGCGTTTCAAGAAAAGTGGAGCAAGGAAAATAGAAAAGCTCCTTCTGAAGGCAGTGGACAACAAAACCGTTTGATGGCATCTAATGCAGTTCCCATCCCATCCCATGACGTGTGGCTGTGTGTACGCACTCAACAATATTAGCAATTTATGCGCTGAAGCGTGTCCTTTTGGGAGGATGAAGGAAGAGGACGGGGAACGGGACAGGATGTGGGTGTTTCTCACAAATTATTTTCCTTTTGACGAATGTCGGACATCACCTGCATAGTTATTGTTTGAAAAGGCCGCGTGCATAAAATTTATTAAAACGTATTTTTTGGCCAGGACTCGCAATTTGAACCAAAGCACTGGCCCTGTCAATTTCCCTTACTCAGAGTGCGACATATTTTTTGTGTGCAAGGTTTGCTTTCTTATTTATTTTGTGCTTTTTTTCTCCTTTACTGTGTGCGCTGCGGCTCTTTTTGGGGATTTATTTTTCATTTTTGTGGAATTTTTATAAAGCTCCAAATGTGCTACAATTTAATTTCTGGTCACGTTTTGGGCGATTTCCAAATAGCAACAGTTTTGGGCAACAACGGAGGATAGGTAAGGTTGAAAAAGTCTTTCAATATCTCACGCTGTCATATTGCATAATTTAAGGCGCCCCAACATGGTCACGTTTATTATCATGTTTATATGTGTCCGCCCATCTGTCTATCCCAAATCCATGGCCCGGTGGAAGATCATATCAGGTGTAGTCAATTACTGATACTGTCACGGCTATCCTGGTTGTCCTGGTTATCCTGGCGCCACGCAAATTATCCTCGGTGCGACAACGATTGCAAATTAGCATGCAACTGCGGCTAGCCAACGAATAATGAAATAAATTCAAATGATAAATCAATAACAAATTAGCTAATAGCCCAACAACGCAACTAAGTCTAGTACATATGATAAGGGTTGCATAAATTTTCAAATTACTCTGATTCATTTGTGGTCCATGATTACCGATAGCTATAGCTAAAAATAATTAAATATTAACAAAATGCCATTTAAATATCATTAAAATTTTGGCTCGTTTTTGCCACTTTTTCACGAGCTTATTTGTCATTATAAAATACTTTATTTTACATATCTAAGCCAGAGAGAGAGAGAGAGAGAAAATTATAAATAAAATTGCATTATTTATTTTTAACTCTTTAGATTTAATTCAATATTTTGAGAACCATTTCTGAGCTTGCAATTCATTAGGCAAATAAAACCATTATCCACTTACTTCGTCATCGCTGTGAAGGATTTCACTGCGATTTCCGTTTTATTACCCCAATATTCCATTTTAAGGCCATGAACAGCCGAATGGCTATCAACATAAACATTTTTGTCATTTATGGGCTAATATGAATTTACATTTTCCATGCGAATTGTGAAATGCAAAATGCATCGTGGCCAGCAGAGCGAAAGGAGGAGCTGCAAAAAATCGTATATCTTTTTTCGGCCTGATGCCGATGCTTTTCACCCGCTCAAAAGCGTTTTCACCCCTCCGCCGGCTGTTGTTAAGTCCACTTATCAAAACGTGCAAATAACTCAACTCCCGGGATAGGGACAAACACGTGATGGCAACTGGTGCCAGTTTGCCAGTGATGCCATGATGACCCAGTGGAGCGTGTTCAATGGCCAATTGGCAAAAAACCGTTGCCATTGTTGCAGAAAAGCAGAGGTCAAAAGCAAAAAAAAGGGAGATGAAAAAATGAATGTGACCCAATCGCTGGACAAACTCGGGCACTGCATTATTGTTGCCACACTGCCGGTTGTGTTTTTTCAATTAGCTGCCATTAAATTGAATTCAAATATTGAAACAATATGTTGCCCTGCCGCCCCGATTCCCCGATATTTCGCACAAATCGGTGGGTTTTAGTTTCGGCTTAGCCCCAATCTAAGCCCCTCCGCACTCGCCCATTGTGATCTAACGTGATTTATTGATTTTGAGAGCAGTTTTTCTTGTCAAAAGTTGACTGCGGCTCATACGCTTGAGTGTCCACACAAAAATGCTAAAATACTAAAAAATGGCCACGCGAAAATCGCACAAAAATTGTTTCGATTTTCATTTAGTTTTGCGCATCATACTCTTTGGTGTTTGGTGAATGTGTGAAAATCCACACGTATATATATATCCTATATCTGTATCCTTTTCAACAAGCGACTATATATGGAAATGTATGGAAATGCTCTAAATGGAGACTAAAAGCCTCTAAATTAGTTTTCCAGCATTATTACTCATACGCAGTGGGGCCGCACCGATATTTTTATGGCCTTGCATTAGGCATATTGTATGGCTTTCTATGAATACGGACCGAAGTGAAAAGACATTCCCGTGCCCCGATTTTTGTGGGGAAGAAAACATTTGTTAATGGCCAGCGCTCTCGGGGGCTTCTCCTCTTTTTTTTGGTGCCTGCTATTTTGAGCTATGATTGCCGATGATTTAACGCTGGCTTATTGATTTCTTATAGGCCATTAATAGTGGATTGCCCCGGCCAACTAATAGCATTCATATTCGAAACGATTTGTCAAGGCGGCGGCGACATTACACGTCGGCCTTTATCTGGATAATTGTGACAGTAATGCGAGCTATAGACGGAATCTATATAAAAGTTATGCGCTCCAATCGCTGAGACTTATCAAAAGCGAAAAATGTGATTTGCGAATGAGTCTGCGAATGGTATTGGGGAACTAAGCACGGCTTAGGCCATAAGTAGGTTGCTGAGACACACACAAAGCGGCCACAAAGACGCGCAGAGATAAGCGAGGGGATTTCATTTGCTCATTACTCAACAGCTTACACGGAAGCGACGGGGTGGTGGGGCATTACCACGAGGTGAGCCTTTTTGCAGAGAGGAAGTAATAAGAGTGCGGCTGCGAGCACATAAGAAATGCATGTGCACATAATTCATTTTTTATGCTGGATTACAGCAGCAACAAAAATGATGGCTGCCTACAGTTACAAGGCGCCCGAACACACCAACACACCTACAAACCGCAGCACTCACACTTACACCATCATGCTAAACTTAAGAGAAGAACATTTAGCGGGTGTGTGTGTGTATGGATGGAATGGGCGCTTGTCATCGTCTGCAGCTCTCTTGCAGCGGAAACGGAAGCGACATCCAAGTTTATGTTAAAGTTTGATGCAAAACCCCCAAACTCGCACATACTTACACTAAGCATATAGTTTCGAAACATTTTTAAGAACTTACTATTAAAAAAAAAAAAACAATAATAAAATAAAATAAAAAAATAATATTTGTTTTATAATTTCTAAAAGTAGTTGTTGACAATCATTAAAAAAATATTAGTAAAATGATAATGAAGTTAAGAACTCTAATTAATGAATACTTTTCTTTTTTAGTATTTTCCTTCAGGCAATATTTTACTTTTTACTTCAAAAGGTTGATTAATTTTTTAACAATTCTAGGAAAATTTAATAAAAATAAGAGTGATATAATCGAGTTTTCCCAAATCTTTTTCCTAGTGTAAGTAGCTCGATATATGTGCTCGGAAAAGTTTCGCTCCGTTCTCTCCTCGTGTTGACTTTTGCGGCTCCTGTAAGTGTTGAGACTTGCGGTGGTGTCCGTTGCATGTGTAGCGGTGTGTGTGCTGCAGGTGGAAAGGAAATTAAATCAGCCTCGTGTGGCATGCACATCATTAGTATGTATAGAGGCTCCTCAGGAAAGGCCTGATGATTATGATTGCTGCTTCTGCTTCTGCTTCAGCTGGCGATGCGGTATACATAAGACTGCGACACCTTTCTTACTGCCGGTGCAAATTGAGTTTGCATTAAAGTGGCAACGGCTTGATTAGTCGTTGCATACGAAATTGACTTCTTCTATCCAAAGGAACCCGAAAGATATACACCACTCCCTTGTCCAGCTGGCCAAACAGCAAATGTCAGGCGAGTGCTTTTTCATTGGCATCCAGTTGTTCGATGGCTCTTTGTCTGTTTGTTTGCCAGCTCAAAGCCTGGAAAGTGGACAGGAGCTGGTCTATTTGCACACTGATGCATTTGTCGCCTAAGCTCCTCCTTATGACATTTATTTTTATTGACTGCAGTGCAGCGGAGACAGTGGAGACAGCGGGCCCAACTCCACGGAGTGCCTTTGCCCCAACTCTAAACTGTTTGTATGTGGCGCCCCTAAGAGGCTTGGCTGCCGGCTTTAAAGCGAACTGCAAGCCGATGGCCAGGTCATTGTATTCAGCCAAAGACTGTATACATGCACGGAGAGAAAGCTAAAACTACTGCAAAGCCACTCGAAAATATGTATGCCTTTTAAAACCCTAGAAAATTGTTAAATTCATATTATTTCTATAAGTGCTTTATAGAACTAGGTATTGTTTTTTTTATATATTATTTTATTTTATTATTAAGGTATATACATTTTTACGATTATTTAATTGTTCATATTAAAATGGATCAAAGTATAATAAAATACTATTTAAATTAAATTGTTTAATCAATTAAACTAACAGTTTTAGTGTAAACTGTAATTATTAAAAAAATAATAAAAAAATGTTGAAAGTTTTGAAACATTTTTGTTAGTTTTCAGTGTAGTCCAGTGACTGCTATCAGTGCTTGTGATATGAGAAATGCCCGTATTTGTGCTGCAAAATTCATAATTCAGTGGCAGAGACACAGGAGTGCGTGCCTCCTTCCTCTTCCTCTTCCTCGTCCTCTGCCTCTTCCCTTCCTCTGCTGCTCTGCTCTTTTTGGTCCCCTCTTTGTATCCTGGTTATTTATGCATTTAACGAGCCAAAGGATCCAAGCGAACGGAAATGAGTGGAACTTATTGCTTCGTGTACACGGGAACGCAGGCACTCGCCTCTTTTGCCCATTTTTCGTCTTTTTATTTTCCCTCCTTCACCTGCTAGGTGTGTGTGCATACCTTTTGTTGTTTAATTAGAAAAGTGTTTCGAGTAACCTCGGCCCACTGGCAGCGCACCAATAGATACGGATACAACAATATCAGGATATTCAACAACAAAAGCAAGGAGTAATTTCATTTTTGTTGACAAACTCGAGGCTTTTGTGGCCTGCCACTAAGACGACGACCATGCCCACTGAGGCCACGCCCACTTTGGGCTATCAATGAAAATGCAGGCGGACAGGACAGGCGCTCCTTTTGTTGTTATTGCTGTTGCTGTCGTTGTTGTTGTGTTGGCTCAGTTTTAATATCATTTTCGTTCCACTCCAGTTGGCATTTTAATTTAAGTTTCATTTTCAATTTAAGACTTTGACTTGCCAGGCACTTGCATTGCGGCTGCATCATCATGGTCGCAGGCCCCCACCGCCTCTCTTTGTTCTTCTGGTTTTCCCTTCCCTTCGGAAAATTCCCCAACACCCTCACCCTCCCCACTTCCGACTCCCATTTTGTCCCAGTTGTTTTGTATTTTCGCGCTTTCACGCTCGCCTTTGTCTGCGCTCGTGTTTCCCGCTTCGCAGCCATTTGGCGGCCATTTTAAATTTATTATTTGTATTTGCCGTTGTGGTCGCTTCATGCGCTTTGTTGCGGTCCACGCCCATAATCCACCAGCGCCACGCCCCCTTTCCCTGGCGCGGCCTTCTTGAGCTTGCATTTTCAATTAGAAAAACTTTGCATAGCAAATGCCTGACAATAATTGCACTTGTCGGCGAGGGAGGTCCTTTTTTGGAGGGGGGATGGGGGCGCGGCTCTTGTGTTTTGCATAATCAGTTAACGAGGCAACGATTCTTGTTGTAATTTCTTTGATGTAATTTATTGGCAGATTTTTAATTAAAACTTGGGCCCGGCTCAAAGGCATTGCCTGCCTTGAGTCATAAATTTGCATTATTGATAGAGCCGCAACGAATTATCCTGCAAGGACTCACTTCTCGCCGATTGATTAATGGGGGATAGGGATAGCGGTTGGGATCCATGTGTCAACTGCTTACCTTAAATTATGGCTATCCCAGGCTCAGGCGTCAGGTGTGTGTGAAATTCGTGTCAGCCCAAAATGACCCCACCACTCGGTTGTCCTTTTCAACAGTTGTCTTGTTGCCACGTTTAGTAAATAGGCTGAAGGTAAGTTCTAGTTTTAATAAAATCGAAAAAATATAGGTCATTATCAGGCATAACAATTTTAATTAAAACAAGAGAGAGCGCTATTTATAACCTTTTTTCAGCTGAGAGAGAGACTGCTTGCACATTATTTGCTCATAACTTTTTATTGAATGCTCCGATTTAAAAAAATGTCTCCACATTTCGATAGGTATTAATAAGAACAACTAAATTGCATTTGTGCTTTTTCGAAATCTTCAAAGATGTGGGAGCCAGACAATAACATAAATACTCTAAAGAAAAGGTTTTTATTTTATTAAATTATAAAACATCCATCATTCATCTTATTTTAATAATTATAAATAAGTCTTTACCTTAAATACACCAGACAATATATTTTCACATCACATCACACTTTTGAATTTAGTGATTCAATGGAATGCATACAGAAAACTCAATACAAATTCGTAAGTGAGGAAATCGCCAAAGTTTACGGAAATCGGAGCGGTGGGGTTGAATTTCTTTCTTTAGCGTTCACTGATCTGTGTCATTTTCCTTTGAGTTTCCCCACAGTTGCGCTCCATTTCAGGTGTCATCCCTGGGGCGACAGCTTCTCCTGCCTTTTGAGTACCTTTTTTTCTATGTCTGTGAGTCAGTGGAGCATGAGGAATATGTGCCACAAATCATTACCAGCTGAGCTCCAGAAAGGTTGGGATATATATCCCCTATACTCTGAGATGTCCTCCTTTCTTGGTCTCTTCGAATATATGTGTGTGTGCGTCTGCTTGTGTGGGGGCGATTTGCATTGGATTTTATGCTAAACTTGTGGCAAATTTTCGGACCATCAACAAAGCATCAACAAATGCTGCTGCAGCTTCGCCTTGGCAGAACGCATCAAAAACTCAGCGACAGCCAGTGTGCAATGGAAAAAGCAGCAAAAACAGCAACAGCAATAACGACCACGAGGCATTTGGCGAAAAATGCAACTGCTACAAATTATGTGAATTATGCGTTCGGCTGCCGCATGCGTTTGCATAAATTTCCCAACTCCCAGCCAGCCAGCCAGCATTGCTCCGGGCACTGCAGCAGTGGGTAAAGCTGGGGGGTGGGAAAAGCTGGGAAAATGCTGGGTGGCAAGGGCGACTAGGATGCAACATTCGTGGCGCGCTTGCCACATATCTTGTCTAACAAATTGCATTCGAGTGTTTAACATGCGCCCAACAGGCGTTGATGTTGATGTACGAAGGATGCGAAGGACTTTTCCATGTTTTCGCCGGGAGTCGGGCTGCGGAGTTGTGGTGGCAAGTGTTACACTGTTACCGCAGCTGCCGCTACAAGCTGTATATCTCCCTTATGCGTGCGTGTGTCATAATTTACTTTGAAGTGGCATTTATGGTCGCCTGTGGACGGTCGATGCCAAAGTAGCGCCAGCATCAGCAAAAAACCCAAAATTATTGCAGCAAAAATTTAAATTGCCACAAACGAAATCAAATCAAATGCGGCAAATACGTACGTACAAGCATATATACATATATATACATCCGTAGAAGCTCTAGTACAAACAAAAACACCGCAATTGCATGCATAATTGCATCAAATGGCCAAAAATTTGATTTGAAAATGTTGCTGCATACTTTCGGGCGCCAGTCGCTCAGCTGCTGTGGCCAGTCGAAAGTCACACGCAAACATCAAACAGCCCCAAATTGTGCAAATTTAATATGCAATAACAAACAGGCAAACACACCAACATACACTCAAACACAGACGGACAGGAACACCAACGCAAAAACACAAACACATTTGCACGCATCTGAAGCACCATCTCTTTTTTTGTTGCCTCTCTGGCTATTGTAATTAAATTAGGCTAACAGGGACACACTGACACACATTCACACCCCGACACAGATACAGTTACAGTTGCAGAAGCAGATGAACACCCCATCCATGATTGCACAAACAAAACAAAACAGACGATTTAATTACAAACTGAAATTAGATGCCGAACCAAACTTATGAATTCTGTAGGAAACGTGTATTTTCGATACTCAGAGGACTCAACGAACGTTTGAAATAATTTATAAAGGTGCCGAAAAGTATGTATATAAAAATATAATATACAAATATTTTATTGCATACTTTTAGACACATTTAGAAATGTTTTCAAAATGCCTGGTGATTTCTGTTGCAGCCTTGTTCACCTATAAACTAATTTATCAAATTTGTTAAAAGTCTACATTTTTCGTTCAATTGATATATGTACCAAAATAAAATAGAGCAATAAAATACAAGAAATACCAAATGTCATACAAAACATGGCTACATATGTCTGGGATCAACGCATTAGCTTCTCCTGTAATACGTACACTAGATTTCAGGGGGCTTTGGCTTTTTAGTGCAGAACGTGTAAATAATTATAAGCCCAAAATCGGCCACCAACTGTCAGCGGTTGTGTCCGATGAGTACTCCACTTGCATTTAAATTATGCACACGGTTGAATAAGCTGGAAAATATATGGCATCATTATGTATTTGTATTCGCGCATTTATTTAAATGATATGTTTACACTAATCGAATGCCGGATGACTGTGAAGCGTTATGGAATCGGATCAACTTAATTATAGTTGAACTCTCTGTCGCTCCGAATCAGACCGCAGTATAAAAATAAACGCGACTAGTGAACTAAAATGGATTCATTTTGGCAACATTCGGGCCAGGTAAATATTTACATATCAAAATAATTATTATTTAACATTTGACGCCTACTTGCGTTTTAATAGGCTTAAATTGAATTCGGTTACCGCACATTTTTCTTCCTGCGGCTTTTATTTCTGTGGCCCAATTGAGGGTGCCTGAATTTTCTCATTTCGTTCTAAGCTCTTCAAACGAATCTAGGCCTAGTTGACACAAAGTGTCTCTTGGGAAAATGTTGACAAATTTTAATTACTTTTCAGCAGCTGTTTTCGCTCAGTTGGCGTTGCAATTAAGAGTGGAATTCTTTTTCATTTTTGCTGTTTGCCCGAAAACAAGCAAATATTAATAAAGCAAACTCGCACAAACCCGCTCCCCAACAATCCCATCCCGCTGCGTTCCTCCTCGGTATTTGCAGCAGGCAACACGCATACGCCATGTTGGCCATGTCAGTTTGTGTCATGTATGTGGGTTACTAGCCCCCTCCCAAAAGGCCTTCTGCGGAGGCGGGCCCTGCTTTTAAAACGAAGATTTCGAATACCGATATGCAGTCATTGGGAATTAATTAAAGTTCAGCTAATTGCCATTAATTAAGAAAATCAAATGTTCAATAATAAATATTTACAATTCCATTTACAAAAGAGGTCTGTGGAGAAAAAGCTATAGGGTATTTAGTTTTGTCATTCTACGAGTATGTACAAGGTAATTTCTCAAGCCTGACAAATCGGTTCCCTAGCCCTGTTTTTCTGCCGTATAAAGTACTGTGCTCTTGGCAGTGGACAATCCTCGGGTAGTGCTTGTGTGACAATTGCCATCCTGTCACTCGACTCCCACTACTGCCCTAAGATGGTCTATTCAGCACGCAATGCATTGTAAACAAAGAAGAAAACAAAATGAGCAGCCAAATAGAAGCCAACCAAGTTGTGGAAAATTTTTAATTAAAAAATTGCAAACGACATTATGCAGAACGTTGTTGTTGGTGGGCCAACTGAGTTGGCTCTTATTCAGAGCATCTCCTTTGCCGACTCCTGCTGCTCTTGGCTTCGTCCTGCCAAGGAGAATCACAGTCAATGCCATTGAGAGACATAGGAAACAAAGCGCACTTGACAACCGACTGGCGAAGGAGCAGCGGTGGCATATTCGGCATCGGCGAAACTGCAGCCGTTCTGGGTAATGAAAATGTCAGCACGGCTTAGCTGGGGGAGGTGAAGACCTTTTTTATGAGTATTTATTAAAATTGACGTATTTTATGGGCCATCATCATCATCAGCACAGCAATTATGTACGCCAGACTGCTGGGATCCGTTCATTAGTTGCCAGCAACCGCAGGGGTTCCTTAAAGGAATGCTCTGTGTTTCCAAGGATGTTTCGGGGAGTATATATAAATATATTTATATGAAGATAGTGGGAGAAAATTGCTGAACTTATCCATTACTTACTTAAAGTGAGTATGACTTTAATTAAAATATAGGTAAAGATTTTATAATTATATTAGTTTATTTTTAAAAAATATTTTCAAAAGGTACAATAAAAAAATTGCTCTGCATTATTTATATTTTTTAGATAAATAACACTGTGCAGCATTTTTAGTGCTTTTTAAATTTACCTCGATGGATGCTATATTTTTGGATTCGTTACGAATTCCCAAGTTAAACTGCGTTTTCCAAAACGTTCCCCGACGCAAGGATTCTTAGCAAAAGGACCTCAAAGTTCGAAAAATGCTGAAATTGGCCAACTTTGCGGAGCTCTCAGAGGCAAATGGATGCATGGTTTGATTCGATGTTAAAGTTTTTTAAAAGATACATCCTTTATCTTTTAAACCATATACTTAAAAAATTTTTAAGATTTTTTTTAAGGCAGAAACAAATTCTAGAAAACAAATTCAAAAAACATAAAAGTATACAGCTGCGGTCAAAATGGTAGTAGTGTTGCCGCCCTGTGTATTTAAAAGTTTGTTGTTGTAATTGATCTTTTCCTGGTAATATTGTATTGATTATAATTTTACTATTAGACTAATTGGATAAGAAAAAATTACAACATCAAACTTTTAAAAACACAAGGCGGCAACACTGCTACTATTTTGACCGCAGCTGTATGTTTTTCAGTTTTTTGACTATGTTTTTTGGAATTTATTTCTACCTTAAAAAAAAATCCTAAAATTATTTTATGTATGGGGTTTGAAAGATAAAGGGTGTATCTTTTAAAAAACTTTAACTTCGAACCAAGCCATGCATCCATTTGCCTCTGAGAGCTCCGCAAAGTTGGTCAATTTCAGCATTTTTCGAACTTTGAGGTCCTTTTGCTAAGAATCCTTGCGTCGGGGAACTTTTAGGAAAACGCAGTTTAACTTGGGAATTCGTAACGAATCCAAAAATATAGCATTCATCGAGGTTAATTTTTGATGCTGCATAGTGTAATTTAATTTTATATATTTTTTCTAAAAACAATAAATATGTTTTTACTTTGTAAATAAATAATTTTTAATAAACTTAATAAATATTTATTTATCAAAATTAATAACAACAACATTCAACAGAATGAAGGTTAATTTACTTATTTATAAGAATATTTATAATACGTTTAAATTATCAAGAATAGTAGGTATTCATTCCCAGTTCTCCCTGGACGACTCCATTTAGTCCGGCGGAAATTCCGAGTGCGATGTCAGCGAGGACACTTCGCGGTCAGTGACAGTGACAGTGTCACCGGCACAAGCGGCCGTCTAAGCATTAAGGGGCCATGGCAGCTGGCCAAAACAATGACATTGAGGTGTCGAAGTGGCGAGGAGGCATGGAGTTGCCGAGGTGTGGCAGGTAGGCAGCTGGGCAGCTGAGGCAGCTACATCCTTGATAAGGATGCAGGTGACGTGGGCTACTGGCTCCCTTAGACGGCTATCGTTGGTCCAATCCGGAATAAAGCCTCAAATTAGCGCGAGCACTACGCAGAATTTACTGCCAGGGGCAGAGGCATCTGTATGGCTATCCTGGATACTGAATCCTGAATCCGTAGATGTAGATGTAGCCGTAGTCGTAGCTGCTGTTGGCCTGCTGCGGTCGCTGTAACGGGCCAACAGACCGCAACAAAAGCCACGCAACATGGCCAATCTGTGGAGTTCATAAAAGTGTCAACAACTTGCCCTGCCAGCCAAGGCAGCCCGGCTGCCAAGCCAGGCGGAGTGCGGAAAAAAGGCCCGACTCGCACTGAATCCCGGACGTGGCGAAGGTCCTGCATTGTGGAGGCCACGTCGCGTTGACCGCTGATAAGGCAAAACGGTGGCCCACACCCACACACACACACGCACAAGTTGGCTAACTAACGCGCGTTCGTTAGGCAAGACAAAGTTAACTGGCAGTCACGGATCCGGTGGAAGAAGAGCAAGAGCGTCCTGGTTTTGCGGTGCTCTCTATTCCCCACGATTCCATGCTGTTTTGTTTCTGCCAGGCCAGGCAATCAACGAGCCAGCTTCTCTTGGGGGAATGGGGGAATGGGGAAAGGGGAGGGCAAACGCTTTTGCGTCTTATCAGCGACCACCTTTATCTACTTTGTTGTTCCGCCATCTGTGTGCTAGTGTGGGTGTGTGGTTCACCTTTCACCTTTCCCGCTTTCACCTTTTGTGGCTTCGACTGATTTGCTTTGGTGGCTGCCACCAGGTCACAGTTTGCTCCATCTGTTGTTAACTCGGCTGCACTTTTCCAGATGCTGACGAGGGACAGGTTATAAAAAATGGAAAAGGTTTTTTTATTAAATAGAAAATGTTTCCACACCGAGTAGTAGTAGTAGTAGTTATTTAATAATTTAAGGATATTTTTTAAACAATTTTAAATCAAACAAAAAATTAGTTTAAAATTTCTTGAAATTTTTCATTTCAAAATAAATAGTTTAAAATTCCCATAAATTCATTGGGGAAAGTATTACTACATGAATTTCCGGGAAACGTTGACCTCGCATTCAGAGCCACATATGAAGCCCCTTTTTTCTATGAATACACTTTTGTGAATGCACCTGGCTCTCCTCAATCTTGGTCAGCGACCGCAAAAATAAGTTATCGCTCCGCCAGGCTGACACATGTTGCAGCGACTTCTGTCCGCTTCCAGAGCTTCGCCATTGAATAGCCTGGCAGGTGGTTATATTTTAGATAACCTTCAGCTCGGTGGGTTGGTTAGTTAGTTAGTTCGCATCGCACCACAGGATCTGATGCCCACCGGATGGCGAGAAGTCAAAGCCAAAGTCAGCAATGGGCATCTGCTTGTGGCACTTCGTTAGCCGCTTTTGTGCTGCATCTCCATCAGGTGCAGCCATGAACGGCGAGGAATACCATTTTGTTTTTTGTGTTTTTTTTTTTTAATGAAGGGCATTGCAACTGAAGCAACCAATTAAATTTCCTGGCCATCAAAGGCCAAAGCGAATGCTTGAGTGGTAAGCAGCCGAGCAGGAAATATTGAAGGTTGGCTGCAGATAAGCTAATTAAAAAGCAAAGGGAGGAGCAAAATAAGGCAGCTTTAAAACTTTAATGTTGTTCGGGCACCAGCTGGATTTGCTGCCCTCTGCCCGATGGCAAACTAGAGCGAAAATTGTCATATGTAGATTTATTGGGAATGATAAGAATAATATTTACACTGCCCAAAGGTTTCCCACACACACACACACTCAGTCAGCTGAACTCACACACAAGCACAAAGTCAACTTTATGGCATACTTAATGTCCAGTCATAGAACGGGGAATATCCAGCCTGATGGCACATTATGGCACACGACGCCCCTAAAATTACGTATACGCAACGTTGGACAGCAGGGACCGAATGGAGGCGGACAGGCCCTGGTACTTAGTGGCCATCGACGGCAATGTGTCCGGCCGACTTCGAGGCGCTAGTCGAGCTGAGTATTTAATGTATAACCCAATATCTCCGGAATTGTACACTTTGATGGCAATAATGATGGCCGAGTTGACATAACATTTTCAACCGGGTGATTGGAGCTAATAAAGCGATAGATAGGAGACTTGAATAAATGTAGTACAAAATTATTTCTGAAAGGCATCTTATAAACGTTCGTAAAACTTGCTTAATCCGTAAATTTGGTAGGGTATTCAAGTGGCATTTAGATTAAATTTGCCAGAGACTGAGGGTCGGTAGTTACATGTGCTTCCTGAGGATATTATCATATGACAAACCCGACTATCTTGTTCCAGCTGCTGCTGCTGCTCCTTCTTCTTCCCCTTCTTCCGCTTCGGTTGGTGTAATAAAGTGTTGCGGAAGTTGGACATATTGGTTTTTAATATTGAGTTACTTGTTTGTCTGGACAACTTTTGAGTGGGGCTAAGCAAGCAGGCGGGCTCCTCGTTAGGCAGCGGATCAGATGGCCCATGGACCGAAGGAGAGGCCACCAATCATACGCGAAAATGGACTCTGTTTACTCTCGTTATAATCGCTTCGCCTGAGTCAGCTCGGCTTACCGAATAAATTTCCACATTCCCTGACCAATTTTAAAACAACAAACGACCAGCGGCGGCCATCGTCCTTCGTCCTTTGGTACCCTCCAATTTTCCTCCGCTGTCGCCATGGCCGCCCCAAATTGGCGCCATTTATTTACTTGTTTGTTTCAACTTCCGTTCATTGCCACGCCGCAAAAAGTGTAAGCTATATGGGGCATACCTCAAACGATCTGGCACGCTTCCCCTTTTCCTCTTCACTTCCCTTCCCCCTTCGCGCATTTCCGCTGCCATTAGCCGACAAACTTCATTTGTCATCTCATTTTTCTGCACGCTCGACAGTTTTCTTCCCTTTTTGCGCAGTGGAAATTTATGTAAACGGACATTCGCATTCTCAGTCGCCGGACACGGAATCCGGCGAGGAATCAGGATTCAGATGGAGATGGGGATGGGGATGGGGATCGGGATTCGGACCCGCTGCTGCGGTTATGATGACATAAAAGGCGCTGCTACAGCTGATAAAACGTAAAGGCAAACAAGGCAATCGCAGCGCCACGAAAACAATTCTCTCTCTTCTCCGGCGATTGTGATCTGTGTGAGGGTGTGTGGGTGAACCGGAAGGGGAACTCGGAATGGTGCAGCGGAAATAACATGCTGTGATTTAAGACTTCATTTTGTCGGCCCTGGGAAACCCTTGAACCCTTGAGCAGCCGGCTCTTTAATAATTACAAAACTGAAAGCTGAGACTGCCATTGTCGGTGTTCATTTGGGCGCTCCTTTGAATAATTGAATTATTTAATGCCGCGCGATTGTAATTGTAATTGTAACAGTAACTGAGACAGAAACGTAGCGGAAGCGGATATGGAAGTTGGCTGCTGCTGCTGCCGCTGATGCTTCTGCTTCTGCTGCTCCTGATTGTTTGTGTTGGTATTGCCTTTGTCATCCGCGAACTCCCGACATTGTGTGAATTCATTTAATTAGCGAAGCAGCTCAATTCAGGGCGTTAAATTTCGCGCTTCTGTAAATGTTACCCATATATACACATCGATGTTTGAGTTTGGGGCTGGCAGCCTTTCAGAGCCGTGTGAATGTGCTGCTTTCAACGGAAATCTCGCCGGGATATCAAAAATCACGTGCGCCATTCGAGCAGTGTTGCAGTGGCAGCTTCATCGGAGCAGGAAACTAAATTAAACCGTTTTGTTGCCGGCCAGCAATGAATGAGGCAAAGGGGCAATAAAAGGCGCCAGTTAGCTAAGTGCTGGCTGCATTGTGCTAAAGTGCGTTCACAGATGAGTGGCCAGCTGGCTGAAAGCTGAGGGAAAAGCTGTTCTATACCCCTTACCCGGGGATTTTCCTTGCACCTCACACTTGCCTCTTGAGCGGGCAATCAATTCATACGGCTGTTGGCCCCGGCGAAAAAACCAATTAAATTTTATAAGCCGTACAACTTGCATAGAATGCGATTCCGTCTGCCCCTCCCCAAAACCCAGGGGTGCTGTTGAAAGTTTACCCACATCTTAGACGTCTGCGATTCTTTAACTACTTTTCGGCTCTGCATTTCAAAGTCATTTCGTAGGCAGAACCGCAGAAACAGGAACCCATTGAACAACAACAATGCCGTTAATTATTCATGAATAGAAAGAATAAGTGGTGGAAGTTCTTGGCGGATTTTGGATTTGGATTTTCGGAGAGATATGGAAGCCAAGGCAGGCAGCAGAAAATCCAAGCTAAAAACTTTCGGACCCCGCAACCAGCCAGAAAATAAAGTTTTTCCCCTCGCCGGTGCCGAAAAGTTGATCCCTCGGACTTATCCAACTAGACAATTTGCCAAAGCTTTGCGGCGTGTGCTGGCCATGTGTAATAATGAAATGCTCCCCTGGTTTCTCCGGGCCCTTATGTATTCATCATACGCAACGTTGTACGTACAACTTGCATATGGTGTAAATACTTTCGGGGGGTTTGGACTGAAAGCCGCAGCTGGGACGAGATTTCGAGGCTGTTGATTGATTGATGTTTGGCTTGGGGCCAGCTTGATTTGGCCAGGCAGCACCGAAAGGATCAGAAAGTTGCAATATGTTTTCAACTTTTCGCTTATGCGTAATCTCCGTTCCCCGGCGGCTGTTTGCTCTGCCCATTTTAGTGGCACAAAATTTAATAGGCCTACGAACGGAATTAGAAATTTGAAATTTCAAATTAAATTCCCTTAAATTAGCATTAAAAATGCGCAATTTTCGAATTATTGATGGCACACAGAAATCAATTTCGGTATTTACCATGGTTTTTGCAGCTTTGCCGCCTGGCTGTTTTGTTTGATTTTGTGTGTTTGGGCACACAAATCAATGCAATTTAGAAAATTGCATTTATAGATGAAATGAATTCGAAATTAAAATCGAGCCGAGCAAAAAATGTAGCGAATATTGAATGTTCTGCAGAAGACGAACGATTGATTGCATTCGTTCAAAATACACAAAATCACACACCCACCCAAAGAAAAACAGCCGCATAATAAGGCATAAATTAGAACATTTTTAGTGGCCAGTTGACATTGCGAACAAATAATGTTTATATATCATTTCGGAATGTGTGCGGAAAATGCAATTCCATTTGCATATTTGCCGTTCTATTATTGTTATTAATATACGGCATTGGGAAAATGCGAATTTAAAGCAAACAATGCAACTAATTAAGTTGTTTAAGTGCGTGTTCCAGAGGCACGTATGCCCGAAACACCGAAAGTGTTTGGTTAGAAACTATAAAATCCCACCCGAGGGCTGGGCAAGAACAACAACTCACTCAAGTCAAAGGATCGCAGAAAAACAACAACAACAGCAGGAGAGCCATAAACAAAAGAGCCCAAGGAGGTGGATTCAAGAGCCTGCCTCTTGAATCTCCTGTATAATTTATTCATGTCAAAGAATTTTCATCGCCTTGAGGCTGCTAACTTGTTTCTAGTAGTTTGCCGCTTGGCCAGGTGCCTTTTTTTTTGCAGACCGGGGATTTGGGACTTGAAACAGGGGACTGGGGAATGGGTTATGTGGCCTCGAGTCCCTTGCCTCGAGCGGTCTGCCAACGAAATGTCCCTTTGAAACGTTTAACATAAATTATATATGACATTCGAACCTGCTGGTTTGTTTTTATCTTATTTTTACGTTTTTTCGGCATAATTTGACAAGGTTTAGATTGCCCAACGGATGGATTTCCATTTCAATAATTTTCTAAATTGAATTGCGGGGGATTTCATTTTTCTTCTATACTAATACTAATGGGTTTAGCCATCAACTAATTTAATGTGACTTTAAAGCACTTGAAGAAAATACTTTAAAAGGTGCTTCACTTTGTACTCCCATTACATTTTATTGTTTTAAATTTACATGATGCTATCGAAACATTTATCTGCGACATTGATACTACGAATTTATTTAGGAATTAGTTTCTGGCTTTAACTAAACAGAGAAACGATAACACAGACAGGTAGCACTTGCTCAGATAACAATTCAAATTAAAGGCACTTTGTCACAATAACAAGGATCTGGATCTGCTGCTGCAGCCATTACAAGTTGTGCCTTACTTTCCTATTTAATTCGATTTGGCCAAGAGAAATCCCAGGTCCTGATGGCAGTTGCGGTCGGTGTGTGTTTGTACAGGTCCTTTTGGAGCGGGACAATTGCAACTGCAACTGCAGTGGAATGTGGAATGGAAGCAGCAGCAAAAGCAGCAACTGCATATGCAACCGAACTCATTAAACTGCGTGCACTGCTGTTGCGGCAGCTTGCGGTCGGCATTTTGGGGTTTAATTTTACTAATTCACATGATGGCTCACACATCCATGCGTGTGTGTGTGTAGTGTATATAGGACATCGCAGGACTCCCGGACAGGCGGTCTCATTCGGGGTGACCAAATGTTAATTTTAATTTATGCGGCCGCCTCGCACATTTGTCGCATTAGTTGTGGGTCTCTTTAATGACTGATTTATTGGTCGAGAGCCGAAGGGAGGGGGGTAGCCCACAGAACGAGCGAAATTCCAAATTGAATTGAATTATTTATTTATGCTCATTTGCAAACATTCAATAAAAACGCAAAGCTGGCAAAAATAATCATGGGCCGGGGTCGCAGGGCCGTGGGAAAGCGGCTTTTTAAAGTAATTAGGACATTTAACCAATAAATCGAGTGCGGTGGTGAGTTCCTCGTGTATTTGTTGGCCTCGGTTTTCACTGATTGATTAGAGACCCGCATTATCGGACCCTCTGTTCTTTGGTCCAGAAAGCGGCGAAAGTTTTCCCGCCCGTAGTTAGCACTTAATGCCACATACACACGGAACCACCCGCTTCCACATCCACACACATTCACTGATCCCACATTCCAGTTTTCTACAGCAAACTTTTGGCAGGCGGCGAATGCACAAACGAATTTTAAACACTTTCGACATCAAATCCACTTTACAATTTTGTTTGCGTATTTCAATTCGGATTTTGATTTCGCATTTGATTGCCAAAAGCGATTTTTACAGCTGCACACACGCACTCGGAAAAAAATAATAAAAAGGAGGTAGTTTAATATCATTTAAAAGTAAATTCCGATTTTAAATGACCAATTTTAACACTAATAAATCGTATTTATTGAAAGAAATAAAATTTGTGGAGAAGTCTTTAAGTACTAATAAACTGAATAAAAACAAAGTAAACTAAATTTACACAAATTAACTAAATATGTACATTATTACTTAATTTTTTAAGATATTAATACCAAAATTAAATTTTATAGGCGTTATACATTTTCAATTAAATACACAAATTAAATGCGGGGTATTTTAGAGTCGAATCCATACAAATACCAAATCAAAATGGACCTTTTTGTTCTATATGATGGTGTTGTTTCCAGAACAATATCAAATTGATCTAGTGATATGATCTCGGACCTTTTCCCCCTGTGCATACATGTTGATACTTGACCTGGGTGCTGGCACCGAAAACTATTAATTTGATTAAAAGTCTGCACTTTTATTTGCCAGCAGCACACGCGGAAAACTTTACAGTTCTCGCTCCAGCACTCCGCTTTTCTACCCCGTTTTTCCCCAACGGAAGTGCAGCGTACGAGGGGGAAAAGTTGTTTTCCTGTTTGTGTTTTCCACGCACATTAAAATGTCGTTAAAGCTGGTGAAAATCAAATGTACGAAATTTTCCATGGAAAATTTATTGCGCTCTGCCAACAGAGCAGCGGAGCATCGAAAGCCGCGCTGTAAATGCCATTTTAACGCCTGGTTGGGACCACAGGCCCCGAAACCCCTTTCGCCGTGCCCGTGCCCCTTGAAACCCCCTGAGTCCTGGGAAAACCCTCCTGTGCACACACCTCTCGAGCGATTGTTGTTGCTGGTTGTTCGCTGGTTGACTTGTGGTCTTGTTTTGCGGCTGCCTGGCACGCCCACTCAACCTCCGAACCCCCTGAACACCCCGAACTGCCAGCCACCGCCTCCTTGCACCTCATTTGCATGCAATTCATTTTCTTAAGTGCAATTTCCATTGTTTTGCCCGAGTTTATTTGGATGTTTCGCCCAGCTCAGCTCAGCTCGGCTCCTCTCGCTGCTGTGAGCAACCTTTTGTTGCAAATTACATTATTATTATGGCCGCCTTAGACAGCATTTCCCGAGCAATGCAATTCCCGCACTAATCTCACCAAAAAATATGCTCCTTCCTTGGGGTTTGAGGTTAGCTTCAGGAATTTCACCGAACCAATGAGCAGTTTGCTGCAGAAAGCAGGGCATATGACAGTTATCTCGTGCTTTTGTCGCTCTCTATAAATATTTTCACCCTCCTTGCATTATCTTTTCCCCTTTTTTATCATCTCCCCCCCCCCCCCCCCCGCAAAATTTCATTTAAGTTGGACTTTCCACGACTTTTCCTCCCCCCTTTTTGACAGTGACTTTCAAGTACTAGCGCCGGAAAATTATTTGTACTTTTCTTACATTTTTGTTTAATTAATTTTACAAAACAGTGCGCTGTTGTCAGAGTTTATGACACTCTTGCTCGGGATTTTATGCTGACAACATTGACAAAATGTCAATGCCTTTTGGAGGGCCGAGGGAAACTGGTTTTTTGGAGAACGGAGAATGCTCCGCATAATTAGCCTCAAACTCTTGACAGTTGTTTTTGGGGCGGGGGGGACATTTGCATGAATTAATTAGCAAAAGTTTCGTTCCCGAACTCGTAGTTGGGAAGTTTTGGCAGGGAAATCCATTGGACTAGTGGCAGAAATTAGCTGACCAAGAAGGCACGCCCCCAATCGCCACTCTATGTAATTGAAATATGCCAGCGAAAGATAGCTAGAAAAAAAGATAGTACAAAATGGGCCACGAGCTCAAGGAATTCAATCAATTGCAAGGCGAACTTCAAATATGTGTGTAGTTCCGGTACTTTTTTTTTCCTTTTTTATTTTGCCTGTTCTGCAGCACCGTTGCATTTTAATTAAAAGCACAAACTGCCGCATGCCGCATGCATATTTATGAAAGTAATGCAACCGAAGGCAACAACAACACTGGCTTTTCGCACACTCACACACACTCGCACACCTTTCGCTGGACGCACGCCTAGTCGAATTATATATGCGCATATTTTATGCATTTTTCCCAACGTTGCTCACTTCGCTTTTCCCCGTTTTTTGCGCTGAATCTCCAGCCTTTTTCTTCTCCTGACTCTGACCCACTCACACTGTCCTATGCCAAAAACGCAAAATCGCTTTGCGCCTGAAAGTATGCAGCAAAGCGTGAAGCATGCAAAAGGGCGGCATACCGATTGGTGTTTCAATCCAAAAACAACCGCCCACTCACACACAAGCGCCCTAGCACACACACACACACCGACATACAGTGACGAGCGCTGGAGATGAAAAAGTTAAATTTGTTTCGTGTCAAAGCGTCGCCGCTGGCCGCCCAAGCCAACTCCTAAGCGCGTTCGACATTTTTGCACAGAATTGAAAAAAACAGAAGGAGCAAGGACGACAGCGAGGAGCAGCAGGATAGATGCCATCATGCTGCGTATCTTTCACTGAAAATGCGTCCTTTCTGCCAACCCCCCCTCTCCACCGCACTATGGGGCATTTGACCTGTTTTTTTGGCATAAATGTGTTTTTTACAAGTATTCAAATTTTTGAAACATTATTGGAAACGTATTAAGAATAGATCAAAATGAAATGTTACATAACGCAAATGTTAAGTTAACAGTCCAATGTTAAAATAACAGCTGTTAAAGTCAGGCGCAGCAAGCGAACACAACGTGTTCATAATTTGCTTGATTTTGCAGGGCATATATAAATTAATATCTCTTCAACGACAAGACGTAGAACCATAAAATTTGAAATGGGTATTCATTAAAACTGTCTTTACTTTATGTTAATACTACTGTGATGCTTATTTCGTGAGTGTATTTTAAGCAATGGCTTCATAAACCAAGTAGTCTCTCTTAAAGGTTTGGAAAAAGAAAGTTCAACTTTGAATAGAGATTAGAAGAAATGTTGAAATTTGTTGAGCCTGTGGGTTGAATCATTTTAAAGGGGGTCAATTCTCGATTCGGGACATCCAGTCCTAATGTGCACTTTTTGCGACTTTAAGAGAAATTCAGTTTTTACGGCACTGCCAAAAATGGTCAAATTAACACTTTATTTGTCTTCTTCTTGTTTTGTAAGATGAAATGTTAAATAAATTTAATGCAAAAGTCTTTGCCATAACATTATATTTGATTTAAAAACATTCCGCGTCTTATTTTCATGGAAAATATTTTTTTAAACGGCATATCCAGTATTTGGCATACAAAAATGTCGGATTTTACCGGAAAAAGTCAATATCTCTTTAAAGAAGAAAGTTTTCAAAAAAATGTTTTTGTGTTTGATTTAATATGTTTCTTCATTATTAGAAACCATAAAAGAAAAAAATTTTTTTTTGTAGGTTTAAGAAAAAAATTTTTTTTTTTTTTTAATAAATTTATTATAGTGTTTAATTTTGGCTCAAAAAATGTATTTAATTATTATAAACGTATTTCAAAAAACCAAACTCAAAAAAGTTGCTTTGTTTTGGAATTATTAAATAATGCCAAAAAAACAGGTCAAATGCCCCATAGTGCACCGTTCGCCTAGATTTCGGTATGTGTGTGTGACAGGCTGCATGGCAGACATTGCTTATACGCCATGTTGACCAACAGCGGCAACAGTTTTGTGTTTTACTTTAAATTGCATAAATATGAGCACATCATTGTGTGTGGTGTGCACCAAATGCACTGAAAATCCCGCTTTTATAAAAAAATACCACTAAATTAGTAGAAGAGAGTTCTTTATACCCTTTTTTAGCAGTGTAAAAGCAGAAATTGATCATGAAATATATATTTTTAATTTATTCTGCGTTCTGAGTTGTTACCCATAGGGGAACTATAAATTTCTTAAATATTTTCGGATAATTGCATTCTTAATATTATCGTTACAAATATTTAGTTTGTACATAATGAAGTCATGTAAGTTATTTATTTATTTTCATCATTGCCGATAAAAATCATTATATTAGACTTAAAATAATTTAAAAAAATTATTATTTGTTTGTTTTTTTTATTTGTAATACCTTAATCTAATATCTAAGTACCTAATATTTATTATTAAGTTTAATAAGTTTTCGTATATTCTTGGGGGTGTTAGTACTATGCCCATCGACTCTGATATGTTATCGTTTTTATGTTAAATGGTACATTTTTTGTTGTGAGGATTTTTAGGTAAATGTTCGTTTGGTAAAAACATTTCTAGGCTGATATCAAGCTCTCTCTTATTTTTCGCAGTGCCAGTCTGCGTGCGTTTTGTTGCATATTTTTGGCCTCAAAGTGTGGCCTTCGGAACGCTGCGCTTCATCTCCTGTTGTTGCATCTCCGGGCTTCTCGCAGTGGACAGTTGGACGTCGGTTTTTGGGTTGACACCTGCAATGCTCGCATTTTATTACATTTTATGCGCCTGCTCATGTGTGCGCGTGTTTGGGCGGCCATGTCAGTTGACAAAGGCATTGGACCGAATAAACAAATGATATTCAATTTATTCTCCTCGCCATATCCAGTTGGCGGAATGTGCTCGGGTGTCTTGCTTTCATTTCCCGTGGCGCCCGAAATTATGAAATTTATTTGTGCTGAAATGTGATGAAGGTCAGGCAGCGTGAAATGAGCGGAAAACCAGTGGCAGCAGCAGCAGCTGTCGGTCGCTGGAAACTCATTTAAAGGGATTAATTTGGGTAAGCTCTGCGGCGCTTAACGGTTCACAGACACAGTGTTAGCAGTGTTAGCGGCGCAACGGGCCCTAAGCCGGCATCCTCCGAAAATAATTGGCAAGAGTTTGGCGCTGGGAGGGTAAAAGGCGACGAAAGGTGTGATCTACTTTTGGGAAAATACCGAATGCAGCGACAGCCAAAAATCGCTTGCAACAAAAAGGACAACGAACGGGGAAACTAAGTTTCAGCTTTGCCCGAAACTTTTGGCACCGCAAGTTTTGCCAACGCAGACAACACTCACTTTGCCACCCCTTCCTGTCGCCAACCCCCCTCTCTAAACTTTGTTTGTCGCGCATATGATATTCCTTCTGACATTCAATCTGTGTGTGTCTCTGAGTCTCTGGGGACGAGGACTCTAGCTCTGAGTCGCAATCGACTCCATTGACCGAACCGAACTAAAGCGAACTGAGGATAAGAGGACGGAGCCAAACTGAACCGACAGCAATTTGCCAGAGTACGTCTTGCTCTTGCTGCTTGAGTGGATTTAAATTTACTCAGCCAGTGTTTTTCGCCCTTCAATGGCAATGCAATGAGGTGGAGAAATTCCTTCCATTCGCATCGCATCCCAGATCAATTTTGATAGCTATATAGAAGTCGGCGAGGAGGGGAAATCAATGGACTAAATACCGCAGTGAATGCAAACAGACAGTAGTCTCTGGCTTACCTGTGCGGGGGGCTGAGGTCTGCATCAGCACATCAAAAGCCAACAGCCACATACAACACACATACATTCGTCAGCGGGCATCGAGCGCCGCCGGATGTGGCCGCTGTGTTCAGGTACTTAGTAAGCATATCCGTTTTGGTTTTATTTCCGCTTGGGCCACCCACAGATACACAAACACACACATGCAGCTGCTGCCGTTGCTTATGTATGCATACAAAGCAATTGCAATTGCAATTTGATGCGCAAACAAAAGCCAAACTCCAGGTGCACTGCTGCACTGCTGTTGGCCTGGCCCTGATCCCCTTTTGGGCTCGGAAATGCAATTTTTGCCTGCGGTCAGGTTGATTGCCTTCCTCGAGCTCCTGGCTTCGCTTTTTGACGCCTTTTGCCACGAGCCGAACTGCGCCAAAGCTCATTTCCGCTGCCACAATTAAAATGTTAATCCACCGGCTGCAGGTGGCAGGTTGCAGGCATCGTGGACAAGAACATGATTATGCTAATCATTTCTTTGTAGTACCCTAAGGTACAGTGTTCTGCTACAAAATGGAGCTAAGCTTTGTATCAGTTACTATTTTGGGTGTTTAAATTTAATTTTTTACTGCCTTATTATTAGTTTTATTGTTTATTTTGGAAGTACGAATAAATTAAGGTTTTAAAAAAACTATGTTGAATGAAATTTAATGACAGATTGAAAAGGAGTCCTTCCTAAATGATTTCCAAATAATTTAACTGTTTATCTACGACATTTTGTAGGTGAAATAATCAGAAAATATTTAACAAATATTGAATATTAAAACATTCTAGAAGCTCAGAAATATTTTAAAGTCTAATCAGAGTATTGGAAAATTCAACCGCTTTTATTCCGATATTTTTTTTCTTTCACTTAAAATTGCAGCAGGAAGAAACTAAATTTTTCGTTAATTAAGGCGAATTCTCGCAGCTTAAGCGCAAAAAGCGAAAGCAAATATCGGCATGCGGCTGCGGCGGTGGCAGCGCGAAACTTAAATAAGACAAGCACCCCCGCCTGCCCGTTTTCCTCCCGTTTTTCCCAACGCTTTCCACCGTTTTCCATGCTGCACTACACAGACCCTCGACGACCTCAGCGCATTTGCTGGGATGCAATTTTAATTTAGCCACCGAAATGAGCAGCAGGGCGAAATGAGGCAGTGGAAACAGAAGCAGCAGCAGCAGGAGCAGCAGCCGCGGTTCAAGTCGAGAGTCGAGTCCTCGTTCTCGTCCTCGTCCAGGCAAACAAAGCAGCCCGCCGAATTGTTTCGCGCATTCATTTTAAGTCATTTCGGAGGCGAGTTTGCCTAATGCACAGCTGTGGTCTGAAGGGCGCTCGGCATACGGGGCGTATGCGCAACTTATAAAGATTGCCGCGGCTGTTGATGTTGCTGCCGCTTTTTGTTGGCTGTTGGGGCTCCACTGCTCCAGTGCCGCCGCTGCTGCATTTCGCCTAAAAATGTCAAGTCACAAGTGTTGAATTCACACTTGACAAAGCAGCTGCCTGAGGGCGTTTGGGCGTGGCGTGAAGTTGGCGAGGGAGCAGCGGAACACTGCCAACTCGCAGGCACATTGCAACTGACAGTTTTCATTAAAATGTTATCAAAAACGCAGTTTCCCCCGCCCAGCCCGCTCTTACCGAAACCGCAAATGTGCCAGCACAAGAAGAAGAAACTGCACAACAAATGGCTGTGAAGGAGCTGGCCCCGAGATCTGGGCGGAATATCTGCAGCTTAAATGACAGAGAGATACACTAATAACAGCAGCCAGGCATTCAGCCATCAGCCAACATGTGTCCTTTCTTGTCGCTCCGCAGGACTAATCTCAGGCAGTCAAAGTGGAACGCGAACATGGCAGCTGCTCCACTCCCGATTCATCTACCAAATCCACTGGGTACCGCCTCTGTGCCCCAAGTGCAGCTTATTAATTGCAGCCTCTTTGGACCAAATGTTTTCGTGTCATTGCCAGGACTCGAGCACGTCCTGCGGATTGGCTTCGAAAGTTAACCGTGAATTAATCAGTTCGGTTCTCACTACCCAAAAAAAAGTATCCAAATCAATTGAAATTACCGAGTATCTTATTATTTATTAAACTAGTCTAAAATATATTCAATTTCACCAAACAAAAATCCACTAGTTAATTATTTTTACCTTCTAAAATTTAACAAAATATTTTAAAGGAACAGAAAACTATTTTTCCTTAACGTACTTGAACATGCGTATTTCGAGTGCATCTGCTGAAACACCCTCGACTGCTCGACTCATCAACTTGCACAAGCACCAACATTTTGCTTAACTTTCTTCACTGCTAAATACTCCACACATCCTTTAGCACAATACAACACACGCACACACTCGCAGTGCTTAGATAATAATTTATTTAGCGTAAAAAGAAAATGAATGCAAATTTTGGTGGCGTGGCAAAAAGTTTTTGATTAAAGTGAAAATGAAACTCGGCTAAATTTCATTTAAGAGAAGGGGACTGAAGTTGGGGGGAGATAAATTCCAGATGAGGGAGGACGAAAAGCTCATGTTATTCCAGGTGCTGTGCCGGATAGTTTTAGTTACCTGCCTTTGCCCCCTTCACCAGCCTTTCCTGCTGTCAATTTTCATAGTTGCTTCTGCTGCTTTCAACCTGAACTTTACGGTGCACAAATTTCTCAAAAAATGTGTGCGTGGGAAGCATGTTTTGTTTTTCACTATTGCCTCTTTATTTCCTTCTTTATGATTTCTGAACTCATTTTAAGTGCGATTATGTTAAAAAAAACCTGTAAGGTTATACGTATCAAAAAAATGTTTATCTAGGGAGGGGGATAACTTCTTTATTTGGTCAGGGCTGCATTTCGAGCCTTCTTCAGGTCCGCTTTTCTCAGGAGTGGACCCAAATCAAAATTTCTCACTGTTTTGAACAGTATACGGTATTTTTTATTTTTTTTATAGGGGGTTACATCACGATTTTTTGAAAAAAATCGTAAAAAATTAAAATGGTCTTGTTTTAATGTAAATCAATTTGGAAATTGACTACGAGCTCAACGAGGTATGGCACTCCATATTTCAATTACATCCATAGTTTCGAGCAAAATACTTTTTGTTCGTTAATAATATGTGTTTTTTTGAAACGAAAATATGTACAAAGTATAAAGGTAAAAAGGAATTTGTTTAAAAATTACTAATTTCAAATCACTCTTTTAGGTTTAAACAGATTTGTTTGAAATTCTCAATCCAATTTTATTCGATTTCTATTCAATTTCCCGAGGCAATAATGAAAATTAAAACAACGACTACGCGGCGTTCTTTCGTGAAAAATATTTTTGACAGGCACAAGGACGCTCTGACGCAGCAAAAACTGGGGCGAAATCAGTTCGGGATTCAGACGGTCGCTGTGGGTGGACGCGTTCTGCGAAGAGCTGTAACTTTTCTAATTGGCATTTTTCCGCAATGATTGCAGTTGAACACGCTGCGATAAAAGCTAATCGAATTATGCTTTTGGCAAATGCCACAACAGCTGCACGGAACCAGCAAAAACTAACAAACAATTATGGGTGGGTGCCCCAGGGGTGGAGGGGGAAAATCAGTTGGAGGCGGTTGGGATGGTGGGGTTTATAGCTCTGGTCCCTCGCCCGTTATGTGCAGCGTCATGTCAACGCCCAGCCAAGCAGAGAGCAAAGAGAGGGCCAAATAGAGACGCAGCGGCACGGAGTTTCCGACAAAAAGTTACTGGCCAAAGGAAAAAGCCAGAAAGGATTTGTGTATGCGAAAAAATTTTACAAGCCATTAACAAAAATGTTGCGCCTCGGCATATGCCACATAAAATTCACTCAGCAGCAGTGGCAACAATGGAGGAGTCGGTCGCCCTAAGTCAGGGAAGCACAGAAGAGCAAGAGTATCCGCATGCCGAATACGCTTCTTTTTTCTTAATTCAGAAGGGTAACGCGATATTAGGCGAGATTAAATAAAATTCGATTGCATGATTGCAAATCTAATGTTAACTGGAATCTTTTCCAACAAAAATATTATAGGATTAAAATAATTAGGGTTTGGATATCCTCCGATTTATTTAAACTAAACAGGAAAAATATCATGTTCAAATGCCCTTAATCAATGTGTGTGGTTAAATAAATAAATAATTTAAACTAACAAGCTTTCTTTCAGTTTAAAGTATAGATAAAAAATTAATAAAATATTTTTTTACCCAATTCAATTCTTTGACTTTTGCCAAAAATCACAGAATTTATATAATGTATTTAAAGTAACTAACTATTTAAAATAATATCACCATACAGACCTACTAAAAAACAAGTACAATAATCATTTTTCTTCTCCAACTTTTATTTCTTGGTAAAGTCAATACTACAGAATTGCTATCCTCAACAATCAGGTATATTAATGGAGAAAACTCAATTATCCCTCGGTGAGGGTATTTAAAAGAGTGAAACGGAGAGAGTCAGACGGAGGGAGGACGAAAGCGAGTCGAATGCCAAAATGTGCAGTGCTAGCGATCTTGGCGCCGCTGCGTCCATTGTGGGTGAAGGTCCGAGGAATGGGGTGCGGTTGGTGGGTGGATTTGGGGTGGTGCACGGAGAGGAAACGCCTGCCGGAAGCAGGAAAAACAAACAAGAGAATGTTATGGAAGGAAGAAAACACCAACAACGAAAAAACACATAAAAATAAAGCTGCGATACGAAAAGGCATGTAGGAAACAACAGGAGCGGGCAAAAAAAAACCAAACAACACCAACAACAATTGCTGGAAAACTCGCGCGCCTGTCGTGGAAAATGATAAATTTAAACGCAGTGACATGACAAATCGCCGCTCATTTGTATTAATCAGACAAAACAGGAAAAAAGAAGCGGAGGAATTGGGGGAAACAGTGGCGAAAGCAACGAAATGAAGGACTAACCCTTTGCCCCCCTAACTGATGTTGCAATTATTGTTTTATTACTTGCTTGGCTTAGCCCAGTTACTTGCTGCGAGTGAAGCTTCGGAGCTTCCTTGGGTCCCTAAGTGAATTTTCGGGAAAAGAGTGGTTGGCATTTGCATTGCACAACGTAATAATTTGAGCAGAAGTTAATTTTGCGAGAAATTAAAATTCCTTCTCGCAGTTGCAACTGCAGCTCGGCTCGTTAGGGGGCGGGCTGGTGGGCGTGGGCGTGGCTGATGGCTGCGGGGTCGCTTGCGTGGGCCAAGTTCATTATGTGGGCCAAAAGCATTTACTTCCGAGTGATTTATGCCCGACTCGAGCCAGTGGAAGCTGAAACCGAAGCCGAAGCTGCCACAATGTCCGATTCCTTTGCCTCCAGTCCTGTGTCCATGTGCTGCCTTTGCTTGCTCCTGGCACTCCATTCCATTTGCCGTTATCTGGCTGCTGTCAGCATGTGTCAATTTAATAAATAAACAAACAAGAACAATGATAAAACGACTGGGCGGCAAGTGGGCAAGTGGGAAAATGCGAGAGACGGACTGGCACAAAGATATGTGGGGGAGTTCTCTGAGTGACTTCAAAAATGAAATGAAATAATTCCAAAAACATGAACTGAAAACGGAAACGGAAACGGGCAAGTGTCAAATGAAGAAACATGCCCCGGACAAAAGGACTTACCCACACTCACACAAAAAACAAGAAAGATATGGAGCGACTCACACACACATATAAAGCCAGAAAATAATGGGGGAAAATACACCAGAATAAAAATATCTTTGCAATGTAACTTTATGGCTTAATATTAATCAAATTATTCTGTATAAAAAAAAACTATATTGAAAAAGCATTTTAATTAAAAGACAATTATTAAGTATTTACGAAATAATTTCAACTGGAAATTTCAAAGAAATGACCAAGAGTCCTAGTTAAATATTGGAACTCTTTGAATAAAAGCATTTTCAATCCATTTTCATTTCAAATATTGTGATGGATTCCCTTATCAAATTAGGGCTTTTTGGACAAAAATCTTTTCGAATCAGTGGATCACCCTGAAACAATCCCACCGTGTTTTCTGGTCTCCACTGTTTTGGACCAATTTATTTCAAAATTCAATTATACGATTAAAATGAAACTGTCAGTCAACTGTGCACTTTTTCCAAGTGCACAGTATAAGTAATATTTGTGATTAATTTGGTTTGCTTTATTGTTGGTTTATTTCTCCTCATATTTTCGTTCTTCTGGTCAGTGCGTGCCGCAAAATATTACGCAAACGAAACCAGCAGGAACAACAGGCAGCAGATCAGGATTTTTTTCGGCAACGTGGACGTCATCAACATCGTTCGTCGAACGTGAGCTGTCAACAACTTCTGTGGGCGAGCGATCTGGATGGGGTGGCTATTTCCATTGTTGTTGCTTCTCCTGCGGGCTTCACGGAGTCATCACCCCCTCCCCCGAGAACCCTTCCCCCGAAATGTTGACTTTTGCTCGAGTGACGAAATTAAATCGATGGCCAGCAAATGTCAATGCAGCTGGCGAAAAGTCGTTAAAGCCGAAACAACTCGTTGAATAACTCGAAAATTAAATCCCAGTCAAGTTTTGAGATAAATTTGCTTACGCTGGCAACTTAATGGAGAGTTTGTCGAGAGGAGTTTGCATTTTTTTCGCTGGACCGCAGACGGGCAGCCGGAAACCAGAGAACTAAAAGTCAACAGAAAGCCATAAGTAGCCAGCGCCAAGAAGTACGCAAAAGCTTAACAGCAAATCACTGAACAGTGTGAAAAGCGAGTGAGACTGAGACAGAGTGTAGCTGTTGGTAAGGATTTCGCAACAACAAGTAGTGCCCAGGCGACCGGGCTAAGACAAGATTTTGCAGTTGTCTAATAAAGCTTAGTGCCAAATCCCAGAATTCAAATGAAACCAAGTCGAAGAATGGAGTCTTAATTGTAGCCTTTGTCTGCTGTTTTCTGGGCAAAAGCACCAGTCAGACTTAAAGATGTTTAAAGTCAGCCGAATGCGAGTGTGCAAATTATTTGCTTCATTAGGCACGCACTGACCCGCATTTTATATCAGCCACCTGTCCCAAGGTATTTGGAAAAATCACCAGGTGTCAGCTTCTGATTAAATCGTTTAAATAAATAATATTCTTCAATGAACTAGCCGGATAACTATTCCTATTCCTATTCCTATTCCTACTCCTATTCCTATACTTATTAATTGTATATGTTTTTTCAAGATTGTTTAAAAATAAAGTAAACCCCCTTTGTAATAAATTGGTTTTGGTCCTGTATTCTAAATATGTTGCTGCATACTTTTAAACACCTAAATTAAATGATTTTATAGCCATTTAGATTTTTCTCAAAACTTGTATAGTTTAAAATATTTCCTGTTATCCAACTTGAAAGGTAAGTAAATTCATTTTCTCTAATTCACTTTAAATTAAAAGAATATATATTCTCATTCCTCGCCCCGAAATGGCCGCTCTTTTCCGTTGTCCTGTTAAAGTGTTGGAGCCACAAAACGACAGTCGTTTCCCCCCACCATCCTTGCCTTTTTTCCGCCCCCTTGTGACCACTTGTGAGCGCACCTGAGCGGCAGGCCAGCCGTCAAGCGTCGACTGCCATTTAAATTGTGCACGCCGCAGAATGAGAAAAAAAGTTTCAAATACTTTTCGCCACATGTGGACACTTGTAGGGGCTGCAAAAAAAAAAAAAAAAATAAAAGGGGTTTGGTGGGGTTTGCAGCAGCACAAGTGTCACGGCGGAGTGCAACGACTTCTGCCGCTGTGACAGTCCAAAACAATTTGGGGATGAATTAATTTCAGCGAGCGCCCCGCTGTATGCAACACTTTTTAACTCTTTTTTTGCACCCGTTTGTGTGTCGGCTGCGTAAAGTGAATTTACCATCAGCCTAATCTCAGACGGGCTAGGACCACCCTTCACCCCCTATTTACCCCCTTTTTCACATGACCCACCTCTCGTGGGGCTAACGAACGACTTCATCGCACTTAGTTAAATGAGAAAGGGCAACAAATGAGCAAAAATGTTCGCGCTTCCTGTTGTGCGGCACGTGTGTGTGTAAGTGTGAGTGTGAGGGGGTGGAGGGATAAGTTGCATTGGTGTGGGGCGACTGTGGAGCTTGTCTGCCCGGCAGGTGGAAAGCACTTGAAAGCGGCAGCGCTTCAGGCTGCATCTCAGTGATGTCAGAATTTAACAGGAAACCTGAAAATAAGATACTAAAAGGCGATTTTATTATAAGTATTAGCTAATAGGTATGTATATTAACTAATTAATGTGCTTTATTGAATATCTGCATATATGTTCATCTAATTAACACTGTGGTACTACACCCAACTTGTGATTATTAGTAGTTATTTCGGTTAAAGGTCTTTCATCAAAATGCCTTTCAATTACAAGAACATTAAATGCATTTGAACACATTAATTTGGTAATGCTACATATCAAAAGATGACTAAACTTGCCATAAATTGCCCTGAAATACATTTGCATATCCCAATTATGATTAAATCTAATTGCTTATAATTGTTGTATTGATTTGAACGACATAATCCTTTTTACGGCAAAAATATTTGTATGTGTTTTAAACCTTTTGACAACCTTAACATTTCAATTAAATGGAAACAAGTAGGCATTTTATATTAGCTTCAATCTATTTATTAGAATTTTTTACGTACATGTAAGTTTTGGATGCTTCAAATCTGAAATATTTTCTGAAACTGGCTATAGGTCAAGTTTAGGCGAAAAATATGAAATAATATAAACAATTTTAGTTAAATATCCTTTTACTTTTTGAAAAATCTAAGGAAATCGTAAAAAACCGCTAAAGCGTCAACTGCGGTGCATAACCTTACAAAGACGAGATGCCACGGGCTGCAGGGGCGGGTTAAACATTCGCGGCTCTCTAAGGGTTGACTCTTGTTGTTGTCACCGGATGGTTGACTATGCTGCATAATAAAAGGGAAATGCCAGCAGGCCACTTGCCGCCCTTTCTCACAATTACTTTTCTGTTTTTATTGGTAAATTTTGACTTTCATCGGTTTGGATCGCTTAAAAATCCGAAAACATTCCCATGCTTTTCCCCGTTCCGACCCTGAAATTTGCTTTGCGGTCACCCTGGGCCTTGTGTGCTGTGGAAAATGGGAAAAGCGAAAAGCGCTAACGGAAAACGTTCGACAGACGAAGGTTCAGTCGAGCGGACCGGTGAGTCAAAAATTGTAACCGGCCTGGCTGCCTCCCTACTTTCCACCCTCCTCCACAAATCTCCCGCCCTTTTAAAAGCACTGGAAAAAATATTTGTGTTAATGGATGTTTAGATAAGAACGAAAATAAATAATTTTCCGTTTCAAAGTCAACAATTGGAAAATATATAAAAATTATTGAAAATGGACCTCCAAATCATTGTTCATCTCATTAGGTTGTTGAGTACAAGTTAGCGAATGATTTACAAGTTTAAAATAAAAGCGAAAAACGGTCGTTAGCACCAAAAGCTCTGTTTGTTTTTTTTAGCACAATTGCGTTGTTAGAATGCCTTTTTGTTTACTGAAACGTAATTAACCATTTTTTTGCAGTGCACCTACCCATATTTTGCCGGTGACGTCGGCAACGGCGCGCAAACGCAAAACCGCTGAGGCGTGAACTTCTGGCGACGAACGACCCTCTGTCCCTGCGTCCCTCGTCCATTTATCTAGCCTGTTTACACTGGCGAGGCTTGTCTAGCATAAAGTTACCTTCTTGGCTGCCGTTTGGAGATTCATTTCGCCAAGTCTTAGATACATATTCAATTTTATGCTTGGCATGTGCCGCCAAGGTAAACTTTGCCCCGTTCGTCTGGCTGGGACACGGATTCGGATTCGGCTTCGGATTCAGATTGAGATTGAGATTCAGACTCGGATTCAGTTTTGCCGATTTCAATTCCCGTTCAGATCTGGCTTTGCTCGCTGATTACTTGACATATGTTCGAGGTGTTTGCTTTGTGCGGCGGCGTGTAAAACTGTTTTGGTTACTTCTTCCGGCTCCTCTTGGCGTTTTTGGGGCTGGTCGAAGGTTAATTTCGGCCAAGCTGCGCTCGTAAAGTTCCTTCCGGCACCGGCATTGGCCCCCCATTTTCCACCCCACTCAACTCACCTTCTGGGAGTCACGGTTCTGGTTCTGGCGAAACTTGACAGCTGCGTGATAAATGAAGCGCATGAACGACACAGAATGCAACTGAAACAGCAGAAGCAGCAGCAGAAGAATCGCAAGACTCCAAGACGGCAACAACAAGCGACAAAATAGCAAGGCAGCCCCATTGACCTAGGCCAAGAGCCCTCGTCCTCCCAGCTGGCCATCCCCTTCCCTTGGCAAGTTTGTAACAAAATTTACTAATTTAATTTTTGCAATTTGGTTGAGTTTTTGCCTGCTCTTTTTGCGAAGCTTACCCGCTTCCTTTGCATATAGGCCAACCACCCCTGCCCACCCTTACCCCATGGCTTACCTTACCCTTGCCTTGCCCCTCGCAAGGATGTTTGCAACGTGCTGCCAGTGGCACTTGCAACATTTCGCGACTGATGCAAGTGGCACGTTTCGTGAGCTGAGAACGCCGAGGCCACCTACATAAACTACACAAGGGAAAAACTGTCAAATGAATATAGCTAGATACACTTAATATCATTCTAAACTTCTCAGCAAGGATATTCACAAACTAACTAAGGTAACTAACTTTTATGATTCGAAATGGATTGCTCTATTACCAGAATTTATTGCTAGATAATGGAAATATTAATTCGTATCGGATTAAAATAAATTAAAGATAGCTGATTGATGGGCTAATCTCGTTTGATATAATAGTACCATACTGCTATTAATAAATATTCAAGGTAATTATAACGAATTTATGAGTAATTGTGTTTGTCTCCGCTTTTAATTGCTGCGATAAGAGTATTTTATATCAATACTGTATAAAATTGGATTTTATTAAATTGAAATATTAGCTATCTAAGGTGTATCCGATTTCGTTGGGTGTATTTTTGAGCGTCGGCATCGTGGCAACTAATGTTGCATTATTAAGTTTTGAACTTTGTTGTGAGGCGACATCGTGCATCCGCCCGGCAACAGCAAAGCAACAAGAACAACAGCAGCAGGAGCGACATCCTTTTGCCTCATTGCTCGGAAGATGCAGCTGAAGGTGTCAATGCTGTACGTATATATATATATATATATTTTGTATACAGAATGTGTGTACCTTGTTAGATCATTAAGAGTCCATTAGTCATTAAGTACGCCGGCAAATGTCACTGCAGCTGTTGCCTCGCCATCCTTTAGTCGCTCACTTCACCCCGGCGAATATATGAAATTCCATTTGATTTTAATGGGAAATTTGTTGGGTAGCATGCCAGAGCGGAGGTTTAGCGAGTTGGGGGGCTTTTTGGGGCTGGTCGCGATGGCATGCTTCAAAAATCTTGGCAGTTAATAGACACCTGACTGCCTCCGCTCATGTGGAAGGCCCGATAGGAGCCCGTCAGCCCCTGAGCATGTGAGTTATTCGGCTTATCTACGCCGGAAAATGGGTTAACAGGGTGCTCTAACCGGGCCTTCTGCCCGAAATTAGCTTGGGATTGAAAAACAGCAACTGAGACCATAAAAATCCCAGTTACTTTCAGTTATTTTAACGGTTTTACGACCATCGTGCGGGCCCCAAAACGGTTAATTAAACGTTGTCTCCTTAACAACAGGGTGTGTATGACCGATAAGGAGGGTTTGGGGGTTAGGGGTTTGGGCTACGGGAGTCGCTCGAGCGTGAAAACTAATTGTAGACCAGAGTGAGCCAAGTCGAGAACGTATTTGGACTCGGATTACCCACTCGAAAGAAGGTTGGACGCATAGCCAGCCAAGCGTTTGACACGACATAATCACAACAGCAGAGCGGGGAAAATGGACTTGTAAGAACAGTAATACAATTTCGAGGGGAATGTGATAAACGATGTTTGTAAAATATTTTAAATGAGTAATCTTGAGAACTGTTTACAAATATTAAGTACATTTTGGTACAATGATTCAAATGATGCAAAAAATACTTGTTGAATGGTTTGCTAAATACTAAATTCGTTTTTGAGATGTATAAGCTTCACTAACACTGATGAATCGTAGGTGGTTTCACTTAATCTTGAATTTAAAATGAAATATTAGTCGATTACCAACTCGTGGATTTTTAATCACCTTTTAAAGTACTTACTCGTTAAATATTGAATATAAATGCTGTTCGCCTCTTTAATTTGAATTAAAAATGTCCCCATCATTATTTTAAATTATATTACACATTCTTTGTAACAATAGTCAAAAGTACTAAGTATCAATAACCTCATAAATATACAGTTTTTTGGTCTCGATGCAGAGAAATATTCAAAATATTCCGCTTTTGGGAAACACCTTATGTTCTACAAGTCAAGTATTCTCACAGTGCAAATGTTGCTCGGCAACACGCTCAAACCTTTTGAGTTTAAGCCAGTTTTGAGCGCATGAAAAAACGTAAACACAACATGGTTGTCATACCCACAGCTGGCCAACAGGTTTGAGCGAGCGGTTCGCTTCGATTCTCCGAGAGAAATCCATCCCTCTTTCGACTCGACTCCTAACAGTTCTCACTTCTGTTAGGAAAACGACGATACGAGGCATAACAGTTCGTATCTTTGAAATACGTTGAATCGCCGAAACCCCCAGTTTCAGTTCCAGGTTTCAGTAGATTTCGGGACATCGTGCGGATCGAACGTCTGGCGCTGCGTTCACGCGACTCGTACGCTGCAGGGAACCAGTTACCAGTGACCACCACCCACAGTGACTTCGGTGAACAGTGATTAGTGAATCAGACAGTGAACAAATAACAGCCCGAGAATTGTTGCATATACGGAATCGGAATCGCATGGATATTGAAAAAGGTATTGCCGAGAGATAAAGATATATGGTAAACAAAGTGTTCAGCGTGTGTTCTGTGCTTTGTTTTTTGGCGGATTTTTTGTACCGATTGTTTTGTTGGTTTTGCCATTAGCAAGTGCTATATAAACCGAGTGCTATATCTATATCCTATATAAACGAGAGAGTGTGTGGAGGTGCCGGGAAATACTTTGACACACTTTTGCTTCGTGCCCAACTCCCGGCCATCGGTTATGGCGTGTCCTCGAAAAAAAGTTACAACTACACAGGACCAGCAAGGACGAGGACGAGGACGAGAATGAGGATGAAGAAATCTCGGCGAAGCGAAAGCGTTGTGTTTTCATTGTCGTCGTTCGCCTTTGGCTCATCAATAAAAATTTCCTTGACATTTTATGAGCCAAAGGATTCCCGAGCTCACTTTACTTACTCCATTCGCCGGGAAGCGATGGCGATGGCCAATATATTAAATGCGACAACGGATTAAACGCTCGGTTGCCCTTTTTATGTCCGCTTATATTTATGGACAGTTATTTAAAAAATTCCCATTCGCCGAAAGTTCACACACATTGATGGTCTGTGAATGTTTTATGGGATGGCCAAAGGAGCTGGAAAGTTCTACTCCTTCCGCAGGAAGAGAAGGGGAAATTTAATTAAGCCTCTCCGCGATTGTTTATAAATTCATGTTAATGATATTTGGACAGCCGTGGGGAAACCCAGCCTCTGGGATCCCAAAAAGTATCTGCAATTACGCCGAATCGTTGGGCGCGAATTCCGCTGCCAAAGTTGTGAGAATTTTCCGCTAATTGTTTTCCGTCTTCGGAGGCGATTCGCAATCGTCGCCAGCTGCGCGGCAAAAGGACTTTCGAGCGGCAGACTTTCCCCCTCGGTTTTGATATGCAAATGGCCTTAAATTCCACACTCGAATTGAAATGAAATTGCCTCAAAGTTTCTGCTTCTGCGGCACGTGCAGCGGAGTCGTTTAATTTTAAATGCCAAACATTTTTATTAATGGTTATTGCCGTGAGTGGCAAAGAGTGCTCCCCCGTTTTGGTGTAATAATCGAAGATTGTTTTGCCATTAGGAAAAGCCTGCCGAAAGGACTTAAAGTCAGTGGGTCCTTCGTGGAAATTTATTCCTGCAAGTGGCTCGTGCAGAGATTGAATCATCATGCCGCGCATCAAACAGACATTCATTTAAATATTTTGACAAACTTTGACGACATTTCGCGCAATTTCAACGCAATGTGTGCGATCCATCCTTATTCGCAGTCCCCCTTCTAACTTTATCTCTGGGGATGTGCGAGTTTTGCCCCGGCATTTATATCAATTTCTTTATTCCTCACGGCTTTCGACTGCCGCCTGCATTTTGGCAACGAAAAATCTACAGTTTTTTGTCGGATGGAAGGAGGCAGGAGCTGTTCTAGGAAATTTATGTCGCCTTTTATGGCTACGTGGCTCGTAAATAAGAGAAATGTTGCACCACCAACACCCGAATCCGAATATCGGAGCTTTATCTTCTGCACATGTGGCGGCAAGTTAGAGGCAGGTTTGAGGAAAAGGAGAAACCTTATCCACCGGCCGTATTCTAGTTACTCCCTTCAGCTGGCATCCAATCAGCATTTTCCAGGCAAACAGAAGGACAAGAATTATTTCATATTTCGCACGACACTCGAATGGCACATTTAATATTTGATTTGTTTATTTGATTTCGTTGCCACAGTGTCCTTGACATCCGACATCAGGGTCCTGAAAAGGCTTACAGCAAATCGAATTAAAAAATTTTCGCAAATCAAATTGGTTTCTGCAATGCCAAGAAGAAGTTACGAAAAATTACTTATCTGCAAATGAAAATGTTTAGAATTGCGATATTGTGTAAATGTGAAAATGGACGAGCGAGTGTTTTGTGTGCGGGGGAGCATGAAGTGGGGGAAAGGGGCCAAATTAGTTTGTTTGGCGAGTGCGAGCGTGTAGAGTGGACCAAAAACAAAGCCTAGTTCGTTAAACTCGCCCGCTTATAAAATGTATACGGCCGACACACTCACATGCCGATTTTACCTTTTGTTGTTGCCCTGACTAGCCAAGCAGAACGCCTCAGAGTTGCGTTGGATTTTATTCCATTTTCGGTTCACTTTCAGTCTGCATTTTGTGCACAGAGAAAAAATTCCAACAATATTTCACAATTTTTTTGGAAATGGTAGATGAAAAATCATGAATTTTACGTTATAGGAAAGAGAAAAAACTTTTGATAAGCAATCTAATTTAAAATATTTTATTTAAACTATAACTTTTAACTAATTATAAATTTTTTCTATATCCGAAAGACTACATTTTCTTTAACAATTAATAAAAAAATTTGTATATATTTTTAAAGAAATAAATATGAATATCGTAAGACTTTTTCTACAGTGCATATGGCGTAAGTTTGGGAAAGCAACAGAAACTTCCACCCCTCATGCTTTTCCTGTTGCAATTGCTCGATGTTGCATCAACAAATGGAGCTGCAGAACAGAACTAGCACTTCGGTCCACCCCCTGGTATTTTCTCGTTTTTGTTAACCAAATTTGAATATTAAAACAGAATTAGCCAAGTGCAGCAAGTGCGGCCCGCCCACTCGGCGCCCCTCTAGTTAGCCGGAAACGGAAATGGCCAGGAGAGGGGGGCTGGGTTCAAGGGAAGCGCTTGCATGGACACAGGGCAATTAATGGGAATTATTGATATGCACAGAAGTCCGAACACAGGACAGGACTTCGAACCGCCGAAGAGTCCTTCAGTCAATAACTGCCCTACTCTAGTTGGCGAATTTTCCGAGAATTCCTGTCGCTTTCCCTTCCTTTGAATGCGTTACTAAGTGTTTTCTGCGAAATCGATTGCATTGACTTTTGTCTTCGCTGGAAAAGAGTGGCAATTAGATCCGATTTAGTTGGCCCCTTCGATTTGCATATTGAATATGGGCAGGCAAACGGAAGTCGATTTTCCCGGCAAAGGCAGATCCATTTGCTCTAATGAGCTACTCCGCTGCGGGGGTGTTGAAATCCAATAATTGGAAATCTGAACTAGCCACCGTGAAAAGATTGCGAAAACAAACAAACAAACAAGCAAGCAAGCTAACAGCCAAACAGAAGCAGCGGCAAAAAGAGAGGAGCAGGAGCAAGAAGTCGAGCCAAATGGAAATGGAAAACAAAAAGTGAGCAGTAACCGTTAGAATGGCACCTGCCACAGCGTCTGCGGCTAAAATTTCAAATTTCCATTTAGAAAAACACAACAGCCAGATGCAAATAAAAACAAATTTCTGTGTGTGGCAGCTGCATGCGCAACTTTTCCATTGTGCCCCTAGTTTATTTTGTATTTTTCTCATATTTTTGTCGAATTCTCTTCTTTGCTCCTCCCCCCGAGCTCACATTCCACCCAACTTTTCATTTCATATATTTGTTTTGCTTTTTCCACTAGGCACAAATTAATTAAATGCACTCGACTGTGATTTATGCGATCCTAAGAGGAGTCCCGAGTGCAAAAAGGGAGTTTGGGCTGCAACCGATTCCAGATAAGCCAGAAAACAGTGGCTGTTGCAATTAGGCGGCAATATCGGGGAGCTGGGGTTTTCCACTTGAGGCCACCGCAGGCGGGCTACGAATCTCCCATCATGTGTTGGGCCTTTAAAAGCCAAATCCACTTAAGATTAACTTATCACTGGGCTGCTTCATTGTTGTTATGGCCTGTGATGATGATATTCGTCTTTACTTACAGGGCCTGGGGTATAATGTATTTGGGAAATGTGTTCTTGTTTTTCTTAATTTTTAAATTTCCTTGCATTTATTAAAATTAAGAGCACCAGAACATTGAAAATAAAAATCAAATAAATTGTTTAAATTTATTTAACGTTTATTTTAATAAATTTATCACACTATTTAACGTTAAATATTTTTTCTTTTATTTATTTATTCAAATATTTTATTCTCTACTGATTGACGGGTATCTTTCAAGTCGAGCTTTTAGTTTGTCTATCGTTGATGGCAATCAAATGCGAGCCGGAGTCAAATGTCTAATAATTTTCAGCTTAAAAATTCATTAGATACAAATCGCCGGACCCATATCAAAAGCCCCAAAGCCACAATGGACCACTGAAAGAGCCGAGCCCGATCCAAACTGATTTACTCCCAATCGGAGTGAGGGCCTTTTGTGGCTGTTTCTGTGGCGTGGCTCCGACCCTGACTGACTGACTGACTCGCTTCTCCTGGCTAATTTCGCACTAATTGATTTCTTTTTGGGCCGAGATGAGGGCACCGGCCAAAGAAGCTTTAATTGAGCGACTCCGCCTCTCCTCGGAGGGCTGTCAAATGGCTTCTTCCGCGCCCGACACGCGTTGACAGTTGGGCCCGTCATAGTTTTTGCTGCCGCCGCCTTCTCTGCCAAATCGAAAACTAAGCGCAGTCAAAGTCTCATTAGCTGATGACTTTGATGGTGGCCACCACCACACCGTGCTGGGTTGTCTCGCCTCTGATTGGGTTTTAATGCCTTTTGGCAGCCGAACATTGTCCACGATTCGTTTACAGAAGTTCCATAATTTGTAGCCGCCTCTGATTGATGGGCCGCGATCCCATCCCCTCTCATTCCGATCCCCCTCCTTCTGGGCCCTGTCGTTTGTGCCAGCTCATAGTTTGTCATCTGTGGCCATTACCCAAATCATTTGGCCTAAGCTCCCCAAGATTCCGATCTTCGCCGAGACGCTTTCACATTTTCCACGCGCAATTTGCCACGCACTGCGAATGTGGAGGCACGTGTTGCAGAAACGCCTTCAAATCGACCTTAGTGAACTGGGGAGTACTACCAATGGTAACACTGAAAAAAGAGATGCTTATATTGCAAGTTTAGTGTATTTATTTTATTACTGAAAAAACTAGAAATAAGGAAAATTAATTCTTAGAAGAAGAACCTTGAATTATATCTGATAAATATAATGGATTGGAACTGTTTACTTGACCCATAATCCATTCTTACTACCATTCAACAGAACAGCTTTACCGTTTTGTGATTTTCATTAGTTATATTAAATTTAAATAATAGGTAATATATATTTAAAAGATATCACTGTTGTTCCTTGATTTCCTCCAAGTGCAGCCAATTGGAGAGGCGTCTTAATGGTCCTCCCGGACAGCACATATCATTTGGTTAAAGGAGGAAAAGAGCAGATAAATTTAGCACTTTGTTTGCCCGACACGCCCACATTAATTAGAGGGGCTGTGCGGGGAGTAAGTAAAGAAGTGAGGATGGGTGGATGAGTGGATGAGATGAGGGCTCGCTAAAGTCCAAGTCTGCCAATGGATATTCGGAATGCAATTTGCAGCAACGACGACGTGACTCCAATGCCATCTGAGTGGGCCAAAGTGGCGGGTCACGCTGCTGAAGTCGAGAGTTCGGAGCTGGGATCTTGCCGCTCTGCTGCATGCACCTGTACAGTGAACACCGGGGCACACACATGTGGGCAATTTAATGCCCTCCCCCGTTCCGCAAATCTCGGGCGAATACAAAAGAGCGACAGACGGACGACTAACTGCTTTCGGTTGGCTCCATTTCAGGGCCTCTGTCTTCAGGCCTGTAAATTATATGTATATATGAAAATGCAGCCAGAAAAGAGCAGGGAAGCGAGTCGAAATCGGAATCGGCGTTTCAACGCTCCAGTTCCAGTTCACAGACATTGACACACTTTTGCCTTTCCGCGTCTCTACAGTGATCACCGATCACGTCTCAAATGTGTAGGAGCGCAGTGAAGCCTCGGCAACGTTCACATTTCTGTTTCTGACTGCAATCTAATTAGCAACGTGCAACGTGCAGCGTGCAGCGTGCAACGGGCAACCAGCAACCAGCAACTTGCAACGTGCAACTTGTAATGATCCGACAACTTCGTGCGGCTGCTGAATGCTAAAATGCCTCATCACAACTGGTTTTTCATCCCAAAAAAAATGAGAGGAGAATACCTCGTCGTCGCTTCGTTTCGGGGCCTCATAAATCTTCAATTGTCATTATTGTTTGTCCGTTTATTTAACTTTATTATTATGGTGCCTCGTTCGTGCCCCCTGCCCCCTAAAAAATTAAGCCGCTTATGAGATTCCTGGGAATGCAGCAGAAAATTACCTGAAGAATGGATCGGATCTTCTGAGATGACTGCTAATGAGACTGGACAGCTGAGGGAAACAGCTTCGTCATAGGCATCCTCCACCCATCACCCCCGAAAAAAAATCACAAATCTGTGGCAATTATGTTAATTTGATTTGATGCCATTTACATTGGTTTTTTTCGGGGCTTTTCATGGTCAAATAAAATTTGTAGCCGCAATTGCATTAGCACAAGAACCGAATAAAAAAGCGGGCCCCAGCAATATACACGAAAAATGTGTTAAGGTCACTGGGAGCTGGAGCAACCGACAGAAGGAGCATCAGAAATGAGCAGAATAAAAAGATTGTTATGACAAAGAAAATGAAAATAAATGAGGCCGCAAATGCCAGGCTGTGGGACGCTGAGGGGTCCACAGATAAGCGAATCGTATACAAATGGTCAACTTAACTAAAACAATAACTACCCATCCCCCTGCCGAAGCGGAGGAGCAGAAGAATAACACTAAAATGAGCAAAAGAAAACCCCCATAAAGGAAAAGCGAAAACAAAAGCCGACAAAAGCGGGCGCCAGTTGCAGAGAAAACAATGGAGAGGGGCGGAGTGGGGCGCTCGGAAAAGTCCCAAGGAAAGCCAGCGAGCTGCAAATGTAAAATTAACAAGAAATCAATGCGAAAAGCCAGAACAAACAAAATCTCAGAAAAATCAAGAAGGCAAGTCGTCGAATTCCGACGTTGGGAATACTCTAGTTGAGTGTTTACTTATTTCTATCGGTAGAGGTTTGGACTGGTTTCAAAGAAGTAGGTGGACTTGGAATATATTTTTAGAATTTAAGGAAAATAATTTACAAAAAATGAATACCTTGGATGTAAATTCTTGGGATGTAAATTCATTTTTATATAATTTATAATATTACTTAATAATGATATTTATTATTGGATATATTTCTCAAATTTATTCGAAATACGATTTATATTTTTAATCATGGTCCTCTACTGATCTGGCCAAATAGTATACCCTCACTGCGAGTGTATTGAGACCAAAGCCAATGCGAAACTCGGTTGAAATGAAAGCCGAAAGAGTCATAAATAAAAATTGAATGAAGCGAATTTCAGTTGGTAGACGCTTTTGTTATTTCGCGGTTATCAATTCCGACGCACAGCTGGCCGAAAGCAGGCATCTCCGAGCTATAGATAGCATTAGCCAATGAGTAGGCCCCCCGATTCCCCCCCATTTTGCCACCCACCGCCACAACCACCCGATAGTTTCCACATTCGAAGCGCTCCCACGCTCCACTGCACAGCTGTAAGCTGTAAGGGAAAAAGCCGAGGCAACGACGAAGATGTTGCTTGGCTGGCACATCAATTTGCGATTATGAAAGGCTGCCTGGCCAGCAGAAGCAGCAGCAGCAGCAGCAGCCACCAGAAGAATGGGCAACTCTTTATTCAATCCGTAGAAATCTGAGCATTTAATGCGCAGCCAGCACAGCAAAGGCAAAAGCAGAGCCAGCATCGTTAGCGTCGTTCATCGTGGGGTCGAGGGTGCCACACAGAGAAATGTTTTATATTTTATTTATTTTTAAAGAGCTAAAACCCAAAAAAAAAATAAATAAAATATAAAAATATATATAAAGTTCCTATTTAAAAACTCTCTTATATATATGGAAAGAAATAAACTTTTTCAAAATTAATTATTTTAAATCTTTAAAATATTATTAATTGCAAAATATTTAAGAAAATATACAATAGTTTTTATTCAGAATTTAGAAAAATAATATAACTTTTACCATGGAAATAATTATCATTTAATTTGTATTATCTCAATATAGGAAAATTTTGAAGTGTGCAAAAATGTTCTCTGAAAATATCAAATTTCATAGGATTGTTTTTTTTTCTCTGTGCAGTTGGCCTGCACAGCTGCATTTGGCTATTCCGAATCGTCTCCCAGCGACTGGGCATCGTTTGGCATTTCTTTGGCCAGGCATGCGGCCTTCACATTTAACAATCCATTCATGTTGCTGCCGTAGCTGTTGCCGTTGTCGATGTTGCTGCTGTTGTTGCTGTCGATGTCGCTGCTGCTGCGACTGCGCATTTATGAGACTCTGTTTGCTTAGATGTCGTTCGAGAGTTGCAGTCGCTTGACTCTTCTGCCCGAACAGTGCTAAACTGGATTTACCGGAGGTAGATCAGGCTGGTGGGTCATAAGGTGACCTTTTCGTGACAGAGGGTAAATGACATTTGATTCCCCGGTACACTTTTATAAATTCAGCAAGGATTTTTCAATCGATTGCTTACCAGTTTCCATCAGGAAGTTTTTGGCAAAATAAATCAAAAGACAACTTAAAAAAACAAGCCATGAAAAACATTTGTACAAGTTGTAGAGCCACCCCTATCTTCGAATCCCATTTGCTGACTCGTCATCGGGTTCCATGTCTGCGGTATTATAATAAGTATATTTATACGTATAACTAAGGGTATCCATAGCTTCGGCCTACAAATTAGCCCCTTTATTTATTGTTTTTTCTATCGTTCTTCGTTTGTTTTTGCCGACTTGTACAACATGGCACAAAGCCATGCCTTTGAGTTGCAGTTGCTGTTTCTGTTGCATTTGTAGCTGCTGTTGTCGTTCCGCTGCAGTGAAGCGCATCACCGCTGACGGCTGACTGCCGCTTCTTCTTCTCGTTTTCCATCTACTGCCGCTGCAGCCGCGTGCTGATTCTTATTTATGCTGCAACACGCTCCCCCCTCCGAAATCCCCTAACCAATTCCAACCGTCCCGCTCCAGGGTCTCCAGTTTTTCAGTTCTTTAGTTGCCCGGATGCCCCGATTCCCCGTCCTCCAGATTAGTTGCAATCGGATCCGACTTTTGCTGAGTTATGATTAAATGGCATTTCGTGCGAGTGAGTCTGCTCCGCCGTCTGGCATTTTCAGAACCCCCTCCTCGGAACCTCCAACGCTTTATGGTTATTTCGTGCCTAAAAATGAAAGAAGTCCATGTCTCAGTCTCAAGAACGAACGAATGTTTGTTGCTGTTAATTTAACGCTAAATGAAGTGCGAAATTACAAAATTAAGCCCCGCTCGATGTGAGGTTCGTTTGTTTTGGCTATGAAGAATGAAATCCGGTCTTGTTGCTCCCCAGCCTCGCACAGCTTGACTCATTTTGCAGACCCGCCTCCACTCGATAAACATAACAAAAAGACTGAGTGATGAGTTTGTTGTTATTTGAGTGAGCTGCGTTGCCGGGCGAAATTAGTTTCTTTGTGAATGCCTTTAATTGTTCGTCGGTCGGTGGGAATGTCATGATTGGTTTTCGGGCGACCCTCCTGCAGGTCGACCGAGAACCGTGGTTCCCAAGGAAGCGGGATTTATGCGCCGGCAGCATTTCGGCCGACACTTTACGCCTCCCTGATTACACACGTGCGGCGGAAATGACAGCACGACAATTTGAGGAAATGCGAGCCTGATAAGCCGGGCCATTGACTTGGCTTTTGGACAGTAGGTGCACTGAGAAAAAATAATAAATTAATTAAAAACTATTAGAAAATATGGCTACCGTTTTGGTTTATGAGTAAATCATTATAGCATATTTGGTATAAGATCATTTATTGACGGTGAAACCCTCAATCAACCATTCCTACATAGGATATTAGATTTAGATTATATTAGATTTCAAGAAAACATTATAAATATTTGATTTTTATATCATTACAAAAGTGAAAATATGGTTTATAATTCCAATTTACTGCGACATGATCAATCGTATAGAATATTTTAGTTACTCCGAGAAATTCTCTCTCTGTATGAGGCAATCGGGGCGCGACAGTGACCTCAGGTAGGGACTAATGCACATTTAATGCACTCCCTCCGATAACAACTGAAACACAGGTAGACTGCGTCTGAGTCACCTGGTAATGACCAGCAATTGCCCAACAAAACGCTGTCATTCATAGCGAGTCCTGTTCAAACAATTTGCTGTGTCTATAAATAATTAATGCCCTCGGGGGCAGACGGAAAATCGGTAAGCGGAGGCTGGGCGCCTGCCAATTATCAATTCAGCGAATTCAGCCAGCGACGCTCCTTTGCATTCTTCGGCGATAATTGCACAGAGAGAAATTTGGCTATGGTTTGCGAAAGTTGAAAATAACTAATACAATAAGTGAAAATTCATTTGTTATATAAAGGGGTTTAGGGGTATTTTCATATATTTATTTTGCAAAACAAAGATTAGCAAAACTTTAAGACTTTCGATAATTAAAAACATTTTTTTGCACAAATTTATAGGTGTGCACATTTTGATCGAGTTTATTTTTTTTCGAATTTTAATCCCAATATTTATTGATAAACCGGTTTTAAATATTCATTTATACATATAAAGGTCCAATTTTTCCGCGTGTGCATACTAAAGTCAGCTCAAGTTGAAATGTTAACCCGGCTGGAGCATGAATATCGATGATGGCTCCCACTCCTCGCATGATGAATCAACGATTGGCAGCGCTTCATTCCGATACCCATGCCCCTACCCACATCCATGCCCCTCTTAACCCCTGTTCGCCGCCTGTGGCTTGATTGCTTTGCTTCTTGGCCGTTTTTGTGTGTGCCGGAATAATAAGCAGAAAATAATGCACTCCCTCCGGGGACTGCTCCCACTCCAAGGGCAATCAAAGTGATTTACTCGCATCCCCGGACCGGTACGGCTCATCTGTGTGACCTGTGGCAGCTGCAGTTGCGACGGCCGGAGTTTCAAACATTTTTGCATAATTTATGCAATTTTAATTTCCAAAAGCTCGACCAGAGTCATCATTATCGCAGAGATGGACAGAGATAGTGAGGCGAAACGGGACGGAGGAAGGTCGGGGTGGAATTTGCACTTTTGCCTTTTATATTACTTTCCCGAAAATTATATCTGAGGTCGCCCGAAAGTTTGCCCTTCGTTCTGTGACCCCCTCTTGCCCCTCTCTCTCTCTTCTTCCAACTCTCTTCTGTTACCAGTTTGCATTCAATTTTGCGCCATCGTCCGTCCGTCTGTCGTTGTCATCGTCATGGCTGGCTAACAGTTTTCGCCATTGTTAGTCACCCAGTCGCCGCCCCCAAAGCCCCCGAAGCCACCAACCCATCCAATCTTTCTCGCCCTGTCTATAACTCGGTGTATGGTACACCTTTCTCTGTTTGCGGCTTTATGGTCTATGGCCACGTAATTTACCTGTTTCTTTTTTTATTTCACCCTACCGCATTCGTATTCGTATTCAGATTTAGATTTAGATTTTCTGCAGAATTGTTTCCGAAAAGTTCATTAGAAAGTGTTTTGTCCGATGCGGAGCTGTGCACAGCCGAAGCTTTAACTATTGCGCCACGGTCATGGATAAGCTGCACTGCAAGAAAATAAACACAAAACTCGATTTAGTAACACTTTTATTTTGTTTTTGATTTTTGCAGTATCACATTTTATGTAAATTTAATGGCAATGATTAAAGATAACCAACTTAAGTGATTTTTTTTGGATTTATGTTAGGTGGGAGACATCAGAAACATTACTAAATAATTTATTTAAATAGAATTAAATGCACAAAAAAGTTTCTTTCGTTTTTACATACTTTCTAATATTTTTTAAAAATTATCCTCTCTGTTCGAAACCCTTTGGCATCTTTCCTTTCTTACTGCAGGTCAAGTTTATTTTTTTTGTTAGTGAGTAAACTTTCCCACGAATCCCCATTGCTTTGCCCATGGCTCGCGGCCAGTTGATCTCGATTTGGAGCGCTGTTTGCAGGCAGCCAGGTGCTAATTACACAGCACACCCCCGAAAGGATTCGCTCATAGTATCTTGACTCGAGTGAATGCCCCAAGTGTTTTTGCCTTAAAGTGTTTGCCTTGCTCACATTTGGCTGTTGTCGTTGTCAATGGTCGCTTAATTAGCTTTTGAATGCCTTGTCGGTTAGCGGTGCCAGGGGGTCAGGGGTTCAGGGGTAGTGTAATTAATATTCAATATGTGAGACCCACCCCCGAAACTCCTCCGACTATCAGCTAATTAATAGTGTTTGGCTTGACTGCTCGCCCACTTTCGAATGCAGAGGCACACACACATATTGTTGCTATATTTGTGACTGGTGGCACGCGAGAGGAACCGCAGCGACCACAATAATTCCATACGCACACGAGTGGAACTCAAGCCAACCGAACTGAATCTAACATCATTATCGAAATCACGCAAATATTTACCCAAATAATTTGTCAACTTGACGTGGGAACTTGAACTTAAAGCGGCCAGCGCGATATCGTTTAGCTTGGGGTTACGTTTCCGCTATAAGGATATATACTCGTTGGAATTCCGGGCTGCCTGGCTTGCCATACAGAAGCCAGTGAGGCGCGCATAATCCTTTATGAAATTTGTTTTCACCTTTCTGGCTCCTTGCGGCTTTGGCTCTCGAGCGCCTTTGGCTGTTGGCCATAAAATTAAAATTTCTTTACAAGCATTAAACGCTAAATGAACCTGAAAATTACGCAAATCGCACAGGCCGCAGAGTCCACACACCGAAAAAATAAAAGCTGGCAAAGCTGGAAAAGAACAACAAAGCGGCGATAAAAGTGAGCCAAACACCTTGACAGCAGGTGGAAATGGGAAACGGGAAGCGGGAAACGGAGGGGTGTTGGGGTTGACATTGACATTGCGGGGTCGAAGGGATGACAGAAAGCTTGGCGCGGATTGAACGAATGAATCTGGCAACAGAATTTTACGCCTCACTGTACCCGGTCGCACCCATACGCCCATAAACCCACACACGCACGCACACACATCCTGTTGCCAAGTATCCGTGTGCACGTCAAATTATGACAGTCGCTGGATTAAGGACCACCTGCCGCCTGCCAACTTCCCACCTACCACCACCCATCGCCTACTTATCGGTGGGCCGAAGGGCAACCTGTTTTTAGGCCAGCTCACAAATTTCGTTTCCACTAAATGCAAATACGAATACCTTTGCCAGCGGAAAAGGGCAAAGGGTTCAGCAGGTTGAACTTACACGGATGACTTGTTACTGCCGCAGTGGAACAAAGGAGCTGAGCGGATTACCCTCCTGAAAAAAAGGGTTTAGCACCTAAGGGATGGCACATGAAGTCTTTAATGATTTTCAAACTTTAAAAACTTTGTATGGGACACAGATTGTCAATATTATGGGAACATTTAAAATGTTTCAAAAATCGTAAGGTACAAATACGCCACATTTAAAACAAAATATTTGGAAAATAATTTAAAAATTTCAAAAATCCTATAGGTACAAAAATGCCCTATCTAAAACCAAATATTGGGAAAATAATTAAAAGCCCATAATTGAAAATAAAACAAGAAAAGAATTCTTATCTTTTATTAACAATATAATTTACTTCCTTACAATTACGTTTTCTTTTCTTATCGAAACATATTATACTCTTCAATTTTTTGAAGGATATCAGAACGTTTACCCGACGAAAACTTTTAGCTTTTCTTCGGTCCGCCCAACTGGGGAGCGATGGCTCATAATTTGCTTATGCGTATGTAGATGTGGCTGTCTCCGTGTGTTTGCCTCCTATGAATATAGATTTTCCTTTCCGCCCACTGCGACGGCACAAATATGCGACCTGGGCCATCGGAAAACATGTTGTCCCTAAAAGCAAGCCACGCAGAGGGAGCCGAAATCGAAGGATAAATGAGGGAAGGGAAGGGAAAAGAAAGCATTGGCACAGAGGGACACATTTTTCGGAGCTGTTCCTTGGGGTGTGGCAGCATAAAGGTGTTGACACATTTTGTGTTGATTCTTATTGGGCTCTAAGCCGATTTTTATTCCAGACGAAGACACACACACGCAGGCGAGTCTAATGGGATTGTCCTTGGTGTCCTGGGAAGGGAAGGGAATAGAATGGAGCTGTATATTTTTGGGCCTGCAATCAATTCTCATTTGGCTGCCTCTTTTGTGTTTTTTTCAAAGCCTTACTCCCTTTATTTTCGCCCACTAACCAGAGTGCATTTTCCTTTCTGCTTTCAGGTAAGCCAAGTGACGGAATCGCCTACATAGATCGCGATTGGAGAGGCAGAACAGTTTCAGTTGAGTTTTTCCTGGTAAGTTGACAAAGCCCCAAGCACTTGGCCAGGTGTGCATTCTAACGTAAAGTCTGGGCAAGTCGTTGCACCTGTTGACGGTGGAGGGGAAGTCACAAAATGGTAGAAAAATATATAACACCATTTTCGCCATGCTAGAAGAGGGACACATTTCGCCGGAACTCCACAACTTAACAGCACCCATTCTCGATGCTCGCTCTGATAAGTCTCAAAATGGGGGAAAAGGCACAGAAATATGACCAAAGTATAAATAAAACAAAATGAAAATCTAATTTAAAGCGAGCCAAGGCAGCCGGGCGTCAATAATTGCCCCGAACTGAAATTATGCTGAAAGATTAAAGTCATTTATTATAATTTATTTATTTTTGTTTTGTGCTCTGCCGTTGCCATGCGCTCGTGTGGATCCCAGACAGGATTCGTTGGAGGGGGAGGTCTATGGGGCCATGGTGTAGTCCTTCGCAATTACTTTGAAGTGGCGCACTAGCCCAACTATGTACTCGCAGGGCCGTGGCGCCCCATTAAATTTGCCACACTTCATTGGCTCGCACAGAAATAATAATTTATTATTTAATTTCGCTCGGACAGCGGCGGCTGCTGTGTCCGTGGGCGTGGCACTGGGGGAAGTTGGTTTAAAGTAATTAATTTCGGGAAGTGTCAAAGTTGCTGCATGGCCACGCCAAACTTTTCGTCTGGCCGTGCAGGAGGATTGGGAAATTGGAACTGTTAGTGGAGGTGGAATTGGATCCGGATGTGGCCCGGGGGTCACTTCGGCCTTTTTAAACCAATCAGGCACTGCAAAAAAAATATATTTTTTATTATGAGCGCAAAAAACAAACAAAACTGGGCAGGCGGAAGTTTCAATATCCTGGCATTTATAAATATAAATTTACGTGTCAAAATAATTGCTTCGACAGAGTGGGTATAGTTGTCTATATTATGCAAATAACTTTGAAAAGGCAACGAAATAATGTCAAATTTATTTGATCCGGTAGTTTTAAAATCAGCTACGACTTTATTTTAAATGATTTTCTGAATAAGAATGAAAGATAAATAGCGTTATATCGCCTAAACAGAAATAAAACAAATAAAATAATTCGATTTTATCTTTTTTAAAAATTTTCCACATAATAGCCAGTCATAATGATATCTCGCGGCAATGATAAATACTTCACTTTAACCCCTGAGCATTGCAAACAATAAATAATTGTGTATTATTCAATAATTTAACAGTACCATTGCTGTTATATATAAAGGCTTTGTTTTATTTCTGTAAAAATTAACCACTTATTAAGAACGTGACAAATTTCATTGTCATTGATTTACAGTCTCTGAATAATGACATCATATCAGTTGGAATGTTTAAAAGTTATCTGAATCGTTTAAAGCATTTAAAAGCAGGTATTTCCGTGCCATTTTCCCCTTGTTTTTTGCTGCTTGTTTTTCGCTCTTGAGTTCCGTTTCGTAGAGCTCATCTGCAGCTCCACGCTTTTCCTCTGACCTCGCCTAAGGCGACTGCGGCAGCAGCAAGTTAATTTCCACTTGCGATTGGCCGGTGGACACTGTCCATAAAGACGGAGAATAAATAAATTAAAAAATGTAAATTAATTTTTAATATGCCCGAGTCCCGCCAGTCCCCCGTAATTCATCATCTTCAAAGCTGCAATTAGCCTTTAATTTACGATGTGCCACGTAGCCCCGAATATGTTTTGAATTTGGGTATTTAGATGGGTGGCAAATGTTCATAAATTAAGGGAAAAGGGTCCCTGCCTTTCGCTCTCTTTTATCTTAATGCCCCGCCTTGCTGCACAATCATTTGAATGCGTAAATTCTGCTAAGGTATTTTGTGTATCATTTTATGGCATACTTAGGACAGGGCCAGGAATCCTCTTGCCCATTATTCAAGGTAATTTAATTTGAAGGGAATTGCGGACTTGGCAGGCCGAAATCGAAGTCGAAGGCTTCTCGACTGTCAGAAGATGAAGGAGGCTAGGGAGAAACCGCAAACGGAATGGCCATAACCGAGGCAAATCCAAACAAATAAACGCTTGACCCACTCTGGCCAACAATGAGCAATGTGCCAAATGAACGGCCAAAGTTCAGCCGGCAACTGGAAACTGCCAACTGAGCGGGCGAAAACATTTTAAATGCAAATGAAGTGCCGCACTTTGGAAGCCGTCAGCTGAAGAAGAAAAAAAGAGTGCTGCGATGGGGATGAAGGGGAAAGTTGAGCAGGGGGATGTTCAGAATGGCTGATAAATTAGAGAACCCATGGCACCATGGCTCGATTTTAATAAACTTCAAGCTCAAAGTATGTCAAAAACTGCCTAAAAGCACAAAAACAGCCCCTCATCGCCTCCTCGCGCCACTCAATCAAGGCCCTCGAGCGACTCCCCTTGAAATTGCAAAGTTTGGCAGCGGGATTCAAAACGTATTTTTATGATAAAAAATTTTAAAAACAATTTTTTGTTTTCCCAGCCTGCCGACTGCCTGCGTTTTTCCTCGACCAAAAAGTGTCCGGGCAAAGCGCTTATGGCTTTTGACTGGCCCCAAACAATCTAGCAAATTGAAATACTCGTAAATATTAATCAGTGGCCACCGGACAGATATCTTCTAGCCACGGCCAAAAGCCCGGGATGGGTCAAGTTGTCAAAACTTTCGCATACATTGAGCAGAGCTTAGAGATTGTGATAGACTCTGGGTTTGGGTTGCTCATTTCGAGGAATTCGCGTGATTTATTTGTTGCATAACTCGGCCAGGACTGAACTGAACTGAACAGAACTCGGGTGAAGTGGGGCGAAAAACTTGCAAAATAAATTGAAAGCAACAAAAGTTTGTCAGTCGGTGCGACTGGAGAAGCGGAAAAGTTTTGCCCTGCAAGTAATGTACTGGAGGAGGCGCTTGTAAAAAATTACTTGCATACTTTTTGGCGCGCTTATAATTGTTTTCCATTCCCTCGGAGTCCCTCGATTCAACATTCTTCCCCTACCCAGCAGCAGTTTCCATATAACTCATTAGGCAAAAGTTTAATGCGAATCCCCACCATCCAGCCAAATGCTCCCAGCTGCGGGAGTTTATGTTGAGATTTACTTTAACTACTCTTGCGCCTGCAACTATGCAATATATTCTGCGAAATTTGTGTCCTCCTTCCCATATAGCCATATAGCCATGACCCACTTTGGGATGCTGCCGAGTGGGCTGCGGGGGGCGGAACAAAGTTATATAATAAGCAGCATTAGCTACACATGTTCGTGGTAAATCGCTTCGGGGTCGGCTACTGGACATTATTCAGTGGAAAGTGCAGAAGAGAGTGCTGCGAAGTCAGATACTGATACTCCCGGCTCTACTATAAACAGTTCTTAAAGAACACCCGCCGCCTCTTTACCGCCCAGCTGGACTGTCGAAACTTTTCCAATCTAAGCTAAATAAAAGGAAAAGTCTCTCGTGTCTATCATGTCAGTAGGTATTTTATTATTTTTAACCTCGACGCGGCATTACCAACCGAGCAACCCACCAGCTGTCGCTTCTTCTCTGTTAACCCACCCACAGAAAATGCTGGGAGTGCTCGTGTTGTCTTCTGCAACTAATTTGTCAATGTCAAGTGTTATTTCTTATATTTCTCTGGGTTTTTTTTTCTGGCTGTGGAGCTTGCGAAACTTTTGCGCACGCACACCCACAACGAGATACATCACTCCAGGTTCCTATTCCATTCGGGGTCTCTGGAAGAAGCGTCACTGTTGCACGTAATCTGGTATATCAATGTGGTGTGGGCTTCTAGGCGCTCGTGCATGGGGATCTAGACAAATATGGTTTCACTTAAATCAAACTGAGCCTAAGACTCAGAAGTCTTCATTTAAAACTACAATTTTCTCTTTACAATGTCAGCTTAATGATTATGCAAAAAATAAATATTTTCAAGTATATTTCTTTCCCTTTTGTCTATTTTTTGCCATCAACTGAAGTTTCAATTAGGCGAAGGCCGCTTAAAAATCGTTCTCAAGTGATGAGGCAGCCAGAAGATGCTCGCAAAGTTTTTTGGCAGCTCATAAGAATCGTTGAACCGAAAGGATCCGGAAGGGGCGCCTCGGAAAAGCTCGCCGTAGTTTTTGGGGACCTGCCAACTTCAGTTAACAATCAGCGTCAGTCGGCAGCCAGGTGACAGTTTTAAGGAGCCCGAGCCCCCTCCGTGCGGCGCAGTCCGCCTAATTGCTGTCTTGCTCCGAAATTCGCTAAGTAGATTTTCTTGTATGGCATTTCGGTGGGCGGAAGCGGCAGAGGGGGCGTGGCAGGTGGCGCACATCGGAGGAGCAGTACAGTTGACACTTTGTGTCAAAGTTCATTGCAGCAGCAGTCGGTCAGGGGTCGTCAGATGTCCTTGTTGTCGCGTGTCCATGGCGCATTTTTCTTAGTTCTTGTTATACCCTTGCAGAGGGTATTATGATTTCAGTCAGAAGTTTGCAACGCAGTGAAGGAGACGTTTCCGACCCCATAAAGTATATATATTCTTGATCAGCATCACTAGACGAGTCGATCTAGCCATGTCCGTCTGTCCGTCTGTCCGTCTGACCGTCTGTCCGTCTGTCCGTCTGTCCGTCTGTCCGTCTGTCTGTTTCTACGCAAACTAGTCTCTCAGTTTTTGAGCTATCGGGATAAAACTTTCCCAAAAGTCTTCTTTCTATTGCAGGTAGTATATATGTCGGAGCCGACCGGATCGGACAACTATATCTTATAGCTCCCATAGGAACAATCGGAAAAAAAAAACTTTAAAAAATTCTAACTTCGGTGTTTTTTGAAATATTACCTTCTACTTTTGGGGATGTTATTTTTTTAATATTTCTGAATTTCGAATAAATTATTTAAAAAATCGGACTACTATATCATATAGCTGCCATAGGAACGATCGGAAAATTAATGGAAAAGTAATAGGAAATAAATTCTAGCTTCTTTGGTTTTTGTTGTATTATCTTCTACTCTAGAATATGACTCTTTTTAAATATTTCCGAATTTCAATTTTAATTTTATCGAAATCGGACGACTATATCATATAGCTGCCATAGGAACGATCGGAAAATTAATGGAAAAGTAATAGGAAATAAATTCTAGCTTCTTTGGTTTTTATTGTATTATCTTCTACTCTAGGATATGACTCTTTTTAAATATTTCCGAATTTCAATTTTAATTTTATCAAAATCGGAACGATCGGAAAATTAATGGAAAAGTAATAGGAAATAAATTCTAGCTTCTTTGGTTTTTATTGTATTATCTTCTACTCTTGGATATGACTCTTTTTAAATAATTCCGAATTTCAATTTTAATTTGATCAAAATCGGACGACTATATCATATAGCTGTCATAGGAACCATCGGAAAATTAATGATAAATATTAGAAAATTGAACATTTTTGCGATTTGTTAATTAATAGGAATGATCTGCAAGGGTATATAAGCTTCGGCTGGCCGAAGCTAGCTTCCTTTCTTGTTTTTTATTTAATGCTAATTAATTGGAGGGGATTGCAGGGGAGTGGAGTGCTCCTCCGCGCTTGTTTGCCCAAATTAATGGGCAACTGCTCAAGTGCTCAGGAGCAGCTCAAGCAAAATACTTTTTAGCGGATTTCAATGGAAAATGCCATAATTGTATGGCACTCGAGTGACGTTCGCATTACAATTGAATGGAAAGTGGGCGGCGGAGGCGGAGGGGCGTGGCATGACGAGGCATGTGAGCGGTGGCACATGTGAGAGGCGCCCCAGCGTAATCACATGGCCCAGTGAATTTATTGAATGCCTGGCAAGGACACATAATATAATTGAAGTACGAATATGTAGAATATTTTTTTTTGTCATGCCAGGACAACGAAAATCCCAAGGAAGTACAAGGACGACAACAAGGACGCCACTCAATGTCTATTAGGCATAGCGCAACAATTGCCTTTAACGCTCATCAACAGCGGCACCCGAAATAATGCCCCTCAGCCTCATCATGTTTCCGAATCAGATTGTCCCGGTAGATGAGATGAGTTGGGCATATTATGATGATGGCGATGACGATGATGCGGATGAAGAGCAGCTGCTGGCTGTTTTACAACAATGCGGAGCAGACACATATGCTCCACCGAAAGCAGTAAAAAATGCTGCGACAAAAATTGCCTCGCAAAGTTTATAAAAATTAAGCGTCAAATATATATTTACCAAATTACTGCCGAAGGCACAGCACGTAGAAAGAACACACAGTGAGAAAAGCAATAACCAAGCTTAAGGATTATAGTGAGCAAAACATTTTTTATGTTCCATTTTGATACTTAAATGTTTTCGAGGATCCTAAGAGTTTTAAAAATGTTTAAAGGCTTTTTAAAGATTATTTTCTAAAAATGTTGTATTAAATACATTTTTCCTATAACTCAAATATTTTTTTTAAAGGCCAATTTCCTTTACGATAGGCTTTTTTTCTTGGTGCAACATCTCGAGGCAGAATACCTGCCCCTGCCCCTCCGCTTGCCCCGCATTCTGGCCGACCCGACCTGTCCTGACCTGACTACTGCCATCACTTGCGCTAAATTAGATTTGGCCCGTTCCAGACTCGTTCGGCGTTGTCGCTTCATTTTGTCAATTGTTTGGACTTGTTAGTCTCTGGCGGACGGACGAGGAAATGGCCAGGAGCCAGGAGTGAGGGGCAAGGAGCTGGGGAATAGAGAAGGACACAATGACTGGCGCTCGCTGGCAAAGGCTCATTGTGAAAGCGTGCGTCCTGGGCGGGCATTGTGTTTGGGGACAGCGGCCCCTCAATGCCAAGAGCTAAGTAGATTAGGGCCAATTACAGCGGCATCAGCATCACCGTCACCATCGTCAGCGGTCGAGGAGGCACTGCCCCCATTGTTCGGCGGCCCTGGCTTGAGGTCCTGAGCTCCTGTATTTGGTTGTTCGAGCTTCGAAAGGAGGAGCTGGCAGCTTCTTGCTAACCGCCTAATGTGCCGAAAAGCCAAATGAGTTTGCCTGCACAAACACAGGCACAGGCACAGACACAAACAGGCAATGCAAATTCTGCAAACTCCGAGGCCGATGAAATGCAATCGTAGACCACGGAGCACGTGCAACGAGTGTGGCTTTTCCGTCATTCGAAAGCCAAGGCAAACATGGGAGATGCCACGGCATGAATACGAAATATTAAAGTCTCCCCTCAAGGTTCAAAAGGAACCCACACATACCCTTCAAAGCTGATGCTTCAAAACTCCTGAACCAAACTAACGACTTTCGATTCACTTTAAGTTCTCGAGGGCTTTGTAAATTAAGTTTCCTTTTAGCTTCGATTTTATTTAAAAATATTTATTTTACCACATGCAAAATATTCATTGAAAACGGAGTTTTGGTTGGAGCGTTATTCGTTTATGAATTTATTTTCTTACCAAAAATATTTCCTTGAATAGAAATCGATAGCAATTATATTTTTTGAAAAACTATTTAATTTATTAGTTTCCCATATATCTTGTGCTCTGGCCAATAGTTGGCCTAATTGATCAGTTTCTATCTTGTTTGGCCTGCAGGCAGAATGTTTAACAATGAGTAATGGCAGGAATTTCTATGTTTAAAAAATATTTCTGTGCCCGATGACCATTTTATCATATTTCGGGCAGTAGATCAAAGTGAAACGTGTGCCAGAACTCGAAAGAGCATTCAATGATCCATACTGACATTTAATTTTCAGCACACAAACTATGTATGTCATGAAAAACAGCAACAACAGCACGGAAAACGTAATTATTCATAATTCAATTTTCCAACGCTAGGTGGCGCTTGGCTACAATTTTCCGGCAACCGCCAACGACACAATCTCCGAATGCGGTGGAGGGTGGTTGGGTGGTTGGGTGGTTGGGCGGTCGAGTGGGTTAGTGGCGCATTCGTACTTGTGTGCAGTTAATGTGCATTTGGAATGCATACGGGGTTATGCAATATTAAGCATACGCATTCGACGTGTTTGCTCGGGACGCAGGCTGATTGTTTGGTTTCGCCAGCCAGGTGGGCGTAGACGTGAACGGTTGGACAGTTGGTCTGCAGGACAAATAGAGAGCCGAATAGCAGCAGAGGCAGCAGCGGCAGCAGCAGCACAGGTTAAACAAATGTCAAAGCAAACCGAAATTCACATCTCGTCCTCGACATTATATTGCCGTGTGTTTATTTAGTCGAGAATGCAGTGCTATCCAGATCGAGGCGATGGCGATGCAATGCGTCGTGTGCACTTGCCGGGCATTATGTATGATATTGGTGTTCGGTGTTCGGTGTTTGGTGTTGCCCCTGATGCGGCTCAACTAATTGTGTTTCGTGCCGGCAAACAAATCTAAGCCCGGCACGTTGCTCGTTGGCCATAAATTGCCATCAATTTATGCATTTATTTCGTTAGATTCCGCCTCAAAAGCAGCTGTGGACTGTGCACTCTGTGGACACAACGCAATTAGGCCAGAAGAGAAGACGTTTGGACACATAAATATTTCAACATCATAATTAAAAGGGGACTTGCTTTGCATCCCGAATCCGGATTTCGGAATCCACAATCCTGCGTTCCATTTTGCGCGACATATCCGCTTGCCGGGCATTTAGGTTTCATTCAGCCACTGCAACTGGCAGTGCAACTGGAATGGAATGGAAACTGCATCTCACCTTCCGGCTCTCTGCAAACGGATATCCGTCGAACGCTGAACGCGACTCACGTTCCAGCTGCATTTTTCTCCAACTTGAAAAAGAAACTGCCGGCGAAGAAAACCCAAGGGGGTAAAGGGCTTTTCTTTGTTAGCTCAGACATTGTAAAACAGAAGGGGCGACAACAAGGACCCTGGCGAAATGGAAATGGCCATTAAAAGGAAACACTTTGCGCACTTTAATTCTTATTTAGCGCCTTGGAAAAATGTCACAGAGAGAAGAGGAGAAGGAAAAACGAGGAAGTTGAGTGGGGCGGGAAATTCGGCATTAAACAATTACACAAGTTTCTTGGTTCTCATAATAAAGAGCCTTTTGATTACCGCTGCAAATGGAGTTTGGGTTTGAGCAGTCGTATACTTGATGGCAAATATTGACTGCTGCTAACAGGGGGCTGATCCTCCCAGGACTCGCATGTCTAGCTGCTATCCTTGCCTGGCGTTGGCTTAATTTAAATAAATGTCACACCATGTGGCCATGTGGCCCAACCTCTTGACCACCCGCTGCGGCCACCCGGTTAAAGGTCGCCCGCTGGGTGAATCGCGACATTTTTGTGTTGTGACGTTGTCCCAGGCAAGGCAATTTGTTGCTATTATTTTGGTAACACTTTAATTTCTGTTCGCAGCCCTGAAACCCCGCCACACGACACACAGCAAACGGCACACAGCACAGCGTGAACTAGTTAGGTGGCAATAAGGATATGGCGTTATCCTTTTACCAGATATTTAGCATTTAAATGCTTGGAGCTCCGTCCCCATTTTATTTCGTCCTGTTTGCCACGTTAATGTAACGGGTATAATGGATTCGCGGAAGCGTAAGTGGCATTTGGTCTACTACTTCTACTAAAAGGTTTTTAGGGATTTTTTTTAATGCCGTTTGATATGAGGGGAAACACACAACTTAAACTGGTATAGTAAAATATTCTACAAAATTATTAAAAAATAGTTTTTGTAAAAATTCTAGTTATTGTAGGTCCTTAAAAAATTACAGGGTATTTATAATACGAGTGTAGTGCTTTTTTTATTTTCTCTTTTTGAGGGTGTCCTTCTTATGAGTTGCCTTCACAATAAAGAATCCCGGCGTTGACTACGTGATGCCAATTTTCTACAGCGCTTATCCCGATTTTGTAGCACTCCTGCAAAGAAGCTAGTTCTTATTGCTAATGAGAAACAGCTCTCCGATTGGTGCAAATTACCCCGCAGCTTTATTACGCATACGCCCGAGTTGCCAATGGTACTTCGCCCTCTCATCGCTCAGCTTACATATCAATTCCACGCACTTCATCAAGCTGCAGCTGAAGTTAGGGGCTGGTCGAGGGTTTATTTTACACATGAGCTGCGCTGAATTGAGTTACATAAGTTGAGCGAGTTCTCATTCTCGGTGGCTAAATAAACTCTGTGGCGTGCAATTTTTACGCCATTTATTTAAATTCCCGGCGATGTGTGTGGGGTAAGTTGTACACACTTCTGCGCTAAGCAGATGTAAGCTGTCGTTTAGCCCACTCCCCAAAAGCCAACCAACTCAAGCCAGAAGCACTAAGAGCATTTCTTTTGTGCTACTCAAAGGGGAAGCTCCTTCTCCTAGGACTTCGGTTTCTGATGCCACTGACAGGCATTCTCAATTCACTCGCCACACGGCGCAACTAAACAACCCGCAGCTCAAATGTAATAAGCAATAACAGTTACCAGAATAAAGGGGCGAGGGGGCGGGGAGAAGGGGCGTGGCAGTGGTTTGTAGAGGCGCGAAACTGAAATGGCGCAACTTTATTTAATATCCGTAAGCAATGCCAGCCAAACAAAGATAGCACACACATACACTGGGGCGTATGCGTAATATTTGGTCGCTCAGGCAGCATAGCAAAATGTTTGCATTCGCCAAATTGCCTTGCGTGTCAACACTAAATAGCAGACAAGTCTAAATACTTGTACGCGGGCCCCAACTTGTGCCCCCTTCGCAAAACTTTTGAATGTCGCGCAGTTGTTTTGCGGTTCGTTCTTTCAAAAATATTTTCGAGTTGAATTTACGCGCTCTTGGCACACACTTCGAACATCCTTTTCAACTGTTTGCCCACACACACAGGCAGACATCATGGTACACTTAAAAAAAAAGATTTATTTAAATATCTTACCATAGAAAATTACATTTATTTTATTTTAGTTACTACTCTAGAGAAAATTAAATATTTTGTTGTGATTTTGGAAATGTAGTCTTTTCCTTTTCCAGCTGAAAGTCCTGAAACTTCTCTCTCTGCACACGCATTTGTTAGCCAATATTTGTTGTTGTTGATTTTAGCCGAAAAGCAAAGGAAAAGCAGCTTAACTTATGTCAACCCGATAACATCGTGGGACCATAAATGTCTCCCCAGACAACACCTCATCCTCCTCTTCGGCTTTGTGGAAACATCGAGACAGAAGAAATCGCTGGGACGTTGCGAAATCAGTGGAAAGCTTTTCACAAAGTTTTTGTCAAACATTTGTGTGGCACTTGTAAATTTGTTGTGATTTCTTGATAGCTCCTTATGCCAAGCGTTCATGTGTGTGTGCGTGTTTGTATATGCTCCATCCCCCTCCCCATCGGCACCCACTTCTTTGCCAACCCCCCGATGTAGGCTGTGAATTTTATGAATTTTCATGTGCTTTCAAGCGTGGCTATGGGGAGAAAGCCGAGAAAATGCCAGCATGTGAAAGAATTCGCTCACTACCCCCGACCTCCTTCAACCCCTCGTATGGGATGATGTGTATGGGAAAAGTTTTTCTTTTTCAGGCTTGAGTAACTTCATTAGAAAGAATTTAAAGCAGCCACTGGCGTTGATTTATGGCAGATATATATCCGCAGGCGGAAATGATTATGATAGAGCCAGAAAGGAAATGAGAAAGGAGAAACGAGAGCATGGCAAAAGCCAATAACAGCTTCTCAGTTGGCAAATTATGAGCAGTCCCTGATTGAGTGCAGTGGAATGCACGCGCAGAAGGCAAATTCTTATCGCATCCCCAACAGTTGGAGTACAAAATCAATTTCCCCAATGGAACCTCCCCCCTTTGCTGTTGGCCAACTCTACACAGCTTGAGGTCAGCTTGACATTTTTTGCTTGCAGTCTGGTGGAAGAGAAAGAAATTCCTGTGCAGCTTTTGGCACTCTATAAGAGCAGTAATGGCGGAGAAAGCGGAAAAAACAGCGAATCGAGGGGCCACGCCCCTTCGTTGCTGGCACTTCATCATCATTTTGGCCCCCGCCATCAAAACGAAATGTCAAACTAAATGGCAACAATTTTGATTGAATTTTTTACAAAGTGCCCCGGCCAGTGCTCGCAATTTTGGCCGACCAAAAATGAGCTGGCAAATAGCGACACGTTCCGCCGAGGAAATCCATCTGAGGTTTTTCGACATTGGGCTTTAAAATACCATAGAACCGAGAACGCAGAACTCGGAACTCGGAACTCAGAACTTAGAACGTGACGGGGAGGCTTGCGAAATGCCAACAATAAAGTGCAATTCATTCTCTAAACAGGCTGCATGTCCTAGTCCTCCCATGCAAGTGGCACATGGAATGACGGAATCACAGTCCTGCGGGGGAGGATACCTCCTACATATATACTCGTATATTTCGTATATTCCGTATGTGGCACGGCATTTTATGACAATGCCAATCTAAGCGAAAGCGAGGAAGACGTTGACATATTTTTCTTGACAACGTGCAGTGCATTTCTTTCCAGGCCGCTGACAAAATGTGCCCGTTACCGCAATGCAATGATCCAGGGGCGGCGTGGAGTGCCAGCAAAGGGGGGGCTTGCCATTGTTGTTAGATCGTCCAAAGGGGTTAGAAATCCCATATTCATTACCAATCATCAACCTGTATTGAGGCGAATAGTCAAAATATTGATGCCATTTGGGATGTCGCCGTAGTGGAACCCCCCTTCCCTTATCCCGACTGATTTTGGAGCTGACTGGGGGCTTAGGTTGCCTACTACCGACTGCCGACTGCACGAGACACAAATACTACATTAACCCAAATGCAAAGCCGTGCCAAGAGCCTGGCAAGTAAATGCCCACGGGACGTGTGCATGTGTGAGCAGTGCTGGTGTATCTGGTGCATCTGGTATATCTGGTGTATCTGCTGTATATGGGCTATAAGGCGTATATCTGTGTGTGTCGCCCGCATCTGACGAGTGGAATTGATGAGGATGCAGGATGCAGAAGCCTGCCAGTTGCAAGTTGCCGGTTGCCAGTTGCCATTCGCAAGTTGCCGTCTCGTGGCGCTTAAAGCGAGCACTTATGCATATACTGGCAGCCACGAAACCGGCGGAAGCCAAGGGGCCCTGCCAATGATCACATTAGCTGAACCTATGCGCTAGTTGACCTCAATTGGCATTGGAAAAACCATTAAAGGATTTCCCAGCTCTGACAGGATTAAGTTAATCAGCATAATTTGAAAAACAACATGAGGAAAACTGATTAAAGTAAATGAAATTTAAAGTGCCTTCTCTGTTTCTATGCATTTATGCAATAAATACAAATTGATTGCCTTATAAAAGTAAAGAAAATAGTAAAACTAATGAGATTTATAACCGATAGAGATTTTTTTTATTTATGAAAAATGTTTGGAGAAAATGGAATGTATGCTATAGTTCTCTAGATTGCCAAATCTTTTTAAATAAATCAGGCATGAAATTCTATAATTCTTTGGCTACAAATGAACTGAATAACTTTAATTTTAATTTAATTATTTGGTCTTGGAATCCGCTCATTGAATTATTTACCTGGCTTATACGTACCAGTGTTTCCAATCCGCTTTAAGGCTCTTAAGAACGGTTAGCCTTTAAGTTGCGTTCCTCACTCTAATTGCCACTTGACTCCCGAGAAAAACCCTTTAATGCTGTGCAAACAATGGGACGAGTTTAAGCACCGCATAGTTAGCATTAATGGTAATGCCTTGAACTTGAACCCAATTGGAAGGGGCCAGCAACGTTTTGGCCATTTCATTTGCATTGAGTTTTAAATAATTTGAGGCCGGCGAAAAGGAGGACGACTGTCGTCGTCGTCGTCGGGCAAGGACAAGTGCCAATGGGATGTGTCACCGAAATATGAAATGGCCAACGGAAAGGCAGAGGAGCCAGAAAAGGCGGCCAAAATAAAGGAGAAAGGAGAAGGATAGGGATGGTATGGGAAAAAGGTCAAAAACACTTGGCAGTACATTATCTGGGCCACTGGCCGTACTTTCAGAGGCAAAGGCAACCAAGGCAACCCAGGCAACTGACAACTGACGACGGACACACGATGACAGACGCTCGGGCTGACATTTTCGTTATTATTCTTATTGCCTTTGGAGCCGAATCTGTGGATCTGGAGCCTCATCTATTGCTGATGCTGATGCCGCTCCCACTTGGGCTGCTGTTATTGTTGGCTCAATTTCCTAGCCATTTCCGGCTGGTCTTGTTCTGCCCCTGCGAGAAATTACGTAAAACATACAAAAACAGAAGTTTCCAGCAAGGGCATTTCGGGGGTTTCGGGCAAAAACACACAGACCGTGCGGGTCATTCCACTTGATTTCCGAAAAGGATACTGGCCACACAGGGCAGAAAAAATGCCCAAGATCGAATGATGATGGGGGGAGGCAAACGTTCGACCGCAAGTACAAAAGAAATGAACTGCTCGGTAACCACCCAGCAAGTCCTTCCCTACTTTTCCATATCCCTATTTTCCTTCCTTCCACTCCCCACTTCCATCGCCTTCAGTCATCGGCGTTCTTGCTGCTCACTCAATGGTCCATAAATCGGTTGTCAACTATTCAAATGCAGACAATTGATTACAGCGATAAAGCTGAAGAGCCTTTTGTGAGCGATTCATCCTGCTCCTGCTCTAATGAAAGCAGCTGTGCCATTCACAAGGATATGGAGTCGGGGAATCGGGGAATTGAGGCAGGACTGAGATATCTAGGTGGTATTTTCTTTTTCCTTTTCCTTTTCCCTCTGCCCCTTTGATGAGCCGAAGCCAAAGTCGGGGCCGTAATGAGATGAGAGTTGGCTTTGGGGCCGAAAATGAGGAGGCGCAGAAAGTCAATAGACGGTAAAACCATTTAAGCCAGCCACAGAATTAGGTTACACATTACTACAGTCAATACTGGGCGAAGGGGAACTGGTAACTGCAAACTGCAAACTGCAGAATCAACACGCTCTCGAGGGTGTCTGCCCATCGATTGAAGCCATGTCTTCAATGGGTTGTGCCTTGTACTTGCAGGAGATCAGGGCGCTTAGCTCCGCACTCCACCAGCCCATCGAAGGTGCTTCTGCAGGAAAGGCAAAATATTTATTCACAGTTCGATAAATAAAACTCCATGTGCCATGGCGAATGCAAAGGCAAGCAGCCAAGTCATGGATCTAATGGCCTGGTATCCATCCATCCATCCAACCACCCTTCCCATCCATCTGTTGGCTGAACCATCCAACAAGCGGTAGTTTTAAATAAGAAATGAATACGACGCCTTTGTTCGGGCGCGGCGACTTGGACTTAACTTCAAGTTGCAGTCAGAATGGGATTGGGATTGGGATCCGGATTGGGATTGGGAACAGACGGAGCTGCAGTGGCAGTTTGAATTTGAGTTTTAATATGGGCTATACACAGCAGTCGGTATTTGCTTAGCTTATGCCCGCTCCCGCCCGTAAGCCCCGGGCATTTAACACTTTGTATTTACTACCGCAGCTAAAGCAATTGAAATGCTCGTTGTCGGAGCAATGGAAAAGGCAGAACGACTTAAGCACATCTACCCTGGAAAGAAATGGTGCACTCAGGAAAACTGTCGATATGAAACTGATAAATATTAGGCCATGTTTCCTATTTAAAGATCATTAGGAACTTCAAGAGATCACTGTAGCCTTCTAATAAAAAATTGTTGGGAATAAGATTCAATACCAATAATAAAATAAGTAATAAAAAAAATTAGGAAATAATAACAAAAAACATAAATAGATTTTGTTATTATTATGAATTTAAATTTGGAAGGATACTTTCCATATTATTCATATTAATAATCTAATCCTAAATCTACCGTAATCTAAGAGGTTCTTAAATTCCCAATAAAATATAATACAGACCCATAGTTTTCCACAGTGTAGATTTATGAAGGGGAACGGGATCTTCTTCGGCTTACAACAATAATGTTGCAGCTACGTTGATTGGGCTGCATCAGAGCGTCGCAAGCGGCATTAGGAAGTGCGGCCACGTCTGGATCTGGATGTGGATGTGGATCTGTAACGCAGGCCAAAGAAATTGTTATGGTCCGTCTATGGTCTATTTATCTATCAATATCAACGTCTGTATTTGTGAGTGTGTGGTTTATGGTTTTTTATCGCTGTTGTGGTGGCTGGAAAACAATATGGAACCCAAGCAGGAGGAGCAAACAAATAGCCGGACGTGATATGCAGCCAAGAAACAAGGAAAAGGAACCGGGAAACGGGCGTTGAGCCAGGGCTAATTGGTAAAACTTCATCGAGCCATCGAACTGTCAATTGTCAAAAGGCAGCAGGTCGAATCAGGCCGCAAACTAAGTTAGTTAAGTTGGGAACTTGGCAAAACATAATTCGCCAGCCCTTTGGGAAAACTGCCACTGGCGAGAACTGAACTTTGTGGGCGTTTGCGGCAACGGGCCTGCAGTTTATACAGAGGCTAGGCCAATAATTTAAGAAGTTCACGCTACACAAAGTTCAAGTGAAGTATGCCAGGTCTGCCTGCCTCGTCCTGAAAGATGGCAAACGGAAATTTACTGCAGGCACGAACAGCCAACGGAGCGGGGAATCCCCGACGGGGGGTTTTATGGAAGGGGTAAATACGGGGGATCCACTCGCACTCCTTTTTCGAAAAGGGGATTATTCCGCGGAGCGAAATATGCACATTTCCACACTTAATAACAAAATATGTTAAACAAAATCATTTGATGTTGGGCGTAATTTTTTCAGGGGTCTGGGTGTTTGTGTGTGTGTTGCCAGAGGGCCAACACAAACACCAGAATGAGCACCCACACACACACACAGACGAAACGAAACGAAACACATGTTTACATGCAAATTACATAAAGCAGCAGTGGCAAACAAACGCAAATTATATGCTGCATACTTTTAGGCCTGCGACTCAGACTTCGTATATCGAGTTACCAAAGTAAATTGTATAGGGACTTTTCCCCTACATCCATTTCCATTTCCGCAGAAAAACGGCGTCCAGACAATGTCGCGTCGCTTCCTGGGTCCTTCCTCAGGTCCCACAAGCCGCCACTTTGCATACATTTAAAGTATTTTCGTTTTACATACCCTTGCAGGGGGTATAATTCCTGAGCTTCCAAGGAAATGTAATGAGCGTTCTCGAGATTCATATGTATTAGGCCAAAAACGAGTGATGTAATTTGAGTTTAAATTAAATTAGTAGTCAATGGCAAGGATTTTAATCGAAAATCTGGAAAATAGCCGAATAAATTCCTGAATGATTATAAGTAATTTTGCAAAACCCTTAATTTATTTTAAAGTTTTATTAACTACATTTTTTTAAATACATTCAAGAGTATTTTGTTGTTCGTTATGCAAAGTTTTCATATTATTATTTCGCTTTACCGCCCTTGGTTGAAAGTCGTTGGCAGAAAAAAAAGCCACAGCGGCGTAACATGTAAACAAACTCATTTAACTGATTTTCAGAAAGGAAAACGTGGCTCCTGGGCATGGCGGTTGGTAATGGGCGGTGAGATTGCCAGGGAGGGGGGATGAAGATTGAGAGTGGGTCTGCAACGACCGCATTATCATCATCATCTCGGCGCTGTTTTTTGCCCGCAACTCTTTTTCAGGAGCAAAAGCACAGCAGCTGCCGTGGCCGCAACCTGAGGCTAGATTTACATGTCACTCGACTTAAGTTGGTCCTGGTTCCACAACCCTGAGCCTGAGCTCCTCCTGGTCCAGGACACCAGGACACCGCACCTCAGATCCCCGGCACTCGTGACCACGGTGACAAGTTAACTTGCTCATTCTATCTGGGACCCAAGGATCCTGCAATCAGGATCCCCACTCCCTTCGCAAAGATTTGCATGTGCAAAGATTTGCAAAGATTATTCTTTGCATAATTTCCAACTCAGCTTTTCTTTCCTTTTGTCTGCGCCTTTTTTACTTAACTTTTTCCAACGTGCATGGCAACAAAAACGCCAAGTGTCAGCAGAAACAGCAAAATAAACTAAATACAATTTCATCCCAGTTTTTTGTGTGCCGCTGGCCAGAAGAAAAAAAATGGACACGGCTGTGACCATTTGTTTCGCTGGAAGGATCCGATTTATCTAGCACATAATTCCGTATGGAAATGTTTAAATTATGCAGATTTTATTGCCTGCTTTTGGGAGACGAAAATGGCGGACGAACTCGGTTAGTTTCGGTTTATAACATTTTAATAATAACTGCCCAGCAAAGCAATAAGAGATTTTTCTCCCCTATGGTCACGCTTCGCTTTGAAATTGGACCAACAAAAGCGCAAAACTTCGCAGGAACGCTTTCATGTGTACAAAATCAAAAGGATAATTGAGACATGTGAACAATATCCCTAAGTGCGAGACACCAAAGCACCAACAACAAGCCCAAACTCAATGAAAGGTCGCACATCAAAGGTGGCCCCCAGACATTTTGCCAGCTTACCCCAGATGAAAAGCAATTAACAAAAGTAAAAGCAAGAGAGCTCTGACTGGGGATGGTTGAGCTGAAAAAAAGAAAATATAAAAGTCGGGAGAAAAGAAAAATATTAAATGCTTGAAAAGGGGACTTTGGAGGGGGCACACACAGACGTGGCCACCTCAAAAAAGTGCCAGGCACTCACAAAACTGCTCAAGAGGAGTGTGCCAGAGGGGGTCTAAATGTGCACTGGAAATAATTTATAGGAATTTAGAAAAAGCCAAACAGCTTAAAATAATTTTCAATATCTTAATAGTTAGACATTTTATATTTTTCAAGAACTTACTTTTGTACAGATATCGCTGCTCTTTCGACTAAGAAAATTGAAAAAAAAATTCTTTTTAATTTTAAAGTACTCAACATTTTCCCGAGTGTGGGAAAAGTGGAAATGGGGGGCCTCCGCACACATGCACGACAAAGCAGAATAATAAATTTCAATTCAGACGACGACATGACGTCTCTGCCTCACGTCGACGTGCATGTTGATAAGAAAGCGTACAACCCTTCCAGCTTCCAGCCCCTAACTTCCCCACCCCATCTGCCCGCAGCCAGGGGCACTCGCTTTAGCCTCGGCTAAGCCTCTCGGCCAGGTCTGCGAAAAAAGCCTGGAAAAACACTGAATGCGAATGGGAAAAAGTCGCGCATAAATGCCAGGTGGGTGAGCAAATACATATAGAGAGTGTGGAGTGCAGAAGGGAAATGCGCAACGCAGCCCAAAGGTGTCAAGCGGAAAATAAAGCATAATAATGGCTGCAGCCCCGCGAACAAAGGTCTGAACAATTGGGAGGTGGAGCTGGGGGTGGTGTTACGGAACCCAGACACACGTCAGTCATTTAGAAGGCGAAGCCGAGATGGTTAGCTGCGTAGGTGACGCATTATCCGTCTGACAATGATATCCTGAAAACTTTACCGTATGTAGGACACATTATAGTGCACGATGAGAAACCCCCAAAATGTGCTAATAATTCATGCAAAAGTCCAGGCATCATCAAAGAAAATACGAAATGAGACACGGCTACCTCTTATATACTTAGCATAAGGCTCAAAAATAAGCCTCCTTCAACCAGAATGAAGAGTATTTCCAGCCATAAATATTTAACGCATCTGAAACGGAGGTTATTTTTATACATCACCGTAATATGATGATAATAAGTTACTAAAATAATATTTCGGTTTCTCTTTTTCAGATTTACTAAGAAGATGCGAAGGCTCTACTCCTGACAGACCTCAAGATCCCCAGTCCAGCAGTTCCAGTTGCGAGTCCTCGGAAAGGACAAAGGCCACTTGATGAGGGACCTGATCTGATTTGCAGGATTGAACCGGGCGAAGAACGATAACCATAACTGCAGTAGAGAGACCAGAGTAATTTGAATTTGTGCTTGCCGCGGAGGGAGCGAGAGCGCTGCAAATTGTGTACATATTTTGTCTCAGTCTGTTTCCGGTCGCCTGCAACAGTGTGTGTGTGTGTGTGCAAGTGTATTTCGTGTAAATAAATGCAATGAAAAAAGAGAAACAGGAATAGCAACATCAGAGGAAACAGGAATAACAAGCGAAATGGCAAAAAGTGCAGTTAAGCGTGGAAATTGCATTAAAAATTGAGCAAAAAATTGCGAAAACAAAAAGTGGCGAAAAGACAAAAAACGGAACAAACAAAGACGCCAAACGAAACGCTGGAGTTAACGAGCGCTAAAAGGCAAAAAATACAACAACAATAATAGAAAAGAAAATCAAGCGAAAGCCGCCAAACAGACAGACAGTCGGACAAACAGACAAACAGACAGAAAAAAGAGTAAAGTTTTGATTGAAATTTTCACTGCGCTTTCATCCTTTCTGGATTGTGTAAATTTCTGATTAAGGAACCAGACACCATCAACAAAAGACGCGGCGCGAAACGTAAAATAATATCGCACCCGAAAAAAAAAAATTCCGCACAACTCAATTCAATCTATCGAAACTTGGAACCAAATATCAAATATCGGCCAACTTTTCCGTAATCGAGCAACAAAGCACTTTGCAGTTCGTGTTTCGTTTCTGTCATGACAGTTCGGGCCTACATTTTGCTATATTTTTTATTGTTTATGCACAGCAAGATCGCCGTTTGCGGTTGCCGTCGTTGCCCTGGCCATAAACATCATAACATCTGACTGATACACAAAATTGAGCCGTGAACACTGAAATTCGAGTGCGAGTGCGAGTGAGTCGTGCAGCAAAAGTCAAAGTCAGCAGGCAGCAGTTGGTATCGGAACCCCACCTAACGTCCACACAAAACACCCCGAGAACTCGGGTCGTTGACAAAGTAACGCATTTAGTGATAAGAGCCAAACGACTTTGGCAAAATGAGCAGCCAAAACAGGAGCAGCAGGAGCGAAAGGAGCCAACTATTGCTCCTTATCGGCATCGCAGTCGCATCATGTTTGCCGGGTAAGTGTCAACAGCAGCAGTCCCTGTCCCTGTCCTCTGTCTCCTGTTTCCTGTTAGCATCTTAGCATCTTAGCATCCTAGCAGGACTTATCAGCCAGCCCCGGAATTAATGCAAATATTTAACGTGCTTTTTTATGGATTTGTCGTCGTCATGCGGCTCAGTTCAGTTCAGTTGCCACCCCCCTCCCCCTGAACGACTGCGAACAGCCCACATCCTGCGAGGTCCTGTCATAATAACGAGCTCTAGAGCTCCAGAGCTCCACAGCCGCTCTCCACTTGACATGACTTGTAAATGGCTTTCGATTAAGTTGTCACATTAGCATTAATCTTGAGCTTCGAGCAGCAGCCATCTTCGAGCTCATTGAAGTTCAATCAAGTTGTCTGGCAGTTTTTTCCCATCCCTCACTCTTGAGAAGTAGAAACGTGCTAATGAGCCGTGAGCTGATGAGTTGCCAAGGAGTTGTCCTAAGGTGATCTAGGTCAGCGGGAGATCTGTGTATAAGGGCACTCGCTCAGCATGTAATTGAAATATAATTACTCGCCTGAAAGCCGCTTAAATCGCTTCAGCCTTTAAACTCATATATATTCATTAATTCATTAACAATTCAAGCATTTTACATCATCGCCGGTGAATTTTAAATGCCAGCCAACAGCAACAGCAGGAATCGTTTTAATAAATATTACTGAATATGAATATGCATTCGCCATTATCCTGAACGTTGTTGCCTCACAAGCGTAATCCGATAATCGTATGGGATCGGAAAACGGGGCTTAAGGCAATTACTGAAACCAATTGGTTTTAAATACAAGAGGCCATTCCATCGTTATTATATTCCTTCAATGTTGTTTGTGTTTCCTAATCCGACTACCGAATTAAATGCCAAGTTCACTTGGCACACACCCATAAAAACATTTCGGGGACTGCCAAACAATGAGGCAACGTAAATGATAGTTTAGTTAGTTTGGTTTGTTTTTCGGGGGCATTTCTTTTCTCTCTATTTGCCCATCACAAATCAGCAGATGGGACCGGCGTTTGTCATCTGATTTTGGGTCTCACGGTTCGAAGACCCTTTCATTTCATTCGGCTTTGTTTCAGTTCGCCTCGTTTGATTCGCAATATTTTCATTTTCATTTACAGGGGCTCTATTTGTGTTTTGTCTTTGCTCTCTATTTGCTCTCCATTTGTATTGTTTTGCTAATTCGAACTATTTGAAATGTTTTTGGTTCGGGAAGCACTCCCGCAGTATTTGTTGTTTATGTTTACCCCATGAGCATTTCTAATATTGCTGTTTGTTTCTGTGTTTGCCTTGGCTCCTCTACTCGCAATTCGGCACCGAAAATAGTTAATGCGAAATTAATTTCCAAATTGAACCAGAGCTATAAATAAAACATTCGCTTCGATTGGAACGAGCTTTTCCTTTCATGTTCGCCGCTTTTATGGCAGCGACAAAAATTGGTCTCAATAAAAATTTACGTTTCATAAAATTTATTATGTATGCAATACAATGGGGATGCGGGATGTGGATGCATGGGGAGGGGGGTCAAATCAAAGCAGGAATGACCAAAAAACAACAAGGAAATGAACGACTTTATATGCAGGATAATGGCCAGGACATCATGGTGGCGGGAGTTTCCCACGTATCTCTGTTTCCGTTTCTGTGTTTGTGGCTCTCAAGCAGGCGGAAATTTATTACGTCTCTGAAATTGAGTGTGTGTGTGTGTGAGGACAATCCTTGCCCCCCCCATTCTGCCACTTGAACTTCGGACAACTATTCGGTTTTATTCGAAATCATTGACCAAATTCTTAAGTAATCAAACTGAAAGTTTTCCTCTATCTCAACTGTGGCCGATAAGAGCTTTCCACTCGCCCAGATAAATACAAATCATGCAAACTGGCCAAAAAACCAGCAGGAGTAAAAAAGTTCAACATGACTTTTCAATTTTGGAATGTGTTTAATGGGCTCCGGAGTACAAGGAGCATTCGCCATGTGTGTGCGAGGGAGTGCAAACAGCTGACTGTTAATGGAAATTGAAGCCATATCACCCGTACCCCATAAAATCCCGAAAGTTTAGATCGAAAAAAGTTAAGAGCCAAGGAAAGTTCGGTTTTAATGGCACACTAAAATAATGAAAGGCAAGACTTAGTCTAACCCGTTACAGGTAGCAAGTTCGGAATAAGTTTTATCGATATTGTGTTGAAATAGGAATATTAGTTGTTCTTTTCTTAAAAATAAATAGTTATATGAAGGGTAATAAATAACAACTTATGTAATTACCCAAGATTCCATTTTTAATAAGAAGCAACTCCAAAAATCGTTGTCACGTGTGTGTAAAAGAAAACGCGCGCGGAAAATATGGGAAAAATTGTCGCCGGCGGTTGCCAAGGAAGCGAGCACGTAGTTAAAATATTGCGCTGATGTGAATATACCTATATCCCTGCGAGGTGGGTGGGGCTTTAGGTGGCTGTAAGCCAAATCCAAGGACGCTTGTATGCGACGCCTGATTGCAAACAGCTTCCTGTTGCGGCACGCGCCTAATTAAATTAGAGGACGCAACATTTCGAGCTCAATTGCGGATGCAGATGAGAATGGGGAATAGCATTGAATGGTATCCAGGCATCAGGACACCGAGGACAACAAGGACAACAGCAAACCGGCAGCTTAATCCGCAAACAAAGCAAGTGTAAAGAGGGATCCCAGCGGGAGTGGGATATTGGGAATGGGATTGGGTTTTGGCATGTGTCCTGTCATCGATTTCCCAGCTCTCTGCTCCTCAAGGACCAAAGCATATTTTCGCCTAGCAAAATTATGCACAAATTTTTCAACCGTAGCTGTGCTTCTGGGTGCGTGTGTGTGGGTGAGTGAGTATGCGTGTTGGCCAACAAAGTCGGGCAAATATGTGCATACACATCCACAGGAGGTGCGGGTAGTAGTGAGACCCCTCCCCGGGCTGTTGGTGCTTTTCTAATGCAAAATAAGCCAAAAAACAAAGCAAAGGCCAAAGGAAGCATCCATCCAGCTGCCAGTCATGGTCTCATCCAACTCATATTCCATCTCCACTCGGAAATTTCCTATACCACTTTGCACAGATGGCATTACATTGTCATTTCAAAATCGTAATTTTAAAATATATATTTTTTAGCAATTAACATAAATCGATGTATTATAAAAATAAATGGTTAAAAGTACAGAAAATGTCAATACCATAATAATATTTTTCTTTTCACTTTAGTTTATTTCCTAGAAATATTTCACTAACATAAAATAATCATTTATGCCATATAATCCCAAATTAAAAATCGAAAATCGGTACCATTTTTCTCCGTGTCCCCATTGCATCTCAAATTTTACTGTGCTCTGCTAAATTTCGCACAGATTAAGGATTTTTCCAGCTGCAGTTGAAGTCGAATCGACTGGTTTGAGTTGTTATGTGTTTTTTTTTCGCTTTACTTGTTTCATGGCCAAGGGGTTGCAGGCGCCTGAGGGGTAAAACCCAATGGCAAGGGAGCTGGGGGTCATGGTCGTGTTCCCCACTTCCCCCGGACTGGAAGTCTTTTGGCAGCAAACAACATTTATTATGCATGCATTTTAAATTGTAAATTTCACTACCTTGCATTCAGCAAACCTCTGGCCAACCGGCTGGGCTGCCAAAATGGATTTGGTGGCAGCCACAGCTACTGTTCCGGCTTTTCGGCTCCTCGTTCCGGCTAAGATGCTGTCAGCTTTGGACCAGGCTAAGACCCACTGATGCGCTTGATGAGCTTTTGGCCATATTGTTTGAATTTTTACCAACTCAGAGGCTTAGACCGCTTCCCTTGGGAATCCTTTGTTGGCATTTGGCTAGAATAATACGGACAAAATCAATTGTGCAAGCCAGTTAGCAAGCTGAAATAAATCAAAAGTTTACACCGGTTAATCGACTGAACTTGTAAATATTTTCCCATTAGACGAGCAACTTTTGCCTGGTAATGAGTTGATCATTTTCATGCACTGAACCGAGTGCTTGAGTTAATTTGATTAAATTAGTTGAACCATCGGCATTCCGACAACAAATTGTGGCCATTTAAAGTGGCCCTAAAACTTCAAACTGCTTAGAAAGTATTATGTGGAGACGAGGAGCCAACCAAATTGAATATCTCCTTTCAAAATTGCCATGACAACTGAGTGGAGGGTGGGTAGTGGGGAAATACGAGTCCAGAGCCACCGAAAAGTTTGTGGCGCCTGAAAACTTTTGTCTGTGTGTGAGGCATTGGATTTTGGGGCATAGATCAAAAACGCAAAAAGGGGTTAGGTTAGGGGCTCAAACCGAAGCTCAAGCCAGGGTCTGATGGCGATGATGGAGATGACGATAATGGGCATTCAGGCAAATAGGCAAATCCAAGGGACTGAGGACAGGTTGCCATTGTTGGCAAGTGGCAACAAAGTCAGGCAAACAAAATCCGGTCAGAGGAGATATATCTCTTTCTATGGACTCCGGACTCTAAACTCTAGAAACCTCCCTTAACACACATGCCAAAGCCTTTTGGGTCAAAAACTTTTCAAATACCTAATCCCCATGCCAGTGGTAAGAATGGGTGGGCTGAAACGGAGGCTTAGGTCTCCGTTTCAACCTGATTATAAATAGAAAATTGTCCGCTTTCTTGGGGGTCAAGCGTGTGTGTGTGTGTGTGTGTGTGCCGGGGAGTCCTGAACGGTTTCGCCCATAAGTCTGTCGTCTAAGCTGATTCTCAGCTCTATTAATAGCTGATTGGCTCCGGCCAGCAGCACCTGGCAGTCATATTGATTCGGTTATGACAGCGGGCGTATGCCACCCGCCCAAGGACTAAGTGGAAAACCCTGTTGTTGCCTTATGTTTCCACCGGAAGAGCTTAAAGAGTTCTTTTTTTACGACCGGGCTGCCTTTCACCTTTCGGTGTTTTGGCAAAAACTTTTCGGCCATTCCCTAAATGAGCCAGCTCGCAGGCGTCTTTCGACCACGACAGAGGAAATCTATTTGGGGGAATTCCAACTATTTGGCCCGCCCAAAAGCCAGTGTAAATTGTTGTCGGCAGCCACATGAAAGAGAGGACTAAGATAATTGAAACTGCGAGCGGTTTCCCCGGCAATGTCCGACCGAACTTTCCCCGCAGTATCAGTAAAAATTAACGACGCTTTCCCGCTTTTCGCCCTTTGCGTTGAGCCAAAAGTTGGCGCAGATAGGGCCAGAACAACAAAGTGGCAACTGGAAATTGGTAAGCCAGCTGAACGGGTGGTGAACTGAGAGAAAATCTTACTAAAAAGTAAATGGAATAAGTAAAAACTCATCTGCAACAAAACTATGAAATTTACCATGCGCATGTCGATTTGATCCTGGTGTGTTTCTTTTTGTTTGTAGATTTGTGTAGAAAAAAATCTTTTAAAATCCAGTTGCAATTACTTGGGAGTATCGATCTTAAATCTGATATTTTTCCGTGTAGCTCTTAAAGCTAAACCCAATCGATATTGCCCTGCGTCGCGTCACGTCACAGCCAAGCAAAAGCAAATAAATCACAATATCTTGTGGCGGCGGACAAGTCGCCAGTCGCTTGAGGTGAGTCCTTGACCACAGGACACAGGATACGTGGGCGGGGGAGGCAGCAGCGCGTCAAGTTATCAAATGATTTATTTACGAGCCCGCCAGGCAAACAAACAAGCCCGTGAGGAGTCTGATTTCCGAGGGGCAAGGGAATCACGGGGGGCAATGACAATTTGCCGAAACGACTAACGCGTGCCAATGTGGCGAAAGTGTCACGGGCTCGGCCGCAAGTTCAAAACTCTTGAACCCCGGATGTCGGGCCAGGAATTATGGCCGAAAGGAGCGAGTCCTTAAAGAGGACACTTAAAGCGTAGGGCTTTTAATAAACATGTCACACAAATCGAACCAAAAGCGAAACCAATAGCCAGATGATGCCCCTCCGCCTGCCTGTCGCTCCGATTGTCCGCCTGTCACAGCAGCATATTTCACAAATGAAATTTAATCATTTTAAAAGCCATTCAAAATTGACAAAAAGGACAACTGATGTCCAGGCCTCTAAATCTCTGCCTTTGCAGCCACCCAGCCAGCCAGCCAGCCTCTTCATGTTTATGAATATAAATTAAGATGTCCTGCCTTTCGTCCTCCCACACATTAATTCATTTACCTGCCGCTGAGAGAGTCTTAAATTGAAAAAGTAATTCAGGGCCCACTGCCATTGCCACCCAACATTCCACATCCCACATCCAACGAAAAACACCCACCACCCAACGCAATTTGCGGCAGAAACCACAGAAATTTATGTTTTAGCCAGGTGAGCGCTGGAGGAGCTGCGATTCGAGTGCGAGTCGAGCGCGCGCACATACAATAATTTTCAATTTAAAGGTAATTTTAACCCGAGCTCACACACACTGCTACATACGAGGACTGAAACAGCAGCAGCCAACAGCATTTCGGCCATAATTTAACTTACAACAAGTTTCAATAAGCCATAGGTGGAAGCCCCCTTTCTGGCCACCTGGCTGCGTCCTGCTTCCTTCCTCCTTCCTCCCTTTTTCCTGTGTGTATGAGTGTGTGTGTTGCCAAAGTGGATTTAGCCATAAAATGGCAATGTGCCGCAGCAGCGACTACGAAAAAGCACAACAAAGTTAAATGCAGTTGATTTTTGTTGCCTCTTCTGGCTCCTGGCGAAATAGCCAAGGAGATTTTTGAAGTAACCGCAATTCATATTTCATACTGCCGTTGGCCATAAAAAGGGCTGGAAAAAGGCAAGGCAAACGGCTGGAATAGCGTGAAGAAAATGAAAATGAAAATGACGCAAGACGAAGGCAGGACCTTAGCCCCTCGTGACTCCTCCTGACTTCGTTTGACTTCACCCTTGCACCGCAGTCGCCACGCGAGGATCTCGGGGGTTAAGCGATGGAGCGAAGGTGGTGCAAAGTGTTTGCAAAGTAATTTCCGTTTCCTGCTCGCCTCGAGTGGCAGGCGAGCGTCGTCCTTTTCCCTTGTCCCCCTTGTTGTCCTCACAGAGTCCTCGCAAAGGGCAAAGGCAAAGGGGAGGATTACGCCTGGCGCGCTCATTAAATTGCCGTTTCAGCACATGCATAAACAGACCGAACAGCTTCATGTACTTGTCACCCCTGACCAAACCGCACTAAGCACCTAAACCACCTAGAGCACCCGAAACCACCCGAAAGCAGCCAAACCCTCTGAGCCACCAGTGGCGCCCGGCCATCCGACTTGGACACTTTAATCCCGAACGGCACTCAGACGGCGAACGGCGACGTAAGTCCATAAAATCCAGAAGCGGAAGCGAACGCGCTGCATGTGAAGTGCATTCGAAACGTGCTTCTCGGCAGGATTTCGGGTTCGAAAACCATTTAAATTCCAGTTGAAATGCAGACACAACAAGACCGCCTTCATGCATTCCCGAAAATCAATAGCCCAATGCCATAGAAAGGCAACGAGTGGGGAAAGCTAACTGGGCCAAATGATTGGGTAACCAGAAAATGATTTTTCAGCTAACAAGGTAGACCGTTAAAGACTATTTTATTGAAAGATATACTTGATAAAATAAAAATATTTACCTTTTATTGAAATTCTTCTAGTTTCTAAAAAATCTACATTCAATAGATTGACAGTTTTTATTATAATTTTAAACACTTTTTTCAATCAGAAAATAACATAGATCTAGAGATTTTTTAAAAGAGTTTTTTGCAACTATTATTTAAAAATTACATACAAAGTAAAGGCAAACTTATATCGAATTTATTAAAAATTTTAAAGCTATTTCTTAAAATTAACCAAAGTTTCCTAACAGTTTTCACTACATACCTTCGACAGCAAGTCACAAAAACTTCTCATAGGTAGAATGTGAAAAATGGCAGCTCGCTTGTATAACATCTGTCCCTCCAACGATCGATATACACATAACCGTGTAACTTTGCGTTACCCAATCAAACAGGAATCAGCCACATCAAAAAGTCGTTTGAGAAAAGTTATTTACTTTTTTTTTTTGGCCCCACAAAGAGGGCGCTTGATTATGCAATTATAGGGGTGTTTACAGGGCAGGAAACGCGGGCCAGAGAATCGGTGTAAAAAATAAACTTGTTTGTCAGGAACAGCAGCACCGGAAGTGGCAGGGCTCGCATTCAGTTAATTTGATTATGCGGCCAAACAAAAGTAATCATAATAATCCGAAAATAATAATGGAAACGGAAGGCAACAAACAAACAGTGGTAGCGGCGGCAAAAACTCCATTAACTCATAACTATTAACAACTACAGCAACCGACAACTCGTAAACAACGGCGAAACTTATAATGGACACATGTACATGCGGGGCAGGACACACACACACAAACACACAGATGAAGCTACAAAACCGCATTACACATACTGATACACGGGCACACGCACACTGGCGCAAGCTTACAACCACAGGCTCATTATCCTTTTTAATAAAGCTTATCAATGCCAGGACATGCGAGCTGCCACCAGCAGCAGCGGCGGCAGCAGGAACATCATTGGGGCAGCAGGACGATGAGGATGAGGATGAGTGTGAGGACGACGACCAGTTGGCCAGCCAATTATCCCGGTTCACACTCACACACATTCACTATCCTGGCCAAGGGATCCTGTGACAAGACTCCTCCGGTGACAAGAACAACTGGCAGCAACAACATTAACAATGCCAACGACAACAACGAACAACCGACAAACAACAACGAACAACGATGAGAACGACAAACAGTAAATTCAAAGATAATTTATTATAGCGACACCTGTAATTACCATGAGCCATAAAATAATACCCACATGCATCTTCCACAGAAATGGGGATGTGTGTGTGTAAGAGTCCCACCAGAGATTAATTGTGGACTCCACTGGCAGAGGTATTGGGGCAGGCCAACGCCCGTGCCTCCCTTTTTTTCGTGTGCGCCTGCCATCTTAATCAGGACACACACGGAAAACTAAATATAAAATTGCCACATTTAATTGTGTTGCGGCAACAATGAAGTTGCCCTTACTTCCTCTTTCATTCGACTTTTCACAAGTTGTGTCAATTGCTGACTTTTCCTTATCATTACTCTTTAAAAAAAAGTAAAAAAGTGTAACTTGTCGGTGTGGGAAAGGAACTACCATTTACAAAAAAATATAATAGCAAACCAGCTAAAAAATCTAGGCTCTAAAACTTTTTTCATTATTTATTTTTATTTTTACTGCACTTATTAAAATGTTCTTTTCATAATTTATTGTTATCTGCATATTCAGCTTCTGGTACAAATTTTTATTTTAATCATTTTTTATCTAACTTAAATATATAAAATATATTACATTGCAAGTTTTCGTTCCGTTAATTATAAAATATATTAATATATTACATTGCAAGTTTACGTTCCGTTAATTCTAATTCAATACTATCTAAAAATATTCGAGTGCTCAAATATTATTTACCTTATTTTCCGAAACAATTCTATTATTTTGACTAGTTCAAGTCACAAATATATTGCTCCACTTTTATTAATATTAAATATCAGGCTTTTGCTTGGACTGGCAGAAGTTCCAGCGAATGTTGTAGGGTATTCCCTGTTCTGCTCACCTAAGCCTGCGAAATCCCCTTTAGTTTTTTATTGTTTCTGCCCCGAGCTGGCAACACTTTAATCTTGTTCAGCACACCGCAGCACACGCACACGTACATATTTTATATTTATGCCCGTGTTTGTCTGACTGTCTCTCTAACTGACTGACTGGCAACCGAGTGTACAGCTACAGCCCCCCTCCCCTTTGTGGCACCCCTCTTGCCGTCCGTGGTTGCCGTGAATTCCGTGACTCCCGTGACTTGTAGGTATTTTGTGGTCGTCGGTGCGGCATGAAACTAACAACAAACAGCAGTTCTGGTGGCACACAAATGCACACAGGGCGAATACTTTCTTTCGCACAATACGCTTATCCTTTCGCATCCGGCACCGCCCCCCGATCCCCGATCCCCCGATCCTGTGGAAAACCCAAAGCACCCTCCTCCACCACCCGCACCATCGTTGATTGATGTGCTTTTGGCCCGGCTTTAGCCTTACTATGGCGCGGTTTCTCATTTTATTGCTTGTCGCTTTTTGTTTCGTTTTGGCCTTTGTCTACGGTTTAGTTGTCCTGCGTCCTGCGTCCCTCGTCCTTCGTCCTGCCCTCGCATTTCGTGAGCCGTTGCGCAGTGCAAGTTGCCGTAATCACATACGTCAGAAATTATGTTCCTTCGCCATTTGAAATGACAACAATTTCCTCCTGCAGTCGTGTCACGTCACTTCGTCCTTTGGGTGTGAGAAATCTTTTCAGCTGAAAAGCGTTGCAGGTGTATCCATCCATCCATCCATCCGACTGAGTGGTAGAACTGGAACCACTATCAACCGACTGTCTGCCCGGATATCTTTTTAATTACACTAAAACGTGCCGAGTCCCGAATGGAGGTCACTTGGGCTAACGAGCGCCAGTCGCACTCCCTGAAAATATCCTTCTTTCCTTCCTCCGTGAACAGGGACACCCATCCGTCACACGTGCAAAACGGGTGGTGGTGCTGTCGGTGGTCCCCACCAACAGAAAAAAATAAAACCAGGAGTAGGACACACTAATCCGATTAGTTTCGGCTGACATTTTGTGCCGCCAGAGTGCAGCCGGTCCCCAGTTGCCGCCCAAAAGGATCCTCCGGCTCATTCATTCATTTCATTCAAATGTGACAAGCCGACAAAATCCAGAATCCAAAAAAAAAAATTAAAGAAAAAGAAAAAGTCCCAGGCCAGACAACAAAAGTGGAATAATTAAAAACAACGAAAAAGCGTGAAAGCGGAGAAATAAATTTATCCCGGCAAACATGGCTCCAAAAATGGGTCGACATGGAAACTAGATTTGCCCAGCCACACAGGCCAGACATTTTGATGGCATTCTGGCATTTCGGTATTGTTGGTGCATCCCATACGATATTGTGGAAGTGCAGAATGCACCCGACCATATAGCCGCCTTATAAACGTGCTCTATTCATTGCCCCGCTTTATGGCCCGGCACTTAAGCGACAACCTTTCGTTCATCTCGTCCAGGAGCGGATATTTTTATCACATAATATTTTATTTTAACGGCAATAAAGCGTAATTTAATGAGCCTATAAAACGAAAATACATTAGGGGGCGGCGTCAGCATCCTGGCTACTGGTTTCTCGTAGGAAAAGGACTACCTGCGTCGCTTCCCCCATCATCGTCTTTTGGTAGGCCATCTGTCAGCGTGGCTCATTTTTATGCCAAATTAAATGTCTTCTAGACCAACCGAGATTTTCCTTTGCTTAGAACAAGGGAAAAGAATATTGCAGAGGCAGAAAAAGTTTAAAATATATCTACTAAAATATTATATTTAGTTTTTATTTTTTGGTTTGAAATAGATATTAAATTTTAACACTGTTCCCTTATTTTATGTGAAACTCTGATATATAAACGAATAAGTAGAACAACCAAATTTGTTTTCTGTGTGGGAGGACATTTATTTAGCGACGACTGCCTGCCATTTCTTATACAATTTTCGCTGTCTAGCATATTACACATACGCCCCATATTTCTCGTGCTTACCAAGTCTCTTGGCCCGGTCTCGAGGTTCCTTTGGCTCGGCTCGTGCCAGCCACTTGCCCAAGAAGCAGCCCATTTCCCCGCCCTCCCCCGTTTTGCATGTCTGGAAACAGTTCAGTGCCTGATATTCCGACTGCGACTATTTATTCGCTGTCTTCGTTACATGGCATGACATTGACTTTTATTTAAATGATTTCTCTCCACTGCAGGCCCCCTTTGGACGGGGATTGGACTGGGATTGGATTGGTTTGAGGGTTGGGAGCAGAGTTCGAAGAATGCCGGGGCAGATCCTTGAACGGCAATAGACTGCTGGGCTCTTGCTTTCAGCTGTTTGCTGTTTGTTTTCGCCTGGCAGCCATTGTGCTTGTTGACTGAATGCAACTTGTAATAAATATTGCAGGCGTTCCACTTCCACTTCCTCGGCTCGCTGCTTCCTTTCGCTATAAATATTTGTTAGCCGTTTACTTTGCCATTGCTGATTTGTGATATCTGGTGGAAAATGTTCCAGCTTTTGCTATAGTTCTATACGACCCATCTGCAGCTGCATCGGGTAATGCATTAGGCATGGTACAGCATTCAAAGGCAAATTGATATCATAAATATGGACATGTCCTAGTCCTGCAACGAACCAGCTCTTAAGTATGCAACACATTTGCAATGAATTCATATTAATTACCCCGATAAGAGCAGGGAGGGAAGGCGGAGAAGGCCGCCCCCTAAAAGCCATTTCAATATGAAAACGACATAAATTTGGCCGAAATGCAAAATCGATTGCATTTCGCAACATTTGGCCAAGGGATGGGCATTTGCAATGAGCATTATGCTCTATGTGCTGTGTGTGTGGGTTGTGTATGTTTGTGTAATCAGAGCAGAGCACAATACTACTAAATAAATTTTTAATTAACCCAAATTTTGAAACTAATAAAATGGCACAATGTACAATCGAACGGACAGTAGTGACATGCAATGAGGCCTTAATAATTTACCCAAAAACACAAAACACACACACAAACACAAAAAAAGGGGAAGGGTCCTGCGTAGCCTCATTGTTTGTTCAGCGGGCGCAAAATTGATTTGATGCCGTCGGGCAAACAAGGAACAGAACATTGTTATTATGCAATTACAAGGCGGCCCAGAGTTAATGCACTGGATGATTATTAAAATATTTTCGAGCCACAGTCCCTCGGCAAACACAGACAGCCCAGTCGGTCGGTCGGTCGTTTGGTCCGCTCGTGTGTACATTTCACATAACAAATCATGTACAAACAATGTCACAGCAACACCTACAAACCGTACCCTCCCCCTCCTCTCCGCTCGCCCCATCGCCAAACAAATATTTGCACACACAGGGGCTTTCGAAGGGTGGAAAATGGCCGGAAACCGCTGCTAAACGCCAGCGGATGTGGGGGACGCAACAAGCGGGCGGCTGTGGCGGCGGCAGCTGGCCAAAAACTTTGCCAATTAAACCAGAACCACTTAACCCAAAGTGATAACCCGAATGCCCCAAGCAAATCATGACAGCGCCAGGAAGTAGCAGCAGCAGCACCGCGTTTCCATTGGCAGCGGGGCAATTCTCCCAACAATTAACTGGCTGGCTGAATGGCTGACTGGATGGCAGGACCTTATTCTATTAACCATGGTGCAAAACCTTCAACTGACAGCCTGGGCCGCAGTTTACGCTCGGTTAGCCCCGGGCAGCTCATAAACAATTTAAAATGTCATACATGGCGTATGCGCAACGCCATCGCTTACGCGTGCCAATTAAATAGTAGGTTAGGAATTATTTAAGCCCCAGCAGAAGGAGAAGCAAGAAGGCAACCTCAAGAAGGCGAGTCGTAAACAAGGCCAACACACACACACTTGCTTAAGTTTACGAGCTCGGGCGAAATACGTAAAGTTGTTTTTACGGCACCCACGACTACGTTGCGACGCATGAATGACATACAAGCTTTGCTCTGTGTTATGTTTCTCTGTGTGCTGTCTGTGTGCTGGTGTGTGTGCTTGTGGTATCAGTGGCCAAGTAATTAAGCAAAGTACAATTTCGTACCATTAAGTAATTTCACTCCATTCATTGACTCACCGACCGACTGGCCAACTGGCCAACTGGCACTTTGGCTCAATCCCCACACCCCCATCTCCTCCGTTGTTGTTGTTAATTTATCGCCGGAGCAAATGGACTTTCCTGGCCAGGCCAACAGCGAGTGCATAATGCCCCCGCCGTCCACGCTGCGTATGTGTAATGTGCTGGCTCATTTACGTGTTCGTTTCGCTTGCTATTAAAAGGGATTTCTGGCCAAGAGCAAAGGCAAAGCGGAGCTTATGCTCCAACGCGGCTTCTATTTAACATGTGGTCCACTTCCACCCCACTTCCACCTGTCCCTCTTTCCCCCTTTCAGCAAATGTCAGCCGTAAAGTGTGCTACAGCAGGTCAGATGTTATCCTTTTTGTTTTGGCCGCTTTGGGTGGAGGAGTTGTGTTTATGGTCGGTTAAGTCAGTAAGTAAATTTTAATGCTCTTTTCGGTTAGTTTATCTTTGCCTTATTAATGTCTTTCGGGGGGAAAGTGGAAAAGATTACGGAACTACGGAAAAGCAAAAGAAAGAGGAGCAGGACGAATCCTTCGATATGCATTTCGATGGAGATTCCGGCAGACAAACAAACTTCTCGTCCTTGGACAAACTAGAAATACAAGAAATAACAATAAAGGCATGGCGAGAGCCAAAAAGGAAAGCCCACGTCCTGTCTATTTGCCGGGGCTCCATGTTGTTTGTCCCCACTCAGCAGGTTCCGATTCCGATTCCTATGCCAGACAATTGGCCAAATGCCATAGCAACAACAAAGAGATAGGGGCCAAGAAAAACACACACACAAAAATGGAAACCAGTGCCGCAACCGCCAGTTGGCAACTGGCAACTGAAAGAGTGGCAACCACATGCACACAATGCAAATGTGGCCGAGAGGAGGACAGATAGTGAATGAAGTCGGCAGTCGGCAGCCGGATTAGCCAAGTGTCCTGCATGTAAATCGAAAAGAAGTTCATGTTGATCGGTATTTGATTCGACCTACAAATTGCCGACAAGCGCTGCACTAAGACTCCTGGTAAGATTCGGATTCCTTCGGATTCCCCAGCTCGACACATGTTTCGGATGGAAAAATTTATGAGCATCGAAAATAACTAAATGCCGACATAAATTAGACTCTCTGGCAGACAGCCGGAAATTTGTGCTTTGCTTGCGCAAATTAATTTAATCGGAAAATGTTAAAAGTCAGCAAAAAATAAACAACCGAAATGGAATTCGAATCAAATTAAATTCCATGTCAAATGCAAGGCTGCAAGCGAAAGATGCCCGATTCAAATGGTAATGGAAATGGGAATGGCCATGGGAATGAACCTGGCCAATGCACCGCACATTGTGGCCAGTACTTCCAACTGGGATCCGTCCAATCAGGGGACAACGACTCCTCGGACTCCGATTCGGATTCTGATTCCGACTCCCCCAGCATGTGTGTGACAAGCTGATGAATAATGTCGCCCCGGCTCTCGAGCTCCTCGCAAAACTTTCTCCTCCGGGCCAATGGAGAGTCCTGCCAAAAGGGTCAGGGCTGAAAACAAGGGCCAAACAAACTTCTATACATTTAAAATGTTTTTCAATAAAAGTTTATCGCACTGCAATTGTTTTTGCCATCTCGCACTGCTCTTATTTTCCTCGCGACTCCACTTCACCTTCAACAAGATGTCGCCGCTTCAGTCTCACTTTTTGTTACACTTGAAAAAAGCAATCGAGAGTGGGCCACCTTTAAAGGGCTTTGTTTTTGTATTTCAATATTTCAGGTGATTTAGGTACTTTCTCTACAAATTCTGATGATTCGTCGATAGTTTTGAACATATAGATTAACCCAAAAAAAAATTTATATAAAACGATGATCGGTTTGATGGTATGTAGTACAAAATTCGACTTGATATGTGGGCACCTCAATTTGACATGCTCGAAATGTAAAAAAGCAGGCCAGTTCGAATTTAGAACGTGTCTTTCTCCCTCCCACTCACGAAATTTAGGTCGCCACATTGCTTCTTCCTCTTTTTTTCGAAGTCAAAAATTTACCATGCGCATATCGATTTGACAGCGACGTGTTTTTTTTTTGTGTACCAAATGTTGTGATATTTTTCCCCGTGCAGTGCTCAGCTGTCAGTTCAATTGTTTTGCACTTGAAGGGCAATTTGTCTTAGCAGCGGAGAGAAAAGCCAGGCGACTGCTTACAATGCATTTCCGGCACGGAGCCCGTCTGAGTGCCACACACGAGTGCATAATCCTTTTAAATACAACTTGACTGCAGCTACAACGACGACGACGAGTCCTTGCCAAGAACTAGAATACGACAGGCACTCTGAAGGACTTATGTGCTCGAGAACTTGTTGGCTTAGTTTCCTGTGACTGGGCCTCTGCCCTATGTGCGCGATGGAATCTGCGAAATCAGGACAATCAATTGAAATTAACATTTAATTAGGCGGAGAAATGCCAGCCCGTAATCGCGGCCAGTCCGCCTTCCAAAGCCATTCAAAAGCCATTTTACGCCCAGGGACATTAACAATTTTATGACAGAGAGCGCAGCAGAGCGGAACCGGTCAGGACATAAAACGAGACAAACAATGCGAGCCAAATGTCCACCCAATAAAAGGCAGTTGGCTGTGAAAAGCGGGCATTTAAAACTTGATAAGTAATTAAAACTGGGCGTGGACTTGGACTAGTCCCTTCCAGTTCCCCACAGATAGGGGATATCTCTGGGCAGCAGGGGCCATAAAAAATATGAGTGAGGTGCGTTCGCTCCGGCGTCGAACAGCCACAAAGTTGTAAAGTATGAAGCTGCCACCGGGGGGCAGACCGTAAAGTACGGAGCTGCACAGGGACATTGGATCCTGGTGCGAGCGACTTGTCAGACATGGCTAAATAAAACATGAAAACTATGTGACAAAATGACACAAACGCACTCGCACTTGGTGGGGGGAAAATAGGGATAAGGATGTATGGTGGGAAAGGCTTACGCTAAGAATGTCAAGAAAATAAAAATAATAAAAGTAATGGTAACAACAAACTGTGACATACAAATGAAAAAAAAAAAAAAGTAGTCAGCCGGGGAGAGCGACAGAGGGATGGATTTAGGAAAGCCAACGAAAGGAGCTGCTCGCGAACGAATTTCCCATAAAAACTGGAAAAAATGAAAGGGGGGGCAGACCCCTTTGCAAGGCAAACTATTAACAGAGGACCAAAGTGAGAAGGAAGAAAAGGGGGTAGGGGGAAAATCGGGGAGTTAAACTAGGTGAAAGCCGCACAAAACGACATCGTTGACAAAGGCAACTGGGGAATGGAAACTGAGGACCGGGAAACCGGGGGAAAGTCGAGGAAAAGGTAACGCTAAAAATGCCAAAAAGTGAGGACATGAACGAGTGTATCCATGTGAACACCCACCAACACACACATGCCAGGGATGCCTTTTATGTGCATAGAAGCCATTTGTAGTTTATTGTTAACAGTGTGTGTGTGTGTGCGAGTGTGTACCGTTATCACTTTGGGCCCTGTCTATGAACAGCAGCCGTCGAGTTGGCCATAAAATATTATTTTATGATCTGCGGTCGTTGCCCCTTCAAGGAGATTTTCGTTTCCGAATTTGTAGCAATAAGTTGTGGAGCAACCAAAAAAAGAAATGGGCTAACAAATCTGACGCACATATCCCACGCAACCCAATCCCATCTCGTCTACTCGAAATAAAGATCCCGGCTTAAGTCAACTGAGCTTACACGTAAATTTCCCATTCGTAGCTGAAGCTCAAGTTTATTTCTAAATGCTCCTTCGCTACGTGAGCGCATTTCGGGAACCGAGTGTTAACAGCGGGTGCATTCGTAATACTTTTCCCCCTCCCCTTCACTCGTTGTTTGCCATTTTCATTTGTTGCTCTCTTGTTTTTCACCGGCAAATATTTGCCTGGACTGCGCTTAGTCGGTGCACTCGTGCCGCTGCATCTCACTCTGCAATTCACTATTCGCCTGAAGTGTCATCTCGGGGTTAAAGCAGTTTCCTGACCCTTTTTCCCATCACAACTGCTGCTATTAAGTGGCGAAAACGGTGCGTATGCGTAATATTTAATTGCCTTGTTACACTCATTGTCTGCCTGCCTTGGTTTTACACAACCCAACCACTCGGCAGTTCCGTCCATAATGCCAATCAAAAGTCAATGCTATAAGCATTCAATTGTTTGCCGCCGCACACACACACACACATACACACACAGGCAGGCAGAGCGCTCGCACGCCCATGTTCAAGGACCCACGGGCACATAATTCATGTGTATGAATTTTTACCACGCTTCCTCGTACAATTCATATACCCTAGATGGAGAGACAGCTTTGACAACTTTGGGAGATAGTTTGGTAAAATTGTTGCCATAAAAATAAAAGTGGTTTATAAGGAAGATTTTTCAATAAATTTACAGTTTTCTATTTTAAAATAATTTTTATATAGTGGTTATAATTTATGTCTATAAAATTTCTTATGCTTATATTTTAGAAATATGTATTTTCAATAAGTTAACCAACAACCTGCTACCCTTCGAAGTGTATAAAAAGTTCGTTTTCAAATTGTCGCCTTCCCGTTTCGTCCTTTTTCACTTTACTGATTTTTCCAATCATTTTCGCGAATGCGCCACCGAGAACAAAGCCATCCGAGGACATCCCCCCGCCCGATTTCATCCCGTGCCGCCACTTCCGTCGCCGACATCGTGCAAACAAATGCGCATAAAAATCCATTATTTTAGCAAACACAACACGCACACACACCCCTTTCACCCCCTTTACAATGCAGTGGTGTGCAGTAAGAGGGGCCGCTACAAGCAATGTTTTTCTGTGCACAAAATAAATATAAAAGCGTTGAAACGAAAACATTTTGGAACAATATAAAAATTGCAAAAACGAGCGCTCTTGGACTTTTGTGGGAGGATGTAGATGGTATAACTGTGAGGGGAAGGGGGAGGGGTACAAGACCTACAAGAGAGTGGGGTCAAGGGTTGAGGAGGGGGCGGCGTTTATTGGCAACAGTGTTGCTATTTGTGTAAACGACTCGTAAAATTTTATGTTGAAGCTGCTTCATAGTAGTGGCTCTGGCTTTTTTTGCCGCGTTATTCGCAGCCCTTTCTGCCCCTTCATTTTTCGGTGGCCAACACATGTAGGTGGATGGCTGGGGTCAGGGGTCAGCCTACAATTGAGTTGCAGCGGAGGATTGCATACTTTCGGTCTGCATTTCGATGGGCAAAATGGCGCAAATGATTGCAAACACTGATTACAATTATGCGGGAGGAAGCCGAAGGTGTGTGTGTGTGAGCTTATCTACCCGTTCTGCTGCCATTTTCTTTTCAATTTGTTTTGTTGTCAGTTCCAGCAAAACTGACATCTATTTTATGTTGCAGCTGCATTTCAATTTCGACCCTTAAACCCCCGCCCCCCGATCCAAATGGTTGTGGAATGGAATACATGTAAATATTGGATATTGATTGCATTTCGCTTCGCCTGCCAACTTGTCAATGTCAACATGGTGGCCAGGGGGCAAAAGGGGGTAGTCAGGATTCAGGACTCGTCGAGGCCGGGAAATGCGTGATAGATCGCTCAACAATGGCGCCAGCGGAAAAGTGGAAAACTTTTATTGAAATTCATTAGTCGAGCGCTGAAAAAGTTTGCATATTTACTTCCGCCCTGTCATATAATTTCCCGTCTTTTTTGCGAATTTAATGAAGTGCAACTGACATGGCTGCTGGGTGTCTCCATTTGGATGTAATTATGACTGACTGGCGCACTGTCACCGAGAAACTCACGATTTTGGGTGTAGGTTAACATGCATACTACATTCAGTTCGAAGCTCTTTGCCAAGCAGAAGAGCAAAGATTTAATTTGCTGATGAAGTTCGCCTTTCTGCAGTTTGCTACCCGAATTCCCTGCTCTGCAAATACTGCTGGCAAATATGATCCACATTGCCGAACTGGTCGAGCTGGGGGCCCAGCGTTGTTTGCTCTCCGGATTCTGTGTCCCAAATTAGAAACAAATTTGTTTAATTCAATAGAAAAAGTTGATTAAAAGCAATGCAGGTGAATGGCAGAGTTGCCAATTAACCTGCTTGCCAAAAAAAATAAACATCAATATCTAACGTTTTTCCGGTTACCAAATGAAATTACTTTAATTTCAAATTCTGCACCTCCGCCTTGACAAAAACCGAGTGAAATGCAACCGAACAACATCTGCAAAAAGCATCTGTCTAGTGTGTTGTTTTGCCCTTTCCTGTGGCTTACTTATCATCGTGTTGGGCAAACAGGGAAAAGCGGGTAATTTCGTTATTTTTTGGCTGGTTTCTGGTTTTCTGGTTGCGTATGAAAGCACAACTTTTCCGCTGCACATATATTTGTTATATCGAGGGGCGCCCAAATGTCTGCGTGCCAGGAGGAAATGGTTTAATCTTGTTTGCCACGAGTGGAAATATGGCCAGGGCAAGGGTTAAAAATTAATGACGCGTTCCGGGAACCCAACACACAAATGTTGTCAAAGGCATCAAAGTGCCTCTGCCATCTGCCCACACACACACAGTATACATACGTGCAGGAAGCGTTTCCAATTAAGCCAATCGAGCTGCAAAAAGCCATCCACGAACGGAAAAGGACGAGGAAGGGGAAGGGGAAGCGGAAAGGGCGCGTAATTAAAATTTAATTTGCGCCCAAAATTAGACTATGAAATTTCAATAAGGCCCTCTTGGTTGTTCGGCAGTGAAAGAGCAAATATTGTACTGCCAAAAAAAGCAAAATGGTAACAAAGTAAATTAGTTAAATTTTGTAACGAAAATCTCTTTGATTAAACGCAGTCAAGTGGATGAGATGAGGCTGTGGAGTGAGCAGCTCAAAGGAAGGATCTACACGGGTAGAAACAATATTCATGCTCAGCTGCATAATAATAATCCATATTTTTGGATCTTTTACTTAGGCTGAGCTTGAGCATGTTAAGGAAAAATATTATTATATAATAAAGTGCCAGTTTTATTTTTAGGAAATATTTAACAACGTTTATTTGATAAACTAAGAACGGTGCTTTATTTTCTTTATCAAAACCATTTTTCTGGTGAAGTGAAACTAGTTTTCCGCCGTGCATTAAAGGCTTAAATAAATAACCAAGTCTCTGCTAAGCAGCCAAGATACAAGACAAACATGGCGACACATGCCCCCTTGTTCTACACTCTCCTGGCAATCTGCGCGCATAAATTGTCAAAACGAAGTGTTTGGATTAAGCTGGGAGTTTTGCTTGTGGCGAGCAGGAGACCATGAGACCATGACACCATAAGACCATGACCTCTCTTGGCTAGGAGTGCACCAACCACCCACCACCCTCAACCCACCCACCTGCTGGCCAATTTATTTATACGCATTTAAAACTGATTTATGTGCGGGGCGAGGGCGACAGCTTCCCCGCCTCCTTTTGGCCAGCAACCACGTGAGTTGCGTCTTTAATTTAGCTGCCAACGAAATCCCACCACTTCCCCCTTTCTGGCTTGGCTTGGCCAACCACGACGTTCGCCACAAATGCATTTTCAATGGAATTTCTCACTTGCTAACCGTGTGTTCAGCTCTCGGAGCTCTACTTTCTCGTGAGCTGCCAACGATTTATGTGCCATGTTCTGGCGTTCTAGCACCCGCCCTCTGAATCCTGAGTCCTGAATAACCTTCATCCTGTAGTCTTCAACTAGCTTCCTTTGCTTAAAGTCGGACTTACCTTAAATCTGTTTTGGCACAATAAAAATACCCGCACTCCGCTAGGCCCTTTTTTGCACGGCTGCCAGGCAACCGGGCCAAAAGAAGCTTTACATGGCGCACACTCTGGGAAAATCTGTTATCGCATTAACAATTTCCTACTAATTTCGACACACAGGCTTGGGTCGCTTGGAGGTAAGGGGAAAACCCTGTAGATATAATTAAATTGCGTGCAAAACTAACCAGCACTTGGGGTGGAAAATATGTGAGAGGGGCACAAGAAAGACTCGATACTCTTTTTGAGAAAAATAAAATAAATATAATTTTGTTCCGAAATAACTAATTAATGTTTATTAATATTATTAATACTAAATATTTTTTTAATTTGTTATACTATTTATAAAAATAAACTTACATACTTTATGTACCGAATCGAAAGAGTATATATATTTTCATTAGGACACAGGACCTCGACAAGCAACAAAAATCAGAAACAGCAGCCTTAATATTTCCCACTTGTATTCATGTAATTATGCTAGAAAAAGTCCCCAAGCGTTTGCCTGTCAGCGGGCGGCTTAAGTATTTGCCTAGTCATTTATTTGCAAAAATCTTCATTATACATAAACATGTTATTTATACAGCCATCGGCGATTCACAAAGCGAACTAAGCCGCTTTCTGGCACACAGACACTGGGAGAAAAGGGGGAGGCCAGGACACGCAACAATGCAGATTGAGGAGAAGGGAAAGGGGGACCAGGGCCAAGGCCTCGACTTAAGTCCTTGCACATCAACTCAATTGATGACCCTTTGGCAGTTTAACTGCCTCAACATCGCTTAATGTGCACTCCATCAACATAAATCACTCATACGTCACGTTAAACACGCTCAAACTTCAAATGACGTGTATTTAAGCGGAAGGAGGGAGGGCAGGGGAGGGGAAGGGAAGGGAAGGGCACATGGCCATGGCCATAAATTAATTAAGCCTGCCCGCTGCTCTCTCGAAGGTCCAAGTTCGCGGCCCCTCCCCCTTTTGCGCTCCGCCCCCTTAAGCTGCAATTAAACTGTAAAAGCGAAAAGCGAACGGACCGCCAGCAACAGCAAATTACAACCATTTACAATTAATTTGAACAACACGCTGCCATGCAAATGGCGTGCCATGGCTCATAACTTCCAATGGCCACCGAAACCCACACGCCGACGCACTCTTTGAGCCATTAAAAAAGGACCAAGGCGAGCGACGTGCAAATACTCAATTAGCATATCAATAAATCAAGAAAAGAGTGTTGCCCTTTTCCCTCCTCTCCCCACCTACTTCGACCTTTGCCTGGGGTAATCAAAATTTAGTTAACAACGCCAAACAATTTATTAACTCACAGCGGGCCAGGCCAAGCCGTTCGACCTTGAGGCTGGCAACGTGACGTATACGTAATCTGATGGCGTGCCAACCCAATTAATCAAGACGTCCTGCGGCCCGGCCGTATTGTATTGCACTTTTGTCGGGCTACACATCGATGTTTCATAATGTCGCGGAGGTGTGGGATTTTTTTATGGCACGTATCAGGTGGTGGCGTCAAAAACAATGATTAATATCAATAATTAATTTCATTCTGGTCAATTAAGCATATTATAATTGTATAATCGGTTGTCTCATTTCGGAAAAAATAATAGATTTATGGATCAGTCAGTTTTGAAATGTCACCTGGGTCGTTGGCTGTTTTGGCTTTAGTAAGTTGTAAAGCTGTTATAAGGAGTTTCTTAAGGATTAATTGTATCTCTCAGCTGCTGATCAGTTACTTTTCCCCGATGAACTGTGAAATCGATTGCAAGTTGGAAAGAAAAAGAGCCGCAGTATGTGAGTACAAAACTCTGAGATATACAATATCACATATCCTGTCAGGATTTATCAATCAGATGCTGCCAACTAACACGTCCCGGATTGGACAAAGGCAATGCAGAGTGCAGAAAGAGCCTCAATTTGCCAACCAACCGAAAATTTAACTTTGCCGAGCTCTACACGATTAACATGGTGAGCTGATAGCTTAAACCAATCTTAAGAAACCTCATTTGATCCCGTAAAAACGCAGTGCATTGAGGAGTGCAACTTCATTGGCTCCGGCTACATTGAAATCGATCCACCCTATCGCCTGGATCTGGCCAACATCCGCATCAACCTGAAGGGCTTTGCACCCCAGCCGCAGGAGAAATCGATTCCCTTCCTGATCGATGCCTATCAGAAATGCCACATTTTCCGATCGTCACACGGCAATCGATTCACCCTCCATCTGCCGGATATTGATTTCATCGAGGAGCCCTGCAACCCCTTCTCCATGCAGATTACCATATGTCTCCGCATCCACGCCATGCAAAAGTGTCCCGGCCAATTCTTTGTGGACAGCGAAGAGTGTCGGTTGGCCAGGGAATACTTCACCCAGTGCGTCGGGGACATCGAGACCAATCTCGCCTAGGCGTCAACCTGCGAGGCGGCGAAGTTCGTATCCCTTGGAAACTTCAATTGGAACCTGCTAAAAAGTGTTGAAAAATAAAAGAAAAAGTCATAAAAGTCATAGATGAAATATGGCAATTTGACTGCCGAGTCCTTGGTGTGGGTGATTATGCTCCTGGCTGCAGAGACGCAACTGCAAATTGAATCACACACACACACAGGACCTCCTCGCATGTCAATGTCCTCTGCTGACTTTGCATAACTTCGTCTGCTGCTGCAAGCAGCCCTCTTCTCCCCGCAAAAGTCCCTCTTCCACTATTTAAACTTGTTAGTTTTTTGACACTTTTTTTAACACATGCACATTACTTGTAACTCACACGAGGGTATGCGCAGCTTGGGAATTAGATGGTTTTGAGATGAATTAAGGCAACAGATTTTAAGAGGATTTAACGTTTTCAGCGAGGCTCTTAAAATTACTATTATTTGTGATTTATATTATTTAACAATTTTATACATTTTTGAATTTTCTTATATTATCCGAATAATTTGTTTACTCTTAATGGACCAATGTTAAACGAGAATTTTTTTCACATTTATGATAAAAAAATTATGTGATCTTTTAAAACAATTAATTAATTATTGTTTGAGAGGCCTTGCTTCAATATTTTCTAATTTTAAAATTTTGGTTTGATACAAAAAATTCAAAATTAGGTATTTTCACTGAGTAACCCTAGGTCGATCATTCCGTTTTAATGCATCTCTCCAGCCAAGTCAGCAGCAAAAGTTGCCGTTATATATAACACGTCTGTCGGTCTGTCTTCGGGTGGTTTCACTGTGTTTTTTGTCGGTGTCGCAGGACATGTTATGCAACTGGAATAAAGGAGCTGAATTTATGTGTTAGCCGGAGGACTGTGCCAGCAACTCCTCTGCCCTTTTTTCGTTTGCTTCGTGCCAATGTGTCTGGCTTTGCAGCGTCAGGTTAAACGGGATTTATGTCCTTCAAGACATGCAGTCTCAGCCTGTTTTCTTAAAACAATTAACGTATTACGGCTCTCTCTTTTGGCATCTCCCTGTTTCATCTTCCTTCTTTTTCCGTGTTTGTTTCTCAGGCAGAAAGGCAGGGAGTGGGTCGTGTTCTCTGTCAGGATTTGCATTTCCAGCCGAGAAGAAGCTGGCAAGGAGGCAATAGAAGGCTCCGGGCCGACAATCAAAGGACTTTGGCTTGGCTTGGCATTTTTCTTTAATTACGCCCTCGAGTCAAATTAAAAGCAAATGATAGTTGTCTCCTTTCTGTCGTATCCCTTTCCCGACTTAGCTCCTCTCTTTGCCTCTGCGGCTCCCCGGGATTTTCCAGTTTACTTAGTCAAATCAAAGCTTTCAAGAAAATTGTTTTCCTTTCTTTCTGCTGGTCAAACTGCTGACCAAGGACCAAGCCGTCGACACACACACAGGCACCCCTATCCACTTACAGTAACTCACACATTCATAGCTCCTTATTACATCTCGACTGCTTTGTTAGCTGCATGTCCTTGAGTGCACTCGAGTCGGAGCCTTCGAGTTTGAGGTTTTTGTGGCAAATAATTTGTGTAATTAAGTGACCACCAACTGCCCCCCACCACCGTACACCCACCCACCCAGTTAATTGCTTATTTGTGTAGCTAATTAGTTGGGTATTGCCAACAAACAGGAGATGGTCATGGAATCTGAAGAAGACGATGATGATGATGATGGTGCTGTCGAGAGTGGCTCAATTCACCTCATACTCCTGGATTTCTCTTCTTTTTTTCTGCACTCCCATCAGACGTTGTCTAGCACTCGTAATTAAAAAAGATCCATAAAAGCGAGGGGCGAACACAAAAGTGAGGCACGTGTGCCCCTCATCCCTGGGAACTCCCTCCCTCCCCCTCCTTCCTTGCATTATTCAGGCAGGATACCACTGCACCACCATTCACCATCCAACCATCCACCATAACAAGCTGGCGGGGCTGGCGGCGTGCAATCAAAATTATTATAATTGCGACGCGTTCGCCTTTGTGCGACAACAATGACTTCCGCTTCCGTGCTGAAATTCGCCTGTGTCTGCTTGTCATTCCGTGTGCCATGTACCCACTGCATTGTTTTCTGCAGGAGGGGGGGGTGGATGGGGTGGAGCAGCACATTAAGTGCCTGCAAAAGACGAGCAACAAAGTGAACGGCCCCGGGGAAGCTGAAAGATGGGAACAACGTGCTCAAGTCCTGGCAGAATGCAAAACGCTAAGGGAGGGGGTTGTCCCTTCCGGATGGGACACATTTTATGCAACCAGTTAGTATAATAGAGTGCAGCCAGCTAACTGAGCTCATCTCACTGCAGGAGGAAGGGTACTCGTGTGACGACCTGGCCTAAACTGAATCTAATCAATCAATCAGCCAGTCAGCCACTCAATCAGCAACCAAGTCAAACATCGGCCACACTCGGCCCTTAATGAAATAATTCAATTTGCGCTTGCCTTTGCCTTGCCTTGATTATGATTATTATTATTATTATTATGACGACTCTGATTATCAACATTACAACTTTGGCAGGCGGTATTAATTCGGACAAAGTGCTGCCTGCTAGTCCGGGCCAAGCCAAGTTCCCTGTCCGAATGTGATTGGTGGCCAATCAATGGAAGTGCCAGCCACACGCAACGTGCAATTTAATCAGTTTAATTAATAAGCAACATCGCTTGTCGGCTGGAAATTGAGTGTCATTGTTTGTCAGTCGCTTGATTGCTGTTGCAACAATGTCGTCCTATTGGAAAATCTAAATCTTCGCCTAGGCCTCTTTTTTTAACTGACTTATTTACGGTCACGAATGGGCTAATGGCTTCATTTGTCTGGCTCCCGTTGATTTATCTAAATGAATTGTTACTGCCGCGTATTTGTCACAATTTCGATGGGGCTTTATCGGCCAATCGCAAACCCGATCGAAAATTTCCGACCTATTCTGTTCGCTTTCCACTTCTAATTGCCTCGCATGCGACAGGTAAATCCTTTCATGGAAAAGTCCCTTTTTGCATATTTAGTGAGCCGTGTGCGGGGGCTTATGGCCGGGCCGAGGGAAATATGTGACCACCAATTTCGTTTCGGGACCCTTTTTCGGATTTAAAACGCAATCCTTGGCTGCGTGATCGATGGCCATAGACATTAATGGTGCTAAGTGGGCCATAAAGGCAAGTGAAACTTTGCGACGACTGCAGTTGAAGGCGGTCCTAGGAATTATATAAAAATTACATACATAAACTCTAGTGGCCACTCGACGACTGCCATATGAATCCGCACACACACGGCATACACACACCGTTCAAGTGGGGCACTCAGACACAAATATTACAATGGCAGCGAGTACAATACAATAAATCAACGACTCGGGCAAACTCAGCAGCTCGACGGCCTGCTACAAATAAATGCATAAACTTCGAGTGTCAAACAACAAGGAAAGTGGGTGGGAAAAGTGGGGAAAGTTGGGGAAAATGGGATATGGGAAATGCGGGGCCAGGGTAAGCAGGTTGAACCGTTCCAAGCCATTTCGCTCGGCAGTCAATGAGCTATGAAAATATGAAAAATGTAAGCGACAAAACGTGTCATTCATCGTCTATTCGAAATGTAAACGGGCGGGGAGTGGGGAATATTTGCTATATTTTGCCATCACTTGAAGAGGGGCTACTTTGTCAGTTTACAAATCACTTTTCATATGCAGCTGACCGGTCAGCTGGCACTTGACAGGCGTTACGCATACGCAGCGTTGGAGGATGCTGAATAGATGTTTCCAAGCTCATGAAATAATACAAGCACGCATCGATTTAACCTTTACAGGGCGTGGCCCATCATCCGAAGAGGGAGACACAAAGTCTGGCGAAGAGCAGAAATCTGTTGAATATCAAATAACAATCACTTGGCAAGCTAAATATATCATTATGCCTAAGTAGGCGGTCGGGTGGGGTGGAAAAAAAAAGAACCCACCCGTTTTGAGGGGGGGTATCTACAAAAAGCTTAGCACATGCGAACATGCGAGGCAAAGAAACGGGATCTGACTAAGTATGTGTGTTGAGGAGGAGGGGAAAGGAGGTTTGGATTTGTTTGTTGCCTTTCTTTCCTTCCTTTTTTCGGGTGGCTGTTTGTCGGGGCTATCCTTTTTCGCATCCTCATCCTGCCGGCTTTCTTTGCTACTTTTTATAATCCTCACAGCTTGCATGTTTGCTTAGCACCTTCGAGGGATAGGAAGCGGTTGGGATGGCGGATGGGTCGATGATGCGGAACAGGTTTAAAAAGTTTAAGCCGGAGAATCCTGTTGTTGCGGCTCCTGCGGGGGGAATCGTCCTCGTTTGTTGGGTTTTATATAAAATACATTTGGAAAAATTTACAAATCATCTTGCATATTTGATTTGCATACAAGATTTTTCATCGCCACTGCCAATACCTTTCCCGGGATATCCTCCCGGGTGTTTTGTGAGCGGGTATGGGTTGTGAGTGTCCTTGAGCTCGTTTGTATGTCGCCGAATTGCACAAGAGATTCACAAATTGCTTTCATTGATTGCCGACAAAGCCAAAGTGAGCCAGGTGAATGGGGACTTTGTGCGGCACCTTGGGTGGGTGAATCGAGTGGGTGAGTTGTGAATGGTGAGTGTGTGAATGGTGGCTCAAAGCACCTTGACTGCCGGTGGGAATTTTCCTTAAATTTCCGCCAGTTTCTTCATGCTCTCGGCGTGCTTAAACTGCTGGTGGGAAAAATCCCTGGGCCACGTTGCGTATGAGTAATGTCGCCGGGGGCCGGCAGCTGAAGGGCCCAAACAGCATTTTATAACTGACCAGATGCTAAGAGCTGGGCCGCGACCAGTTGACCCATTTGATTTCCTACCGCCTCTTACAGTTGAAAAAATAACTAAGATAAAATATTACAAAATTGTGATTATTTTTGTTTATATTAGGCTCACCTAATTTTTTTAGATTTTCCTATATTTAAGATATCACTTTATAATTTAGTTACCGAATAGCAACATATTTTTTTAGCAGTGTAGAGTAGTTCCCCTGGCCATTTGTCGTTTGTTGCGTGCCGTGGACGTCTACGTGAAATTATTACGCTGCAATGCATCATCAAAAGTAAACAGCAGCAGCACAGCAAAGGCAGCTTGGCACTAGACAGCTTGAGGGATGAGGAAGGGGACTAGGATGGGGTTGGGGGTGAAACACCGAAATGTGCGTCTGACATATTGGAGAGCGGCAAGTGGCGGAAAAGTGGAAACTGGACGGTGGCCGAATGGGGGAAACTATAAATTCACATTGCACAGCGGAGAGGAAAAACCAACACAAAAATGTGTTTAAACAGTCGTTTATTTAACCGCTAAACAATTGAAAACAAGCAATCGTAATAAATTCGAATTGAACTGAATTTATTATACCCTGTAAAGCAGAAAGCAGGAAATAAATGGGCGATTCGTGGTTATTAAAAATATTTGAGGTATAATTTATTTAGTTATTATGTTACCATAATTTGTTGTGCTAAATGGCTTATTAGCTAATTATATTATTTTTTTAAATTTCTCTTTTCCCAATTATGCCATTTTCCAGTAGACCGTGTAGGGTATCTCTTAAAAGCATCAGCAGATAGCGGGACACTGGATGGTGGACATGCCACTAGAGTAATTGTTATCCTTGCTGGCTGTGCACAGGCACGTAAAGCCCTTAAAACATGGACAGAAAGAGGGAGGAGACAGAAAAGAGGCAGAGAGGACGAACAGGACACGCAGGAGGAGGAGCAGGCTAAACAACAACGCCACTTCACGGCACGAGCCGTGCTGCAGGAGCTGAAACAATCCTATAAGCAGCACTCAGCGGCACGCACTTGAAGCCCGGGATCCCAGGATCCAAGGACCCGGACCAGGGCAGCTAAAACTGCAATCGCAGCTGGCTCCGGAGCCCGGATCCTTGTCTATTTGCCTTGCTCCGCCCCGAAAGGAGGACGCAGGACGAGCGCAGCTGGGGCCGCACTTTTCCTTTAAGGCTCAAATTTCGTTGCTACTGCTTATTTATTTTTAATATTTTTATTTGCCCTGCAAATAGGCTCCAGCGGTTTCGCTCAGCTCTGCTGTGTTTACTTTCACTGTTGCGGCATCGCTTTATTTTTGTTTGCCAGTGGTTTTCCGGCATGGCAAATCTTTGCATTCCAATGCGTTTCAATTAAGTGGGCCTGCTCCCGTTTGGTCACGCAGAAATTAAGAGGCCTGCAGGAATGTTTCAGAAGTAAGGTCCTCCCGTCCCGTATAAATCAGACCCCAAAAGTTGGGTAACTCCTGTTGGCTGTGTAATTGAAATACAAAGCCCATTTATACGAAGCCCGATAAAGGCGGAACCGGCGACACCGGCGCGGGAAGTCTGAAATAAGGCAGCAAAGTGGCAATCACGCCAATCACGCGTAATAAATCATTGCGTGAGCGAATGTTTCCATGCACCCATTATATACATACACTTGTTTGCCCAGTTTGTGTAGCCTTTGGCGGGTCAAACAGGCGGCGGAAAAGACGGAAACTCAGCGGGCTAACGGCAGTCACGTGTGGTTAACACACGCAATGAGACCAACCGGAGTTTTTATACCCACATTTATATATGTACCCTTGCATAGCAGGAAAACTGCCCAAACACGCATGAAAAGCACAAGTTGACAGCCAAACAAAAGCCGAAAAGCGACGGTGGCCCATTGTGAGCGATGACAAGTGCGGATTGGCTACGCAAACAGCAATTAAAAAGCCAAAAGGCTTCAATTAATCCTTGACCTCTTGATATCGAAGCAAAGCCAAAGCCCCAACCTGCTGACCAACTGACTGGCTTTCTTACAGAGAGAAAGGAAATTCATGAAAATAAACTCTGCACTTTTTGTTAGTACGTTTGCGGTTGGCCCCATTTAAACTCCTTCATTTGAAATAAGATATTGCATCTTTTTCAATACATTTAATACCCATACTACTACTCTAAAATTAAAGTTTTCTTCTCTCGTTTAATAAATGAAATACCAAAAATATTTTTATCGGTAGAACAGTTGGCATTTTGAAATCAATAGGTATAATTATAAAGAAGTTGAAACTCAAGGATAAAATAGGTAAAAGACAAGCTCGCAAGAATTTGTTATACTAAGACTATTTTAAGAATACAATTTTCATCTGCAACAGTTTTGTTAAAGTTCACATAAATTTGAATGCAATAACTAATGATTATAAATTTAACATTAAACATTATAAAATCCATACAGTGGAAAAAGATATTCGAATTAAAAGAAAATAGGATAGTAGGCTCTACATTTTTTTATAAATTTTCTTTCTAATTATATTTTTATTGGCTAAATATTCGGTTAACACTATAATTGCAGAGATTTACATATTCAAGGAGAAATGAAAATATTTCTGCTAGTGAAGCTCTCAAGATCTAAAGATGATGATTTAGGAACACAATTGTCTTAACAAGCCTTCCGCTCTTGAATATTTGTCAGTGCTTTCGAGGGAGTGGAATGCCTCAGCAGGTTCTTACGTTCAGCGCCCCTAACATTAGGCAACCCAAACTTGCGGACCACGCCCCTTCCCACCTCCCACAGGAGCCACATCCATTATCTTGAGCAAGCAGCGCGTGTAATTTCCAACCTGTAATTGGTGTAATTGAGTGCAAGTGCGGAGAAAATATTCAACATGCCAGCAATTAACATAAATTCTCCGCTGCGCGTACAGAAATAAAATAAAAAAGGGAGAAAGCGGCCAAATGATAATGAAAGAAGCCCTCACACACACACACTTACAAAAAGGGGGAGGATGGGGGTGTGAAGATAAGCAAATGGCCGCCATTCTGTGAAGCGTTCATAATTGCCCGCGTTGTCGGTGGATGTGAGTGTATGCGAGTGTGGGTTCAGGGGGAGGCTGTGTTGGTGTGGGGGCGTGACAAATGCAGCCAGCGATTTTATAGAAGGGTTACGAAATGGTAGCATACTTACATGCGCAGCGGGCTGAGCCGGAACCGAAACCCTCGGCGGAAGTAGTTTATGTAAATGACAGACCCAGCATTCCACTTTTTCCATTTGCCATTCCCCTTTCCCCTTTCGCCATCCGCCATTTGCCATTTTCTCACCGATTTTCCCTTTCCTTTCTTGCAGGAATCGAGTCCTTCCAGCGATTCTCGGAGCAGCCCAAGTACACGGAGGTGAATCCCGCCGAGGACACGCTGCTCACATGCAAAGTTATCGACAAGCGCGGCACGTGCTCCTGGCAAAAGGATAACAAGGTAATTATATCAGCTCACCGAGCCCATCTATCGATGGCGGCGGGGCCCCAGTTTATAAACATTTTGATTAAACTCATAACTTGGCCAAAAGTCCCGACCAAGCCCAAACAACCGAACTTTAGTGGCACACCAGCCAACACACACGGCCACCGACGTGTCCTGGCTAGAAAACTCATATCATATGCGTGGCGCGTCCTGCGGTTCAATTAAGTGTTGTTCTTTTGGCCTCCACATGTGGCGAATGTAATTTACACCCTGACCAGGACGAGTCAATAATGAAAGTTTGGCCGTGGGTACAGGAGTCAGGGGTCACAGGACCTGGCAACAACACCCCAGACAGGCTTTCTTTGTTCGCCGTTGATTAGAACACTGGCCGGCGCAACTTTTAATCGAAAGTGCGTGACAGCAAAGGACTGAGGAGGGCGGGGTTGATCGCCCCAATTGGATTTCATGCCAGCGCAAACAATATCGTTTGGCCTTCTCTCCTCGACATAATTTTGGTTATCAGTTGATCCTATATAAAAAAAAATTGTTTGCTTTAATTGATTTGGTTATTTTTCACAGTTTTGTTTGCTTCCCAGTTTATTTAAGGGCTTCACTAAACCTTAACTAACAAAGTGCAGAAAAAAAAAGATTTTAAAACGACCAAAGTTTTTGCCATTTTCGATAACAATTTATTTTGCACGTATGGACATTGCGAATGTTTAATAATAATAAAGTTGAGACTTAAAATGTACTATTAAAGGATTCAATAAAACTTTAAATTCAACTTATGACATAATCTATAAAATTTTTACTTTAAAGTCCATTTATTAAAACTTTAAATTCCCCAATTATAAAAACTCTATAACGAAAAATTAAGAAATGTTTGGAAAATTAATGAAGGCATATTCATTGCCCAATAAAGCCTGCAATTAAATAACCTCTTTTCTCAAAAGGAATTTTACCAGAAAACTCTTTTTTTTTTAAGTCGAATTTCGTCTCTTTACGATATAACTTATATACTTCTTCGTAGAATTTTTAATGGCCTTTGTGGGAGGAGTGACCTACTTCGTTTTTGCAATTAAACCAAAAAAAATAGTGGCCATTTACCTTCCGCTTTATAAGATGAGAAGTTTTTGCTAATTTCAGTAGTGTTTGTGGATTGCTATTTTACTTGCTATAATCCTGTTTTTACTGTTCAATATAATATTTACATATAAGATGAGTCTGGTGGCCATTTGTTATGGCCATTGTGGGCGGTTGGTTGATCCCGAACCTTGAGCGACTTCGTTTGCATACCAATCCAAAGTGGCCTCATTATGGATCAGCTCGAGGCGCAGGCGAGAGGGAATATGTTGTTGCCGTTTGTTATTCAGGGCAATTGTGTGCGTTTGAAGCATAACTTTTATTTGCCACTCCCTGCAGTGACTCCTTGGACCCCGACCCCCTCCCTTCCCACTTGTTGTGGTAGTTGCTTATGCAAATGCACACAGGGTCCTCAGCAGGGGGTAGGGAATGGGGGTTGGGGGGTTGGTCCGACGCCATTGTATGACAAAAATCAGAAAGCATTTCAAATGTCCTTTTTCATATGCTGCGCATCGCAGACTCTCGCTCTGCATCACATACTTAAATGTTTACATGCTTTGTGTCTCTCCACTCGAACAAGCTAAAGGAAGCAAAAAGGACGCAGGACGAAGGACGAGGGCAAACAACATTTGCATGCATCGAGCGTCGCACACACACAAACATGCTGATGTTGCTGTTTCGGGCTTCATTTAAAATTCTTCTTATTTTTGCATACTTATTCCACTTTCCTCCTTTTCCCAATGTGTGCTTAACGTTTCCCAATTTCCTCCATTTGGGTATATAGTTTTCTGTCCATATATTCTACGTGTAGTTATCATAAGAAGCGACATTTGGAATCGTTTGTCCCAAAAAAAAGGGGATGGGGGTTAGGAGGCTGTGTCCATTCCCGAGCTGCATTCTAATTTAGCCAAAGGATGTCTGTCGAGAAATTTTCAATTCTATCCATGCCTCATCTGTGTTTTCTGTGCAGTGCACTTCCTGATAATTCCAAAGCATAAATGGAGAATATTTTCGAGTATGATATCAACAACCTAGCTGCAGCCATTTGAATAAATGTAATTTTTGGGCATCGCATCGCATCGCACATTTTTTTGCCCAGGCAAACAAGAAGAGCCAGAAACTCCGGAGTTTCGCCTCGATTTTGTTGCTAGCAGCTTCCACTTGGAAGTTGGAATATGCGGTGAATTATGCCGATACGAATATCGATTCGAGAATGTTTTGGCAGCAATAGCAGCATCAATGGGCCAGAGCCAAATATTTGTTCGGTTTGATTTTTTATCTCCCTGCTAGAAATTGTTTTTCTGGCAGTTTGGCAGTTCGGTCGCCCATTGAGCTCATATCTTTTGTTACCGCAAAGCCCGCAAACTTTGCTTAACCCTTGGTGGGCATTGATTATTCCCCGGGTCCGGAGGTCAGTGGAGTCAAATGGAGTGGTGGTATCTCAGACATCGGACATCAGAGCTGCCAGCCGCAAGCTGTTTAATAAAACAGAGATACTGTATTATATGCTGGCTGGCCGGTCAGTCGTCTCAAGGTGGTCAAATGCATGTCACACTTTATTTTATCAGCTCGGGGACAAAGAAAATGCATTTGTGGCCATTTCCGCAAATTTAAGCACTGAATATCAAATGGCAGGACAGCTGAGATTAGATTATCCTTTTGCATTTCCCTGCGTTTTCTTTCAATAAATTTGAGCGCTCGGTTTAAGCAATTGTTTGTCGCCAGGGCAGCAATTCAATGTAGCAATTAATTTAACCCATTATGCCACGGACAACGCAGACAACACTCAAAGCCGAAATGCAATTAGGCAGCTCTGCTCTGTTCCAGGGGTTTCGGGGGCCGGTTCCCATAAATACTTAAATGCGAACGATGCCACGCTCAGAGATCACTAATTGTAATTTAATTTCCAATTAGCAAACAAACTAATGCCAATTTACCGACAGAAGCGACTGGAACGACGACTGAAAATGGAGTTAAATGACACGTAGTGGTGGGTCGGAAAACTGGTGGGTAGTGGTGGAACTTGGGGCGGAATTTCGGGTGGGGCCACCACCTCCTCTGCTCCTCCCATCCATTCCATTAGCTCGCCGATTTGTCTGTGTATGTTTGGCCAAATCGGAGACCAAATTAGACGCCTGACTGCATCGAAAAGTTAAACATGCTAAACATGTCGTAGACGACGCCCAGTTCATTTCAACGCCATCATTGCTCTCCATCCTATCCATATCCTTTCTCTCAACTTCAATAGACACAGAGAGAAATAATTAATAAGACTTGTAAATAAAAATATTAGGCAGTTTTGAAAATATTTTCTATATTCTACATACATATATGCTCATTTCTAATAATTTGCGATTATAAGAAAAAGAATCACAGAATCTTTCTGGTCATTGCTATTAAATGTTACGTGTAAACATCATGTAATTTAATGTATCCTAGTGAGAATATGCTGTTCACTCCTTATTGTATAAAGGACATATCGATAAATCTCGATGAAGCGCAGCCAACTTCACTCAAAACACAGTGAAGGAGAATAAAGAAAGTTAAAATATTATTAAAGGAAAAAGCCGAGTTTAATCTTAGTAACACATTTTGGTGTACCTTTTTTCTCCGAGTGGAACTAACAAAATCTATTTCCTTACCCCCCAGCCCGTCGGCATCTATACAAAGAAATACGAATGGGCCTCACGTATGCCGACGAGCGACAATGGGAATGTCCTGCATCTGGACCTCCATCCGCCGCCGGTGCAACTTGGCGGGGACTGCTCGCTGTGGATCCGCTCCGCCACGCTGGACTTCGACGACGGACTGTGGGAGTGCCAAGTGACGGCCAGTGACTTCACCACCCAGGATGCCCTCACCAGCCAGCCGGTGCGCCTGGTCGTACGTGGTAAGTGCCTCGAATCCATGTAGAATCTCGCATCGATTGAGGGCGCATGCAAAATGTCCCTTAATTCGCCGTCAATCCTCGAGACCGAGACAGAGACAGAGACTTAATTGCCAAGGACACTCCCCTTCTGTTTGCAGTGGCGCCGCAGCGGCCGAGGCTCGAATACGATGCGGTCCACGTGCCGCCAGGACACAACATCACCGCAGACGCCGGCGCTCTGGCGACGGTCAAGTGCGTCTCGCATTACGGCAATCCGCCGGCCACCCTCAAATGGTTTTTGGGTAAGTGCATTCCCCCTGACCACGCACAACAAAATGTTTGCACTTTTAAGTGGGCCAGAAGTGCTTTACACCGAGGAAATTATTAAGCGACATCGAAATTAAGTCGTTAGCAAGTACTTAGGTTATTAAATATCATATTTTTATAATTTATTCTACTGTTTTAACTTAAAAATATCTGATCGTATGTTCATAGTTAAAGAATTTAAAGAATTCCTATTGTTTTTACCGAAATTTCATTTAAAATCCTTTATATTTTCACTTTAAGAGTGCTATATAAATACGTACACTCTCAAAAATGTGTTTAAGTAAAAGTAAAATTTAAAAATGTCTGAGAATAAAAAACAAAAAATAAAATATGGTTTTATATGATGTAAAGTAACGTTGTAGCTCTCAAAAAATAAAAATTTTATTTTTCTTGTCTTAATTTCAACTTCTATGCTATTTAATTTCTGTAAGTGCAGTCAGGAGCACCACCCCTTTTGCAGTTGTTATCCAGAGGTAGTTGTTAATGTTAATTAATTCCCATTTGTTTCACTGCTCCCCCCAGGCGACCAGGAGATCTCGCCCATCCACCCGCAAATGAATGCCACCGAGCCGGATAATCCACGCACCTGGTCGGCCACCTCGGTGGTGCAGGTGTCGGCGATGCGGGAACGCCACGGAGATATCCTGCGGTGTGCCGCCTTCCACGAGTCCTACACGGCCAAATCGGTGGTGGTGGAGGCCCGTCTGGACGTGAAATGTGAGTGTTGCGATAACGATAGGCAAACTGTGATACACCTGCATCCTGAATTGGGACCAGAGTGCCTTCAAAGACGGGGGGAAACTAAACACACAGACACAGCAACGGCAGAATCCCAATCCCAATCCCAATCCGAATCGGAGACAGAGGGCTGTAACAATTAAATTAACAACAATTTGCTGTAATTTCCTGTTTTGCTGAGCAATTCAAGAGTTGACTTGTCCCAAAGGACGTGGCCAGGACTTGCAGGACTTGCCCGCCCGGCTTGTTGACTCTGTTTGCTTGGCTGCCATTCTATGGCTGATTCCGTTTCTGTTTCTGTAGTTTCAATTGCTGTTTTTGTTTTGCCTAACCAAGTTGAACGTCTCCGTTTCTGTTTCTATTTCTGTTTTCTCGCAGACGCGCCGAGCATCCGTCTAATTGGCTCGCCGGAAATCGACTTGGAGGAGGACAAGGATGCGCTGGTCCTGCGCTGCGTGGCCGATGCCAATCCGCCGGCCAGCATCGTCTGGCGGCGGGCCGGTCGCTCCGAGATAGCCAGCTTGCAGGTAAGCTTGCAGCCAAGCCATCCCCAACTTGTTTATGTTGTTCCCAAATTGCTTCAGCCAGGGACAGACTGGGTATTTATCTGAAGTGTAGCAGAAATGTTGTAATTGTATTAAATTGCCTGCTGATCCGGTCCACCTCCTTCGTGTCCTTCTTTCTGGCTTCTCCCACAGGAAACTCTGCAATTGCGTCCCGTCGGACGCCGCGATGCCGGATTGTACACCTGCCAGGCACAGAATTCGGTGGGCACCTCCGAGCAGCTGTCGGTGCAGTTGGATGTGAAATGTACGTATCTTACTATTTACCTTGGACAAAGTTTTCACCCTACCCTGTTTTTATTCCCTGTCTACCTCTCTCTTTGCCTTCCAGATCCTCCCAAAATTATTTCAGCTGGCCCGGATCGCCTCACCACCGCCCCGCTTTTTAGTCCTGCCGCCTTCGAGTGCTTGGCTGATGGTAATCCCCTGCCATCCTTCAAATGGGTACAGAGGTGAGTCCATCGACATGTACATATATTTGTACACTGGGAACACGGCCGTTTGGTGTAGGGATTCTCCTTTTTCAATATTCAAAATTAAGGCCATTATCGTGAAGGCTTTTCTAGGAATCTAATTATTTTATCACAATTCGCGTTAAAGAAGGATTAAGGGTTTTCATTTATGTAATTTCGCCAACAAGTATTAATTGTTCTTGGAAAAGACCCAAGTTCCAATAACGAATTCGGTTTTACCTAAATCGATTCTGCTTATTAGAAATTGGTTTTTCTCCGTGTGCATAACTTGCGGTTGAAGTTATTCTTCAGTTTGCGTTGCATACTTTTGGTGGCTCTTCCAGGTTCAGTTGAAAACTTCAGTTTTCTTGCTTTAAATACGTGGCTCCTCAACTGTATACTTCGCTGGTCTCGTGGCCGGTTATTGTAGTCGGCTGAATGGTAGCGCTAATTAAACTCTGTTCATTCTGCGTATGCGCAATATTTGTCCCGCCTTCTAAGACGAAGAAATGCCTGCACTTTATGCAATAATTAGGTAAATTTAGCATCCCCAGCAAGAAGTAGCCTTTTTAAGGCTGCCTGCCTGTGGGAACAGCATTTCCCTCTTACGTGAGCACGTTTCCTGTTGCACATTTCCCTTTTACAGGGCACCACGCCCTTTTCCAACAAAGCTGATGATATTTTGCGTAATTTTAATTAGCTGTTCAGCGGAAATTGTCTGAACCGAGGGAAAACAACACGAAACAAGGATTGCTTTTTGACATGCTGTATCTGTGGTACCCTGTAATTTATACTTCAGAATAGATCTGATGGTAACAAATTAGTTAAATATACATATGCTGATTTTAAAGAGACCTTTTATTAAGAATAGCTAAGTTACACAAAAAACGCTAGTAAACCCTGTTGCAAAAACATTGAATGTAAGATTTTTCCACAGACGTTTTTCTATACTCAAATAGGAATTTTACGAAATCTTAACTTAAGCTTTAGACCCAATATAGCCTCCTTTCGTTAGGGTAGCAAGAAACCATCTATAATGCCTGTAGGATTAGGCTCCTTCCGTTTCTGCTTCGGTCGCTGATGACTTTATGCATTAGTATGCAAAGCAGGCAAATTCTGTGGAAAAATCGAAACACTCCTCATGCATATGACTGTCTGTATAGCGCTCTCCCTCTCCGTCGGTGGCATCATCCCGGCTTTTCTGGCCTCGCTGCTCTTTGATGCTGCCACATAAGTACGTGATTTTTGTGATTCCATTTGTTTGCACTTGCCCCCAGACAATTGGGCCAACATAAAACATACACAGCTCCGCCAGATCGTGATCGGGCGAATATATATATATAGTATACAGCAATAAGCATGGGATGGGAGGTTGTTTTGCGAAGGTGTCGCCATCTAATAACGAATGCCACATGCAACACATTGACGTGTTGACTTAATGAAGCGAATGCGCGCGTGTTTATCAGAAATTAAATGTCAATTGTTGAAAACTAATTTCCACGCATGTTCTCCAAACACACGCCCCCAATCCACCCACTTACACCGCCACCGCCACCCACCGCCGCCGAATTAAATGGCGCGTGCCGTGTTGGGTAAACAGCGGGAGTCGCCCATTTGGAACCGGTGGGTAATAAATCAATGCCACGAAGTGAGCCGCTGACAGGCCAGGCGACGTATGCTCGGCAGCTCCTTAATCTCCTCCCAGGTGGGTGGCGTCCCACGTGGCTGTCCTTGTGTCCTTCGACGGGGCTGCAAGTGCAACCGCTGGGCGGGCGCCTTGCAAATGAGGTACCCAAGGACACGACACAGGACACGAAGTCCTGTCACTTTGATTTACGTGATTTCACCGCTCTCTCTGGACCTGCGAATCGAAAAGAGAAGCGCTTGCCAAACTTTTTCCACTTTGGAGATTTGCATTCGAATGGCTTTCTAATTTATTGCTTTTAATTGCTAGTTGCCAAGGAGCGACTTAAAGATCCTTGCTGGCACTTTAAGCTCCATCGAATGAATGTATCGGTTAAAGCGCCTTCTTTTTTCCTCCCTTTTTTGCGGCTCCCTCAAAAGAATCTGTGGGCAGACTGAAGAACGGGCACCCCGGAGCATTTCGCAGCTTGAAAGGCATTTCTCATATTAAAAATGTATCAAATATTTCTGTGAGCCAGTTCTCTTTGGCCCACTCGTCGTCGTCTGTCTGTGAGTCGGGCTGGCAGCCTGCACCGAAAAATAACTCATACGCATACGCAATTTTCAATATTGCCAGGCAAGGATTGCAGCAGCGGAGGACTCATGGGATGGAATGGGATGGGGGGATGGAATGCTGCATGCATCAGTTTCATTTTGTCCAACTGGGGGCAGCTCAAAGAGCGAGCTGGAAAGCATGCACCATGCCAGTGAGGCCGTGACCAGATGATGGAATCCCTATATTAGTTGGCCATAATCATAATCAATTGCTCCACAGACCGAGTCTTTTGATAGGGGTACCGACTTATCCTGGGTTTTAAGTAGTATTCAATTGCAGAAATAATAATAATAACTTCTTTCTGGTTTTCCCTGCTTTCTTTTCAGAATGGCCCATGGATCCAAGTACGTGGAGCGGGGCCACGAGTCCAGATTGGTCATCGACAACGTCACCTACGAGTACCAGGGAGAGTACGAGTGCCGGGCGACCAGCTACATCAATGGCCAGGAGCGGGTGGCCATATCCGATCCGGTGTCGCTGCAAGTTGTGGGTAAGTCCCTATCAGCAGAGCTTGTATCTGCTGTTTGGCCAGTGTGGCGTGGCCATAAAAACCGCAATGCCACGAAATATGACGACAACACGGCCTGGTCGGCAACTTGCATGTTTTCCACCTGACACGCAGTGGAATCCTCTAGGATTCTGGGGGGCGCTGCGGCATGGACTTGCCAACCGACCCACCGGAAAGTGTATCGTGGGCTAAGGGAACGGACGACCATGTTTGCGGTCATAAATCTGCATCCCGGCTCTCTTTGCCTTTTTTCGATGTCAATTTTTGCCCCAGACCGGACTGCTAAAAATGGAAACCAGTGTCATGGAGATGACCAGCATAGCCACAGAGAAGGTGACAACGCAACCGGAAAAAAGGAAGACACAAACCTAAACCTATTCCTCCTCGGGCTACTCATTTAAGTCCGCCCCTCGCGCAGCTCCCGTGCAACTAATGCACACTTAAAACAACTAACAAAACTACATTAAAAGCTGCAGCCGGAAAGCGCCTGCAAAACATTTTAAGCGCTTGCGTTGCCACCTCCTCGTCGCTTTCCCACTTTCCCCTAGATTTCCCTGGCATTTTCACCATACCATGCAATTTCGCGGTGGCTAGCAACTAGCAACTGGGCAACGGACTAAACCAAAACGTAACACAAAATCAAAATGAACTTATGACCGCAGCGCCGGCGGAAAAAAAAATGGAGCTGCAACTGCCCAGGGCGAAAAACTGGACAGAAAAATGGAGGAAAAAAAGGAAAAACTCTAAAAAAAAAAGAGCAGCAAGAAATATTTAAATTTAGTGCTGAATACCACAGCACGTACATAATTTATGACCAACCAAGGACACGAGCAATTTAGCAGAGCCGGCGACCAAAAAAAAGTGCACAAAAATAAACATGCACACGAAAAAAGTCTGCACCACATTTATACATATTTACGTGTGTGTGAGTGTCAAGTAACTAACAAACTAACTAACTAACTACGACGGCTATCCAGAGTGTCAAAAAAAGGGAATATCACCACTACCACACAATACCTTGAATACACCAAGCTAAAAATGCAGACTACAAAGATTCCAAAGCTTAAAGTCCATTTAAAATATTTAAATATTAAATATTATTGTATCAGAAATTTAAAAGCAAAATTGCAGAGTACAAAGATTCCAAAGCTTAAAGACCATTTAAAATATATAAATATTAAATATTATTGTATCAGAAATTTAAAAGCAAGACCAAAATGCTGGCAATACCTTTTATATCTCAAGAATTCACTGTTGTTTAAAATACGATTTTTTTGGTCTCGTTTAAATTATACTATTTGTGGAAATTTTACTAATTTTCTTATTTATTTATTTTTTACCTTATCCTATTAAATGTATTTACTTTTTATAAGTAACAGTTTACTTGGCGAAACTAGAGACAATATCCCTCGCCATAATAATCGTAAAATTGTGAACTTCTTGAACTCGGTTTTCTTTAAAGAACCTGGACTTAAAGACTAATTTGTACTAAATGCTCGCCTGTCCCAGATCCTTTCACCTTTAAAGCAATTGAAATGGCAGGTGGGGGTGCTTGAACTGCACCCTTTGGCCACTCTAAATAATTATCTTTGGCATTGCGGCTCGGCGAATGCGTTGCGCCACACCAACTCAATTAAAAAGTCATCTGGCCGTACTAAACGCGATTCCTTTATGCATTTTTCACCCTGTTTCCGTTGTCTTGCAGGTGCCCCGCAGGTGCTGCGCCTGCACCCCTCCCTGCACACCGTATCCGTGAAGCGCGGCGAGGCAGCCAGCCTGACAATGGTCGTCTGTGCGGATCCGCGGCCACAGCGCGTCGCCTGGGAATGGGGATCTCTGCGTCTGGAGGCCGGCTCGGGCATCGGTGCGTATACTTGTTTGATAGGCAGTTACCGCTCAGCGTTCAGCATTCACATCCGCCCCATTGGCCCGCGCTAATGGTAATGCAATTAGGCGCTGGACTTAGTTTTGCCTACTCGGAATTCAATTAGCGCCGCTTTACAGGATGCAGAACGGCAGAATGGCTAGGGCCACCGCTCGAGGGCTCATTAGATTAACTATTCCTGCAAAAAGGGTTCGGCGCTGAGCAGTCGCACAATCGCAAGTGGCGAATCGCGCAGGGTTGTTCCGCAAATCAAGACAAATTACATGACCGAACGGAGTCAGAGTCGGACAAGAAACTGGCAGTGTCATGTCCGATGTTGGAAGGGATTGGGGTCGAGGAGGCGGTGCCTCGGGCAGACTTCCCACGCCTGTCAGCCGCCGGTAATCCGAGCTTCAACAGACAGGCAACACACACAACCCAGCTCATTTTCCAGCTGAAACTCTTTCAGGATGAACATCCGCCAGCAGATGCAGCAGCATCTCTGCCCCGCATCCCTTTTCCCCCTCTCCCTGAACTTGAAATGCATCCCCGCCAACCAGTGTTGGCCATTGTTGCCAACTATTGATTACCTGATTTGGCTCTACCTGAAAATTGGTACATTAAATTACAAATAATTAGCCAAGTGCGAGTAGCTTTTTTTGTTGAAATGAGAGAGGGTCATTTAATTATTTACAGCTGATAAATACTTTTTTTTAACCATTAAATCTTGCCACTGCCAAACAACAAATTTAAACACTTCTTTAAAAACACATTTTAGGGAAATTATATTTTAAATTACTTTAATTAAAATATCGTAGAGTTTTCACATTAAAAAGTTGTATTTTTTATCAGATGATAGTCCAGTTATAATAGCCATACATTTACTAAAAAGTAGCTGAGTTGGCAACCCTGGTCCTAGGTCTGTGGGTCGCATTATTCTTCATTTTCAGCTTGTCTGCCCGTGTCCATCCTTGCTCGTCCTTCGTGCGTGTAATCCTGCGTGCTTTCACTGCCACTGACACAAATCAAACGAAGCGCATTCCCGTTCAGTCCGTTCTCCTTTTCCCTTCCCTCCTTTTTCCGCGTCCAATGCTAGTTAGCCCATCGAATCGAATGATTAATGTCGGCCGCCGACAAATTGTGTGCAATTCTAGTGCAATTACTTAGAGCCCACGAAAGCCAATTCGCCGTTGGAATTCGCAGTAACAAGGACTCTCCTGTTTTTTTCTCTTCCACCACCCGCAGATCGCTTCCGGGCCGACGACATGCAGCCGGACACTCGGGAGGACTGCTACCTGTCCACCCTGCACATCCTCCACGCGGACGAGCACGACTCCAGGCCCTACTACTTGGTGGTGGAGAACGAGCGGGGCACCGATCGTCATGCCATACACCTGATTGTGGAGGGTACGTTTGCAGGTGCATAGACTTTTCTTTGATTTTATTTACCCCAGCCCACATTATCCCAACCCAAAGCACCGACTTTACAACTGAGTTACACATCTCTAATCATTTCATATTCGAGCGTCACTTGCAGTTGCAAAGTTCAGAAATTATAAGTAACTAAATTTTAAATTATAAAACAATATTTTATTTGAATTTTACTTTATGCACTAATGGCAAAACAAATTAAGTGAAATTAAATTAGCTTAAATTTATTTCTTAAAAAATACTTTAAGACGTAAATAAGGCACATTAATATAAATACATTTTTTTTTAATTTCATTTGTTATACAAATTGAGTAAGCCCAAAAAGAGTTTTTGATAAGTATTCCTATTTATAAATGCTAAAAAAGAGTAGACACGAAATAGGAACCAATTATACATTAACCACATCCCTCGCATCGCACCCCAACGATTTTAATTAAAATCAATCGCACGTGCAATGAAAATGTATTGCATATTATATCTTGTGCATATGAAAATGAAAATTCCCCTTAATGCTTGCATAATCATCACCACCACCACCACATCGAACACCCAACCGTGTATCGAATCGTATGGAATTTCCGGACAGAACCCTACGAGATGAGCTATCTGATGGGCGTGGCCGGGGGCTGCATGGCCGCTATCCTCCTGCTGGTTTGCCTCTGTATCTATGCGATCAAGAGCAAGAGATGCTGCTTCAAGGGTAAGTCGAAGTGGGGAAAGTGGGGGAAAATCCCCACCCATAAGAACAATCATAGGGCCCGTATTAATTGCACACCCAGTACCGTCAAGGCCGCGACAATTAAAACTTCCTCCTTGATTATGGCGCCTGTTTCGCCCCAAACCCCCCGCCCCACCCAATCCAAAGCAACCCCCCAAGGCCGCTGTCACACTAATTGCAAAAACACAAAAACTTGCCAGCTCACAAAGCATTGAAATGCGAGAAGGACGCGGTCGGTCATGGCGGAAAAAATGGCTGCCAGGATGGATGCGTCTCTTTAGCGCTTTGTGTGTGTGTTGTGTTGGTTCTTTTTCGTCCATATTCTTCTTTTTTTGCTTTTTCCTATTCTCCTTGAAACTCGAAACTCAAATAAATCTCATAAAATATTCATTAGCGTCCAACGCCTGCGGTCAGTCTCCGTTTCCTGTTTTTCCCCCAGCCCCCTGAGCACACAAAAGGGTTAAGGGTTTCCAGCCAGCTTTTTGTTAGCTGCGCCAACATTTCACATCTCTACTTTCGGCGGAGGAAAATGGCTTTAAGCCAGAGCTGCTCGCTGCCTAATTAGAAATCAAAACGCAGACAAAAAGCGGTGAAACTTTTTACAATTGTAAAACAATTTGCAAAGAAGCGGGGGAGGAAACTTTGCCATTGCTGAAGGACATTTGAGCCATTCCTGCATCCATTCACATCCCCTTGATCTGTAAACACTTTTCTGGCTCAGAGTCCCAGCCACCTAATCGCAATTTCTCAGTTGTCAATCAAGCTGTCAATTTGACTGGCTGACTGACTGCTGCAGCTGCCTTCCAGTTGTCAAATGCCGTTTGACAGATCTCTCAAGTGCGACCCGATACTATGGCATATTGTACACACGTATGTATATCTCTGGCTGAGGAGCCGGGGATCCTTCACCCCTTCGATATCCATCAAAATTTGCAAACAGCTCCTCGGGAATTTACACGTTCCTCGCAATCAATAAGTCCTTGCCTCATTTATCACGGCTCCAAGGGCGAATTTCAAAAATATATATCCCTCTGTCTAGCTGTCTGTTTGTAAATTGCCAGCGGTATTTTCACAGCTAATTTCTACTATTTTGCAACCAGTCACACAACCACACCCTTCACAGAATAATGGGTGGGATTTATGTTCCTGAATATTGCCAGCTCTAATATGAAATCTCCCCCTTCTCTTTCTCCATCCCTTCACTTCTCGCATGGCACAGGTTCCACGGGCTATAAATCATCGGATAAAGACAGGTAAGTTGAAGCGTAATACGTACACACCCTTTCCCTGTTCGCACACCCTCGCACACAACCCCCTATATGGGGTATAGGGGCCATAGATAAATGACCATTTTGATATATTTTTATGCAGCCGCATCCTGGAGCCAACAGGTGGCGCTGGCGTGCCAATTTATGCGCCCCTACTGGTCGAATACAGGAACTCGCTCACCAATACAGACGCACACGTACAGCATTGGAACAATGAAAAATGTTTTCCACTGCACGTGCACGTGTGTGTGTGTGTATTTGTGTGCGGGACATAAAATATTATACATTTTTCATATATTTTTCAATATATGCACCGACGAACGAGCATTTTTGTTTGGCCAAGAACAAAGCAGAAATACCCTCACACAAGGTCGAAATAGTTGGTCATTTCGCAAGGGATTAAGTCTATAAAGCGGATTAAACGAATAATATTATTTTAGAGAATAAAAACATTATAAAAACTTTAGAAAGTGAAAAAAATAAGTTTCTTTGCATAATAATCCCACTTAATTCCATGAGCTTTGCTAATGCCCTTACTAATATAACTACAAACATTTTAAATAAGACTTAAATAAGGCATATTTATTAACCATTATACATTTATTATGATAGTCATATTTATCTTAACAAGACCTACGTTTATAAAGAAACAGTATACTTAAAATTCGAGTCCTGGCGAACTTATCCAAAAATTATTTTTCTTAAGATTAAATCTAGTTATAAATTTCAAAGTCAATTTTTTATAAAACCTAGTGTCCAGTCATAATACACAGTTCAAAGGGTATCTGAGTAATTTGTTGTTTTCCAATAGCAAATATGAAAAGAGGAAAACAACCTATCGCTCATTGTTTTTTGCTGGCCCTGCAACCAAAACCCCGGAATATGAGTTATGAGAGGTTGTTTGTTCGTTCACCGCTCTCCACTTTTTTGCTCCTCTAGTTTAGGAGTTTAAAATTACTATATGTTGTTTATTAAACTACACACATACCAGTGTACGGGCCCAATAAATGGGTCAATATGAAAAAGAGAACGGAAATGGATTTGGAATTTCCATTTCAAGTACGTCCCTTGACCACATTTCCACAAAATTCGTTTTGTAGGCTGAATTTCTGTCGAAATCTCGAGAGCAAATTGATGGGGTGAAAGGCAGGGGGGAATATCTAATTTCCTAAACCCCAAGTAAACAATTGCCTGCGGCGAGGCGAGGCAGCGACAAAAACTAAATAGATATTCAGATATGCGTGAGGGATACAATTTGCCAATCAGCGGTAGAAGGCGACCCAACCACTTAACCACCACCCACACAATTGTCACTTGGGCAAACAATTTTCGATAACGATTTGGTCTCATCTCTTCTTCTCTTCTTCTGTTGCCCACAGCGAAAAAGCTGATTTGAAATCACGCTCGGATAGCACGAGTGGCCCTCAAGGTGATTCGATTTACACCACGCCCGCGGGCTTCCATCATCACCAGCAGCAGCAGCAACAGCAGCAGCAGCAACAACAGCAACAGCAGCAACACGCAGCAGCAGCAGCGGCAGCGGCTCTACACGCCGCATCGCAACATCCGCAGCAACAGTACCCGGGACACGGATCGCCGGAGGCAATGAAGGTACGCATGGCTGCAATGATATTACAACCGCCCACTAGGGTCTAGCAGGCAATTGATACCACCACTACTAGCGAATCCAACGAACAGCTAACGCCACATAAACAGCAACAGCAACAGCAACACGAACTGACAGACCAAACGGACGACCCAAACGCGACAGCGTCACCTAACGAACAGCGACTTGATGACACTAATGTAAGCCACAATAATAACAACAACCACAAAATCAGTTCCAATAGCGATAATAGCCAGACCACCTCAGAGGTGGCCAGGAATACAAGCGACAAGAGCGACAGTAGCAACAGTGAGGGCAATAGTTCGCTGACCAGCAGCAAGAGTAGCAAGCGGGATTTGGAGAATAATATGAACAGGGAGATTAAACCGCCCACGGCTCCCAAGTTGCTCCACCTGAATGTGACGAGCGGGGAGCAGCAGGATCAGGTAGTGGATCCCCTGCCAGTGGGTCCCCTCACGCCCGAGGAGACCCAGGTGCTCCTGCAAAAGCTGAGCATCAACAATCCCTTCTACCGCTTCCGCAAGCAGAGCAACTCCTTGAAGGAGCTGCGGCGAAGGGGTGGGGTTGTACCGCCCTCTATTCGCTCCCGATCCGAAACGGATCTGGGTCAGGGAAAGGGTCAAGTTAGTGGCCAGCAGCAGCAGCACAGTGAAGCCAAAGTTGTAGTTGTACTAGAGAGTAAGCAGCAGCAGCAGCAGGAAGTAGCCATAAGTAGTAGGCCTAGGAGTAGCGTTAGCCTTAAGACTAGATCCGTAAGCAGCCTGATGAGCAGCCCCTCCAGCAGCCATCAGCAATCCGCGGGTGACAGCTCCACGGTGATCACGAATCCCTTCTCCATATTCCACGACGATGAGATTCTAACGCTGAGCGTTAATACGCGACTGAGGGTCGCGGGCAATGCGAGGAGTTCGCGACCGCAACCCCAAAGGCAGAATCGTGGCCTGCGAAGGCTGTTCGAGTCCAGTAGTCGGGGTAGTCAGCATACCCCCTCCGAACATCACTATCTGCATGGAGTACCAGTGCGGCGCTTCGAGCGGCAGGACTTTGATAACGATCCTGGGGATTCTATAAGCAGAAGGACAAACACCTCCGCCAGTGGCAAACCCAAGCGATCGAGGGCCATCTTCAAGCAGCTGTCGCTGAGAAAGTTGCACCACCGCGGAGGAGCAGGAGCAGGAGCCGGAGCAGTCGAGGAGCCACCTTCGTTGCCCAAGCTAAAGCTGAGCTATCCCAACAGGACGCACAGCATCCAGAGCATGAGAGCCTCCGGCGGCGGAGGCTACGACATCCAGCACACCACTGCCTACCATCCGCGACTCAATCACTCCACCTCGCCGGTGACCAAGGCCAATTACTTCGAGCGACTGCAGGCCAAGACGCGTCAGGGCATCCAGAAGATACGCGACAAGTGCCGGAACTTCAAGACGACCTCGGGGGAAGGAGGTGGCAGCAGCAGCTCCGAGTTCAGTGGCTTCCACACTTTGGCCAAGGACGAGAGCTTCCGCTTCATCAGCGATCGGGCGCACATCTCCAGCTACGAATCGCGTTGCAAACAGGCCACCATCTACAAGAGCTACAAATCGGAGATCGATCTCAGCAAGAACCTGCACTACTTGGATGCCTATTTGGAGCAGAACTTTGACCACCAGCTGAGCGGCACCAAGCAGTCGGCCCACTCGGTGGGTCGGGTGAGTGGAGCCCAGCGCAAAGCTCTGGCCAAGCAGCCCGATCCCAATCCTCCTGCTGCCCCAGAGACTCCCCGGCGGCCAAGGCACAAGCGGAGTCAATCGCAGGCTGCGAACTATGGTGCTAACTACGAGAACCTCGGAACCCTGCCCATTGCGTCCAAGTCGAAGGTTAGGAGCTCTGCCCTCCACTCGGATTCGATGAGCAGCTCGGACTACGCGTCGGTGTTCAGTGGACCCACGACCAGCCACAGACAGGAGCAGGAACTAGAGCCTGATCCCAATTCCAATCCCAAGGACTTTAAGCTGCGCTACGAGCACCCGGACAAAATGTGCGAATACTACTTTGACAACCTAACGAGCTATGCGCTGGCTTTGGAGGAGAGTGAGGACTTGCTGCTGGCGGAAAGCGCCAAATCAGCGAGATTCTTTTACGACGACGAGGAGGAGGAAGAGGATGACGAGGATGGGGATGCGGGGGCAGAAGGATTGGGTAACGAGGACGAGGCGGCTGGCGGGAGGCCCGATTATATGGCCCGCGACATACGCATTCGCGTCAGCGTGAACGAATGCGAAGACGCTGATTGGCATCAGCCGGCGAGTGCGACATCCTATAATGAGAATCTGGCCGAGAGCACATTCTACCAGTCCCTCAATCAGCACTTGCAGCGCCAGGAGGTGGGCGACGATGTCCTCGCTGTCGGTTTGGAGGACCAGAATCTCCTGGTGGGCGAAAGGGGGGAGAGCTACCTGGAGCACTTCCCGCGACAGCGGGGCAGCAGGAACTACGAAAGGGCCTCCAACTCGGCGCTCTATCCGCGGGGTGAGTTCTACGGATTCGGAGGAGAACAGCCGGATGCGGCCAGGCAGCGGAGGGCGGACCTCATGGAGGCCCACTACGCCCGCAGCTATCAGTCGGGGAGCAGCAGGGGCAAGGGGGCGAGCAGGACCCGTGGACTGCCGATGGAGATGGAGCGACAGCACGCAGCAATCCCGGCTGCAGCAGCAGCAACCGCAATGCCAGCTGCAACAGGCAGTGTCATCAATTTGGCGCTGCCGGGACAAAGCGGGGATGTTCTGTACGCCACCAGCAGCAAGCAGCAGATAACGATGCCGACGCCAACCGCAGGGCCGCAGTTCCATCAGCCAAAGCCAGAGCCAGCGGCAGCAGCATTAGGAGGAGCAGCAACAACATCGGGAGCAGCAGCAACAGCAGCAACATCGGTCCCTGGAAGCTCAGCCGGAAATGCAAACAATCGCTATATGCTGGAGAATTTGCGCAAATACTATGCGAATCAGCAGCAACACCCGCCCGCGCACTCGGTCAACTCCTCCTCGCTGTCCAACTCCTCCTCGTCGAACTCATCAATGTCACAGCAGCAACAGCAGCAGCAGCAACTGAAGCTCAATCTGAACCTGCAACCCACCGCGCCCAAAGTGCAGCAACAACATTTGGGCAACCGCCGAAACTCGAGCACCTCGAACGCCTCCTCGACCGCCGACAACTTCGACACCTTCATAACGTTGCGCAATGCCACTGGAAATGCTGGATGTACGAGCACGGATTATATGGCCAAACAGCAGCAGCAGCAACAACATCGTCGTGGCAAGCAGCAGCAACAACAGCAATCCGTGCCTCTCACCTCCGCTCTGAACTATTACGGACACGGTGCCACGCCCACTCTGAATCCCGCCCTTGCCTACAATGGCAAATTAACGGCCACCGCAATGTTGTCACAAGTAAATTTAAGCAGAGCAGCCGCAGCGACAGCAGCAACATCGTCCAGTGGAGCGGCAGCAACAACTGCCCCACTGCTGCCGCATCAGCAACATTCGAGGTCCACGTCCAAGGGAGAGGGTTTCATCCTCGAATATGAGTGTTAGCGTCCCATCGAAATGCCAGCGAATCGATTGCTAGTTGTTTCTTTCTCCATTCACTATTTGTTTGCCTTGCCAAAAATTACAATTACAAATTGGCACATCTGCTTCTACGCTGATTAGGACTCGTGTGTACAGGATAAAGAGTGTGTAATATATGGAGAAGCCAGGGGAAGGAAGCCAATTATTCGTATCATATCAGAAAAGAGAGAAGAGAGATAGTTAAATCGTTTTGCATAGGAAAATGCTTATCCACTGATTATGTTAGGAGGTAAATTAACGTAAACTACGACAATAATGCAACAATTCAATTAAAATTGACAAAGATACGGATTATAACGATAACGATAAAGAGCGTGCAACTCGTATTTAGCATAGCGTACATTTATTAGTCACAATCTTAGCGAAGGACACCTACATTGAAGCAGCATAAATCAAATTTATAGTTAAATCAATTAAACATCCATGTTAAGCGTTCTCCTAAATGTGTGTGTATGTATATCCGTAAAGTGTATATGAACGTAAGCGACCCATACTGTATACTGTATACTGCATCCTAAAAGAATATCGAATTTTTCGAATGTACTTCTCAACTCAACTTTAATTAGACGCCGGCCCGCAGTCTTATCGTTCTGTTTTTCATTAGACAAATCGAACTCGTGCAAAGTTACTACACAAGTGCCGTAAAGAGGTACATAGCTACAATTATATATATACAACTATCAACGCTCATATTTAAATGAAAGTTCTGCTAAAGAAACTCTTGCCGAAGTTTAAGGAATTTTAAAGGGAATTAAAGCTATGCTATGAAAAGCCATTATTTTGTTAGCCCAAAATTGATTTGAATTGAGAAAGCCTTTCCATTATTCCCATTGTACATAAATGCAACTAGCTATTAGCCAGCGAGCCCGGTGAGTGCCATCAGCGATCGCCTTTAATGAGCGTACAGTGCGTATGCGCAATATTTTCTCATTACACGTCCGTCTGAGTGTTTGGGTGTCGGAGTGTGCGTTGTGTGTGTGTGTGTTCGCAACCACATAAATATTTGTACAGCGGCCGAAAAAGGAAACTCACGCACACACTGGAGAGTCACAAACATGCCGATTGCTTTGGGACGACGACGCACATATACAAAAAATTGCAAAGAGCCGAAAAGGGAAAAAAAGAGCTGGCAACGCGGCGTATGTGCAATGTATTTCATTTCCATGCCACAACGCCGTCTGGGGGCCTCCATGCAATTATCTGTGTGCGCGCAATTTATCTCATTTGCGGTTGAGTTATTTCCGACTGCAGCAAATAATACTGCCAGCCAGCGTCCAGATCGCATGGGTCTGTCTGTGTGTGAGCTGCCTTATTTTTTGTGCTCCCGGACCCCCTGGCACCCATCGCCTCCCCATTCCCCCGCCTCATATGCCGCAACACACTTTTCCGCTTAATTTACTGGCAGGCGGCAGCTGCCTTCGCTGCATTGTCAGTTGACAACAGCAATTGCTGCATAATGCATGCCCAGGACTCTGTGTAAGTTCTCCTGTCAACGTTCCTGTTCTCTCCTCCTCCTCGTGGTCCTCGTTTATTTGTCTGTTTGTGTGTGCATCTGTGTTGGCCAGGCTTAATGCCTGATGCCGCCTCAATGGCTGTTTGCCCGCTCGCAACAATAATAATTCATTGGCTGCTTTATGGCTTACCATCAACTTATCGGCACAGTCGCCGCCCATCGCATCTGTCGCCCTTCGTGCAACATATAAATTAATAAAAGTCAAATTAAAATTACACACTTTGATGACAACGTAGAGTTGCGATTGGAATGTTATGGGGGAGGAAATTGAGATGGGGATGAGTGCAGGGATAGGTAGACAGGTATCTTATCATTAAAAGCGATCGTTGACACCACCAGCAATCTATCTTCTGATAGATTTATACCTTAACTGCACACTAATATTTTTCAATAGCTTTTAGTTTACCTTTATTCGATTCTAATCGTTTTTCTGGGTTCTACAATAGGTAGGAAGAATTTCCATATCAGCTTATCATATCATTTGAATACTCTAGGGTTTGTAGAACAAAAGAAACGGATTTTAGTTACCGACTGTGGACAGACCCCAAACAATTACTGCTTACAAGAACAAAGAACAGAGAACCGAGACAACCACACACTCGATTTGAAAACCTGTGTTCAGGACAAGAACTGCCGCCAAGCGTGCATTTTGTACAACTTGAATTTTTTCCACCTTTCTATATATTTCTATATACTTATACACATATATACTTATAATGCCTAAGCCCTATGTTCGTGTGTTTACGTTTGTTTACGTTTAAGTAATGCAAGAAGAAGGAAACCAAAAATTTAAAAGATTACAAACAAGAGGGAACGTTATAGTCGGATGCCCCGACTATCAGATACCCGTTACTCAGGTAAAGGGAGTGCGAGGGAGATGGAGATAGAGATAGAAAACGTTGATCACGCATAACTTTTTAACGAATGGTCCGATTTGAAAAATTTCTTCTACATTTCGATAGGTATTGATAAACACAATAAAACTGCATTTTTACTTTTCCAAAATATTAAAATTTTTAAAATCGTATATAAGCGATGGTGGGCGTTAGAGGGGGCGTGGCACCATTTTGAAACAAACTTGCGCTGCGTAGGAATTCCTAGAATCTGCATGCAAAATGCCAATCTTCTAGCTTCTATAGTTTCCGAGATCTCAGCGTTCATACGGACAGACGGACAGACAGACAGACAGACAGACGGACAGACGGACAGACGGACATGGCTAGATCGACTCGGCTAGTGATCCTGATCAAGAATATATATACTTTATGGGGTCGGAAACGCTTCCTTCTACCTGTTACATACTTTTGCACGAATACAATATACCCTTTTACTCTACGAGTAACGGGTATAAAAATGAAATGAGAGGCCCCTGGTCGACTTTACTTAAGTACGATATATATATATATATAGCATTTTCTACATCACACTCATATATATATATATATATACAGTACCTATTGATACATACAGCGTATGTATGTGTAGGTTATCTTGAACGCATTCATTATGTTTTACGTTAACATGCTAATGCTCATTTAGTTTACATTATGTATATGTATGTATAACTTATGTTAATGATGTTACTACTACTACTACAAATACTACTACCAAAATTTATTCGATTCGATTAGTTTTCCTTTTCGATATGAGATTGAGATTCCCGAAGGTGCAACAACTATATTGTAATACTCGAAACAAAAAACAGAAAAACAAAAAAAAAACCAAAACCAAAAATACCAAAAGTACTATACTCTACACCAAGCGGAATGTTTTCCTTGCCCGCCCCTCAAAGAACCATGTAAAGCATTAAATCAAAGCAAATAATCCAGTAATCAGTAATCCAGTACTCCAGTAATGCTGTAATGCTGTAATCCAGTAACCAACTGTCTGTGCTCGATGCATTTTGTGCAACTCAAAACAATTCCAGTTACTCGTACGTTCCCAAACATTTTCGGTTCCGTTCGGTTTGTTTTACTTTCTCGGTTTTCGGTTACCATTACTATTTCTATTTCGGTTTCTGTGCCCATTTCCATTTCCGTTTCCGTTCGTATTTGTATTTGTATCTGTACTTTCCGTTTGTGTTTGTGTTCTTGTGTATCCGTCCAACACACTTTTGTATGTGACAGTGTTTAGCGGCAAGAGTCATGCGATACGAGCCAGCAATGCGAATTCCATAATCAAGTTTTTATTGCCTGCTTTTGGGCGCGCGCGCGTGTCGAAAATATTTACACTTTCATTTTGTCCAACATGCAACGTTAGCTTGTCGTGTGTTTGTCTGCCTGCTTGTTTGATTAACAACCTGCAACATGTTTTGGCCTTATCTTTTGGCCCCTCTTTCGGTTCCTCATTCTGGCCACTTCATCCTGTTTTTACCCCTTTTTCCGTTTTCCCCTCATTTTTATTTGGCTCTTGTCTTAGCTGGAACGCAGCCAAACTGAGAATGTAACCGCAAAGAATGTGAATTGCTATAACCTGATTTTTGTGTGTGTTTACCAACAATCTGTATATCTTTTTCGCTAAAACCTTATTCATGTTGTTCTTATTATGATTTTGCCTTGCCTCCTGCCACTCGTGATTATTTTTATTGCCCTGAGGTACAGATGTACATCAGATTTTACTACTTGTTTACTACTTACGATATATTGTACACTTTGTGTGAGTGTGTGTGTGCGTACATGAGGTCCATTTATTTTGTTGCTTTGCATTTTGAATTGTATCCTGTGTGTGCGTGTGTGTGCTGTTTACCAATTTGATCCAAAAAGTTCTCTTTGCGTTTTAATTAACCACAGAAAGCTGAGAAAGCTGGCAGACGGATTCAAGTCGGCCGACAGCCCAGAATAAATACCATTATCTTTTGCATACTTCTGCATTTGTTTGCGCTCCCAATGCGAAACAAAAGTCATAAATAAAAGGCCCAGACACGCACCACAAACTGTCAGTGCATAAATCACAAGCAACTTGCAACTTCTGGCCGACAAATGGCCCGAACCGAACTGAGCCGAGCCGAAACTTTTGGCCCATCCGTCTGCCTGGGCAAACATTTCCATGCAATTTGTTAAGCGCAGCGCGATTTGGCCGAATCAACTAAACGTTGCCAGTGCTCGATTTAGCAATTTCACGCGCCCTTTTCGCCGACACCCAAGTTTCAGTTTATTCAAGCCAATCGGAGATGAAGAAAAACTTCTGCTAAGCGCATAATCCAATTAGCCCTTGCCACAACATTTTGATGCACAGTCCTTGGCTGCAACATATTCCTGCAGACAGCCTTGAGAGCCACTTGCAGAGTTTCAAAAATTTCTGCTGGTTACGCAATGCCAAATTAATGATTGAGTAACTGACTAACGAGTTGGCCAAATCCAAATCCACTTCAGCCTGGGCAGGTATTTCGGGCTATTCTTTTGGCCAGCACACACCCAAACCCGAAAAACACTCACAATCACAGGCACACGCATGAATGCACTCGAAATGCTCACCCTTACAAATGCAAATGCAAAAGCACCTTTTCCGCACACACACACACATCAGCAAGAAAATGGTTTAAGGATCCAAGCAAGATTAATCGTAAATTGAAATTAACCGAGAATTTTCCGAGGACTGATTAAATTTGTGAGCGGATACCTTGTAGTTTTCCTTGAAGTGAGCTTCAATCTTCCCACTTACGAATATCTTCACGCATTATGGCTTCAAACGAATTTTAGCGCAATTATGGCAGTTAATTACAAGCAATTAAGGTCGTAGATGAGCTGTTCGATCCACTCAGCCATCCATTCATCCATCCACCCAAACTCTCGATAGTCCGAATAATTCGCATGGCGGCGCAAACAAATCAGAAAGCAGTGCAAATAATAACAATAATAACACCATTACCACAACGGCAATCATCATAATGCGCAATTTTAATAATTTCATTCCGCTGTCAGTCATAAAATTGGTTTGCATTCATGGTGCGGCAATAAATAAATGCGTGTATTGCGAAATGCTATTCTCTTTAAAATGTATTCGCACAGAAATTAATTAAAGTCAAAAGAAAAAATGTAGCGAAAAATCTTTTTATTTTATTAACGAAATTAATAATCACAAGGGAAGTACGGAAATCGAAATCATTCATATTACAATTATCGAATCTTTTCCCGGCACGTTGTTTGCTCTCATTTATTTTTTCCGCGCAACTCTGTTTTATTTCAAGGAGTAACAAAATGTGAAAAGTATTTAATTCCATTTATTTGCCATTCTCATTTGTATGGTATGATCAAAGTTTTCCATCTGTGTGTAACCAATTTTCGGTTTAGTGGCTCTGAGCTTGATTATTTGTTTTGATTTGTATGTTAAATGTTCTTTATATACTACCACACCTTTTGTATTTTGTGTGTTATTTTTTAAACCAAACTAAGTATTAAGCAAGCCCACATTAATCCCCCTTCCGTTTAGTTGAAGGTCAAAATATACGAAACCGAGCGTTTGCAGACGCCAATTAGAATTGAAATAAAGAAGTCGAGCCAGGATCTGAATCTGGCTGGGCCCAAGGACGAGAGCGATACTTGATCCGAGTCGAAATGATTTTCGTTGGGCCCCCGATTAAATGCAATGTATAAATGTATGCACCTTGTATTAATTTATTTTTATGTACAATAAATTTATTAAAATTACTCTTAGTCCTTATTTTTAGCAAAAGCAATCGATTTTATTTCAATAAAATGAATCTGATTTTTGTAATCCCATTACCTTTTCGTTTTTTATTTATTTGTACTAACTAATGCAACTCCACAGTTTTACTCACCCCTTGTCGAGTTTAATATCTTGCACCAAGTTCTTAACAATTTTATTTACGCTGGGATGGTGACCCGGATTTAAGTGGAAAATAACACTCCCTGCAGGTCGTGATTTTTGTATTTTACTGATAAACATATAGAAAAAAAGAATTGGAATTGGCTGACACCAAAATGCAGTACATATTAGTTTTAGCCACTTAAAATTCATCTGGAGCTTAGGTATTTAACAACGCCCGATAGATATCCCAATCGAAACGTATTGAATAATTCAAGATATTAGTCCCTAAATGCAGAATTGCCATGATCTCATTGTTTTGATAGTAGTAGAGAAACTTGAATTACCGTCCCTGCAGAAAAAGTTAGTTTAACTAGCGAATAGTTATATACTCTCTATTCCCCGCTCCCGATCCAACCAACTCACATATGTATGTAACTATTTAGTTTTAAATATCCATTATACTCCCTATTTTCGCTCTAGCTCTGTCTCGTGTTTGTGGCATTTTGTCTATTTTGTTTGAACTTCATTTATAGCAATCTTCATGGAATTGTTTAAGCAAGAAACTGAAACAAAAAGCCGGCAAACAAATAAGTTATATAAATATTTATACAATAATTATTAATAATGCAGAGCAAGTAATTTATAGAAAATGCGAAAAACAAATAAAAAAAAAAAACTAAAACCAAAACATTCCGATGAGGGGAAGAAAGCATAAGTAACACATTATGAATGAAACAAATTTATAACGAATAAAAACAATTTAATTGCGAATGCGTGTGTGCGTGTTAATATTTATTCATACTCGTATTCACATGTATTCAGTTCTGTGTGCCTTAATACTTTTTGCAGTTGAGTTTCCCATTAATATTGCATTGGGCATTATTATTATTAATATTGATTTCGTTCATTGTATTCCCACTTTGTCGCTGTGTGTGTGCGTGCGTTAGTATGTGTGTGTGCCATGCCTTGTGCAAACGTTTGGATAATTTCCTCTTTGTATGTATGGATGGATATGGAACAATAAAACATGTTTTTTCCACCAACCCCCCACCCCATCCCACGATATTTTCTCTTTTTTATTTGAGTTCTGATTTATTCATGAGAGCGCAGAGCTCTCAGTTTTCCCCTCAGCACCCCCCGTCACCCCCAGCGATATGAATTTTTAAAGCTCTGCGCGCTGCCTACCACTCACCATCCATATCCACAGTTAGTTGATTGAAACCAATACTTTTCACACACGCAGCCGGCAGTTTGTTGACTGTCGAGTTTAGTAGATACAACAGAAATACACACGAATCGATCTTGGATCCCATCAACTGGCCACGCCCACTTCACGTGACAAACACCGCCCACTAACGATCAATCAAAGACACAGAAACACCCGCACACTGACCACTCTTGGCATATGCTTCAATTTGAATTTTAATATTAATATTAATATGACTTTGAATGCGAATCCTTTTTAAGTAATGTCTGTGATTTGTGTTAACCGAACTTAGTACTAATCATTCACCAATTTCCACGTACGAGATTCTTTCAAGCAGTTCCAAAACGACAAGTGAACGCCACCGGAAACAAGCGAGGATTCGTTCAGCTAGAGAAAAGCTTTCAGAATCGAGAACATTTAAATCTAAAGCCAATTCTTGCGAGATTGAAAGCAGACAAAAAACAAACTAAAGTCCTGCCGAAGTATTTATAAAACAGTTTTTAAGTTGAAGCCAAGTCGAAGCTTTTCATGACCATTCGAAGTAATTTTGGTTTAAGTGTGTTTTGATTTTCTTTACGTGGACTTGGTGAGCAAACCCCATCCAGCCAGAAAACCCCTCGTCTTGCTCCTCTCTCTCTCACTCTCTGTCTCTTGTCTCTCTCTCTCTCTAAATATATATATTATATATACGCATACTTGTAAATTGTTTAATTGATATGGATTGATTGATTGATGACTGACCTTGAATATATCTATATATATAAAATCCACCTATACGACATGTATACCTTATAATAATGACTATGAATATTTATGTAAAGGATTAAATTTTACTTTCTCTTTTGATGAACTTTCGATGATGTAATAATAAGCGAATGAACTGAATTGAATTTTTACTTTGATATTTATACCTCCAAGCATACACACACACACAGTCACACCCGCAAAGTCACACATACAAATATATCTCTATACGTATATATCCTGCCGGAAGTTGCTGCCGTTCGTTCCTCGTTCGTTCGCTCGCTCGTTCGCTCGCTGATTGATGATTGATGATCGTGGTTTGCCAATTACAATTACAATTACAATTACGATACTACCTATATATACTCTATATCCCACACACTCTACAAAATTTCGATGAGCTGAGTCATGATTTGTTATGTGGTGCAAGCGGCATTCGAACGTTTTATTGGAGTTTTACTTTCAACTCATTTTCGTTTCGATACTTGTGTCCAATATATCTACATATACACACTATATATAAATAAATATTAACCAAAACGATGAATTATCCTACAATCTAGCCACTAGTGTACGCTTCATCCAGTGCATAATGTAATGTTAAACTGAATGTCTTTCTTGTGATAACCAAAAAGATACAAAAAGTTCCCACCGACAAAACTTAAAGCCCAAACTCCATCTAATACAACAGACACCTGTCCTGTCCAATAGAAAGAAAAAAGACTGTGGAACACTTGAAAATACACTCTAAACACGGCATTCCATACATTTTCCGTACCTTTGCTCCCCGATCATGGCACACACTGCGCATACTTGATATCAACAATTCGCCTAGCTGCACCTCCACTCTCTAGCTATCTCTCTCTCTCGCACTGACGCGGAACAGATGCCACTGAAAAACTCATTATAAATTAATTAAGCAAGCAATTAATAATTTCACGTTCAATTTAAGTTTGTAAATGAATTAATGTTTCCCCAACACCACCAGCAACCACTAGCACCAAAAAAGAGACAAGAGCAACAAACAGCCGAAACTAGCCACACGCCCACTTTCCTTGGATTTTCCCAAAAGCCACGCCCCCCCTCCCCAAACCCCAACTCACTATACATTTTTTCCAACACTTTTGTTGTCATAGCCTCTAAGCCAGGCATAATTACCCGTGCATTTTAACACCCTTAGCCCCTTAGAGCTTCAGATGTGCACCACCTCGTCCTCGCACCCCCAAAAGTAATTTACATACGGCAACAAGCAACTTCGTTTCTAGCTTTTTTTCCCCGTTGTTCCTAACTAGTTGGAGAGAGAAAAAGTTTTTTAAATGTACGTACATACTTTTTTGCGTTTCAGTTAATTGCAATTTTAAATATTATATTTTTTTCTAGCTAGCAAAAAAACATTATCATAAATTGACTGAAATTGAATTAAGCATTTCACCTGCGGCCATAAATGAAAATTATAATTTTGTATTATTATCCATCCTACTCTGTCTATCTCTATCTATCTCTGTCTATCTCTCTCTGTGTCTCTCTGTCTGTCGCCCGTTCGTTGTTGTGCTTTGTTTGAAGCTGTTTTTCTGCATTGGCCACGTTCAGTTCGCTTTTGTTATCAGTAATTATAAGTTTTCTAGTTGCAATTTAATTTCACCAGACTGTCTCTCTCACAATTTCTGCACAATAAAATAGCACTCAAAAAAAAAAACAAAACGAATATAAAGCTCGTTGCACTCAGCACCAATTTGATTAAAACTTTTATATGGCATTAATAGAGTGTAGGCATAAGAGATTTTCCAGCTGGAAAAGCGCCTTGTGAGCTATCAAACAGAAGAAACAGCGTAAGTACTGGTGAAAGCTGCCAAGAAGAATTCCATAAATATCGCATTCTCTTTAACATTCATCTGAGGACGTGGCTTAAGTGCGAACCGAACTGAATATGGCCCGAAATGATTTATTCCCCCCGATAGTTGACTCCCACGTCATTGCCTTCTTATGGCCTCGTTATTTGTGAGCCTTTCCTTCAACGACGCTTTAATGGCTCATTGCATTGACAAACACTCGTCGACGGGCCGTAGACATACGGACAAACAGACGGACTTACTCGAGTTGGGGGAAGAGCACATAATGCTCTGGCATTAATTTTATTATACCTTTTGCTGGACTTCTTTTGCAACCTCCTACGTCATTTGCCTGCTGCCGTTCGACGGTGGAAAAGATGAAACTCGGAACATTTCAGGGAAAATTATTATTCAATTCAATGGAGACGAGCCGTAATAATACAGTGCTCATGTGTACCTTATAAAAAAGAACACATGGGTTCTGATTTTTTACAATTCTGTATAGTTAACATTAAAGTGAAATTATTGCATTGGTTTTACTTAGAAAATTATAAATTGTTTCATTTAAAAAGTCTTATTTTAAGAAGATTACAAATTTTTTAAATGTTTTATTTTACCAATTGTTTTGTTGCAAATATTTTATTTTTCGCCTAAAAATTTATTTCATAAAAAGTTTTCCTAAATTGACAAAATTGTTACTCTTGATAGAAAATTTACCAAACTTATATTTATTATTTATGACTTAAAGAAAAAGATTTCTTCTTAAGAAATTTTCTTGAAGTCAAAGAGGTAACTGCAGTTCAGTGCTCGGGAATTAATAAATTTTATTATTTTCATGCTCGGTTGTTTCCGTCTGAGAGGTCTCGAGACTTCGTTGCATTTGTCGAGCGGCATGCAGATTTTATTGTATTTCGTTATAAGTTCAATGCACCATAAATTTACCAAAATGGATTTATGTTGCACTGCTGCCCTATCTTCGGGCTCCTCTGCTCTCCTCGGAGTCGTAATTTATTGCGTGTGCACTTCCGCTTCGAGTTCATCGATCCAGTCGATGGCCGTCGCCTTAAAGAGCTTAATTCAGCCATTTTGGCAATGCGTTCTGTCTGAGAATCAGAAAACAATTTGAATGCCAGTGGAGATGACGTGGCGGCAGGAAAGTTTACTTCTACTTCTGGGCCAACCCACAGGCCACGTGAACAAAACAACTCGGCGAGGAGACCATAAATTCCTGCAGCTGGTGCTGCAGTGCAGCCACTTTTGACACCGCCGCCCACTTTCCGCTTTCCACTTTCCACCGCCTGCGAACTAATGACAAGCCCCGCAAAATGAAGAAACAATGCGCGCATAAATTACCCTCAAGGCGGTGCCCGAAATTGCATAGCAATGGCTTGGAAGCGAAAACTAAACGCAGTGAGCAAAAAGAATCTCAACTGACAGCGGGAAAAGCGGGGAAAATCGGTGGCGGAGTGAAGGAAAATGGCTGGTGCAGTGGGATTAAGGAAAACAATGGCGCATCAAATTACAGCTAACAACAAACAGCGAGTCGAACTCGCCTTGGCAGACAACTGCCACGCCCATCGACCGAACTTTGCATTGTCGTGGTTCGGTTTTTGTTTCAAAGTGCCACACGGCGTATACGCAATTTGCTGCCATGTGTTTGCGATTGTATAAGAGAAGAGTGTGCCTCTGTGTGTTTGTGTTTGTGTTGTCTATTGTAATTTGGCGCTATTATTAAAAATCCTTTATGACGCCTGGCAGCAGCAGCAGCCGCTCGGATTTCAGTAAACGCATTCTGTGCGCTCTAATTGCGCCATTAAAAGATGACAAACAAAATCCCCCAGACTCCAGACTACAGATTATTCGGAAAACCCCCTCCTGGAGTCTGGAATCTCTGGCTCAGCCGCAGATTCTGGTTCGAGACATGGTCGACTATAGTCTTATAAGGCTGCGAAGACAAAGGCGACGAACAACGGCGAAAGGCAAGAGGCATTTAATATGCTTTTTATGCGTTGCCGTAGCTCCACTGCTTACCCTACACACTCCATTTTTTTTCGGCACTTTAGCGCGGATGTCATAAATGGCATGGCATCCATGGAAAGCAAAGTTTCAGACGGCTGTACCACTATAAACGTAATTTATGTGTGCGTGCATGGCTCTGTGTTTGCAGGTGCATTTTATTTTTTAATATGCTCCGGGCAAACACAACACATGAAATTTGAATTTTACGGCTTTGGCTTCCTTCTTTTTTTGTCGGTTGGCCAAGTAAAATAGTAAATATACACAACTAGTGGCCGTACAACTAACTCAAATACCCGCCTTCACCGACTTTTCCACCTTTCGCCATCATCGCATCTGCACACCTGTGCGTGGAAGCCCCGTGTGCTTAACCTGCGCTTAATAAAGTCACTTTTTGACGCAACTGCTAATGCAACAGCGCGGAATTAAGTTATTAACGTTGGCCTTAAATTTTGACAACATAACACTGACATGGAATTAGTTTCATAATGATTAAAGTGCTTGTGGTTTTAAAATTATGGCCTAACAAATAAAAATATATATAAAAAAAATAAATAAATATTTTTAAAGAATTATTAAATCAACAAAAATATTTTTATTTCATTTCATTTTTAAATTTATATTCCAAACTGTTTAAAACAGAAATTCGTTTAATAAAATACACTCTTGTTAAGATGCTACAACTTTTTTGATATTTGTGGAAGACTTAATTTATGGGGATCTTTAAAATAAACAGTTTCTTGAACCTTTTTCAATTGAACATTCAGGACAATTTATGGCAGTCTTTAAAACAAACTGCATTGAGTATAATAATAAACTAGTGCAAGTGATGAACTCATTTCCGGTAACTGGTCAGGCTATTCCATCCCTTTTGAAACTCACTTAAACCTGCAAAAATGCCGTGTTTGGATTTCCCGCTTGCCCATGTTTATGCGGCCTTATTGAAAAATTAAACTTGTAATAAAATTTAATGACTTGGCGGTTTTTAATAAAAAAACCTTAACCAACAGAAGCGAGAGGAAACGCCCGCAATTTAAGCGCAAATTTGTGTTCATAATCACAATTTTGGTACCTTTTTTTCGGTTTCGTTCTGTTCTGTTTCCCTTTGCGGTAATGACCACACAGAAAATTTTGGCTTTCCCTCGACCTCTAACTTGGCGCGGTGCGTGCAATAAAAAGTAACGAGGCTGTTAACATTAAGGCAAACGTTTGCCTTTCACTTTGGTCAAGAAGTCAGGCTGAAACGGAGGCTGAAACAAAAATACCTACAGACAGGCGACTCCGAAGGCTCGGGCTCAGGCTATGGCGACTCATCGACGTTAAGTCGGGGCGTTAATATTTAAATTTATATTGCGGCCGTATTCTCTGGTCACGGCAGTGGCAGTACCGTCCCGTTTGGCCATCAATTCTGCGTTTAATGCCTGCGCAAATATTTGCGCAATCAGCAAACAAAACAAACGCCGGCCAACCGCCGACTGTCGACTGTTTAAGCAAAGCAATTGACCGTTGCCCAGGACACTGGGATACCCGTGTATATATACGTATATGTATGGGGGATATATAGGGGGGAATACCTGGTCAAAGGACGGATGATGGGGCGGCGATGAAAGCGACACGGCCGCAACTTGTATTTCCTGTTGACCCGTGTTCGTGTGCGACGCGAAAGCGGAAGTCCTCGCAGGTGCGAATCCCCCCCTTTTTTTCGCCTGTCTCGTGCTGTAAATATCTGTGTTAATCATTTAATTAAACGGAGCTCGCACTCGCTGTGAATATTTTTCGGACATACATTTCGGTAATTTATGGCGTGATTTGGGTCTCGACAATTACTACTTCAATATGCTATCTTTTATGGGCCATTACTGCGTATTTACAACGGGGCGTATGCGGAATATTTTCGGCAGCGCATTAAGCGTTGCATACTTTTTGGGGATGCCCTTATGCAGCACAACAAAATGGCTGTATATCTTCAAAATAAAGTGCTCATAGTTTTAAATTCAATGTGCTTAATTAAACAAAGGTTTTTTTTCGGTTTACGTTTTTAGTTTCCCTTTAATATACTTTATTTGAAAAGTTTGAACAAAGCTTTTATTGCAAAATTAGTTATTGAAACTAAAATACAATGGTTTTCATACTGAAATACTTTTATAAAAGTTAATGGAGCTTGCATACCTTTAGAGCGTCATTTCACTGTGCTTACAGTTCCACCAAAAATATTTGCATTCTTATTCCATGGGTTGCACAATATTTTGGGAATCTTTTATGCACTAGAGCAACGAGCAGTTTTATTTAAATCTGAAATAAGAAAGTGACAGCCCGCCACCCACCACGCAGATTCGAAAAGAAAAGAAAGAAAGCCGTAAACATTCTTGCACTTCGCAGCGGCAGAGCCGTAAAAGTTTTCGGTAAACGCATTTCAAACACTCGCCGAGATAGTTATTACAACCGAGCACAAGGCACAGCAACAACAGGGGCATGCGTGTGGGTGGAAGGGGCCGAAATGGGTGGAATGAGGGAGGAAAGTGGGCGGTGGACAGCAGCAGCTGCGGGGAAAACTTGTATCATTTTCTTCAAATGAAATGCAGAACGAGCAGGGCCATCTTCCACTTCTCCAACAGCAGCACAAAGTAATATTTACAAAAGAATATTCTTTTAAATTTATTTTTCCTTCGGCATCTGTACTTTGTAGTGTTGTGTATGGCAGATAGAAGCCATTTTTGAAGTGCAGTTAGCTTTGATCGGTGTGTGAGTGTGGGTGCACTGCGAGAAAAGCTTGAGGTCGATATATATTTTTTTTTATATTGCATAATTTAAAATTATCATTGTGATTTTATCATTACTCAAATTAATTACTTTTTCAAAAAAATATTTAATAAATTGTTTTTTATTTAAGAGTAATTTTAAAAATACAACCATATTATTGTAACCAGAATATATTTTGCAGAGGGCATAATTTTAATGCAAAATTGTAGATGACTGTTAAATTTATATCACCAGAAAATGTATACAAATGTAATGATTTTTGTTGACCAAACTTTTACAAAAAAAGTATACAAACCTACAAAACTTTTTTTAAAGTTTTTTTTTATTATTTGCGTTTTAAAATTATGATATTTAGCTTTCTTTCTTTTATTTACTGGTACCTTGGATAGATATTTTGCCAACAAAAGTAGTGGGATTTTAGAAGATTTAAATTCAAGTTGATTTTTTTTCTGAGTGTAAATGAGCGAATGGGAGGGTTGGTGGGGCGGATGTAGCCTAGCTTAGCGGAAGCCTGGCTGCAACTGTCGTCGTCGCCGTCGCTGTCACTGCTCACTCTCTATCTGAATCTCGGGTGCCCATCCTTTCACCTCACCACCCGCCCTGAAAACCCCAGCTCCAACTCCACAACCATCCCGCTCTGGCTGAACTCAACATCCGCTGGACAATTGATGAACGCCTTTGTTGTTGTATGCAGAGTGGATTCCAGTTGAACTCCAGTGCCTGTCCTCGTCCTCATCCAAGTTTCGAGCAAGTTCAGTTACCATTTGCCGTGTGGAAAACTTTGTGCAGTTGACAACCGGGGGAATGGAGAATGGCGAACGGAGGACGGGGGCGGGTGCTTAGCCATTTTTATCCTAAAGGTCCTGCGGATCGTCGCCTGATGTTTTTCGTTTCGTTTCGCGCCAGCAGCAAAAGTGCCGAGTTCAAAGTTTTGTTTACAAAGTTTTCAAATTTTTGTGGCACTGAGTTGAACTTCCGCCGAGCGCACCCATTCCCCATCCCCCCACTTTCCCGTTCCCATTTTCCCATTTCCGGCTGCTGTTGATGATGTTGCTACCGCCGCTGCTCCGCCGACCCCCTGGCTTTTTATTTTGTGGACTTTTCCGGGCAGCAGCAGATGGTCTTCGATTCGCAGTCATCCATCATTAGCCACAATTATGTGGCAGGTCTATTAAATTTCCATCAATTTGCGAATGTAGCGAGCAGTAACTAAATGATGCAGAAAATGCAGTGGCAGAAAGGAAATGCTGGTAGTTGTGGGTGTGGCACTCGAGCACTCAAACACTCGGGGGAAAACGACATGCAGACACATCCTGCGGCTCCTTCAAGTCGTCATTGCGCGTAAAATTATGTCAATGCCTGTCAACTTTTCCGTTGAGCCAAGTTGCTCGACAAGTGCACCCTGTAGTGTCTTTGAGAGTGCATTGAGTGAGCGACTGAAAGTTTTCTTCAGCTCCTGACCCCTGACCCCTGCTTCTTTCATGTGTGTGTGTGCGTGAGTGCGTTATTGACTATGCATAAAGTGCATTTACAGTGCTTCTCAGACAGAGGAAAGCTGCTTCTGCTGGAAAAACAGTTGCGCTTACTGCCGCCAAAGGGGGCGGAAACTTTTTTAATTTAATGTAAAAATTACCTACCGCGCCAGCCTCAAACAGAAGTCGCGAAAAGTCCTTAAAAGCGACAACTTCGTTTAACTTAACTTAATGCAAACTTGGCGCTCGCTTTTTTGCAAATTAGCCTGGTTAATTAGCGTTATATGCATGTGAGTGTATGTGTCTGTGTATCTGTGTGGGTGTGCCTTCGCTTAACTTGCAGCTAAATTTAATAAGTTTCGCTCGACAATTAGCCATTTTCCCCTGCCTGAAACTGCATCCTTGCATCCTTGCACCTTGCATGAAAAACCCCCCCAGAAAAGCACCTGCAGCTATTCGAAATGTAAGTGGAACGTTTTGCATAATTATTGTCTTGAAGCTCACAGGGCGCTGGCCAAGATCTGTGGGATGCGATAGAGCACCTAGTCTGTGTAAATACATGCTTGAATTTTATTTTATTTTTTATTTCCATTTCTATGCCACTATACCACTAATAGCACTTGTACCTGAGTCGAGCTTAGCTATATGTATATAAATATATTTGAATTACCAACTGAACCGTCAATCGGGTTATATAGACCAGATACAAAATCACAGTAAAGACAAATGCCAACGGACGCACTTCCCCATTTCCCCCAAAAAAACGAAAAAATACCGAACACCAACACTCACACCACGACACCTACGTATACTCTTCTTAAGCAAAAATATTTAAATACTTATATCATACACAACTTATATGATAAGTGTCTACTCTTTTCCTTTTTCGTCTCTTTTTACGCTCTGACATTTCATTTTCCGATAACAACAACCAACCAACCAACCAAAATGCGCATTTAACCAACACACGCACACCACAAATGTAATGTGAACCACCACCACCAAACCACCCACCAACAAAAACACCACCCACTTGCCAACCACAACACCACCAACAACAACAACCCCCCGATAAAAAACACCACAAAAATCAGAGCGTTCCGGTCCTTCGAACATTTGGCGGTCATCACATCGCGTAGCGCGAACGGGAACGGGAAGTGGGCGGGGCCAGCTCGCCCTCGACCACGATAGCCACGCCCACCGGCACGCCGCCCATGCTGCCGCCACTGCCCAATTCGTTTGTGGCCATCAAGACGAAGTCCGACTGCAGCAGCAGCAACCACAGCAACAGCAACAACAGCAACAGCAACAACAGCCTGACCCTGCAGAGCGGCAACAATAGCTTCAAGTCGAGCGGCCACCGAAAGTCCCCGCAGCCTCAGCCGCCACCGTTGCCCATGAAAAACGGGGCCAAGCAGCAGCAGCAGCAGCAACAGGAGTCGCACTACCAGCATCTGACCTACCAGCAACATACCGGCAGCAACACACGCAACACACTCGATCGCAAGCAACCGAACAACGGCGACTACTGCACCCAGATCAATCCGCACTATCTGCAGACCTTCGACAGTCTGGACCACTACAGTGTGGCCACGATGCAGCAACAGCCGCTGCGCAGCCAGTCCAAGTCGCAGATCTACAGCTACGGCAGCAGCGGCACGGCCAGCGACAACAGCAACCACAACCAGCAACACGGGCAGCACCAGCACTACCACAGCAGCAGCAACATTGCCCACATCGAGCACCACTACCATCCGCAGCACGGCAGCGATCGCTACAGCCACCCGCATGTGCAGCAGCAGCAGGTGCACCAGCAACACCAGCTGCAGCAGCAGCAACACCACAGCCTGAAGCACACCAAGCACGGCAAGGGGCACAAGGGCGGCAAGCACGGCTCGAAGGGCAGCAGCAGCAAGTCGCAGGACGATTTCAAGGTCCTGCACAAGCAACAACAGCAGCAGCAACAGCAGCCGCAGCAAAAGTGCAGCGGCAACAGCAAGTCGGCCAAGCGCAATGGCTGCAGCAATCAAGTGTTGCCACTGCCACCGCAGCAACAGCAGCAGCACTACTCCAGCTCCAGTGATAGCCTACCATTTGATAATAACTATTATTAAACACCAGCACACTCAGGCACACACACGCACTAACACAGAGGCATAAGGGTGTCCCAAAAAGTTGTCGGTATATTTAATTTAAAGGTATTTGGTATATACAGAAACTTAGTCCTTAAAAGTGGGACTAAAGAACCCATTTTTGAGTTATGTTCATATATTTGAAATTCCTATATGTTTTTAAATCACTTAAAAAGCTGTTATCTTTTTAAAATTTCATTTTCGAAAATCTGGGGACAAAAATACATGGGTAATGGATAACCATTTCAAGTGGTTTAAAACCTCTACATTCTAGACTTATATTTTCTAATCCTCAAACTTGTAAACGAAATTTAATGGTAAAGCACATTTCATTCTAGATTTTTGTTCATAATAAGTGTAATACGATCAGGTTTAATAGGAAACACGTATTCAATTATAATTGAAATAATTATTTCTGTTAATTGGTAAAAGGACACATTTACTGACTTAATTAAGCAGTGGCGGTAGACAAAGTCCCGATGGAAATCCAACCCACACAAAGAAAAATTCGTTAAAATTCATATGCAATCTGGTATTTCTGAAAGGTATTTTGTTACCTTGTGTTATTTAAAACATATATTTTATTTAATATGTCAAATGATTGAAGTTCACCAAATTAACCAATTTGCCTTATTATTATAACCTCCCATCTCCGAACACATATATTAAAAAATACCCATTTGTTGTGCGTTATAATGATGCTGCATTTTTGGGACACCCATTAAATACCTGGATTTGAGGAACGCACACATTGACACACTCACACATTTGTGTTCGCCAAATGGTTGAAAGTTTTCATTTGATTGAGAGAATTTGCAAACAGAATTTTGAGCTGCAGGATGCATTCCTGATTGCAATGCAAATTTGATTTTGCGGCTGTCGGGAGACGATTCCTGGCATTTTTACAGCTGCCGCATACAGGAAAGGAGATAAGTGTTTTGAGTGCCAACTGTTTGGGCAGCTTGTTGTTTTGTCGAATGGATAGCCCCTAAATGAATTGAATATTTACCTAGTCTATAAACTAATTTAGTTCGTAGCCAATGTCAAAACGCAATTGAGAGGCCATTGAAATGGCAAATGCAGCTTATTGTTAATTGTGTACATAGAATGGATAAGCGTATGAAACTAGTTACTTCTATTGTAGACCTAAGCCAGGCCCACCACTCCCCTTTGAACCCTGAACCCCGAACCCTGACCTTTGACCCCCTAGATTTCCACATAAAGAAAACCCCCGAAAAGCTCACCAGCCACCAAAACTTAGCACCCAAAAAGCAGACCCCCGAAACTCGGCTAATCAGATTTTGTTTATTTGTTTCATTAACGAATTGCTTGAAATATCTGCCAACAACAACAACAACAAACCACACAACAACATCGACACACTACACTGCTTACAACAACAACCACACCTCCAGTCGAGTTCCCAGGCCAGAAGCAGCGGTCACGACGAACTGGGCAACCTGCTGTGGCAGCAGGACTCCTGCGAGTTCCTCGAGCAATATCCCCCCGATTCGCAGTGTCCGGTGCCGCCCCTGCGCCACTGCCACGCCCCCGGCCATGGTCATGCCACCAAGTCGCTGACCCGCCGCAACGCCGATTTGTTTAGCGGGGATCTGGGTATTCCCGAGATCAGTACTCACGTGGGCAGTGTGGTGCACACGTTCGAAACGCTGGCACTGCAGCGTCGCCTGGCGGAGGAGGAGGAGCGCAGCCATCCGGACCGGGAGCTGAGTAAGTATGAGTCCAGCAGCACCGCCAACAACAACACCACCACCACCACCGGCACCACCCAGAGCAAGTACAGCCAGCTGAAGCGCCGCTCGCAGGAGATGCGCCAGCGGCTGGTGCAGCAACTGCACCGCCAGCGCTTGCAGCAGCAGCAGCACTTGCAGCAGCAACACCAGCAACCAGCACGCTCACGAACACAGTCGCAGCCGCTGAAGCAGCAATCCCTGCACGAGGGCGTCCTCACGAACAGCTGCAGCACCCAAACGCTGGCCTCCAGCTTTTGGCCGGCGGTGCAGCGGGTGGATCGCTCGCGGGAGCAACTGCAGCAGTCCACCTTCGAGGACTATCGCAAGAACCTCTTCGGCACTTTGGGGCGACATGCCAGCCTGGAGGACAACAAGGAGCTGCAGGACGAGTCCTTCATAGTTAATGCCGCCTTCGATGAGATTTTCTCCTGCTACGATGACGAGGAGAACGAGGACGAAAAGGGCACCCAAACGCAGACCAATACCGATGATCTCTTCGAGGATGAGCACATGCTCGTGAGCCTCAGCGAACTGGATGACGAGGTGTTCGCCAGTCGGGCGCAAACTGCCTCGACCACGCCCACCACGGTGGGAGCGGGGCGGACGCCCAAGCACAGCACGCCCCAGTTGAACCTGAACAAATATCCCGCCCCCTCGCCACCCCGCTCCCGCACACTCACCAATCTCTTCGAGCGCCTAAAGTCGCAGGATGGCAAGGCGCTGCAGAAATATCCTGGCGAAGGGGCGCTCAACCGGACGGAGGACTTCAACCGGGGCTCCACCGTCAGCAAGTCCTTTGTGCAGCAGCTGCGGAAGCCCTCGCACAAGCAGAAGCGGGCGCCCAGGCCGCCGCCCAAGCCGCAATCCCGCTCCCAGGTGGCCATTGCCCATGTGACGCCGCTCCGCAAGGCGCTCATCTTCCCCAAGCGATCCAAGTCCTCCAGCGAACTGCTACTCGATGATTTGAGCGTGCAGGCGCGTAAGTATCAGCGAAAGATTGAACAGGGATCGGCGCTATAGGAAGGATCTATGGGCACCCCGTTATGCACCCGTTTTCTCACCTGTTGACCCGTTGTTTGAACTTGAACCCTGGTCCACCACCTAGTATTAAATCGATTTCTTTCGTATTTCCGTTTACCCAGAGGCGACGCTTTTGTAGACTAAGTGACCCCAAAAAAACCAAAAAACCCGACCCTGACCTTTGATTATGAACCAGACCCCCTCAAACCGAATCCGATGTAGATGTGGAACGAGTGCAGCTTATCCCGCCGCCATAATGGAAGACAAAGATACGACCCGAAGATACGAGAACCCAAAGAGAATTGAGCCATACGAGGAATAGCACCCGAAGAACCGAAAAGATCTTAACTAATTTCGTAATTTACCCGTAATTAAATTAAGCCAAGTACATTACTCGAAAATGCATGAAAATCAAATCAAAAGATGACTAACCATATTTATATATACAAGCATATATAAATATACATATACATTACTGTACAAATAGGATCGAAGATGATATGGAAATGAAAATGAAAATCAAACGGCAAGTCGTGCTCTCAACCTAGTTATTAACGAGTACAAGTTTGTCTCTTCAATTATAATTTAATGTCATCAAAGAATATACCATACAATCCCGATATACATCTATACAATATTCGGATATATAGCATATAACTGCGTCACTTGTTGTAACTTTTAGGATAATTGCAAATCAAAGCAAATGTAAACCAATTACAAGAAGAAACATTACTAACTCTTACCTGCATGCAATAAAGAATTAAAAAAAAAAACAAACTAAGCAAATTTTGTAATCATTTCTTATTTTAGATGGAATATTTGGAAACACTTTTTAGTCAAAACAAGAGATTTAAGTTTATTTTCAACAAGATGTCAAAAATTAGTGTGCAAATCTATTTCGGACCAGATAGGGATATATATAAAGATCATTCCACATATCTTATGGGTTTCGAACAGTCCAGTAGGCATTGGATGGGCGCAGGAACACCTTAAAAAGTCGAATAGCTGGACGTCCCATTATCGGACTATAGTTCTGCAGACCGAAATTCCACTTGAGCAGAAAAACAATGCTGAGAAAGGAGATAAAGGTAGTTATTTAAAAAACGGTAGGTAAACGAGTTTAACTCACAAACGCTCTGGGCCGCACAAAACTGAAGAGCAGCTCTGGGATGCCTCCCACTCCCAAGATTTTCCCGCTGGCAAGCGAGCTATTTCCTGCTCCCACAAGGACCAACTGTAACGAGCGGTGTCCTGCTCCCGTTCCCAAGTGAGATGAGCGGTAGTGCTCTGCAAAACGAACCGCTCTGCCCGGTATGTACGAGTCGTCATGTCCACAAACTCCATAACGAAGAGCAGCTCGTGGTCGCGGGAGTGAGTCAACGCGTACAGCTTCTCGGTGCCCAGGAAGTACTCGCCCGCCGCAATGCTGTTGTAACCCTCGCGGAATTCCTGCGCGGAGCGATGAGTGCCATTGAATCGCTGCAGCACCAACGTCCAGCCGCCCTCGGCAATGTCCTGTTCGCAAAAGACGTCGAACGGCTTGCTGCCCTCCTCCAGTTGGATGCGGGTATACCCATGCTTGTCGGTCAATGCACAATTGCGCAGGAAGACTCCCGACTTTTCTGCTAGCTTCTCCGTGGCATTGGCCAGGCGATTCAGAACCTTTGTCTGCTCCTCAATTTTCTCCTTCAAATTGCGCACTGCACCGGACACCGCAGCGGAACCAGCACTGCTAAAAGACAATAAGTGTAAAATAATAAATAAAATTGCGCATAACTTTTTAATGAATGGTCCGATTTGAAAAATGTCTTCTACATTTCTGTATGTATAAATATAAACAACAAAATTGCATTAATACTTCTCGGAAATCTTTAAAGGTGTGGGCGCCAGACACATTTAAAAATCGTTAGTGGGCGATTGTGAGCGTGGCGCCCGGCTGAAATTAACTTGCGCTGCATAGGAAGCCCAAGGATATGTGTGGGAAATCCCAACCTTCTAGCTTTTGTAGTTTCCGAGATCTCAGCGTTCATACGGACAGACAAACAGAAGGACAGACAGACACGGCTATATCGACTCGGCTAGTGATCCTATTCAAGAATATATATACTTTATAGGGTTGGAAATGCTTCCTTCTCCCTGTTACATACTTTTGCACGAATTCAATATACCCTTCTAACGGGTATAAATATATACATAGATATTTACTTACCTTGGTAACTTAACATGTACCCCGCGAGTTTGACGATCCGATGACAGGCTGCCTTCTGCGAGGAGCACCACTAAAATTATTCCCACCACCACTCCACGTCTGCACATCTTTTCTGTTCGAGAACCCAAACGGTTTTGGGCTGAAATCACCACCTTGGCATGAAAGATAAGTTCGAAGCCACTGATAAGGCTACTGATAGCGCTTACCTTGACCGTGATACCGGGTGCACTGGCCAAAATCGTCGGTTGGGCTTATCACGATCCGGTTTCATGACGCATCTCGTGCTTTCGCAGCTGCCCCGCCCGTGTGAAGGTCTTCTCGCACACTTGGCAGCGATGCAGCCGTTCGCCGGTGTGGATTCGTTCGTGGCTCCTCAGGACTCCCAGCTGGGCGAACCTCTTGTCGCAATGCTCGCAGGCGTAGGGTCGTTCGCCGGTGTGCGTCCGAAGGTGCAGCTGCAGCAGGTAGACCCTGGAGAAGCTGCGCTGACAGATGGTGCAGGGATGCGGCCGCTCATCCGTGTGCCGGGCGACTATGTGGCGACGCAGGTTGCTGGACTCCACAAAGCCGCGTTCGCAGTGCGGGCACTGGTGCTGCAACAGCTGCTGGTGGCGCCGCTGATGGGCCACCAGTGCTCCATTCGTTCTGAATGCCTTGGAACACAGAAGGCAGGTGAAGGGCCTCTCATCGCTGTGCAGGCGCATGTGGACCGCGAGACCGGAGGCGGATTGCAGGCACTTGCCGCACTCCATGCACCGGTGGCCGCCCTTCTGGGACTCCAAACTGGAGCACTTGTGGCTCTGGAATTTACCGAGTTCCGTATAGAATCCTCCACACTTTTCGCAATCGTAAATGGTAATGGAGGCATGTACTCTTTCGATATGCCGACGTAGAGCTGCTCGTTGCTGGAAAACCGCTCCACAATACTGGCAGCTGGAGCCTGAAACTTCAGTGGGTTCCTTCGCCTCATCCTCTCCAGCGGAGGAAGTCTCCGCAATGTAGTCAGTCGGATCGAAAATTATAATTTCCTCTTTCGCTAGCGGTTCTGCTATCTCCATCCTGGTAGTCTCATCCCTCAGCTTTTTCTCCGCCTCCGCGCACTTCCTGCGAAACTTGGCCGCGATGAGCAGCTCGTTGGTGCACTCCTGGCACAAATACTTTGGATTCATATCGTTGCGGTCCACCTGGCAGGGATAAATAAGTAATATAGTTAGAGTACATCACAAAAGAGGTGTAAAACTGACTTTGATGTCGCCACAAGTTTCCAGCAAGCTGCACAGATCCACCTGCAGCTCCTCCACGGTTTCGAAAATGTCCACCAGGAGTTCGTCCTGCTGGAGGCAGACTCGGCAAATAAATTCACCCAATTGCAACGACATTTTAATAATAATTTTTAAAAATTTGAACTGCAATATCAGCTGGAACCACAGAGTTATCGATAAGTTTACAACGATAATCCAAAAACAGCTGAATTACACTGAGCAACAATTTCCAGTTTGTTTTTATTATGAAATGGAAATTGTTTGTAGAGATAAGGACATTCAGATGATTACAAATATAAAATCAAACAAAATAAAATGTATGCCAACCTCAAAAGTAAAATCTTTTTTATACTTCTCCCAGCATTTAATGTACACCAATTTATATTTAAATGTGGCGCCAAAATGTAGTTCAGTGGGAATGTAGCTTTTCCTTTAAATACCGTTCAACTTCTGGAAGGGTCTAAAGTTCTTTTGGGGAAATCCCCATTTTACCAGTTGGTAACACTTTGGGGTCTTACATTTTGTTGCTGGAGCTTTGACGTTGAAAAACTCGTCCTTTTCGTGAGTTAATCGGAAATTAAGCAGGAAAAATGCCACCCAAAAAGGCAGTCGCCGATGTCCAGGTTAGAAACAAATCAGGAAAAGACCGTAAGAAACCCCGTACTGAGCCCCGAAAAATCGAAATATTGCAGATAGCGAATGGAAAAGGAAATTGCGTCCTCTGCGCAGTCGCAGCGGAAAGGATCTGCCAGCGCTGCGGGGATTTCTACTGCTCCAAGGACTGTCAGCTCAAGGATTGGCCACGTCATCGCTACATCTGCTTCCCGCTGCCCGCTTTGGTTTATCCCAAGTCTTTTTCGGTCTACCAGAGCACCGATGAATTGTCTTTGGAGGGGGCATGTTCGCTTAACCCTGATAAAACCTGGGTTGAGTCATCTCCTGCCCCCATTTCGAGCCTCCTTCCGGATCTGGACCGCAATAAGATTTGCAATACCGGCAATATTGCACCCATAAACAAAGTTCCGATTCTTCCCTCTCCATCCACCCCTATCATCCCCAATAACAGCGGCTACAAACCAAAAAACAAACTAGTTACCCCACCAAATACGATCATGCCTCCCAGCAATAGTCTGGTATACATCATGGGATTTAAATCCGCGAATCGTTGCTTTATTCGCGATGCCAGCGAATCAGCTGCCAGGGCATTTGCCCAAGTGTGCGAGAAGGTTTGTATATGGTCGAATTTCAACACAGCTAAATTTCCTAAGTAAATTCTTACTAACAAAAATAAAATCAAAATACGTGATGTTTTGTAAGTTTTAAAAATAAATAAGCAGACTATAGCTAAAATGCTCTTCCTAAAAACTTTCGAAAAAAATAATGCACCTAAAATTAGTCTAAACTTTTGTTTAAAATATATTTTTAAACTTATTTTTTAAATATAACTAACATAATTTGTAATTTGCTTCTTTTCGTTTGAGATTTATTCGTATTGAACATACCCTCTGCCGAGAATTTCGATTAAAATTCCTTTGTATCTCCACAGGTTAATACCATGGGAAATGAGATGCCCCGAATGGTAAAACCACGTCCTTTTGGATTTTGCCTGGCTCTTCATAACGGGACGTTCCACCGGGCCAAGGTGATTAACGTCTTTGGTAATCATTCCGCCCGTCTATTTCTTCTGGATCAAGGAGTCGTAAAGTCAAGAACCATTTCGGAATTGCGGGAGATCAATGAGGAGTTGTTTTCACTGCCCTGCTACAGTCTTCTGGTTCAACTCAAGGATGTTCCCAACTATGCGGTTGGCGACGAGGTCTTTGCATTCACCTCGCAATTCGCGGGCGAGATTTACTCGGCAATCCGTGAAAAAACTCCTGGATGCGTCCAAGTAGAACTATTGCACACGAAGACAAAGATTTCGGTGAATGCTAAAATACGTGAATTCTTTGCCAAAAAAGAGGTTTCTGAAAACCAAAAAAACGTTACACCTATTGTGCGAAATCCCCCAATTGGTCAGCAATCTACCAAAAATAATCAGATTATAGCAAATCCTGTAGTCAAAAATTCTCAGGCTGAGTCTCAAACACCAGAAATAGTGGCCCAGGAATTAATAAAAAAGCTAGAGGCTGAAGTCATGAACCCTGGAGATGATTTGTCTTTCCCAGACAAAAATAAAGAGAAAACAAATCAGAAAAGTCCTACGACTGGACAAGAATCACTTAAAGGTAATGCTGAAATCACTAATAATGATCCAGCAAAAGTAGAGTCAGGATTAAACAAGATTCAGGCTGAAGTAACCGGAAAGAACGATCAAATTCAAGGAGCTGTCGTTGCAACTGCCGAGGAGACCTTTAAGAAAGATGATCAAAGTGATATTTTCGGACAATTCTTCCGCTCCTATGCTAATAACATGGGGATGAGTGAGCAGGATATTACGAAAATGAATCCAAGAGAAATATTCAGTGAATTTCTTCGATCCCACGCAAACATTAAGGATACAAAAGATACGCCTGCTGCCGAGCCATTAAAACCTGTAGATCTGGAATCAAAAAACACTGAACCAAAAACTAAAGATAGCATTTCCAAAGATTTCCTAGAAGCCGCAACAAAAGATGAAACTAACGGACTTGAAATTGCTTTAGTAGATGAAGAGGCATCCAAAGTTGAAAAACCAACAACCGCTGATCAGGAGATTAAATCTGCAACCGAAACTTTATCAAAACCTACAGATGAAGAAGTAAAACAATTTTTAACGCAATGCTTACCCTTAAAAACAATTCCAGTTCCATATGAAAAACAAACAGCCGCTGATAACGTGATCAAAAATACTCCTGAACCTTTATCAAAATCCAAAGATGAAGAAGTTAAAGATATTTCCTTAAAAGGTATGAAACCTTCGACACTTAATCCATGTCCAAATACGAAAAGTGATCCTTTAGTTCCATTGGAATTACCAAAACTCAAAGAAAAATTGGATTCACTACCTATCGCTAAGACAAATTCCCAAACAAATGGGATTGGAATGGCCAAGTATGAACCTTTGCTAAATCCTGTGAGTATATTAAACTAATTTAAAATCAAAACCAAAACTAATTAATAATTAGCCTTTTGAGTTACGCCGTTTCTCCATTGACAATAAGGAAGGCATTAATGTATTTGTTGTGGACAGTTCGAAAAAGGATCGCGGTATTTTTGGCGCATTCGACAGCACCTACGCCACTGAATTTTCCACCTTGCACAGTCGTTTGTCGGAAATAACTGATTCGGAACCTTATAAGCCAGTGTAATTATTTAAGACTAATTGATTTGTCCTAATATACTTTAATAATTTAAATTTCCTTTCGACAGAGTTAAGGAATATGTGCTCGCCCGTTTTGAGGGTTCGTGGTATCGTGGCCGAGTGGAGCAGATCATTAATAATCCGCATCAGCAAACTATGTACCGAGTGATGTACGTGGATTACACCAATGTGGAGGACATAACTATAATGGATATTCGCCGGTATCCTTTGGACTTCACCAGTCCTTGTACCACAAATCTTTGTGTGATTGATGGTTCGTATTGAAATAATCCTAATAAACATTTACTTACAATATTTAAATATTAAATTTACAGAGTTTCCACACAAACCAAATGCTGCACAGATTGCCTTTTTATCGGACGCCCTGAAGGTCCACAAACTTGTACATGTTGACAGCGTCAACTATCTGAACAATATCGCCATTATTAAGTCGCGATCCCTGATTCAGAAACTGATGAGCTTGTAATCGGAATTGAACCGCATTTAATGCTTTCACAATATACAATAATTAAAGCTGGGAAGAATTCTTTCTCTTTAAGAGCGCCACATGTTAAACTTGTATGTAAGAAAGCTATTCCACATTTCCGACCAGACTAAACATTTTGTTTCATCATTTTTAAAACATTTATGTATAAATAAAATTCCATTAAATAACAACGTTAAAAGCTGTTAATACACAATTATTTTGCTCCCTAGCTATAGCTGCCGTTGATACACGATTTTTACAATAGAAATTACACACAACAGGGTTACAACAGATTGAAAAGACATGCACAAAAGGTTTTAGTTGGTTTCGTTTTAGTTTCTCGAATGTTAAAAATGGTAGAGATAGCGGGTCTAAAACAACGAAGGCACTGTTTGGTGTGGACTCAAGGCTTGGTTCCAGACATTTAGACGTTCTTTTTCATTGTCATCTCGTGGGCGGTGCGCAGTCGTCGTCGCAGTTCGTTAGGGAATCGCTCATAACACTTTTTGCACACCGGCTTCTCGTCATACTCGTAGAACTTGGACTTCTGTGTCATCTTTGTGTCGCACACGGAGCAGGCAAAGTGGTGGACACACCAGGCCTTGTTCAGGGCAGTGAAAACTGTTTGTATAATAAAACAAATTAGTTAGAATCACCCATAACATAGTCGATTTCATCTACTCACCATCGCCTCCAATGACCTGGTTGCAAACGAAGCACAGGTTGCCAAAGAGCTGATGATAGTGCGTCTCGCAGTAGGCCAATCCTCGCTTCTCGTAGTGCCGATGGCCCAGGAAGGGTTTCTCGCACTTGGCGCACACGAAATGCTCCACATGCCAGTGCTTCCCCAGCGCCGTGACCACTCGCTCCTCAATTGGCCGGCGACAGGCGCCACAAATGGGAATGCCCATTTTATCATGGCAACGCAAACAATACAGTTCATTCTGTTAAGGAATGTAAATAAATTATATAATACATGTTTTTATTTGGCCAATATCTACCATATCATTTGCAGCTAATCCCGGTCGGCTCTTGACCTCTCGAGCCGTGGAATCCAGCTCGGTGCCGCAGGCCGTGCAACTGAAGTGATAGCCGTGGTACACTTCACCACGGAATCTCAAAGGCTCCTCGTCAATAAGGCCACTAAAAAGGAGAGTAATTAACCAAATGTTTCCATTGAAAGGTATCACAACTTACTGGCATTTTTGGCATACATAGCGGCCGGTGATCTCCGCCTTCACCTTGGCATTGCACTCGTGGCACAGGGCGCGGTTCTGGTTCTTGATGAACCCGCAGTCGGCCAGCTCTTTGGCGCACAATTGGCAGCGGAAGCACTGTGGATGCCAGCTGGCGGACATGGCCTTGATGACCCGCCCGATGACAAACTCGCCGCACTTGTTGCAACAGGGTGCGAAGAGCACGTGAAAGTCACGTTCGCAGTACTTGCGGCCCTCGAACTCGTAGAAGATGCCATCCTGGAACGGTCGGAAGCACTGGGCACATCTGGAAAGTAATTTCGAAATGAATAATGTATTTGGGTGTTATTCAAGGAAGTTCTCTTTCGTAAATTTTAGAACATTTTATTAATAACTCAGAAAGCTGATAAAAATGTAAGTGAACCGGAATTAATCATGAAATGTTTTTGAGCTGTGGTGATGCATACTTATCGTTTTCTGACTTCATTCGTCAAAAATGTTATATTATTCAAAAATATTTTGTAGATTTTTTGATATTAATGTTTTAAAAGACTAGAGAAAAATTATTTTTTCTTATTAAAAGGCAAATAATGTTTATTCTAATATTACTTAATAGCCTTTCTTTAAAATTTAAATACTTTTAAGGGCCCTTCCAAGATTATTCAGAAACTCTGTGTCAAATACGAGTGATAAAACTACAATGAATTGAATTTAATTTATGGGATAGGACATATGATGTTGATGTTTTAAGAGCTAGAGAAAATATATTTCTTCTAATTGAAAGGCAAATAATGTTTATTCTAATATTACTTAAGGGCCCTTCAAAGATTATTCAGAAACTCTGTGTCAAATACGAGTGATAAAACTACAATGAGCTGAATTTAGTTTATGGGATAGCACATATATGTTGCTTCTACTTACACAAAGCACTGTGTGTGCCACAATTCTCCATTGGAGTTGACAATCTTCTCGGTGGGCTCGAATCCATCGGCACATCGCGTACAATGCATCGCACCGAGCGACATGTTTGCTGCCTGGACTCTGCAAATTCAGGACAAGATCGGGATTAGATGGTGGTGATAATGTGACACATTAGAAGCTATTACACTTCAGCCTTGGAGTACATCATGGTTAAAGCTTGAGCGCGAAGAAACACAACCTAAGGGCAATGCGTGAGGCGAGAAACTGGACAAAACAATGAGACTTATCGCTGTGCCGGCTCTGTTGACGCTGGCTGATTCATATTTCAGTCGAGCAATGCACAGCCCAAAAGCTTTCTGGCATTCCTTGGACCTGTAGCTTTCGTCACAGCGAGTGTCGCATGGCAGTTGGATAAGAAGCGTTAAACGGTGCGGATGTGGTGACTTCAGTAATGGGTAAGATATCATTTCTGAGCAGGTAGAATGCACTGCACATATATTTATGTACCCACATATGGGCATTCGTATCTACCAGATAGTGCTAGCTGCTCGAGTTCAGGGATTTGTAGAATACAGTTAAGGAATTTGACGGATTCATATTCTGCGATTTAGAAGTACATATTATATCTTATATCTTATAATTAAAACGACAGCCAAGAACTAATTTGTGAATATTTGTATATATATATTTGTATATATTGCTAATAAAAAAGTCCAAGAATTTATTTATTAACCAGTAGAAGCAACTAACATTATATTTTTGTTTTTGATATGTTGATAGTTATTATGAGGCATCTTCAAATTACCAAAAGTAACACAAATTCAACAAATTAAATTTTTTTTTTGTTTCTATGACTCACGTGTAGATTTTTAAATAATTAATAAATTAAATATTAAACTTTTTGACAATTTTTGAAAATGGTTTAATTTTGCCATTGACTATCACAATGTGATCTGCATTCAGTAACATTTTTGTATACTTTTATAAGCGAAAATCTAAATTTTAAATGTAAGAAATAAAGAGGTTATTAACTTGAGTTATATCGAACTAACGATCAAAATTACCAAAATTTAACGTATACAATAGTACCAGTTATAGTATACCGTACGATACAATGTATGACCTATCTCCCCGTCACTAGATTAATCAATGAACATTCTTTGGCCCCCAAAAAGGGGGTTAGAAATTCTCTAACATCGAATTCGATTCGGATTTGGACTTGCCGCCAACACAAAGCGGCCCACTCATCATCGTCGGAACCGACAGACACAGACAAACAAATGGTAAACAATACACACACACACGCGCACTCGAGTGGCGGCATTTAAAAATAAATTTGAATGTGGCCATGACGTCATCGGTGGAGTAAACATCTGGCAGGAAAATTGCATTCCAAAGGGGTCCAAGACGCCCGCATGGCTTGCAGAGGGTTAAGACGCGATGAGGGCATGAATGATTAACATTGCTAGCCGCAAATAGTTACTTTTTCTAGTGATTTGCGAAATGCGAAATTAGGCGAATGGGAAACGATGATTTTTGGACCGCCAAATGATGCAATAAGTGGGCGTTTGTAAGCCAAGGACGTTGGGAAAGTGGGGCGGAACATTCTGCTTACTGCACGGGCGGCATTCTGTGGGGTTTTCTTTTCTTTTTCTGTTGCTTTCAACTGGCTTTCACTTGCAATTGGCACCTGTTGCACCTGGGTCTACGACTTTTTCAGATCACGGCGAGCGAAACACTGCAAAACATATAGAAATGATCAATCTGATCTGTGTCTTCTGGCTTTCGGGGGTAACACTAGGGCGGGTTTCTAGCCAGATCCGGTTGATTTCCAGCCAATAAGGCGAGCTGCGCATCACTGGCGCAGCACAAAAACAACAACAGGTCTTGCCAAAATAGGCGAAACTCAGGAATTTCACCCATTTCACTTGCTAATTTCACACTTTGAACGTTATCTTATCACAGCAGGGCGTCTTTACCTTCTGGGAACCCTTTTTAATTAAAGCCACTGCTTGGGCCAATTAATTTAACTCATTTAATTAACAGCTTCCGTGGAAGAAGACGCAGAAAAACCAACTCTATTTTGACACTAAAAAATACCAGCAACCTACCTGCCTATCGATTCGCTTTCAGTTTTTGCTTAGGTAGCCCTGAAAAACCAATCGATAACCCACCTTTGGGCGCCAATTTGAATGTCATTTTCTACTCTACACTTTGCGGTTAGTTTAGGCTACCGAAATACACATGTTAAAGAATTTCGCGATCTACGGCGCCATGCTTATCACTTGGTGGCAGTTTTGCTTCTTTGTGTCACGCTCTTATCAGCTACTGGCCAACTGCTGTTCTTCTTAGAAACAGTTTCGTAACGCGGTCTTATCAGCAAAAAACTGCCTCATACTTGCTTTACATCCACGTACTATTTGTTTATAAACAAGCTCTGTTCGCATGTTAATTTCAACTGCAAGCAAGTAGCAGGAAACCCCTTTGACATTGAATTTGATTGATTTTCTTTCAATGTTTCATGGCTTTTGGGAAAATATTTATTTATTTAGACACTTCCCATGCCTCTCGAAAAGTAAATGTTCTAGTGTGCATATGAAATACTATATATTGCTATGCTAGTAGTCTTGATTATTTAAACCATGTCAATATGCATCAACATTGCTGATAAGAAAAATATCAAATTGTAAAATTTTTAAGAAAAACATTTATTATTTCATCTGTCGAAAACTATTTTTAAATGTCATTGTGAAATGCAAAGGAATTGGAGTATTGTAATTTCCTTGGCTGCGAAATTATTTGCTGATCTATTTAGTTTAGTAAATAGAATTTAAGGGTTTTAAATTTCTACCCATAACACAATTCTTTAGATCAACCAACAACATTTGACCCACAATCGAGAATGGTAGAAAAAGTTACGATCAAAGTCATAGTTATAGTCACCAACAATTTAAAAAAGTTTGTATTAAATGTATTCATATTCAAGCATACACCGTACATGAATGTAAATGCATTATTTGTTTGTTTTAATTGTTTCTTCGAATGACTGTTTGCCTCAAACTTCCGCCTTGTGGGTGTGAGGGTCATATTTTCGTAACACCCCTCGCCGACTTCCGCAATGTGAAAAGAGATAAAACCTCCAGCTGCAGTTTCGGATTTTGCTTTATTTGTATCGCTTTGTTTTATGGAGCGTTGTCCCGTTAAAACGGAAAACGGGTTGCCAGGCGAATCGATCAGCGCCTTTTGTTTATCAATCTCACTTTTTGTCAGTCGTCTTTATTTATTATTATTAAATGAGTTTTTTTCCAGCATAACGAAAACAAACAAGGTGGCCGCAAGGCCGCAGGGTGTGCGAACGAGATGGCAGGAAAACAACCATAAGAACAACATGGAATCCACTCGTCATATCATATTATTGCAATACCATCCACACTTAACACTGAAAAATGAGCAGCCCAATATCAAATCAAATATTTTATTTATTAATTATAACAATTTGATATGCGGATAATGTTACACGCAAAAAAAATTCAAAAATTTCTATAACACAAGATCGCAAAATAAATGGAATTTCTTAAAATATTTTATGCCCTTAATGAATTTTTTAAAATTTTATTATACTTTTTTAGAATTATTTTTTACTATAATAATTTTTATTGAGTTATGCAGAATATAATTTTAAATCAAATACACATTTTCTTTCTGTGCACACTGTCACATGGTTGGAAAATGGGTGGTGGAAAGGGAGTGGAACCTGGAAACCCGGCGAACTGCGAGACTTTCGGCACGTAGCAACGCCTAGCTGTAAGTTTATTACGCATGATTTTATGCTGTTGTTTACCAAAAATTCGCCAAGGCAAGCCCCCCCATCCACAGGCCCTCGAAATGTGACTCGGGCGTATGAGCAACATGTTAATGCATATGGAAATCGGTGTGGAATGTGGAAACTACAAACGGATGCAGATGCAGTTGCAGTGGGTGTCTAAAAATAAATTCAATTATGCTCTCTATTATTGCAGCTGGGTTTCAAAAGCCGGCAAACCAGATGGACTAGTACTGGTGCTTGCAGAGGTGCAAGTTGCTTTTTTTCCGAAGGGGGTATCTCAAAAATGTGATAAATACATATTTAGTAAACAAAATAAATATTAATTATTTGATTTCCCAAGACAATGTCGGAAGAATCGCTTGCATCCGATTAAATAGTTTACTATACCTAGTAATAATCGTTTTTAATAATTTTCTGACATCAAGTATTTTTTTAATAACTGATAACGACAACGGATTGCTTAAACAGTTTTTGTAATCACCTTTGTAATCTGTATATAGATTTTCTTGGCATATCTCTGAAAACTAGCTAAGCAATTTTATTCCCTCCAAAGCGATTTATTAATCTGTAGCTCAATAAAGTATATTTTTTACCAATAATTATTATTTTTTTTACTTAAGTTTCGAAAAGGGGATTAGTCATCAAAACCCCGCCCCTGTACAAACGTGGGTTTCTCTTGCAGCTGAAAAGCCATCGCAGCTGTATGAAAAGCTCATAGTCTGAGCTCGTTCATTCATCTTTTTGTCGATTTCTGGGCGTCGAGCTTGGCTCGCTTGGCATACAAAAATTCCAAATATGCGGTCGCATTGCATAAAAATTATAGTGCTGACCGCGTCCGCATTGCATTTAGGCCCTGTCTTATCGCCATTTGTTGTTTATCGTTATTGCTCGAGCGAGCTTATCAAGAAATTTCGAAACAGAAACAGAAATCCACCTTGCGGGGGATTTTACTTGAACTGAAACGGTTTACCTCGGCACGTGAATACAATCAAAAAATTCCGCTGCCCCAAGAAGACACAGTCTGACCTCCATAACCCAAAACACTTATCGAAAACACTTTTTATAACTTTAACTTTAATGTAGTGCATTAAAACACACTCTGTTAGAAAAATCTATTTTTTATTTTAGTTGAAATGGCTCATATATTTCAAACGAATAACAAACAAATAGGAATATTTTTTTTATTTTGAATTTTTTTTTTAATGTTTTTCAAGGATACTGCGTTTAAATGCCTTGAATCAACAGTAGGTTAGTCAATTCAACGGTTAGACAACTAAAAGGTTCTTTTAATCATGATTTTTCTTTTAGAACATGGTTTTTCCGAGGCCAGACTGTAAATAATTCAATTTGATGTGCGTGGGCGCCGGAAAACGGGGGAAAAACCGGGGGAGAGAGTGCAATCCGGTTCCCGTGGGCAGCGAATTTGGAGCGTTGGCACCGGCAGGGTAAAAAAAAACGTAAAAAACGAGACGTTCGAAAGCAATTTTCCCGCCTGCCAAAGCTTGCATTTCATATGCAGGCCGAAGCCAAAAGGCAAATAAATACATTCAATTGTTGGCAACGCGTCACCAATTTGGCGCTTGGCAACAGCGAACTTCAAACAAAGGCAGACGGCGAAAATGTTGGACAATTAAAACCGAAAGCCAACACAAAATCTGTGTGCAAATGTACATATATTCGAGTGGGGTCCCCATATCCCCAAGTCCCCACACAAATGCAGTGCCGGCGACCTGTTGTCGCCAAGGTGCGATCGTTAAGTTTTATCTTTCGGACCTATTACAAAGTTCATTACCGAGAATAGCCCACAGTCTACAGTCTAGACTCTTCCGCCGTCTGGGTTCTATATTTGGAAGCAGCTACACATGAAATTAGATTTACCACAATCTAAGGGTATCCTAAAAACTGAAAGCTTTTTGATATTATTTTAATTTTCGCTATCAAACGCCAACTCAAAAAGAATTTGAATATTTCGAAAATTTGGTCAAGAATATTTGGCACTGTTGCTAAGCAGATGTAATAATCCTAAAATACTACAAATTTCTAGAATTTGACGAAATATTACAGCTGTTAAGCTTGTTTATGTGAGCTTACACAATGTTCTAAAAAATGATATAATAAGTTTAATAGATTTTAACACTTTATCTACATATTTTTAAAATTTAAAAAAACTGTTGAAAAAAAATATGATCAAGGGCTTACTTACAAAAACAAGTTTGAAATTAAGACAGTTTCTAACAGTTCTGGAAAACCCATATTATAATAGAAGTTGGATATTTTACAAGCGTCACTCGACTAAAATAACTTTACATAACTTGTTTATTTGACTGATGACCATTCGAGAACAGGTATGTTTGTGTATTTTTAGTTATCAACCGCAGGGGTTCGGGAGCCCCACGTAGCCACCCCATCCGAACTCCTTAGCCCACCCACTCACGTGAAGGCAACCGAAAGCGTGTACAGCTGTCCATTTGTTTTGCACTATGACAATGTCATTAGCACTCGAAAGAAAGAATCGGGCACAAAGCAAAACAGCAGATAACTTGTGGATCGGCGAAACAACAAAAAACATATGTGCTTAGTTAAAAATAAAACTATTTAGCCTCTACGATGTCGTTGCCGTTGCCATAGTGACGTTAATTCGCAACGGAATGGCGGCTGAAATGCGAAAAATTGCAATCTTCATGGAGTGCGCAAATAGTATCAGAGATTAGCTCAAAGATCTATACTATATAGTCATCTGGGAGAGTGGCCAGCTGTGGGGAGATCGAGAATACTAATCGCATGTTAATTGATAACGACCACAACAAACCGCCAGGTAGCCAGTTAGTCAGCTAGTCAGGTGTAGCGCAACACTCTCGACTCTGACGTACATTATACAATACCTGAACCCGATTGAGTGATAGAATATGATAAAGTAAGTATGCAAAATGAAAACAAACGATAACCAGTTTAAGGCGGTGGAAAAACCCTTTGGGGGAGTGTTTAATAAACTCTGTTTATCTCGAATCTCTAATGGGTTAGTCACATGACCTCGGCCTTTAGGGAGATATAAAGAACGATCCAACATCCATTGGCAAGGGTAACTATAGGGCATACACCATACTACATATATGCACAATCAACAAGTGACACGCCTCCTTAGACAGAAGTAAACATTTTGATTAGTGTCTTGATTAACAATTGCTTTTATTCATTGTTTATATGTATAAATTTTCTTATTATTCTATTATGTAGTGTATTTTTAATGTATACTCGAATTTCGATTCTCATATGTAGGCGAATTTAGCAATTTCAAAACCAATAAATTAGCAACAGCGACCAACGATTAAAGATAACTAAGTTAGGATAGATATATTTCGTTATTCTTCAAGTCTTTCGATTAGTTTCGCTTTTTCGATTAGTGGTTATGCATTTGCATAGATCGAACATCTGCCTTTTTGGCTCACTCGCAACGAAATAAAAAACCTTTTAGCTTTCTGATTAATTGGTGTTATCTATAGTTATTTATGTACATATACGATTTTTTCACTTACAAGCAGGCGAAAGGCACTTGAACAAAGAAACAAACAAACAAACAAGCGACGAGTACGCCCAACTTACTACCATATGCACAAGCTATATAGCCGTCTATATGCATATGCATGTGGATCATATTTATGTATTTGTGTCTAGGGTCTAAACTGCTGCATTGGAAACTTTGAAACGTGACATGAGCTCTCTACTCCTATGTACATTTTACAACTTAGACGGACCTAGAGCCTACAAAGCCTATATGTATAGTATTTACAAAGCGGGTAATATCAAATAGCAGCCTATCAACTCAACTTAACACAATGGCATATATAAATAGTGGGGCGTTATAATTTTTAGTTGACAATCTTTGGACCATTTTAGGCAAGAGCTCAAGGGAAACTAAAGGTCTAAAATCAGAATTTATCTAGCAAAGTTATATGAAAAACTTACTGATTATTATACAATATTTCTAGGTGATAAGAAAATAGGGTGTGCTAGAAAAATGACTGCTTTACCCTAATTCTTAGATCAAAATACTTAATAAAAAGTATTTACCTTATCATGGTCTATTTTTCTGACCTACTTTAAGCACTTGCAAGTTAAATTTAACCTTAGACCTTTACTTTCCCCAGCAGTATTCCTTAAATATTCCTTGATTTTTCAGTTTAACCTTGCTGCTCCGCCCCTTTATAAATAAGGACTAACTAATGACACGTCTAGTTGCTCATCTGGAGGCCACCGCTGCTGCGGCTGCCCGTCGACGAGGAGCCCGTGAGTCCGAACTGCGAGACCAGCTTGTCGTAGTCCTCCAGCGAGGTCTCGAACTGCTCCAGCTGCCGGGACAGATCGTCCATGGCGCTGGCATCGGCGGCACTGGTGGCGATCGCAGCGGAAGCTGCCGTTGGCCCACAGGCTACACTGGATGCGGGCGGGGTCGAGGAGAGCGACGAGATCTCCGCCTGCAGTTCGTTGAGACCCTTGAGCGGCGGCGCATGATAGCATTCCCTGTAGAACTTGGCCAGATCGTTGACATGCGACGTGGGCGAGGCGAAGGGAAAGTGCAGCTCCTTGAGCAGATTATCATCATCGGGCGGCGGTTGTTGTAGCTGCGGTTCCGAGTGGTGGCGATACGTCGGCGTGGCGCTGGCGGGAATCAGCAGGCTCTTGATGGGCGACACAGAGTTCTTCTCGAAACTCTTGAAACCCGCAGAGTTATTGTTGAGATTACTGATCGCGTGTAGTTTACTGTCCTGCGGATTGTTGTTGTTATTGCTGCTGAGCACACTGGGGGCGGCTGTGTTGTTGTCCAGGCGGTTGAGGGACTCCACAGAGCCGCGTCCGCGCAAGAGCCACTCGAAGGGCGGCGTTTCGGGCAGCACAAAGTCATCCTCGGTGTACTGCTTCAGTTTGCCCATATCGGTGAAGGCTCCCGGCCGCAGAGGCTTCTCGATGTCGATGAAGCGTCGATCGGCCGAGCCCTGGTTGAGATTGAGGCCACCCAGGCCCAGTTTCTTGGTTACGGCAGTGCCGTTTTGCAGCTGCTGCTGTTGGCCCGGCGAACTGCTATCCGTGGCGGGCCTAAAGTGATCCGATTTCAGCATAATGGTGTTGCTCTCCGCCTGGGCAGCCGTGGGCGAGATGGTGAGCTTGGTGCGGTAGGCCACGGACATGACCAGCGAGCCCACAATGGTGCTCAGCTGGCCGATCTTCACGTGCTTGTGGCCCTCGCCGAGGGTATGGACCTGCGGCCTGTCCACGTAGATCCTGTAGAAGATGCCATAGGAGTCGGGACACTGGCGGCGGGAGAGCTTGTAGGCGGGCGTGGTGCGGGTGAGGGAGATGAGGGACTTGAGCATGATGCCCATGCGATTGTAGATGGCGTGGGCGGCCTTGAGGGTCTGGTGACCCTCGGGGTCGGGCGGGGAGGAGCCATTCTGGGGCGGAATGAGGTCCAAAGACCACACCTCCAGTACCATCTGGTCGCCCTCGGCGGTCTTCAGCGAGATCTCCACGCAGAGCGGCAGGCGCTGCAGGATGCTCTCGCCAGTCTTGAGATTGAGGGCCCGCTTGGTCTCCTCCAGGACCTCCGGATGATCCTGGACGGCAATGTTGAACCAATCGCTGCCCGCCAGTGGATTGCACTGCGTCTGCATCTTCTCGCCCAGCCGGGACTGCACCACCACCTGGGTGGACTTCAAAACGAGGAACTTGATGAACTTCTCCAGATCCCGCTCCGCTGCATTCAGACGCTGCGCCGACATTTTCTCCGTTTTTCTTTGTGTTTGCAATTGTCTGTGTCCAAAGTTCGCTGTCTGCGCTTGGGTTTTTTTTCTCACTTTTCTATTTCCGCGTTGTGTTTGGTCGCGGTTTTAGTTGTTTTGGCGTCGCGCACTTGGCCTTCTAGGCACTGCTAAACGTAGTCAAAACTTGCCCGGGCATTTTGCCAAAACACTGTCATTTGTGCAACGCCCTTTTAACTCGATTCCGTGTTATTGTTTGTACGCAAGATCACTCCCACTATTTTCGTTCATTAAAGTAAAATTCAGGCGTCAGCATTTTAGTGTGGCTGCGTGGAATGTCCTAAATAACACCGCGGTCTAAAATGCCGCAAATGGTCAGGCTGAAAAAAATATTAAGGGGAATCCTTACTGTATTAAAATTTATAGTACAATACTAAGAATGAAGAGTAACATTTTACTTGTTTTTAGTTAGAAAAAATGTTACACCTAATCACGGCGGTCTAAAAAATCAACTGGAACCATTTATAATCGCTTTCTGAATTGCTAAAATTTTCTGTTGAATTTTCACTTAAGGAATACCCTGAATGGTTAATTTATAAATACCGATATTTGGCAAGGTAACGATAGCTGAACATATCGAATATTCGATAACCTTGTTGGTAGCCCTGGGATGCCTAAATGATACACGTCACGTACGCAAAGTGGCGCTAAATTTGAAATTGTATATTTCGGGAGGCCAAAGTAGTGCGCATTAAAAATAAACATGACCTTCTTGGAATTGTCTATCTATCTAAAAGCAAATTAGGAATCACCACCGCCCAATGCCTGCAGATTTTCGTGACAGAAGTGCTCGCGATCCGTCGCAGTGAGGAGATGTTTGGGCAAATACCGCAGCACGGAGGCTGGCACCTGGCCCAACATGGTCAGACGCTCCTGCTTGATGCGCTCCTGCTGCTCGGCCTCGGTCCTGGCCTTCGCGTCGAAGTACTGCACATTCTCGGCGGTGGCCTCCGCCCGCTTGCGCTGATTATCCTCGATCATGGCCAGCAAGGTGGCTCCGTGGGCCCTGCGCCTGCGGTAGTCCTCCAGCTGCTTCTCCGCCTCCTGGCTGCTCACATCCGGCGCCTCCTCCTGCCGCGCGGCCATCTCCGCGCGCTTCAGCTGCAGCTGGGCCATCTTGCGCTGCTCCACCTCCTGGCGATAGCGATCCAACTCCTGCCTGGTGCGCCGCCGCGACACCTGCTCCTGCTGCATCTGCTGGCGGAAGCGCTCGTCACTCTTGGCCGTGTACTCCGCCTCCAGCAGATCCAGCAGCAGGTTGTCCCGATGACGTTTTTTGGTCTGTAATAAGACAGGGGTTTAGTAATAATTGGCTGAGAGAAGCTTAAAGACTCACCTCCATCTCGAGGACCTGCTGACCCAGGCGTATGCTGATCTCCTGCTTCTTGCGCTGCACCTCCTGCCGCTCCTCCTCCAGCTGCAGTTTTCTGCGATCCATTTCGCTCTGCGTCTGGGCGAGATCACCCAGCTCGTAGTTGTTCTGGGCCCGCTGCCACTCCCGGTGCTCCTGGTTCTCCTTGATGGACTGCAGCATGTCCTGTCGCTTCTGCAGCTTCTTGCGCTCCGCCTCCAGCTGCTGGGCGCGATCCTCCTCCTGGATTTGCTTCTGCCTCAGCAGGCTGAGCTCCCGGTCGTTCATCACCTGGGCGTGCTCCTGCTGCCGCCGCCGCCGGTTCTCCTCCATTTGCCCAGCCAGGGAATCCCTCAGGCGGCGCTGTTCCTCCTTGAGAGCGGCCTCCTTTTCGCGTTCCTTTTCATCCATTAGGCACCGCTCGTCGGCCACTTCCTGGGCCTCCACTCGCACGGTCATTTGTCGCTGGCGCTTCCGCTCCTCCAGACTCTCGGCCAGCTCCTTGGAAATGGCTGCCAGACGCAGCTGCTCCGCCAAATCCCTCAGCTCCTCGCAATCCCGCCGCAATTGCTGGCGACGCTTCTTCTCCACAAACTCCGCGTGCTTAATCGCCTGCATTTCCTGCGTCATCGCTGCCTTCTCGACGAAGTCCCGCGTCATGGGGTTCTCCTTGGACAGCTCCTGACTGCGGTTCACCTTCTCCAGGTCGTGCTGCATCTGCTGGAACAGCCGGGAGCTGTAGAAGTCGCGTTCCATGCGAAGGGATTGCGGCACCTTGAACTGCGGCTCGCCGATGTGGAAAATTCCAGAGTCCTTCTGGTTGCCACTACGATTTCTAGCGGTTGCCATGATTACGACGGTCCAAACAGAAATACAAGAAACCGAATGGAATCAAGAAATAAAATAAAATAAACATCACAATGGTTTTCAAGGGCTACTGTGGAAAAATTAAAATTCAAGGATTAATATTTACAATCTCCATGGTGGTATTATATCTTCTGTCTTTAGCTCATTAAATACAAATTAATTGGGGACTAATGTATAATTATAGTCCCGAATTTTTTAATATTTTGAAACAGATCCTTGTCAATTATTTCTGCGAATGGCAATTTCGGTTCATATAAGTAACCATTCACTACGAACAAGTATTTGAAAAGTGAACGATCCTTTAAAAATACACGTTTTTAGAAACCACATATACAAATTAAAACTTTATCTTGGTCATTAGATGACCACTATAATATTTCTCAAAACCATAGCATACACATTAATGGGGGATTAAATTATAATTATAATCCCGAATATTATAAATATTTTGAGACAGATCCCTGTCAATGTTTTCTGCGAATGACAATTTCGATCCATATTACCATTCACTACGAACAAGTATTTCAAACGTTAACGATCCTTTAAAAATATACCTCTTTTAGAAACCACATAATAAAAATTAAAACTATATCTTGGTCAATGGTGGTCTTTCTGTCTTTAGTTCATTAAATACAAATTAACAGGGAACTCTTGTAATATTACAATCCCGATTAAAAATATTTTGAGACAGATCCTTGTCAAGGTTTTCTGCGAATGGCAATTTCGATCCGTATAAACTACCATTCACTACGAAAAAGTATTTCAAATGTTAACGATCCTTTAAACATACACATTTTTAAAAACCACATAAATAAAATAAGTACTAATAATATTTAAATTGTTTCTTGGTCATTAGATGACCACTACAATATTTCTCAAAATCATAGCATACAAATTAATTGGAGACTCTTGTAATATTATAATTCCGAATATTATATTTTGAGACATATTCCTGTCAATGTTTTCTGTGAATGGCTTTTTCGAACCATATAAATAACCATTCACTGCGAAAGAATATTTCAAATGTTAACGATCCTTCAAAAATACACCTTATTAGAAACCCTATAAGTAAAACTATAATTGTATCTCAGTCATTTAATGACCACTATAATATTTCTCAAAATCATAGCTAATAGTGTTCAAAATAAAAGCAAAACTGTTAAATGCGAAACGATCTCAGTTGCTGAAGGCAGTCGGGAAGTACTTCTTGTCCTGCTCCACGATGCTCTCCAGCAGGTCGTCGATCTCTGTGTTGGGATAGCGCTCCACCCACGACTGGATGTAGCCCTCGTGGCTGGGTTCGTAGGTCCTCAGCTGCACCTTCTCGTCCTTTCCGATCAGCGTATTCGCCTGGACGAGGATCATGCGCGGCTTCTTGTGCGCCAGGCAGATGTCCCGCCACTTGGCCCACGGATGCGAGCCGCTCTCGCTGACCTCCGAGTAGTGTTCGTACATCTTGGACGCAGCCTCGATGTCGGCCGTCGATTTGTAGACCTGCAGCTTGGTGAGGAAATCCCCCAGAGCCTTCCTGCCCACAGTATCGATCTTGCTGCGATCCACGGTCAGCAGAAGGTTCTTGCCGCCCTCCGTTTCCTCCACCTTGACGAGTCCCTCGCCCGCCTCCAGCAGCACCTTCATGATCACGAAGCGGGCACGCGAATGCGCCTGCAGCCAGAGCTTCGACTTGGGATTGAACATCTCCAGGGCCACGCCCATGCCGTTCCAGATGAGACTCAGCCAGTTGACGTAGATGATGTTGTCCTGCTCGGCCTTGTCCTTGAACCCGAAGATCTCCAGGATGTCGCGCTGCAGGGAGAGATACAAGCCGACGGCCTCGGCGCGGCACTCCTCGTACGAGGAGCCAATGGCTCCGAATTTGGTGTCGTAGGTTTCCCCAGGCAGATACCACTTGGCGATGGGCTCGCCGGTGATTAGGTTCTTCGTATTCTCCTTGTCGAAGTTATAAACTCCCTTCTCGTCGATGCGGAACAGCTTGCCACTGCCGTGGCCCAGAAGTTCATGGAGCCCCACCTGCACCTCAAAAGCCTTCACCTTGAACTCCTTCATCAGCGATTGATCTTCATCCGAGAGGAAGGGAATGGGGTCTTTCCGATTGATATTGGCCAGCACATTGCCCAGCGAGACGTTCTTGAAGCCCTCGTCCTGGCGGATCTCGTCGTAGTTGGGAATATTGATGCCCGCCGGCACTCCGCTGCCTGCAAAGGTCAGTACATCCAAAGATGTGAAGTCCGGCTTCAAGTACGAGTCCTTCTCGTACGGTTCCGTCCAGGGCAGGTACTCAATTAGCTTCTCGGCGCGATTAACCAGCTCCGAGAACTTGGCCGAGCTCTCCTTGTTCACCATGGCCACGAATCCTTCGAATTCAGCGCGACCACCGGCGGGATCCCTGTAGGTTTCAATGAAACCGATGTAGGTCTCGATCACCGGTCCCTTGTCCTTGATCCACCAACGCGATCCGTTCTTGTGCTCGGCCAGCGAGCCCTCCTCAAAGGATCGCACATAGTGCTCGATCATCTTGGACTCGTTCTCATTTGCCGCATATTTCTTTGCCTCCAGGAGATGCTGGTTGACGCGCTGCAGCAGCTTCTGGTAGTCGCCGCGCGTCACCCGGAACTGGTGGCCCTTGTACTCCTCCAGCGGCAGCGTGATCCCCTCCTGCGGCGACTCCGCCACGGAACCGAGCTTCACGTCGTAGATGGTTTGCCCGTTTTCGACCACCTTGAAGGTGCGGCACATGTAGGGCTCGATGCGTTTGGAGGTGAGCCAGGAGTTTACGATCTCCGAGTCCTCCTTGGTGCAGTTGTCCGACCAGTAGGTGGTGATTCCGTCGGGGGCAAAGCCAAGGATCTCGTTGCGCGACTCGAGCGCATAGATCAGGCCCTTGACCTTCTCGAAGATCTTGCCCACGCGCGGCTCATCCCTGTAGGCCGCCGAGGCCTTCACAATGGCCTCGAACTGCTGCTCGGCCAGGTTGGGCACGATCTTGCTGTCGCCCATGCCCTTGTAGTTGCCGGCATTGGCGAACACGCCGCAGGCGTAGACCAGGAAGCCCTGAAAATTAGGTAAGGAAAGCCATAAGTATTATTTTGTATTTGATTTGGTAGGTATCTTTCAATATTTATCACTATAAAACTATAAAACAGGCAGCAAAAAAAGGATGGACATAGAACCTTAAAAAAAAAACTGAAATTCAGAAATAATATTGTAAAAAATCGTTTTTATAAATTAATCCAATCATTAATAAACTATCTAACAAAATGTATTAGATAAAACGAACTGCTACGAATCCCGAAAATGGATCATATACTGATACTATAGTATCTAAAATTTCTGATTTGTTTAATTCAATTCTATGTGATTATTTCTCAATTTATTTTAGAAAGTTTTTCTAATTTATTTCAAATTGAAGGAATAAATTATGTTTATTTTTGGAATTTGCCAGTTTTTTTGTGCTTTCTTTTAAGAACAAAAAGTGGAAAATTTTTAACAAATCAATGTTAACTGCATAGTGAATAAAATTCAGGCAGATTAAACCAGAAAATTATGGCCCTTTCTTCTTCAAAAGAAATTGTCGTTTGAACTATTTCGGAATTCATGCCATTCATTCATTCATTCGATTAAACTCAAAATTCCAATTAATTTAATCATATAAAACAAAAAAAATTCATTGAATCAATTCACGCAGGGCTATAATAGGTTTTATATTTATATCTCTATAAAATAGGGTCCCTAGAAAAGATCAACAGGCAGCAAAATAAAACCGAAATTCGAAAATAAAATTGTAAAAAAACGTTTTTATAAATTGGTCAGATCATTAATAAGCTACTTAATAAAATGTATTAAACAAAACGAACTTCTACGAATCCAGAAAATGGATCATACTATCAGTAGATCAGAAAACGATAAGAACGCTTTAGGAATTGTAAAAGACCCTACCGTAAATTCATCCTCAGACACTCCCGCTTTGAGGGCACTGGCCCTCAGCTCGGGGATCTTCTCGGCGAGGAAAATGCGGTGCAGCACGGAGAAGATGAGCGGCGCCTCCGGACTGGACTGGATGAGGGCGATAAGGCCGCCGTCCCAGGAGGCCTGGCTGAAGTGGTGGGCATAGAGCTTCTCCTTCTCGGTGAGATTCTCGAAGGCACTCTTGCAGTCCAGATCGGCGATGGGCTGCGTGTTGGGCAGGACGAAGTGGGCGGTCTTACTGGCCATCTCAGCGGGCTGGGGAAGATTGGCGCTGCAGCTGGAAAGATAACAAGATACCACCAAATGGATTAGATAGCTGGTTATAAGATGAAGCCCTTGAAATACCTGTAACGAACGAGGGAGCTACAAAATCCCGAGCTTCTGGCGACGCAGATGGGCGGTTGAACTGAGCGAATACTGGGAATACTGCTCCCGTAATTTGGACGACTACGGAACTGGCAGAGCCTGTTCAGTTGCTGCCGGGATCTCTGTAGCCCTTTCAGCCAAAACATTACTGAGGATTTTCGAAACTTTTCTTATGAAGACCCTTACATTACTTGTCGCTCAACTGGAAAAATGCGAAAAGGCTACTTTAATTTGGAAGAGAGGCCAAACAGTTTGGGGAACACAATGGAAACTTGATGATCGATGCAATTTAATCTCTGGCCAGTCCACAAATCTGCAGATGTGGCAGTTAAGCGGGGTTTTTTGCCAGAAGAATATAGAAAAACAAAAACTGTGGCTAAAATGGAGCCCGAAAACGTGAAGAGCTTTCGGATCACACCGAAAAATGTGGATGTTTGGAAAACTACGTGGTTAGTCAGTCGCAGAACAAACAAAAACCCGTCAGGCAATCGTGTTTTATCGGGTAAACATAGTTAAAATATTATTTCGTGCTTACTTACCTTTTAAAAGTGAGAAAAATGCAGTAGAAAAATGCCGACAAAAAATTGCAAGTTGTGCAAGTAGTATTACCAGCTGTTTTTACCAGCATAAAAATTCAAATTTAAAAAATAACCTAATTTTGGACACATTTTTGTCCGACATGCGAATGGCAAAAATGGCGGCATAATTTGAATTTGGAATTATCCTTTTTATGGATTACCTCTTAAAAAATAGATAAAATATTATTTAAATGGTTGGTATTTTTTGAATATATTTTATTGATTTGCCGTATTACACATCCCATGTACAGAAACGATGCAAGTTCACATAGTTAAACAATAGTGTTATATAAAGTGGTTATGAAATGGACATAAGGTGTTAATAGGTTGCACTAGAATTTAAGGGTACTTTTAATTATTTCATCTTTTCTACGAGAACTTCCTTGTTTTAGGCTATCATGAAGCCAACCCACAGCCACACATCCCCAGCTATTCCGAGGATACTCAGCACCCAGGTTAGTCTGTACAATATGTTGTCCATACTGCCGCCTTTGAGAAAAACGGGCAAATCGTTGTCCGCCTGGAATTGCTTACGCAACTTGGCCATTTTCGGAGGAAGTTTTCCAGTACATTGCTTCGGAGCAGCAGCAGCGTAATTTAAAGCAGCCGAGTTGCGAAATAAACGGATAGATGTACCAAATGCGCCCAATTCACCGGCTCCCCGAAGGAGGGGCTATTAAAAATATTTAATTTTAAATTGTTACTTGTTAAAATACTTGGTACTTACGCGCAATGCAAGGCAGTTTCTTTGCATTTTCTTTGTGACTATTTTGAATAAAATTTTGTATTCCTTAAAAAAAGGGCTATAGAAAGATATAGTATGGTTTACTGATTTATAGCCCGCCTTCTGTGTTATATTTCAGTTTTCAGATCTTAAAAGAAGGAAATAGTTCACTATCCTTTTTTAAATATTAAACAGTTACATTTTTTAAAAACCGCCACTTTCATTCACAGCGGTATCCATTCCCTGAGAATGGTAGTTTTCTTCCAAAAATTAGGAAGCACAAGTAAACCGATAATTTGCATAAGTTCGCTGAAATCAAGAACGCAATGACTTTAAATTGAAAAACAAGAAGATGTCCGCTGCTAAGTACCTGAAAACCTCCACAGGAAAACCTGGAGAGGATCTGGACGAGTCTCTGCACATCAGACATCCTTTCGAGGTGGTGTTCAGTCAACAACCAACGGATGATAATAATAGGGAGAAACCCACTTCCTTACTCACGTCATCAGCGGTTCCAGAATATTCTGATAGATGGGACTCTGCAGGCAATGGCAAACTGGCAATCTTCACCAGCGCCGGGGTGACAGCCTCCGAAAAGATAGCCGGCTACGATATGGATGGCACCATCATTAAAACGAAATCTGGATGGGATTTCCCCGAAGATATCTATGACTGGCAGATCATATTCCCCGAGGTCCCGGAGAAACTTAAAAGTCTCCATAATAATGGGTTTAAGATTTGCTTCTTTACCAATCAACGCGGGATAGCTCGCGGGGAAATAGAACTAGATGATTTTAAGGTCAAGATCAAGCAAATCGTGACTGAACTAGGGGTTCCCATCCAAGTATTCATAGCCATAGGCGATGGGTTCTATCGGAAACCACTAACTGGAATGTGGCAGCACTTGAAGAGTGAAATGAATCAGGGTATAGAGATTCAGGAAGACCGCTGTTTCTTCGTGGGCGATGCAGCTGGAAGACCGGAAAAAGACGGAGAAGTCACCAAGCGACGCGAGGATCACTCCCTTGCAGATAGACTCTTTGCCGCCAACATTGGACTCACTTTCTACACTCCAGAGGTTCATTTCCTGGGCCAACAAGTGGAGGAGTGGATTAAGCCGGACTTTGATCCCACTAGCCTCCAGGATCAGGTGACTCTCTTCGAGCCAGATGATCTGACGTTCAAGGATCACCCCTGCGAAATGGTCATCATGGTGGGTCTGCCGGGTTCAGGAAAGAGCCACTTTTGTGCCACCTTTCTCCAATCGCTGGGCTACAAGATCATCAATGCAGAAACCTTGGGAAGCACTCGAAGCTGGCCAGTTGCCTGTAAAGGTTTTCTGCGCTTAGGTCAATCCTGTGTGGTGGACAACACCAATATAGATGTGGCATCCCGCCAGAAGTTCCTGCAGGTGGCCAGCGAAATGAAGGTTCCCTGTCGCTGTCTTGTGATGAATGTTCCTTTGGCCCAGGTGAGGCACAACCTGGCATTCCGAGAGTTAACAGACTCCGGGATCTCCAGGGTCAGGAACTCGGTCTTTGAAATAATGGAATACAAGTACCAGGAGCCAGTCGTAGAAGAGGGATTCCTGTCCATACATAAGGTGAACTTTAGGCCTGCGTTCGCCGATGAAAAGCTGGAAAGGCTTTACAAAATGTACTTGTTGGAGGAATTGGGAAGTCAGGAAAGTTGTATTTAATCCAAAGATATCATATTTATGGGATGGGTTCTTGCCGGCATTATCCAGATCTCTAAAGAAATACCTCTAAAAGATTACAAGAATAAATTAGTCTCGGATATTGGTTATAAAATATCAATGAAATATAGGGATAGGGAAGTTTGTGTCTCCGTGAAATTGTTTAATTGTGAATTAAATGTTAAATGTACAGATGCTTACATTTTGAATTTTTAAGTAATATAGTAATGATGTATTCTGTGAGAATGACAAATTGCAAATATTATAAACGCCCATAAGGTCACACTAAAACGCGCAAAATTCCATAAATTGGCCAAAATCAAACAATGCTTTTCAATTCGAAAACTACAAGATGTCCATGGCTAAATATCTAAACCGCTCGGTGGGAAAAGCTGGCAAGGAAGTGGCCTCGAGGATCTGCACCCTGAAGCCCACAGAACCGGAGCACCATGCCATTCACCTGGTCGCCGGTGAGAACTTCGTGGGACGCAGTCGGGAAAGCGGAATCAGGGACTCCAAGTGCTCAAAGCGGCAAATCCAACTGCAAGTTGATATGAAGAAGGCTGTGGTGGTCCTCAAGGTCCTGGGGGTGAATCCCTGCGGCGTCAATGGTCTGATGGTGATGCAGGACTCGGAATGTGAGCTTAAGCACGGAGATCTGGTGGAGATCGTCTACGGCAGGCATCCTTTCGAGGTGGTTTTCAGTCCTCCACCAACGGATGATAAGCAGGAAGCCACTCCCTCGCCCATATCGTCATCCATTCCAGAGAAATCCGAGAGATGGGACTCGGCTGGCAGCGGCAAACTGGTAATCTTCACCAGCGCCGGCGTGAGAGCCTCCGAAAAGATAGCTGGCTACGATATGGATGGCACCATCATTAAAACGAAATCGGGACTGGTTTTCCCCAAAAACACCGACGACTGGCAGATTATATTCCCCGAAGTCCCGGAGAAGCTGAAGAATCTCCACAAGGATGGCTTCAAGATCTGTTTCTTTACCAACCAGGGAGGAATTGCTCGCGGCAAAGTCAGCCTAGATGATTTTAAGGTCAAGGTCAAGCAAATTGTGGCTAAGATAGGAGTTCCCATCCAAGTGTTCATAGCCATAGGCGATGGATTCTACCGGAAACCACTGACTGGAATGTGGCAGCACCTGAAGAGCGAAATGAACGAGGCCGTTGAGATCCAGGAAGATCGCTCTTTCTTCGTGGGCGATGCAGCTGGACGACCGGAGACGGGCAAGGGAGTCACCAAGCAGCGCAAGGATCATTCGCTTGCAGACAGGCTCTTTGCCGCCAACATTGGTCTGTCTTTCTACACGCCAGAGGTTCATTTCCTGGGCAAACGAGTGGAGCAGTGGAACAAGCCGGACTTTGATCCCACTAGCGTTCAGAATGAAGTACCTCTCTTCGATCCAGACGATGTGACCTTCGAGGACCACCCCTGTGAAATGATAATCATGGTTGGCTTGCCGGGTTCGGGAAAGAGCCACTTTTGTGCCGCCTTCTTGAAATCGCGTGGCTACAAGATGGCCAATGCAGACACCTTGGGGAGCACTCAAAGCTGCCTGACTGCCTGCAAACGTTTCCTGGACTCCGGACAATCCTGTGTGGTGGACAACACGAATGTGGATGCGGCTTCTCGCAAAAAATTCCTGCAGCTGGCCAGCGAAATGAAGATTCCCTGTCGCTGTCTTGTGATGAATGTGCCAGTGGCTCAAGTCAAGCACAACATAGCCTTCCGGGAGTTATCAGACTCTACGCACTCCAAGATCAAGGACATGGTCTTCAACATGATGAAGAAGAAATACCAGGAGCCCTCTCTAGATGAAGGATTCAAATCCATTCACAAGGTGAACTTTAAGCCAGAGTTTGCCGACGAAAAGCAGGAGAAGCTATACAAAATGTACTTGCTGGAGAAGTGAGGAAGCAAGGCGAGTTTTATTTAATCCAAAGTGAATATGCGCTTGGCTATGTCGTCTATCAACCAGTCCATGGAGCTCAGCAGCTTCTCGCCGGTCACCGCACTAACTCCGGCCACCAGCCAATGATGCGTGGTGATCTCCTCCAGGTGTAGTATCTTTAAGGATGATTGATATTAAAAACTTTGTTAAATCTGATAGGTTTTGAATGCATACCTCTTTAATTTCATTTGAGGAGAGGGCGCCAGGCAGATCCTGTTTGTTGCACAAAACCAGCAGTGTGGCTCCGGCCAGGCGCTCTTCCTGGAGCAGGATCTGCAGCTCCTGACCGCAGGACTCCAGGCGCATCCTGTCGGCACTGTCCACCACCCAAACCAGGCCATCGGTGCACTCGAAATAGTTCCTCCAATAGGATCGCAGGGACTTCTGGCCACCCACATCCCACATATTCAGGGTGTAGCCATTGTGCTCCAGGGTTTTTATGTTGAAACCCAGCGTGGGCGAGATGGTGTCAATGGGTTCGCCATTGAAACGCTTCAGGATCGTGGTTTTTCCGGCATTATCCAGACCTCTAAAAGAAAAACATGAATCACTTATCTTTGTTTGAAAATATAGCAGAACTCACAGGAGCAATATGCGCATTTCCTTCTCCTTCTGACGCATCTTTTTCAATACTGTTAGGAAGCCCATGGCAACGACTGTATTTTTTTACTGCTATGGAATAATAAATTAATTATTAAATATGCAGCTGCGCTGCTTAAATTTCTGTTTATTCGAGTAAATAATAATATTTCCGGGTGAATGGCAAAAAGTGCTGGAGATATCGAACCGATATATCGATAAAGTATCGATGCTCCTCCAGCTGTAGCTGTCATATTCGAGACCGATATTTTTCGCCCAGAAAACTGTTCACTTTTTGCTAAATCTTAAAAATAAACCCAAGCAAGATGATGAACCTGTCGAGAGTGAGTAAATGGGGAGACTACAGCACTCCAGACTCCTTGCTGGACAGGAAACGGGAGTGCCATAGCTCCGTAGAACGTTTTGCCTCCATGCAATTACGTAAGTACCCTGGAGCCCCCAAAACTAACCGCACATTTCGCCCTCCTCCACAGGCTGTTGTCCGTAGCTTCGCTACCACCGCTGGCCGAAGGTCTGCCGCCGTGCCCAAGGAGCAGATCGAGAAGGGTTACTTCGAGGTCCGCAAGGTGCAGGAGCACTTCCAGAAGAAGGACGGCAAGCCCGTCTTCCTCAAGGGCTCCGCCGTGGACAGCGTGCTCTACCGCCTCACCATGGCCCTCGCCCTCGTCGGCATCGGCGGCATGGGCAAGCTCTTCTACGAGCTGAGTGTTCCCAAGAAGGAGTAAACTCGGAGTCGGAGCTCCGATACCTAAGCTAAGCCCCCAAACCCCGCGCAAGATCCGTGATTCAGTGTAGTCGCCTTATATTTCAATGTTTTGATTGTGTAAGTTCCCTGGATTCGTAACATATTAATAATTTTCAAGATCTAAATCTAAATTTAGTATCTCCATAAACATATGCGATTTTAGTAATATAACCACTATAACAACAAAAGTTTTCTTGGCATTTAAGAACAACATTCCTAAGACCTTAAAAAATAATATAATTTTTCATTTAATATAGTACTTTTTGTTCTTTTTTCATTGTTAAAATTTAAATAGATAACAAAAAATGTTTATTAATTTAGAAACTATACTTTCCAAATAATCCTCCCTTTAAACAAAAAAAAAGACTATTTGAGACTGTATCAATATTTTGTATATTATGTTTCATATTTAAAAAAGCTTAATTCAAATACCATTCCATAAGTGTTTTAACTTCCGTTCCGTTTGAATTACCCTAGTTTTAGTGCCCCTTCTGCACTTCAAAATTATACAAACATTTTGCATAAATTGATAGGGAATAATTTGTTTTAGATATGAAGAAAATACAACATTTTGCAAGAAAAATTAGTAACATCAACAAACTCTCTAATTACTGAAATCGTTCCTATAAATTAAAAAATATAAATTTTTCTTTCCTATATACAATACCAAAAATAATATTGACATCTAACAATTTCTTCTAAATTTTCAGAGCTTTGCCTCCAGTTACCTAGTCAACATGGAACACCCCAACCCACTACCTGGCTTGTTGTTTTGTGTTAGAATAGCTAAGACTTGATGTGTAAACTGAACATTCGCAAGAGCATTTAAAGCGTGGAAATATAAGAGAACTGGCTGTAAAGTAACGAGACTGCTTATTTGTTTTAATGCACGGTCGCTGGCAATGAGATATTTGCCCAAAAGTATTTCCCCTTAATTGCAATGACATTAAGTAAACAAACAGCGGCGGCATGGAGCGAAGATCTGGGATGCGGCCGAGACTGGGAAATGGGGAATCGGCTAAGGAAACGGCCTGTTTTATAAATCAAAGGGCGGCAACTCGGCGCGTTGCCATTGGCATGGAAATGCATTTTAAATCGAGCGAATCATGTTGCGCTTTAACACAAGCACAGGCCCATGCACGCCGCCCGTTTATTAATATCCGACTGCGGCGGAATATGCAATTCAAGGCGTTTTTCATTAGTTATTTCTCCATAAACACTTAAATAAAACTAAAGCATTAAAAATTAAGAAAACATCCGCTGCTTTATGAATTTTCCCTTGCATTTTCCAGACAGTGCGTCACAGAAGTGTTGTGAGCATTGGTTTTGAAATATATATATTTTATGCCATTTTTTTTTAACATTTCTTTGCAAATTTAGTTTTTAATATAAGCGTCAAAATCTTTTTCCTTTCTAAATAATTAACATAATATTTAAAACAATTTGAAAATTTGTCTAAAATTAAATACAAGAAGATTTTTGTATAACTCCAATTTCTAAATTTCTATTTAAATTAAAGTTTTGGTATGGTATATAAAATAATTTAAATCCACAATTTTCGTGGGTATTACATTTTTAATACGCACTGTACTCGAACACCCACCGGAGGGAAAGAAGGAGAAAAACATAGTCTTTCCTTTTCCGTTGTGTTGTGTTGGTTTGCCATTATTTCGTTACGGCCCATTTGAATTTTGGGATGTGCGCGCGAAACGAAACGCATAAAATGGACGCGAGCTGGTTTACCGTTAGGGGCTGTCCATATATTACGTAATCACGTTTTTGGTGATTTTTGACCCCCTCCCCCCCCTGGTGATCAAACGTAATCATTCAAAAAAAAACCCCCCCCCCCCCCCAATGATTACGTAATCCCCAGAATAAAATTTTTTTTGTTTTAATCTGTGGATTCAAACGGAGATGCAACCCAATCGTTAATATTGTTTATAAATAAAGTTTGGTATGACACATTCGGTTCGTCTACGCTGATATTATCCCCAACATACTCTTCGTCAAGCCATTCCAGGTCTTCGCGTCCTTCGTGTGATTGAACCACTAAACATTCTTTTTTTCGCCGCCCAGCCACTACAAAAATTTTTTCTCTGCTTTCCTATCTAAGTTTGTAGCAGGGTCCGTAACTGTTATAAGTTTTATTTTAAAAATCACACTTTAACAGTTATTTTCTGATTTGTAAAGTAAAACTCAAGCAATAACTGTTATTTTTTGAGTTTTATAATAAAAGTTGGCAAATAACAGTTATTCGTCGCGATCAAAAATAAAACTTAAACTTGATTTATGGCGATTTTGTGGGTAAAATAAATTAAAAAAAAATATAGGTATAAAATATGCACGGTTGCCTTTTTTAACAAATTTTTAGTAAGTTATATAAAACACGGGAATCATGTTTTTTTTAATTATTTCATTTTTTCAAAAATGTCAAGGGAATAACTGTTATTCATAAAAATCAAAAAATAACAGTTATTTTTTGAGTTTTATTATAAAAATCAAAAAATAAAAATCATTACGGATTTGTAAACTACAATGCGTGATTTTTTTGTATGAAAAATTTACAATTACACTTATTTTTGGTCCCTGGTTTGTAGATATTATTAAAGGAAAAAAGTTTTTAAATAAATTCTTTAAATAAAAAAATTAATATAAAATGATTACGTAATCATTGTACAAGACCCCCCCCTCCCCATGTAATCAAACATAATCATTTCAATGACCCCCTCCCCCCCCCTAGGTGATTACGTAATATATGGACAGCCCCTTAACACATTTCGAACGGCCAACAGTTCAGTTCTGCGTAGGTGGTTCCGAACGGAACTGAAACTGTCGATCTATCGCAGACATTGTAACCCATTCCCACTCCCCAAAACGGGAAAGATCCCATTTTTTAATTAAAGTTCGTTTGGCTAATTATGGGATGGGAAAATTACGGCGCACATGTCGCAAACTTATTATATTTCATAGACTGTGAAAAATTTAAATGAACACAAAATGCCAGAGAGCTGGCGGGGTTCCATCCTATGCCCTATGTCTTTCGGTCGGGATCTTTCGGAGTAACTGCAACTGCAACCGTTCCACTCGACTGCCCACAGCCAAATTACAATAATAACTCAAGAAGCATAGAAGATGCCGGGCTAAACGCTCCGCCTTCTCTTCCCAGCGACCGCAATCCTTTGCCTTTGCCAAAAACAATATGGTATACCATATAGGAGCGAAACAAACAGAATAACAAAATAAAGCCCAAATGTGGGATTGGGGGAATTGGATGCGGATGCGTGTAGAATCGGGAATCGAAAAATGTGTTTCATTAAATGTTATTTATAGTCGGCAATTTTATGCATTTAAAGCGCGTCTATCAGCGCTGCATCTCAGCGGCATCAAGGCGATGCGGAAACGGCAGCGCCGCCATATTGGAAACTCAAAGGCGGCGGGCTTTTGATTCTAGCCGGGATCGTGGAACATGGGGAGGGATGTGGAGCAGGGTCAAACTGATTACCACTGGATTTCCCGTTGAGGAGAACCAACTTTCACCTTTCCCCCGATGTTTGTTTTCTTATTTTCTGCTTGGATTTGAATATAGTATCCTATATTCTTACAGGGTATAAAGGTGGACTCGACTTAAGTCAAAAATGGTTTTCTTTCAGATTTGATTTGAATTCAGTGTTTTAAAGATTTTATTTGAATTTAAGCAAAAACGCTAGAAAGTATGCAAGAAAATATTGTAAGTATTGGAACATAATACTTTGATTGATACTATTCGCATATATTATTAAATATATGGTTTCTAAAATTATTTGCATACTTTTATAGGATAAAGATGGATTAATTCCGAAAACACCAAAGTTCGTTTCAATAAAAATATAGTTTTAAATTAATGGCATTTTTTTTTGCATATTTGCATAAAATGCATATGCATAAATTATGCAAAATATATGCAAAATATAATATAAACTCAACTATTCAAGATTGACCATTTCATAGCCAACCTAATTTATATTAACTATTTTTTAACTTCTAGATTCTTAGTTGTAGCCTTTTTACCATAAATGTAGTAGAAAGTAACACATTGTCCGGACATCTTGCACATCTCTCGCACTCGTTAGATGCTCCTCACGTGAGTTATAGCCACGTCCTGGGCCGGATCGGATCAGATCGGATCGGCTTGGGATCCCGGTTCGCAGTCCTCAGTCCGCAGTCCGCACAGCACAGCAGCCGCAGCCACAAATCAGAATGCCGTTGAAGCGTTCAAGTGCAACGAGCATGAAGCCAACTCGCTGCCGCTTTCGTCTCCAACTCGATTTGCGTCCCCAACTTCATCGTCTCCCCAATCCCCAATTTTATCTCCATCTCGCCGTTTGGGGCTGTCGGCAAATCTGGGCAACTTTCAGATGAGTATTTCGTCAGATTGTCGCTGCGACTGATGCTGAGATGGCAGAGGAAAGAAGAAAAAAACTGGGGAAGTTGGACCTTCGGGCGATTTTTTGACTCTTCGATTCGATGGTGTTTGAACAACGAAACCCGTTTGGCCTATTAACACTTCGATTACAACTCAACTTTTTCAGCACTCCGGAGGCACGGACACGGACCCGGGCACTCTGGGTGGTCCCGTCGCACTATTAGTTAGATTTTGATTTATTTGAGCTTCAATTAGTCGTTGAACAAATCTGTTTATTTATTTGCTTTTAATTATTGTTGGAAACCACAAAGCCGTGCCACCGCTCTTTATGGTCGCCGTCGCCTTCGCCTTCTCCTCGCTCCTTGACTTGGCCGAAGAAGGTTTTTAATTAGCACCCGCCGGATAATTCACAAAAATACCCATCACCAAATAGCCGAGGATTTCTTCAGACGTTAATGGAACCGATACCATACCCCAAACGACCGATCAGTGCAAACACAGTTTTGTCTTTCGAAATAACAACCGAAAACGAATTCACATATTTTGCGAATATGGAATTCCCATTAAATTTGTTTGGAATACCCGCAATCCATCGTTAAGAAATGCAATGGGTAGTAATATTATTATACCCGTTACTCGTAGAGTAAAAGGGTATATTGTATTCGTGCAAAAGTATGTAACAGGGAGAAGGAAGCGTTTCCGACCCCTAAAGGTATATATATTCTTGATCAGGGTCACTAGCCGAGTCGATCTAGCCATGTCCGTCTGTCCGTCTGTCCGTCTGTCTGTCTGTCCGTCTGTCCGTCTGTCCGTCTGTATGAACGCTGAGATCTCAGAAACTACAAAAGCGAGAAGGTTGAGATTTCCCCCACATATTCTTTGGCTTTCTACGCAGCGCAAGTTTATTTTAGCCGAGCGCCACGCCCCCTCTAACGCCCACAATCGCCCACTAACGATTTTAAAATGGGTCCTGCGCCCACATCTTTAAAGATTTCCGAAAAGTATAAATGCAATTTTGTTGTGTATATTTATACCTATCGAAATGTAGAAGACTTTTTTCAAATCGGACCATTCATTAAAAAGTTATACGCAATCAAAAATTATATATCTATCTCCCTCGCACTCCCTTTAGCTGAGTTACGATTATTAGTCGGGACACCAACCCGACACAGCGTTCGCACTCCCTTTAGCTGAGTGACGGGTATTAGATAGTCGGGACAACAACCCGACTATAGCGTTCTCTCTTGTTTTGATATAGTTTCGCATCCGAAAAAGAGGGATTCGGCTGCCGTAAACAAACAAAAACATATTGCATGCCTTGCCGGAGAACCGGAATGCCGTAAAACAAAGGCGATCATCGACGATTTATAGGCCGTAACAAGCCCGGCCCCGTGAAAGATGCGCAGGGAAACCGAAACCCCGGCAAACCAGAAACACATGTCCCGACTCTAAGGACTTTCGGGGGACGGGATGGGAAAATATAGAACTCACTATTGGTCAGTGCTGGGAACGACGTCATCTAGTTAGGAATTTAAGTGCGAACGTGTGGGATCAGGTGACACTAAGGCCGGTTGCGGTATGTTGCCTCTCAAGTGAGCCGGGTATTCGCTTACACCAATAATTCATCCTCAACTGCAGTTGCGTCGATCCGTTTTATGTAGCGCCCAAGGTCCAAGGTACCAGGATTCAAGTGGGTCGCATAATCACGTGTCGATGTGCCGATGTTGTCCGGGATCAATGTTAGTTTTTGGGAGTGCCGCTGCCGTAGACAATTTGACGCTTCCGCCTACTGCTGGAGTCATGCACTTGGAGAAAAAAAAAATTGTTTTAAAAAGAGATACCATCTTACTTTGGTATATAACATTCATTCATTGGTAAAACATTCAAAATATTTAACTTGAAGAAATATCGTTTTAAAAAGAGATACCATCCTACTTTGGTTATGACATTTAAAATATTTAACTGATCTTTGAAGATATCGCAATATTTATTTTCTGGTTTTGAAATCCTAGTATTTGGAAAAATATACTAACTTATCATACTTAAGGTGCAATAAGGTATGTAATATCGTATCATATTGCATGGCTTAATTGATTGTTAAACTTGTTGAATTATATTATTAAAATTATTAAATAGCAGGAAGAAAGGCTTTCTTCTCTATATTGAACTTCTTAAAAGATTAATAGAAATCAGACAACGTTTTTGTAGATTTGCTTAATTTGTGCTTAATTCTTACTTGACTATTAATGGTTTGAAAAATGGTTTTTCTCAGTGCATTGTCCACTCCCATCTGGCGCAATCTTATGTAACTTGCCCTCCGCCCCTGACTTTTATGTGTCAATTTAATAGCGCATTTGCCACTTTTTGACATTCGATGCTGCTCCTGACACTTGGACTCCTTCCACGACTCCTTCTTCCGAATCTCTGGTGTTACATAGCTCCTTTGTTTTCTCAAGTGGTTTGCATATTACACTCCGACTCCGCTTTTCACTCCTTGTTGTTTCACAACACAGAGAAGTACAACTGGGAAGAATCAGTGAAACAGAAAGAAAATAAGCGGAAAACGCACAGTGTTCATTTGTTATGCTTGTCATTTGTCGCTGGCTGCCGGCAACTTCAAAGCCTGTCACCCAATTTGTTAAACGCGGAGACAATTTTGTCATCGGCTTCCCCACTTCACCCCCAATTCTTCAGCCATCACTCTGAAGCTTCGGCCGCCGGGGAAGAATTCTTAGCTTTCGCATGTGGCCAATTATTTTGTAAGCCGATCCATATTAGAGGTTCCTCTCGAAGCATGTGGTTCATGTGATTTTCAACTTCCAAACATTTTTTTTATAAATAAAATAGAATAAAATAAAGAATTGATGAACTGAATAGAATTATATTGACACGAAATTTAGTTTGTTGGAGAGAAAACAGAAATCTCTTCATGTAAAATATGTCAATACAAAATCGATTAAAAATGCTCAAGGAGATTTCTGCGTCTGTTAACTCTAAACCATACTTTAGAATACATTTTGGTGATTTTTAAAACAATACCTTTCTTCAAAGTAAATAATAGAAGTTTACTTAAAAAGTTATCTTATGATCTTGCCTCACTGAAAAAATATTTAAAATCCTTTCTACGATCGCAATATTTATTAAATTAAAAGATTTGTGTTTCTTAGATTATGGTTTAGTTTAGTTTTACTTTAGTACTATCTTTAAACAGATATATTGATCTTACAATAGTTTTGAAAATGGTATTTAGTAGCGGACCCAAAAATATTAAAGAGAGAATGAAACTCCTTAAACGAAATACATATGTAGATGAACATTAAGATTCGTCATTCTATTTCAAATGAAATTCAATGAAATAAAAGGTAAAGCTGGATGATTAGAAAAGTGAAAAAATAGGTATTTAGGGTATATTAATTTACAAAAGATTGTATGGTTTTAAAACAAAGAAAATATGGGCAATGGCGTATGTCAAAACAGAAATTGCAGCGATATATAACCGAGAAAGAGCGGAAATCAGAGAGTGACAGGGAGAGGAGCCGATTGGATTGGCAACAAAAGGTATGAGCAGGTAAGCGTAAGCCAACGCAAGGAGGTGTGTCCAACGTGCAAGTGTCTGTGTGGGCCAAAACACACACATAAGTACAATGCCCAACGAAGAGAGCGAATGCAACAATAATAAGTGCAAGAGCTGCCTTTTGCCCATTTTAATGAGGGAATGACAACGAAAATTGGCATCTATCATTAAACGACGATATTCGGGATTAGTGACAATCAGATGAAGACGGCATTTCTTATAATTAACTCTAACCAAGCAAGACGCAACGCCTCAGCGAGAGTTGGCATCACGCATACGCCGCATTGGCCGGGGAGGTGGAACTCTGGGGATCTACGGGGTTAGCTGTCTGTGCCGCTTTATTAGCGATATGGCTTTCTTAATGAACCAAAAATAGATGCACGCGCTCCCAGAATTCCCACAGCCCCGCCCCCTTTCCTTTACTCTTCTTTCCGTTTCTTTCCTTTCCTTTCGGTTTCTTTCCTTGCCTTTCTGTTTCTTTCCTTTACTCATCTTCATTTGTGTGACACTAAGAACTCATGACATCCCTCGCCCACCCTGCGTAACGCTACGGATACGCTTACTTGCTTCAGATTGGCCATTCAAGCATTCAGAAATTAACTCCGCCCGGTTGCGTGTGCTCACTCACTCGGTTCGGTTCGGCTGTGTGGGTATTGCAGCGGAGAGAGCGAGAGAGTACGACCACTAGTGCCCATGGGGCACATGAAGACACCCACACCTCCACTAGCACACATATGGGGTTTTCCAGGAGCGGTAACGGGTGGAGAAGGAGGAAAGGATCTAGTTAGGGTCAGTGTTGGGAAAGGTACTGTGTTTTTTTACCTAGGTAAGGTAAAAGGTATTGGGCAAAAATAAATACCTAGGTAAGGTAAAGGTACTTAAATTTCCCAGTACCTAGGTAAAGGTAAAAGGTATTTATAAGGTATTTTTTATTTTTATAATTATTTTGTTTTGTTCAATGTAATCATTTAAACTTAAAATAAGACTAGTTTTCAGTTATTAGTCGTCTTAATCAAACAATATCTTTTCATTTCATTTAAATTTAAATGTTTTAATTTTGTGCATATATTTTTAAAACACGCGGCATCAATAATTGTATGCACGTATCACTTCATTAATGTATTTATGAAACCCTCATGTACATATTTGGCGCGCAAAAATTCCGTATGTAGAAACATTGACTATATATTGTGCATATGTATATGCCGTTTGTTTACTTACATACGGCATTTTTGCGCGCCAAATACACTTTGGTTTCATAAATAAATTGATGTAGTGATGGAAACATACATACGTGCACAAAATTATATAAAATAAAACTGCGATTAGTTTTAACTTCACAAAACAAACAATAGAACGGCTGAATTCCAATGACTTTTAATGCTGCGTTCCGACTATTACAATTTCGAAACGAAACGATACAATGAAACGATACTACAGTGTCGCAGTCAGATTTGGCTATTTTAAATCAGATCAATGTTTAATACCTATGTAAGTACCTTAATAATTCCAAAGGTATATACAAATCTGTATCTAGGTAAGGTAAAAGGTACTCAATTATTTTTATACCTAGGTAAGGTAAAAGGTACCACTAAATTGTACCTAGGTACGTACCTAGGTAAAAGTATCTAGGTATGTCCCAACACTGGTTAGGGTGCCCAATAAAGAGTGATTAAATTAATAGTCACCTCATAAACACATTAATCTTGGAAAATGTCGAATATCGAAGTATATTATTAACTCTTTTAATTTAAGACCTTTACAGATAATATAAATTGATAAGAGCTACAAAATAGAAATATAGAAGAATTCACTTTGGTATAATTAATAAGTCTCAAAAATCAAATATTTTAATAATCATTAACTTGGAAATGATGAAATTTTTTCTAAGACTCCTAGTACAATAAAAAACTCATTGAAATGAAAACCGAATTCCACACCTTTTATGAAAACCTTTTTGGCCCACCCTCAATTCCTCACCTGCGCCCCTGGGCGCCGAAAGACATTCTTCATTTTTGTTATTTGCCCGCGGACCACTAGTCCCGCACACCAGTGCACGATCATCGCCATTAAAACCAACAAATACAGTCGATCGACCGCCCTCCCTCTCACGGATGGCCCATGTGTGTGTAGCAGAGAGAGCGAGATCTTGGGATGCTGCGTCGACGCGGTGGCTTCCACTTCAACATGGGTGTGGATGTGGATGTAGATGTGGCTGTGAGTGTGGAGGTGATCTTCGGTGTGTGCGCGGACGTGGATGGTGGGCGATCTCGATCGGCAGAGCAGCCGGCAGCGTTAGTCGCAGCAGACACGGGTGACGAGCAGCAACGATCGTTTTTGGAGAGCGCGCCAGGGTTTCCCGATCCAAAACCGTACCCGATCCGAGCCAACCGATACGCAGCGACCCGATTCGCTAGAGATTAAAAGCCAGCGGAAGATCAAAAGGCGCGCGCACGGATCAGTGAATTCGCTTGAAATCGGTAACATTTCAAACCGATCGATCTCACGGGAGGTCCCCCGCAGCCCCGAAAGTCCCAAATAAACCGACATAATACCAAAATCAAAGCGTAGCTAACCCATTGTAGTGTCATTAAGTGTGTGCAGTTCCCGCTTCCCCAATAAGGTGTGATAAGTGCGTGATAATTTTCGAGGCAACCTAGCCGAGTGCGATCGTTTTGGCCCGAAAATGTGCTAATCAGATCTCAGTCTTGGTTCACGGCATCGCAGCCCGACGCTGCCCCGCACAACTGGCGCCAATTTGTATACAAATTTCATGCCTTAATTGAAACTCACATTATAGCCAAGTGCGAAAAGTTAACGACTAGGCGACCACCGACAATCCCCAGAAACGCTTGACTATCCCAGCGAATCCAACCAGAGAAAGTTTCACGGCGGAGTTGGCAAAAAGCAACCGGAGAAGGCGACAATTGCAATTCTGGAGTTCTTCAATCAACTGTCATCGGCCGAAATGGACCCAGGTAGGTCTCTAAATGTATACCAATCAAACTTCTAGTCTTACGAACTATCGAACACCCAACTTTTATTGATTTATCGACATTTTTGAAGTGCCGACGGCAATGGGGATTTCTGAGAAAGTTTTTAACCATTTTATAATTGTTTTTATTTTAAAATAATAAAAGAAAATTTTGTTATTTTTAAGAAGTCATAATAAATGTAATATTATCATAAGTAAATATCTAGCTCACATATTTTGCAATCAAATAAGCAATTTTTAATTGTTGTTCAATTAATGTGCTTGACTTATGAAGTTTCCATTTGTTGTATGTAATCTTAAAAGTTTTTGAGGACAACTCTGGAAGCAGATAATAGTTGTATCCATTTGTATTCATGATTTCTTAATAGACTTACTACTATTTACTGAAATGGTAAAATTCTACCAAATTTCTATTTTATATGTTATTGTAAATTTTTGCTACCCCATTACAAAGTCGAATCCCTTCAGATTTATTTTCGTGACAATTTTTCCCTGTGCACTCAAATCCGCGGCTCAAGTGTTTTGCCAACAAAGCCTTTCGTCCGATCCTCCAAACAAGTCCTGATGGATCCCCTTAGCCTGTGCCGCAATCGCGAGGAGGTAAACACAATCGACTTCTTTCCTTAGTTTTTGGGCCGGGCCAAGAGGCAGGTGTTTGCTTTTGATTTTCGTTTCAAAAGGCTGCCGTCGCTTTGCGCATGATCGACAGCCTCGCGGTAGCCGCGTCACTTGTTTGGCTTTCGATGATGTCGCCGACATCCGTATGGGTATGCTTGGTCCATACCCGATCCCAAAACCGAAAACCAAAAACCCCAATCCAAACTCCGGACCCATGGCCCCTAATTTAACTAATGATCGTTGTAATGTTTGTGCCTTTGTCGTGCGGTCTTCACTTTTGGCTCCAAGTGTCCGTGTCTCTGTTTGTCCATGTGCTTTGGGCCAAAAACAAAGCCCGAGTGCAAGACATTGCCTTATGGCCGAAAACTACACAAGTGTGTAAAGATTTGCCCTGTTGGCGGCAGTTGGATCTATTGACAAACATCTGCGCAATCGAATAATTTGGCGTGCGTCGATTTACTTTAACAAATTTTCAACTGCCTCGATCATCTTCCGAAATAATTGGCTAACGGTTTCGGTTTGGTATTTTCTTGGAATGACATAATTTCTTTACTTTACACTTTTTTTATAGTTTAACCTAGTATATCGAAGAAAAGTAGAATCATTTATCCTAAAATATATTTCATTAGAGACTAGCCAATTCCTTTAATGAACATTGATGGATATTTTTCCACATGATCGGGAGGCACAGAAGGAGTAAGTTGGCTAGTAGGTCCCGCTCTTTGGTCCATTAATGACTTGCTTTCGATGTTTTGACATTCTGTTTGTACGCCGGCATTGTTTGCCCTGTCGCAGACGTCGGAAAAGATATAGACGGGTGTGCAGACGCCGAGAGGGCGACGCAGACCCAAACCAAAACCGAAGCCCACACTCTGGACCAGAGATGCAGAAATGCGTGACTAACGGCCACCGGTAGCCATCTACTTCGGTAGCTAAACATGAAAAGCCCACCAGACGCGGGCCGCAAGTGCAAGATGTTAAAATCACAGAAAGGGGCAGTAAAACAAAAGGCGCAGACGATGGCCACGAAAGGCAGGCAAACACTTGAGATACGAGGAGGAAAACGTCGCGTCAATGTGTACACGCCTTAATGGAAGAGTCTATATATGTAGTATGTAGTATGGGAGTAGGTGCCCAGGAGCTGGAAGTCGGGGAGTGATCATAAAGCCCGACCTGCAGCTTCCTCCCGTGGATACCGATGATTGAAGCCCGGGTTTGGGAAAACGCTTCACTGCCACCACGACTTGATTGTGTGGCGTCGTTTCCCCTGAGTTCTTTAATTAAATCACATCCCCCGCCGCTGATGCGGAACTTTCATTAACCGCATTTGCAGTCACTTTGGGTATTACGGAAGCTTTTCTTGCAGTGAATAATGCGTTTTGACTTTCAAATTAAGGATTAAGTTTACGGATTTAGTTTGAAACATCATTAAATGGTATTATTTCTATTGAAAAATAAATAAATACGTCTCTAAGTATATCATAGTTGACCTAAATTTTTAAAAAATTATTTTAGCTGAAATCGAAAAAATAAACTTTCCCTATCTTTGGTTTTAAGAATCCGATTGACTTAATTTCTTTTGCTTTTTTTTCATGGCTAATAAAAAATGAAAAAAAATAGTTTTCTTAAAATCCATTCGGTTTTTAAATAACGACATATGTATCACTTAAAAATCTGTTGTATTATATTTGTAAGAAAACCGTTTCATTCTTCATAAATACACTTCCAGTAAAAGGTTAAGTTCCCTTTGCAGATCAGTTGACATTTCCTCCCCATTTTGGTGTGGATATGTCCCCACGGATCCACAACCTCTGACATCTGACAAGTGTACTTCTTGTTGCTGAGGATAAACTAAGCTCATTACCATAAATTTAATGAGTTTCTAATCGTTAGGGGGCACGTGTTTGAGCTAGTTCACTCCGGGATAATGAATGCGATCGCATCAATAAGCGGGCGGCTAACATCTGGTCCTAACCCCTAACCCCTTGATGGCCTGTGTGAAGTCCCTCGGGGGCGATGGTGACCCGCAACCGGAACTGCCTAAGGAATTCCAAACTCAATATCTCAGTTTCGGAAATGGAGTCATAGGACCAGTGCTGCAAGCTTGGCTAGTTTCTAGCCAGTTAAAGATTTTTTTTTAGGATTTTTAAAAATGTTGTATTATTTTTCTTATATATTTAAATTAGATGGTTACAGTTTAAAAGGATTTTAGAGATAAACCAAAAAAAGTACCTTCTGATTAAAATATCTAAACTAGTTTAAAGCATTTTTATCCTTTTTAAAATAGCTACTTTGTGTTATCTTTGATTCAGGAGTGGGTGAACTGCAGAACATGTGGTTAGATTTATATGCATGTTGCTGCTGTCAGCGAAGGGCGTTGCACATTGCTCGAGTGCCGGCGAACCCGAACTGCAGCGGAGTTGTCGGTTCTAGTACATTGCCAATGATTGGTCGGATGCGTTGGATCTCTTGGTCTTGGTCTCTGGGAAGGGATGGGATCGGATCGGAACTCTGGCCATGGGTTTTGCATCGACATCGAGCACATTTCGGCTACGCACTCGCATTGTGCGCATTCTTGGTACGCGTAATTGAAGTCGCCGCGGCATGTCTTCTTTGGTTTTTGGGCTGGGTCGCACCCCTTTCGAGTTCCTCGGCTTCGAAGCTAGAGCCGTCATATTTCCTAGCCTTCTCCTCCTCTCCCAAGGGGGCGGAATAAAGGAGCGAGTGCGTCGCTATCTTGGCGGTGGCTGCCGTGATTTATGGACTCATTAATTTCTGTTGACAGACAATGCTGTTGACGCCGCAGGAATCTATTTAGCTTTATGTACTTTTGATTCCCACTTGCTAGGGCGCCTATTTTATGGGCTTCATTTATAATTCGAGGCGCTTGCACTTGATCTATAATAGGAAATAGAATAGAATTGCATCTAGAATAAATCAAAGGATATGTAAATATTTTGAATGAACTTTAAACTTTAGAAAGCTTTTAAGAATTAGAATTTCCGCGTCTCGTTGAAACCAGATTCAATCGATGTTAAGTAAACATAAAGCCATTCCAATCATCACTCTTTCCATTGATAACACTTCGATTTGAACTCTGCAGATTAAAATGGAAAATGGCATTGCCAGCAGATCAAAGTGACAGGCGGAGAGTGGCTTCCTCTTTCTCTTGGCGCGACGATTCTGTGAAATTTACTGATAAATAAATGCGATTGTGCGGCAAATTGTGCAACGCTCCGAATGCAAAATTGTCGACAAGTTCTCGTAGTTAGTATAGAAAAAAAGAAAAAAATCGAAGTGAAAACTAAACTATTTATAAGTCGATGAGGACCGCAACAATGTGGGCAGCCAACTAAACAGTGACAATGTGAGTGGAAGAGTGGAAAAGGGGGCGGGCCACATGGCGTATACGCGACGCGCTGGCTGAGCCTCAGCTCAAGTCAACTGAGTTGTTAAATTAATTTTTTCTGCATGCCGAATGCATATAAATTTTTATAAGATGCAAAGACGCAGCGGCGGAATTAAGAAAATAAATATATGAAGGCATCTCCCCACCGCGACGGCGCTCCGTCAATCAACCTGCTGGGTCTTCTGGGGTCTTCCGAAGGAGAAGGAACCGCTTGCCAAGACCCAAGATTTATGGGAGCAACACGCAGTCGAAAATGCATTCGCACATATTGTATGTTAGTTATGAGAAGGGAAATCCAATTTGCCATGTACTTTTATACTCTCCCAAAAAGTACCAAGTTATCTCAAGTCTCTCAAATTCGAAGGTTCACAATTTTTTGCATAACTGTGTTAGTTCCGGGAATCTTTTTTATGGCATTTAAAAATACAAGATATATAATATCGCTGATTTTAAAAACCAATAATGAAAAATTATCTTTTTCATAAAATAATCTTTTTCACAATAATTATTTAATTACCTTGTAGTTGTAAATATTAATTATAAATGTTTTTTAGTAAAGAGTATTAAATCATTTTGGTATACATATATGTATACTTTTTTGGGGATGTCTTTTTGATGCTGATCAAATCAAACACCAGACCAGAAACCCCAAACAAAATATTGCCCTCAATATCAAAAACATCATTTCATGCCAAATTTATATTCAATTCGGGCCCAACGAACTAAAAATAAGTATCCAAATTGGCAGCCATTTTGGTATTTTGTTATTTATTTTATTTGTTTGCAGTTAATGTTGTGAATATTCAGACAATTACTCAAAGTTTTCTGCGATTTAATACAATTTAGTGGACCATTTTCGTAGAACGCATCGGTTAGTGTGAAAACGTGTTAATTGACGGCCCGCTTATTAATTAAAATGAAATTTGAATGGCAATTTTATTCTCTACAAATAAAAGCCTTATGCCCCCAAATCAAAAGTTATAAATCATACAATGTATTTTTATGATGGCAACAAAATTCTTATCAGCTTGAAATGTTTGAATTTGTTAAAATCAATTAGGCAGAAAATAAGTTCATTGCCTCTCGACATTTGACATCGAAAATGTTCTCAGCGTTCAAGTTTCTGAAATAATCACAAAGTCAATCGGATGCCTAGTTGAAGTTGAATCAAAGTATTTATTTATTGCAATATTAGTTGCAACTTATCAACCAGACAAGGCAAATAGGAAGAAGAGGCATTCGCGATTATCGCATCAGTATATATATTTTTTTTCCAAGCTGATAAGCATAAATGAAGTACATATATTCATGTGACAGTCTTTTAATAGATCCACAAACGCAGCTTACAATTAAATGTTCGATTAAGAATCATGATCCATATGTAATTATATAAGTGTGTAAATATTTTTCAAACCATATTATTTTGTACTTAACGATTCTTTTTTAAAGCTATTAAATAAACGTAACTTTCCAATTAAAATTCCAATGTCTTAAGTAACTTTAAATAGTATTCGGTTTACCAGAAGCTATACTGTACAATCGTATACTCTGAGGTTTTTCCCAGCCCCTTCGACCATTTTGTTTAGCGAAATATTATTTTTAATTAGTTCTAGTTAGTTAACATTCGTTAATTGCTCCTGTAATTGGATTTATGCGCATCAGTGGCTTTCGTGAGCACTTTAATGATATTTTAATAAATTATAAAAAACTTTTAAAGCAATATGTGCAACTTTAATTGCCGCCGGCAAAACTTTGACGAAAGGGCAAGTGTTGAAAAATTTCCAAGAACAAGAACCAGAAATACAAAAAAGAAACTCTCACAAGCATACGGACATTAAAGCCGACATTTCTTTCTGGATTGCGTTTGTAATTTGCTGGTCGTTGGCGGAGTTCCAGTTGAAACAGTGGTCGCCATTGTATTCGGCAATTTCCCAGAATTTATGAATTATAATTTTGCCATATAGACAATTTTAATTGAGCTTTTTATGGGATGTGGAAAGCGGGGAAAGGGTGCAAAAACAGGAGCTGCACGGAGAAAAATAAGATTAGATTAGTTTGGTATAAAATGTCATGAACTTCCAAACATTAAAAGATAATAAGTTAAATTTTTCTTTTTGAAATTTCTAAGTGATAAAATATTTCTATCATAACGGCTCATTCAAGTAAGATCCCCATTTTCTACCACTTTTCTGTGTGTGCGGTTTTTGGGATCTCGAGCCAAGCGTGACCAACTAAGTAAAAGTGTACGATTTCAAAGCAAACACAGCCATTTGTAAGCCATTTGTACCGAAACACACAGATACAGAAGCGTCGGCTACCGAATCCGTTTCCAATTTCCGCTGGGGATGCGAAAGGACTTCGAGGCCAGAGACGAAAATCCATGGGCAAATATTTACCGATCAGACAAAAGCAGTCTTCGTCTCCATTTCGTTTCAGAGTTTATGATTTTTTAAGCTGTTTGCCCGACCTCTTCACAATTCCATAGCTGTTTGCCTTTCATTAACAGAAGCTGCTCAGATCGGTTAGGATGGGATCGTATCGGGCCCAGATTTCACTTTGTTTGCGTTGATTAAGCGCTGACTAGCGGAAAGTCGAGGAGCCAGGAAGGATCCTTATTAGAGCTAAAGTAGCCCAGTCGAACTGATCGCCAGCGGCAGGCGCAACTTAAAATTAAATAAACAAAATCAGCCTCTTAGCGTTCGAAGGTTTTCCCGGAGGCGGAGGCAAACAAACAGGCCAAACAAACTCGAGATGCGACGGCGACCTGGGTAGCACCTAACACACTGCTCCTCTGATCGTGACCGACACTACTCGTATACTCGTATACCCAAACCCACCTCCACTTCCACACCGGTGGCATGTTTGCACCTTTAATAAGACCAACAATCAGTGCCGACGCATCGCCCAAGTAGCCGCTCAAAGGGTCAACGAAATGTTGCACTTGTGATCCCTCGAAAAAGGGGTTTTTGAGTTCTGATCATTGGAATTGAACTGGAACTCGAGACTAACAAGGAAAAATAAATCAGTACTTCAAGACATCTTTTCAAAACCAAGTAATCCTTACTTAAACTTATCTTTTGGATTGATCTTTAGACTTAAGCTCTTTTTATACGAAATGATAAATTTTCAAATTAAAACCGTGCCAATCAATGAGTGTATTTCTAATGTTTGATCTTGCTTTTTCTCGATATGGCCCATAACTGTCGTGGTCAACATCCATCATTGATCAAATTTGCCTTGGACACTGGGCACGTTGCAAAATGTTTGCTCTTGACTCATCCCATCGGTCCGATCGAAGGGGGAATAAATGTGCTGCTCTAATAGGAATTACGTGACTAATTTGCATGTGGTGGGGAGCATTTTATTCTGGCCGGATGTCGATTGGCTGCCATAAATCACAAGTGAGGAGAGACTTACTCACAACTTTGAAGATGACTGCTGAGGGTTTAGAGAAAGTCAAAAGAATATTAACAAATCAGGCAGATAACCGATAGTCGATGGAATTAATTTTCCAATTTCCCGGTTTGCCGAAGGTTCGATTCTTATCGGTGGCATAACTCACATATCATAATTAAACCCCAAGTGCTCAACTTTGGCCGCCATTAATCTTTGGTAATTGCCCGAAATTGATGTCATGCGTATTTGAAAAGCCATTAAAACCGGGCAGCTATCTTGAATAGATCCAAAAGAAGAAAACAAGAGCGTCGATCTTTGTCAGCGACAACTAGAAAGTATTTGTTGAGACAAATTTATGGACGCTTGGCGCAAAAGTCAAGCACTCGGAGATAATGTTCTCAAAGGGACCAACAAATTGCAGCCTTCATTGGACATATTTCGAATATTTTCCACGACGAATGCGGGGATTTAAAAAAGAAACTGAAGGGAAGGTAAGTTTTTTGAGATCTTATATATATATTTTTTAAGATTTCCTTTACTTACCTTCTTCATTGCATCTAACTGAAGATGCCTTTATTATAAAAACCGTATTTTAAATAGCACATTTGTCGTTTCCATGATCTTTGACTCGAATGCCTTCCTTCCTGGCTGGCGCTGGATTTTTTGGAAGCGCACACAGAACCGCACAACTCTGCGTGTAACTCAATTCGTAAATAATTAACGATCACGGGATTACAAATGTCAAACAGAATGTCAGACTGGGGACGGCACCCTCCCTGCCTAAGGGGAAACTGAATCTGCGTGGCTCCTTCTTCAAAGAGCGAACACAAAAACCACCGACTTGGTCCCCGGATGGGTGTCATCCTATCCCATCCTCCTCCCCAGCAGCCCACCAGACTCGATCTCAATGCGTGTGGGTCTGCGGCGAGTGCCAGCCGATCTGTTGTGACTTATGTCAAGACAATTGCGTTACAATATTTTGAAAATTCATAGTGCCAGTGGCAGGCAATGAGAACCCAACAATTGTATTAGAGGTGGGTTGTTAGCCCATAGACAAAGTTATCGTATACCAAATCCCATTTACAAACTAATGTTTAAGAGTAGATATCAGGGTGAGTTCAGAATGGTGTTTCCTAACCACCAGGAGCAGGTGCTGGTGTGACGACTGGTGCTGTAGTAGTTACGGCCGGTGGAGCAGGTTGATCAGGTGCCGAAGTTGGAGGCGGAACAGGAGCAACGGGAGCTGGAGCTCCTGGAGTTGATCCAGGAGGAGGTACCGGTGTTCCTGGAGCTGCTCCTCCTGGTGGTGGAGCTACTGTGCTACCTCCATCCGCTGTAGCATTCGGAGCAGCTTGAACTACGACAGTGCAGTTACGACAAATCACTGAAAGGAATCCATGATTAGGACACTGAAATCAGGATGATATGGGAAGGCGACCTACAAACATTTTCATTATCGCCATCGTCATCACTATCACTTCCACTATCATTGTCATATATCAAATCCTCAAGGAGAGACCACCAGTCATCTGTATCTCGTTTCTAAAAAGAATAGCTAAAAACATTTGATATTTAGATACATCTAATCGACTTACCGTCTTGACAGAAGCTTCCTTTAAAGTCCTGGCCTCAATGCTCAGGAAACTAAAAACGAGGCAAAAGCCCAGAGCGAAAAATATATTATTTCTGGCCGACATCCCGACTTTAACTGACTAGACTGTCTGAGAAACCCGCTTATATAGAACCTAAACACCAATATTTTGTAATATTTTCTGACATTTAGTGTTTTGAAAATAGAGTAATGGGAATTTATGATGGATATTGAGTGGTTTAGACATGTACATGAAATAATCACTAAAGTACTGAAGCATCAACTAAATGAAGTGGGATTTAATATTAAATTTAATTATATTCCAAAAAATCATTTAAAGACAAAAAATTGGGGGTAATATTTTCACCTTATCAATGTAATGAAATAATCCAATGACATATAATTTTTTTGATAAGTTTCTGTATAGTCATGTTAATTTTTTAAGCAGTATACCACAGTCGTTGCCTGATCATATCTGTGCAATGCTCCCATCTATTACGACCACCTTTAATGTGGGGAGATACCCATGTCGATTCCGTCTATTTCGAACAGTTTTTCTTATTTATGCAGCTGCACGTTCGCTTTGTCTGGGGCCCCCGAAACGACCCCGAGTGCAAGTGCTGGCAATGATCGAACTGCAATTGACAAGTGCGCAAATCCATAACCATAAACTATGTACACGAAATTCGACACTGCTGGGGATCATTAGCCGCGGATCGGGGATTAGGGATTGGAGATCGAAGATCGGGTGGATCGGTGGGGGTGGTGATGTCGATGTCGGGCAACAAGTGGGATGGTAATGTGATAGGCCTCGACCATCGGGAAAACGAGCTTGTAAGTCGCGAATTGCCCTTTCTGAATGGAACACTATAGAGGTCGATATACTCCCGGTACATTATCGTTCCTTTGTCCGGTTCCTTCCTGATTTCTTGAGATTGCCGGCACGAGTAACCCGGGAGCTCTATTGTAATTTTTATGGCGCTGCACTCTCTGCAGTACGTGTTGCACTCGGAGTTGCTGTTGTGGAACACGATTCGAAATTAGAAGACGCAGATGTGCAACAGTCCCTCCAACTGCCCATAATTGTAATGGGCTGGACGGCAGTTCCAGACGGAGCCAGAGGTCCAGAGGCAGGTGCCACGAATGGAGTCTCCAGATAAGGGGTTTCCCAATTACCAACGGATAATGGCAAGCTATAATAGTAAAATAGGAGATCTTCTTTGTTTGCCAGAGAGGTATGGATTATGACAGCTTTATTGTATGTCGTTCAAAGCAATGGTTTTGAATTTAAAACTAAATTACTACTTTTGATTTAGTAATGTCGAATAATTATAATATTTGTTTTTTAATATGTGTTTATTAAAATCTGTGCAAGAAGTGTAACTACTTTTTAAAAGTTGTTATTTTTCGATTAATAAGAATTGTATCTTCTACTCTCTTCTCAATTTCTCTGCCAAGTCCATTTCATTCACAATGGTTACCACGGAAAAAGCAAACTTGGCCATCTAAAAATGTGTAAAAATATAAAATGTATTCCCTGTTAATAACTTATTATTCTACTACCTTAATATTGGTGTTTAAGCAAATGGGAAAAATTCCACCGGCGGTGAACAGAATCGACTGCTGGACATTATGAATGAAGTACAGCATCGTGGTTCTATATCGACGCTCTGCACCGATCCACTTGGAATGGAACAATGTGTTGGTCAGGGATTCGCAATCGCTGTTCAGTTGCTCGCAAACATAGCAAAATGGGAAGGTCTGAGAAAGTATGGCAATTGTGTACACTCCAGAGACCAAACGTTCCATTATGGTATTGTAAAATTGCATGGATACCGCTGCCAAACCCAAAAGAAGGCCGACGGATAGCAATTGTATGAACATCGTGGCTGATATCATGGGACGCAGGGTGTTTCCATATCTGTTAGGAACAACATAATGTTTTATACTAGTTTGATAACTGATTTCAATACTCCTTACTCGACAATCAGCTTGTGATCCTTTACACACTCCACCAGTTCTCCGTAATGTTCATCGTCTTCTTTATCCAAATCGGATCGAAGATTCTTGATTCGCTGACTCAAAAGTTCAAGATGGGTCCGCAATATGACCACATACAGAATGGGATAGACATCCAAAATGAGGTTCGCCAAAATAATACCAACCATTGTAACCGTTTCAATGGCAGTGGCCAAGTAGAAATGTTCGTCGGGGTTAACCAGTGGATTATACAGACAGAAAGGAGTCTTTCCGATCACCAAAGCTCCGATTAAGGCCATAGTTAGGTAACCGAAATATATGCCGTGATAGATAACGACAACTCGGTTGCATAAAGCCGCTGATCGATGCACCTGGGTCTTCTCCTCCATCTTGGTGCAACGAACATCCATTAGGTCCATCATCTTCTGGGCCTTGGAAAATCGTCCTCGCATAAACAACACAATAATGCCCTTCATTATGGAGGCATTGGTATTAACCGGCACCTGAACATACGTAAACAGATCGGTGGTCGTAAAGTTCTTCATCTCCTTTATTCCAGTCATTATGAGGCCGTAGGGTATGAAGATAAAGACGAGTACTATGACCACTAAGGACCAAATATAATAAAGCCACCAGAATGGCTTAGTTCTTGGCGGCAGTCTCCATCCCATTTGATCAATGGATCGGTTTAAGTAGATCAGCGAATCGCGAGAGCGAAATAAAGCTCCGAGGATTGGCTCCTGGATATACTTAAAAATCATTTTTTGTCTTGTCCTTCTGAAGGTTAGATTTCACTTAAACTTTGACATTTGACGACTGAAGTCAGTTCTTCAAAGAGGTGTATTTATATGACTTGTTTAATTGCTCAATAGCAAGTTAGTTATTCATAAAACATATAATTATTATATTAGCGATTGACTCAATTGTGAGAAAGTTATATAATATTGATGAACGTTTAGGGTGTGTCTGCAAATGGAAATGTGTCACCTGTTTTGAATAATTGATTGTTTTTGAACAGGTTGTTGTCACATTGTCCCTTTCACAGGGACATTTAATTGCTTTGTTAGCGGATTGGTACAAACTATTGCTTTATGGTAAAGGCAACTCGCTCCTTAGTAGGAACAAGAATAGAATGGCCCGATGTGCACCTATCCTGAGGAGGTGTTCTATGCGCCAAGGGGAAATCTTTGCGTCATCGCTCAAAGTGCATTTCCGCACGTTCCGGGCATTCAAAGTGTGTTTTCCCAGTCACAATCGGCGGCAAGATGCCCGGGGCACCCACATCCGCAGTTCTGAGAAGCAAATGGTAGCGATTTTCAGCCGAACAAACGGAGCTACCCCGACCCACTCATCATGGACTGGCTGATCCTCTGCTCCCCCCGGAACCCCCTTCTAGCCACCCCGGCTCTCTCTCATTTGCCACCGAAACTAATTAGACGCAAATGTGCTTTTGTTCGGTTCCCATTCCCATTCCCATTCCCAGCCAACGCTCTTTGTTTGCACTCTGTACTGGGAATCGGGAATAGCTTTCGGATGATACTGTTGGTGGCTTATGACCCAAAGAATATTTACTTTTTATTTCGAAACTCAAAAGAATGAAATAAATGTAGTGGAATATCCTAAATTGTTATGGTTTAAAGAAAAACTCTCATAATATTATAGATTTTCTGAAAAAGGGTATAAAAACTTTTGTAAAAATTCATTATCCCGCAACAGAAAATTTAATTCGAATTTCTTATCAATCTTCTTTTAATATTATTATGAAAAAGGGTTATTTCTGCCTTATTTCATATCAATAAAAAGCCGATATGATTAATGTCAAAATTAAGATTCAAACATATCAACATGATATTTTATCATATCATAAAAATACCACATTTAGTATTTTTTGAGCAAATAATATAAAAAGAGACTAACATAATTTTTATTCATATCAAAATGATATGAATAACTTTAATTTTAAAAAATATCAAATTGAATGAATGTACACCCAGAAAAAAAAATGACCTAAAATGTCAAAAAATGGCCTAGAATTTAGGTAAAATTGGCCTTAAACTGGAGCTAAGTCCTTGAATGGCCTAAAATTTAGGATTGTATGACCTAAAATGTTAGGCCATTAATGGCCTAAAATGGGGTAATTTTTGGCCTAGATTTTAGGTAATTGGCTGCCTTAAAAAATGAGAAATCCCCTATCTAAAATTTTAGGCTTTCTTTGGCTTAAAAATTTGTACTGAAAAATGTTTCATATTTTAAAGTATATACAGATAAATTTATAGCTAACTCGAGGTCAATGTCGGCTTAGTCTTCAAGAAGTCGTCATTATTCCAACACACAAAAACGAGCGAAGAGGCTTCACAGCTCAGCAGTGAAATCGCTGTCTTATTCAACGATCGAAGTGGGTTACCATGCAAGCCGCGCTATAACTGGTTGGGAATTATAGCGTCGCTAGAACGGTATCAGAGTTCCGTGCAAATTTATTTAGGTAAAATGCATTAATTTTAAGGCCCACGATGACCTAAAATATTAGGCTATACGGGACCTAAATAGTAGGGCAAATATACCAAAAATTTAAATTTTTAGGCAGTACATGACCTAAAAAGGAACTTTTAGTCCATTTAAAATGTTTTAGGCTATGCATGACCTAAAATGTTGTCCATCATTTTTCTGGGTGTATATAATTTTAAAGAGTTTTAAAGAGTACTTTAATGTCGGTTCTCAGCACTTTGACTAATTCCGAACCCGTTTCTCCTTCCAGAGTCGCAGTGTCCGCAGTATGGCGAGGTGAACCAGCTGGGCGGTGTCTTCGTCAACGGTCGTCCGCTGCCGAATGCGACCAGGATGCGGATCGTGGAGCTGGCGCGCCTGGGCATCCGGCCCTGCGACATTTCCCGCCAGCTGCGCGTGAGCCACGGCTGCGTGTCCAAGATCCTGGCCCGCTACCATGAGACGGGCTCCATACTGCCGGGAGCCATTGGGGGCTCCAAGCCGCGGGTGACCACGCCCAAGGTGGTCAACTACATCAGGGAGCTGAAGCAACGGGATCCCGGGATCTTCGCCTGGGAGATACGCGATCGCCTGCTCAGCGAGGGAATCTGCGACAAGACCAATGTGCCCAGTGTGAGCTCCATTTCGAGGATCCTGCGCAACAAGCTGGGCAGCCTGGGTCACCAGCACACGCCGGGCACGGTGATGGGCAGCGGCAGCAGCAGTGGCGGCGGCAGTGTGTCCAGCAACGGGGGTCAAAACCAAGGAGCGAGTGTTAATAACAATCTGGGGAATCTGGGAAATCTGGGCAATCCCGGTGGAGCTCCACACCATCCGCACCACCATCATCATCACCAGACGGCGGCAGCGGCGGCGGCCAGTGCCCATCATGTCCACGCCCATGCCCATGCCCACGCCCACCTGTACAACTCGATCTATCAGCCCTACAGCGCTGCGGCCGCCTACAGCATGAAGGCGGTGTCCTGCGGCAGTCCTTCGCCGCCGCAGGGGGCGGCGGGCGGTCATCAGGGACCTCATCAGCTGAGGAGCGTGGCCGCCGCGGCAGCTGCCGCCCACTGGCCCTCCTCGCACTCGGTCAGCGATATTCTGGCCCACCACCAGGCGGTTGCCCTGCGGGCCAGTTGCCAGGTGGGCGTCGGAGTGGGCGGAATGGGCAGCACGGTCTCTCCGCTGCCCATGACCCCCTCCCCGGTGGGTGGAACCGGGGCCGGGGGTCAGCCGCTGCTCGACTGCGAGGGCGGAGCTGGGCAGCAGTCGCCGTACAACTACTACATGTACTTCCAGAACGGCGGAATGCACCACCATCATCACCACGGCGGAATGATGGCCGCTGGAGCCACCGGATTATGAGGGACCAGGGTTTGGTTGCGGGTCTAGCTACTTTCTATCGCGGTTGTTCAGCCTAGGTTACTCTCTTCTAAGCTTTAGCTTTAGGGATTGGTCATATCACGGCACTCACTTATCACACAAAATCAAAAGTAAATAAACTAAGAGGAAATAAATTCCGCGAGGAATCTGTATTTGTTTTTAGTTATCAGTTTCCTGGAAATTCAACCGAAATAGAACTCTTGACTAAGAAGCTTGCAAATGTTCATAGGAATGTGACTAAACGAATGTAAATAGATAAAATGTTGTGAAAAAGTGTCTAAAAGATTATTTCCACAAGCTCAAGGTTTGTTTAGTTACATTTCCTCAACACAAAAGCCAAAAGAATTCGTTTAAAGCCAGCCATATCACAAAATATTCGTACATGCATTTAAAATTTTTTAAAGAACTTTTTAAATAAAGCAAAAGTGTAAAATGTTAATCTAAATTTTCTTTTAAGGTTATAAAATATCTATACCTTTTTGTATCTCTTTTGTGTGTTGATTGGTTGCCGTGTTTTATGCCATCAAATGTGAGTTGTGGGCTGTCAGGAGTTAAGAACTGGCACTGTCCCCATTTCTTTACGAATTTCATGTAATACTGGAGATTTATCTTTGCGTTCTTTTTTTGTGTTTCATATCGGATTGTTTGTTCTTTGAGTTGGAGCGTTGTCGAAAGTCACGTAAATTACATATAAAATTTTATCGTAAAATGGAAAGTATTGAGTGGTACGTTAATCGATTTAGATACGTGTTGTATAGGTTCTTGTTCTCATAACTACTATTTGTACAATATGCTCATTAAGTAAACTAGTTGACTAATTTATGCTACGATTACATCAATTACAGTTAAACCAAGTGTAACTATCGAATAAAATTGTATTTTTAGACAATTTGTGTAATTACTTGGGGACGGGAGGGTTTGATGTGTGAGCCAGCAAACTGATAAGGGTTTGGTAATTAACAAGTGATATAAAAAACAACAAGATCTAAGGACAGCACTCGCTCTCGTCGGGATTCTTCTTGTTCCAGCCGAAGAAGAAGTAACCCAGGCCCAATCCCAGGATGACGGCCAGGCACAGCCAGTAGTTGAAGGTCATAAAGATCAGCATGAGCAGGTAGGAGATGACGATCTGCAGGAGGTTCAGCAGGGACTGGACGATGTGCGACGAGGCGAACAGGCGCTGCCAGTAGCTCTGCTCCCTGGGTTCCGCCAGGGGAATTTCCGAGCAGCATCCTCCTGCCGACGGAGCCTCGTTCTTCCTGCGCTGCTCGGCCGCCAGTCGCTCGCTCTCCTTCCGGGCTTCCCGACGAGCCAACTGCTGGCGCAGGAACTTGAGGGCCTCATACAGGAAGGACACCAGGAAGATGGCCAGGGCGGACAGGACGAATTCGGTCACGGTGGATGCCACCCATCCCTTCCACAAAATCCGTTCGCAGTGTCCAGCATGGAACTGTAAGAAAAAGGGAAAAGGGTTAATAAAAAATGTAATAAAGTAATAAAAGTGAGCTAAAAGTTAGCTTTATAACAAATAAATCATAAACCTACATTACAAAAATCTTTAACTTTTTTTGTAATTTTTTAAACACAGCTTTAAAATGTATTCACTTTTCAACATTTCGTTGAGCACTCCTAAACTTTTTTTTTCATTGTTTTTTTTATTAAACATAAAAAAATATTTATAAAAAAATATCCCACTTTTAATATTCTTATTCTATTACCCCGCGATTCGAACGCAACACCCTGTATACGCATTTTCAATTTGTATTTGTTGAGAGCGCCTAAAAAAGCGCCAGAGAGCAAATAAATCATTGTGGTGCCTGGCCTGGCACATAAATATACATACTAGGGAGTGACTAGCCAGAGAATTTAAATTCCATTTCGGGCGAGATACTTGCTCTCCGGCTAAATCTCAAATCTCATTCAGCGAAACTGGATGAGTGACTTTAAAATTACAGCTTTTAGCGTATAGGTAAGTGAATTAATATTCGTAAATTTAGATCGCAGGGGTTGTGTAACGCAGTACTTACCACCATGATCATGGGACAGGATTTCGCTGTAGTATCATCCGAGCCGTGGTCATGATCGTGATCCATCTTAAGTTGCTTATTCAAAACAGATATAGACGCAGAGAAGATGTGGAAAATCCGACTTGCGATCGGGGGAAGCACAGTGATAACAATAACCGCTAGACCTGAGGTGCTGAGAGCAGAGCGTTGACTGCTTGAAAGCCACTGCTCGCGAGTGGTTTTTTAAAGAAAATCGACCCTAATCCCACCGACGCGGCGATAGGCAAGTGCGCTTATCTATGAGAAATGGGAAAGGTTCGTTATCAACCAGTAGCGGCGAGATACCAACGATAGTGGGCCCAGAAAAATAATGCCAACCCAGATACAGTCATGTAAATAAACATAGGTGCATTAAGATCTCATTGTAACAATATCTTCATATCTATTGCAGATCCTTATCTCAGGTGTAGATAAAAATCCCTCCTTGATCTTTGATTTTCTCTTCGGCTTGCCATTTTATTTATGGCCTAATGCCAAAGGTTCAACAATCGATTCGAGTGCAGAATTTATTGCAAGTCAGATTATCAATCATGGGCCAATATATCCCCCCAGAAATTGTTGCTGTAATACATGGTGTCGAAACTTTTCCATTCTTTCTTTTCTTCGAGTACGGTTTTATGGCATTCGCCGGATACGTTCATACGCTCATACATAGGTACACATATAGCCGCCGGAGCGATAGCAACCGTCGGACGGCGGATCGCCGGAGGTCTGCCTTAGTCCACTTGGCTTTCGTAGAGTGTTATTTCTAACTGTGCTATTCCTAACTGGGCTCGAATGTCGCTGAAATTGATGGCCGTGCGCAAATCTTCTGCAGCCGTGTGCAAAATTCTACGGACATTCCTGCGCCGTGTGCCAATTTCGAAAAGTTGGTGACGGGCGCAAATATTAACGATATTGCAGAGGGGTAATTGGTTGGGTTATTAGTTGAATTTTTAAGCTTTTTGCTAGACCCATTTGGCGGGGAAACCGTGTGACTCTTACATAGTTATGTTTTTGGTTTTTGGAAATGGTAAAAAACGAAGTTAGGAATGGAATTGGCATGGTAAAGATTTGAAAACAAATGGTTTTTATAGAAAAAATGTTGTGAATATTTGTTAATGTTTTAAAGTGCTTTAAAAAGCGTAGAGGGTTGCATTTTAATTGTATTTTAATCGAAAATATAACTGCACTTCCAATCATTTAAATATTAAAATAATATGTGAGTATGTGTTAATGTTTTTATGTGCTTTAAAAAGCGTAGTGGATTACATTTTAAATGTATTTTAATAGAACACATAACTGCACTGCCAAAAATTTAAATATTACAATTGAAATTTGAATTTCAAGCGCCAAATATGACAGTGATGCCATACTACCCGTTTTTGCTGGTATTTTCCGGTATTTATATACCGCCAAAAATACCACCAATCCAATTTTAGGAATTATATTCATTACCACCAAAAATCTTGCCATTTTTTGTAAGTTTTATTGAAACCCCCGCCTCATATTGTATGATTAAATGCTGTAAGCCTTCAAGGTGTAATTCCAAGGCGAGTTGCAATGTTTGCGCTGAGACACCTGCGACTGCCGAGCGCGCGACACCTTCGCAGCTCTTATGCGGCGGCGGCAACAACAAAACACATGCTGCCCCGGCGAACAGCGCGTGTTCTGATTGGAGATTTGAGCCCGGGCGACGGGGATAAGCCACGGATCCAGGATATATACTCCAGGAGCTCGAGCAGCACTTCCCCTGAACCCGCGAAGCGACTTACGCCGGCGGAGGAACTCCTGGCGGCAGCCAAACCCTACGCCCAACTGATGCGCATCGACCGGCCCATTGGAACCTACCTGCTCTTCTGGCCCTGCGCCTGGAGCATCGCCCTCAGTGCGGATGCGGGCTGCTGGCCGGATCTCACCATGCTCGGCTTGTTCGGCACGGGGGCACTGATTATGCGCGGTGCCGGCTGCACAATTAACGATCTCTGGGACAAGGACATCGATGCCAAGGTGGAGCGGACGAGGATGCGACCCTTGGCCTCCGGTCAAATCAGCCAGTTCGATGCCATAGTCTTCCTCTCGGCGCAGCTCAGTCTAGGCCTTCTGGTGCTCGTGCAGCTCAACTGGCAGTCTATATTGCTGGGCGCCAGTTCGCTGGGCCTGGTCATCACCTATCCCCTCATGAAGAGGGTCACCTACTGGCCCCAGCTGGTCCTGGGCATGGCCTTCAACTGGGGCGCCCTGCTCGGCTGGTGCGCCACCCAGGGCAGCGTCAACCTGGCCGCCTGCCTGCCGCTTTACCTCTCCGGCGTCTGCTGGACCATCGTCTACGATACGATTTACGCCCACCAGGACAAACTGGATGATTTGCAGATCGGGGTGAAGTCAACCGCTTTGCGATTTGGCGAGAACACCAAGGTTTGGCTGTCCGGATTCACCGCTGCCATGCTGACGGGCCTGTCCACTGCTGGCTGGGCTTGCGATCAAACTTTGCCTTATTACGCGGCTGTTGGAATAGTCGGAGCTCATCTCGTGCAGCAGGTAAACTTATGAGTATTACCATCCAATAAGTATTACTTACCCAAGTTCTTAATTCCAGATCTACTCCCTCAACATTGACAACCCCACCGATTGTGCCAAGAAGTTCTTGTCGAATCACCAAGTAGGACTCATTCTCTTTCTCGGCATTGTTTTGGGAACCCTCCTAAAATCAGACGAAACGAAGAAAAAGCGACAGGCGACACTAGCCAGCTCATATGTTCCAACACTCCCCCAAAAGCCAGAAGTTATAAGCTGAGTTTAGCCCGCCCAGCCGAAGTTGTAGGATTAATTAACGTTTATAGCGCGCTTTTTTGTTCGCCAAAACCAAAGTCTCTAGGTATCTGATTAGGTAAAACCCTGTAAATAGGCTTATGACAATTTTTAGTTTATTTGCAATATTTTAAGTGGAAAAGAAGATAGCTAAGTGCAAAGCTCACTTAAACATCAATTAACTTTTTATTGTACGTAAAAGCTTACGTAAATCACCTTTCCCACAAAAACAAACTGGTTTCTGTATTAAATTCTTATGTGTTATTTATTATTATACAGATTTTGGTTGTCTATCGAAAGCCAAATACTCTTCAAATGTATTTACTTCATTCGTTTGTTGTTACGGCTAGGAAAAAAGGTGCGTTACATAAAGGTAATGATAGAAATATTAGCTTAGATCAAGTCGGCCACGTTCATGGGCATCTCGTCGATTTGTGTGGAGTAGTACTGTTCAATGTCGCGCAGGATGCGGATATCGTCCGACTTGACAAAGTTGATGGCCACACCCTTGCGTCCGAAGCGACCCGACCGACCGATGCGATGGATGTACAGCTCACGATTGTTGGGCAAATCGTAGTTGATGACCAGCGAGACCTGCTGCACATCGATGCCGCGAGCCCACACGTCGGTGGTGATGAGGACGCGCGATTGGCCGGCTCGGAACTCCTTCATGATCTCGTCGCGCTCCTTTTGCGGCATGTCGCCGTGCATGGAGCTCACCGTGAAGTTGGCCTCGCGCATCTTCTCCGTCAGCCAGTCCACCTTGCGCTTGGTGTTGCAGAAGATGACGGCCTGGGTGATGGTCAGGGTGTCGTACAGATCGCACAGAGTATCGAATTTCCACTCCTCGCGCTCCACGGCCACGAAGAACTGCTTGATGCCCTCCAGCGTCAACTCATCGCTGTAAGGGATTGGGGTTTAGGGATGCTAAAGAGTAGAGAAGCTATTGTACTTACCGCTTGACCAAAATGCGAATGGGATCTGTCATGAATTTGGAGGTCATCTCGAGTATCTCATGGGGCAGAGTGGCCGAGATGAGCACCACCTGAGTGGCAGGTGGCAAATAGCGGTAGACATCGTATATCTGCTCCTTGAAGCCCTTGTTCAACATCTCATCGGCTTCGTCCAGCACCAGCATCTTGATGGCTCTGTAGGATATACATATATTTTTAGAATAGTTTTAAATGGGTAGTGCCAATGGGTATCACCTTGTGCGCAACACCCGTCGCTTGATCATGTCGAATACTCGGCCGGGAGTGCCGCTCACAATGTGCTGGCCGTAGTCCAGCTTGCGTATGTCCTCGCCCAGATTGGTGCCGCCGATGCACACATGGCACTGGACGTTCATCATGTCGCCGAGGGCGAGGATGACCTTCTGGATCTGGACGGCCAACTCGCGGGTGGGCGAGAGGCAGAGGACCTGGGTCTCCCGCAGCGTGGTGTCCAGACTCTGCAGGATGGAGATCGAGAAGGTGGCCGTTTTGCCCGTGCCCGACTGCGCCTGGGCAATCACATCGCGTCCCTTGACAATCGGTTTGATGCTCCTCTGCTGGATGGCCGAGGGTTTCTCGAAACCTTGGGGGTTTAGAGATCTGGATTAAGCCAAGATCGGCAACTAGGTATACACACCACCACCACTCACCGTACGCGTAGATGCCGCGTAGCAGCTCCTCCTTCAGATTCATCGCGTTGAATGTGGGTATCACCTCCACGTCCTCGCTCGTCTCGAACTCCACGTTCGAGAGGTCCTCCGCCTGGGCATTCTTGCGCGCCATTTTCACTGTTTACTTAGGTGCGAAGTTGTCTGTTTTTAATAAATATTTACAATCTTTTCGGCAAAATTGTCCAACTTTCACGGAGAAAAATGCGGTTGGCTTGAGTGTGACCGTATACAAATATGCATTTTATGCCACTTAAATATACCAAAAACGAGACATGCTGAAAATATCGATTGGATTGTTATCGATTGTTTGTTCTTTACCAGCACTGCTTTTTAAAGGCGCCATTTTTAAAAAAAATAGATGTGAAAAACAACCACGCAATCTTTTTAGTTTTTTAAGGCGTTCTCTAACAAAATATAAACATGTTTATTGCCAAAACATAACAATCAACTCAACTGTGTTTTTGCCGGGCTTCTTCTTCTCCTCCTTTTGACCAGAAAACTGTTCAGCGATTGCAGGTCCTTTCGCCTCAGCATCTTGATCTTGGACACCAGTTTGCGCACTGCATCGACCCGCTGCTGGGCCTCGGCGGCGGCGTCGCTGGCCTTCTTGGCGCTCTCCTGATTCCGCTCCAGATCCGCATGGGCCTGGGCCAAGCAGTTGTGCAGCTCCTCCACCCGCCGCTTGGCGGCCTCGAGAAGACTACGCTTCTCCACGGCATCCTTCTGGGCATTGAGGGCCACGCGGCGGATGTTGTCCAGACTGCCGCCCATCTCCTGCAACAGATTCTGCATGCTGGCCAAGGATATCCGCAGCTTGTCTCGGATGCACTTCGCCGCCTTGGCGGAACTGGAGCTGGCGGCAATGGCCCGCTGGATTTCCTCGATGACTCGCTTCGTTTCGGCCAGACTCTGGGTGAATTCCTCCAGCAGCTGCTTCTTTCCGTTGAGAGCCGCCTCCGCCGCCTTGGCCGCCTGCAAGGCCCTGTCCGCCAGCATGGCCTGGGTTTATAAAGCTTATAAATGAAGATATTTACAATATATTTTGACGGCGATAATACCTTGGCTCTATTGCCCGCACACTCCGCGGCACTTGGCTGTGCATCCTTGGCGTCCTTTGCATCCTTCGCTGCCTTCAATGCCATCTGACTGGCCTTCACATTCGTCTTGCAGACAAAGGACCCCGGCTTAAAGCGCGGATCGTTCCTCTGAGCAGAATTTGCTGTGCTCATGAGCAGGATGTTCACTAGAAGCAGCATCGTAACCAGGGACTCGTAACGCATCGGGAATCTCGCATCTTACATAAATCTCAAGGCTCGTCTGGAAAACGAAATATGTAGGTTTTTTAGGGTGATGTGACAGGCGGAAAATTCAAGTCTCTGATTTATAATAACGGGTAAGGCCTGATCAATTGTATTTTTTCTCCTTCTGTCTCAGGAACCTTTTTATTTTAGAAGTTTGAAGAAATAAAATACATCTTTCGAAAGAATTCAAATATTTTCAACACATTTAGTGACTTGTACTAATATTTTGGATTAAGTAGCAGTTCTGCTTTAACTAAGGATTTTTTTCTGAGTATATACACCCAAAAAAAAATCTATATAAAACGTAGATCGATTTGTCGTTATTTAAGTTCAATTTTCATTTGATATGCGGCGAGGTAAATTTGACCTGGTCAAAAAGAATATTTTATATAAAAAAGATATCGGTTTTGCATGACCCTAAAATTTACATGTTTATATCGATTTTACGGGAACAAGCTTTTTTTTGTGTGTATACTAGAATAACCCAGTAGGCATTTTAGAAGCAATCTGATTCTTAAGTATCCGCTTCAAAAATCTCCACGTTAATTGATAAAAGTTATTTCACCTTAAAATAAGCCGAGTATGGAGATAAACCCAGTTGTTTTTCTAATTCTCCTCTTAATCTCTGGCCTTTCTGAAGGCTATAAGTTGGCGCAGGTAATTCATCCCCTCAATGACTATTAATCGGGATAACCCTTCCCTATATTCTCAGCCCTCCAATGAGATATCGGGCCTGATCTCAGATCATCCTGGTTCTGACCATTGTCCCTCGTCATCCTCATCCTCGGAGGGTGGCAAGTGCGGCATCAAGTTGGACGGAAAGACGAACGTAAAGGCCTCCAGTATTGCCCAGAAGGCGGCCAAGGAGGCCAAGGACGCCTCGGATGCCCAAATGGAGGCGGGGGAGGCGGCAGCTCGCCAGGTGAAACAGCAGTTGGCGGACAAGGCACTGGCGGCTGCCAAGGCGGCGGAAGCGGCTTTGGCCGGCAAACAGCAGATTGTGGAGCAACTGGAGTCCGAGGTGAGGGAGGGGGAGCTGGTGGTGCAGGAGGAGAGCACTTTGCTGCAGACCACCCAGACCACTTGTGCTGCTGCCGGACAAGCGGCCAAACAGGCCGCTGAACAGCTAAAGACCATCACGCAGGCGGTGAAGAATGCCCAGGACAATGTGGTCAACTCGGAGCACGTGGCCAGTGGAGCCCAACAGGAGCTGGGCGAGAAGCAGCAGCTCGTGGATGCGGCCAAGAAGCGGGTGGAGCTGCTACTCCGCCAATTGGAGGTGGCCCGGGCGGATTTCAAGAACACCAAGAATGCCGCCGAAAAGGCAGCCTGTGCCGCCCAGGAGGCCAGGCAAAGGGCCACTCGGGAGCGTCGAAGGGCGGAACTGAGGCACAGACTGCGTTTAAAGAGGGCGCACAGTCACTAGGATCTCTCAGTTTTATATTTTATATTTTTCTTGATTTTTTTACGCCTGAAAAAGGGCCTGGAATGTCTCATTTATAAAGTTTAAATTTGTTTATATTGCTACTTATATTATATTTTTATTTTCCAAAATATAAGTATCCAAAACAAAAGTATCAATTTAATATAACTGGTAAAAATACATATATTCTGATATTCATTATTTAAATAATTATTAATTATTCACGAGTATTATTACAACTACACAGAGAAAAAAACGGAACAATATGGAACTGATATTGTTTCATATCAATTTTTCCATAACAAAATGGTATGATTTCATATCAATATGGTACAAAATCATATGTTCGGAAATATCATTTTGATATGAAAACAGATGGGCCGAAATTGATATGAAAAAATACCCGATGGATGATTATTTTTGGTATTTTTTTTTTCTGTGTAAGAAGATATTTTTACGGAAACTACTTCTGTAATTATGCTGTAAAGGCCACAGTGCGAACATGTGATTAGTTCATATGGTAACAACTAAATGAACTATTATTTCTAACAAAATTAACTTAAATTTCATATTTTAGTTCCGAAATTGTACAACTTTAAAAATAACAAGAGAAAACGCTATAGTCGGGTTCGTGTCCCGACTATCTAATACCCGTCACTCGGCTAAAGGGAGTGCGAGGGAGATGGATATATACCATTTCTTTGATTGCGTATAACTTTTTAATGAATGGTCCGATTTAAAAAATGTCTTCTACATTTCGATAGGTATAAATATGCACAACAAAATTGCATTTATACTTCTCGGAAATCTTTAAAGGTGTGGCCGCCAGACACATTTTAAAATCGTTAATGGGCGATTGTGGGCGTTAGAGGGGGCGTGGCGCTCGGCTGAAATAAACTTGCGCTGCGTAGGAAGCCCAAGAATATGTGTGTGAAATCTCAACCTTCTAGCTTTTGTAGTTTCCGAGATCTCAGCGTTCATACAGACAGACAGACGGACAGACGGACAGACAGACGGACAGACGGACAGACGGACATGGCTAGATCGACTCGGCTAGTGATCCTGATCAAGAATATATATAGTTTATAGGGTCGGAAACGCTTCCTTCTACCTGTTACATACTTTTGCACGAATCTAATATACCCTTTTACTCTACGAGTAACGGGTATAATAACAAGGACTTGAAAAAGAAAATATTTTATATATTTTTTTCTTTTTATTTACTTACAATTCAGAGATAATATATTTACAGAACAATTATATTTACTATATAATGTTATAAAAAATATATATACTTAAGATCACAATTATATCAATAGGATTAATATTATCCTAGTTATTATTACCGCAAATCAATTTAATCCTAAAATCGCAATTCCTCTGATTAAAATATTCACCAAGGGGCGTTTACTCAAGACACCCCGCTAAACTTCCGACTACTCCTCCATGTTCACACGCGGATTCGCGAGGAAGCGAACAATCATCGTCTTTCGTCATATGCAATCTCACCCGGAGCGGCATTTAAAGCGTCGCATGGCAATTAGAGGCTCTTCCATAATTGCGGCTACAAATTATCCAATCGGCCAGCCTGGTAGCATTGACCCAGCACCATTATTGTGGATACAATGTGTTCGCTACGAGGCTGAATCTCGCAAAGAAAACTATCATCCAGCGGCCAACGGGTTTGCACTTTCTTCGGCCATTTCGACCCGACCAGTTTGTTTATAAATACATGGCGCCTCCGGTGGCCAACTGGCAATCGTCGTCGAGTCTCCACCGGATTTACTGAGCCATTCGCCGCTCCCAGCTTTTCCGAGTGCGAAAGTAAAAGCGTTTTCCACCGAACCCGTCCATCCACATTGCCTTCGTTTCGGCCGGCGATCCTCCGCTCGAATCAGAAGCATTTCGCCTTTGGTCCACACAGGATCGCAGTTCGTGTCGTCGGAATCATCGAGAGGTGCGTTTGATGCCCACCTGTCAAATCGGAGTGATAACTGGGTGATTTGTGAGCTGTCCAGTTTTGCTGGCCTTAAAACTAAACAGGTTCTCGCGGGGAACATTTCGTTCCGTGACACACTAACGACTTGCCGGTCATCCTAGACCAAAGAAAGTGCACAGCCAATTATTTATTAGCTAATAGGCAAAGCTACAGGCAAAGCAGCCACGTAACCGGTTGCCAAGTGACTGTTATTATGCACTCAGAAAAAGTGTCCTTTAGGTGGAAAAATATTTACTTTTTACTTTCTTTTATTACTTAAAAAATAGTTTGCACTGAAGAACAAGAATACAACATTGGTTAAATAATAAAATTATTGATATGATTTATTTTAATTTCATAAAAAGAACTTAGTAATTGATTTGGTATCCACAGATTTCTGAATGTGGTTATATTAAAAGAAATAGCATGATTCCAAAAAAACAAGTTAAGAAAGCATACACTCAAAACAAAATCGATATGAAACCATTTATTTGGTTGATTAACGTCTAAATAAAAAATTTTATATTATCGGATGAAACGAAGATCAATTTTATATTATGTAATATCAATTTGATTTTGATACGGGGCCAGGTAAATTTGATATGGTCGAAGTGAAAATCGATATGGGTTTTGCATAACCAGAAATTGACATGCACATATCGATTTTACGGCGACATGTTTTTTTTGTGTGTACCTATTAATAAAGAGATAGTATGGGTATTGAAATTTAGTTTAATTTTAATTCTATAGAATTTGAATTTAGCAAATGTAGTAAAAAATTACGCATTGTATAATGAAAATTCGACTCCTAAAGAAGCTTTAATCTTCCGACAACCTTTTTAATTTCACTTAATTTGGTTTTCCTGTAGACTTTATATCCCAGAGGAACACATCACGATCCGATCACGAGTCTTCCGGTAGTCCAACTTCCTTTTCATTCGCCACCTGCTCCATTGCATAATCGCCCGCGAGGAGAGATGCCATCGCTTGTGCACCTGCTGCTCCTGACGCTGTTTTTGGGTGAGTCGCACACCAAACACCACGACTTCCTCATGCAAATCTGGCTTAATTGGGGAATTTCCCTCTGGCGACTCTGTTGATTTAGTGGCCATGCCGGCGCTGGGTCGCAAGGTGAAGCGGAAGGAGTCGCACTACCACCACCACGTCAATGTTCCGCCCCCGCCGCCGCCGCCTCCATCTCCCCAAGGACCGAGTCCAGTGCCGCAGCAAACGGTGGTGATCGAGCACGAGGTGCCACCGTACACCTACGAGGCAATTAACCACGATGAATTCGAGCCGGCCAAGGTGAAGCTCTCCCACTACGAAGCCTCCTCGGATTACATAGCCCACCATCTGCATAATGGAGGAGGCGGAGGAGGAGGTGGCTACCTGGCCGACAATGGACTCCGCAGCATTGCCAAGGGTTCGGCGGATCAGGCCCTGTCCGCAGTGGCCAGCCAAAATGCAGCCGGGAAACAGGCTTCCTATGTGGCCAAGAGCACTCTGGCCCAGGCGGCGGCCCAGGCAGCCGGCACAGCAGTGGCTGTGCTGAAGGGAAAGGAGGTGCTGCTCCATCGACTGGAGGATCAGAGCGTGGAGGCCCACAAGGCGATGGAGAACGAGCTGACGCAGCTGCAGCAGGCCAAGAGATCGGCGAAGGCGGCCCAATATGCCGCCCAGCAGGCCATCAACCATGTGAGCGTCCTGACCGCCGCCCTCAACAATGCCCAGTCCGCCTCCGAGTTGGCCCAAAAGGCCGCCTCCGAGGCAGCCGCCGAATTGGCCTCCCAAATCGATATGGTGGCCCAGGCCAAGAGCAAACTGGAGCACGCCGAATCGCATGCGTATGCAGCTCGTTTGGACTACGAGGAGACGAGGGACGCGGCGGAGAAGGCCACCCTGTCCGCCCAGGAGGCCCACTTGAATGCCAACGATGCCGCCCTGCACGCCAATGTGGAGCTGGCCGAGACGGTCCACATCCACGACAAGAGCGACCGGAATGTGAGGGAGCCACCGCGGAACCACCGACGTCCATGATTGATTTTTAAGTTTTAATCCTTATTTATTTGTTTTCCTTATTTAATGACTATGTTGTTGCAGCTAATGAATAAAGTTTTGTTGATATCTTACTTTCTCTTCATGATTCAATATTTTCTGGGAAAACAGTTGTAATTAAGGTACACAAACCGAAAAAAGACACGTGAAAGAGGTAGTTTTTCTGAAACTCGTTTAATGTTTTCTATTGACTATTTGTCCCAATTTAAAAAAAAAGATGATATAACTTGCTAAATATTTTGTAATAGAGGAAAAACGGAAGATAAACACTTAATTCGAATAATAGACTTCATTTGAGTTCGTTATTTAATTAACAAGAATGGAATTTAACCAATTTCAGATGAAATATTTGAATGAACCGCCCAAGCAAAGACAAAAACCGTAGTAATGGTTGGGATCTTTACTAGCTTTGTTATTTTTGTGATATTTTGTGAGGTAATATTTTCGAATGTTAGCTACGGTCTTACTTTTGTTTACAAAAAAAACCGGCTTCAGTTTTTATAAAATAATACGAAAAACAATTCACTATGAGTCGCACGGAGCAAACCTTCGACGACCTGAAATCGTACTTCCGGAGCCACAGCAAAATCCGCGAGCAGCGGGCGCACATGTCCAAGGTAAACACGATTTCCCGCCAATTAAGAAGCATCTCTCTGCAATCCAAGAATCCCCCTTTCCACATCCACAGGTTCACTCGGTTTGCTGGAACGCCGATGGTCGCCACCTGGCCTCCGGATCCTTTGACAAGACGGTGGCGGTCTACTCCCTGGAGCGCGATCGCTTCGTGAAGGGCAGCATTTACCGCGGACACACTGGATCCGTGGACCAGCTGTGCTGGCATCGCACCAATCCCGACCAGTTTGCCACCGCCAGCGGGGACAGAACCGTGAGGATCTGGGACATACGGGCTGGGAAGTGTGTTTCGGTGACCAATACCAAGGGCGAGAACATCAACATAGCCTGGTCGCCGGATGGCAAGACAATCGCCGTGGGCAACAAGGAGGATCTGATCACGTTTATAGACACGCGCACTAATAAGATTCGCGTGGAGGAGCCCTTCAGCTTCGAGGTCAACGAGATATCGTGGAACAACACAAATGATCTGTTCTTCCTGACCAATGGATTGGGATGCATGCATGTGCTCAATTACCCCAGCCTGGAACACCAGATGACTCTGAAGGCGCATCCCGCCAACTGCATTTGCATAGAGTTCGGACCAACGGGTATGAAATATCAGGGTTCGGTAAATAACTTGTGTTAAATTTCAAGGTGTTAAATTGTAGCTTACATATGTTAGAAACATAAATAACACACACAGTTTATTTGTGCTATTTACACGACGTTTTTTTTACACAACGTGTTTTTAACACAATGAGTTTTTGACATTAAAACGTCAGAAATATATGCTTTGAAAATAACAATTAAGATATCCTGGCCCAATATTGATTTTTCATTTTTTCTTCGATTTGTTATTGTCCATAAAATGTAATTATCATTTGTGTTAAAAACACAGTGTGTAAAAAACACGTCTTGTTAATAACACATTGTGTAAAAAACACAAGTGAGCTGTGTGTGCTAACAACTATTTTTCACATTTTAACACTTTCGTTTTTCACACACACTGTAAACTACAATTTTACATGTTTTTAACATGTGTGTTAAATTCCGAACCCTGTGAAATTTATCCTTACAACAGGATTAACACTGAAATTTCTAACTTTTGATTCACCTACCAGGTAAATACTTTGCCACCGGCTCTGCGGATGCCCAAGTGTCTCTGTGGGACGCCAACGAGCTGGCCTGCCTGCGCATGATCAGCCGCCTGGAGTGGCCCGTTCGCACCATTTCCTTCAGCCACGACGAACGGCTGATTGCCTCGGCCAGCGAGGATCTGATCATAGACATTGCCTTCACGGAGACGGGCGAACGTGTGACCGACATCCACGTAGAGGCCTCCACCTTTACGGTGGCCTGGCACCCGAAGCAATACCTTCTGGCCTACGCCTGCGACGAGAAGGATAGCGAAAGGCGACGGGACGCTGGCAACGTTAAGATATACGGCTTTCCGGAATAAACACCCTTAGTTTAAGGCTCCTTTTGCTAGTAAAAACCTAGTTTGCTTTCCAATTATCGTGGAGTGTAAAATGATCGACTTTTGAAGTCACGTCGCTGGCCAGCCAACTGGATTATCAATTGCAGCGACTCGCCTCTGGACGTGTTCGTAGCTGCAATTTGAGTTTTATCTTTAACGGCACGCTTTTATGGCATCACAGGACCCACGGGCTGTAACCTCCTGTCTGCCTCTTAATACTGCATCAATCGGGAGCTGCAAGACTGCCTTTGCTGTGGGCCAGCACTTGGCTTTTATCATGCAAATAACGACACTGGCGGATGCTGACCTAATATAGGTTTACGGTTATGGCTTCCTACATTTTAAGCTATTAATCAGTGGTCGCACTCTGAAGACGGCTTAATCAGAGCAGGGGATTGCCTTTAAATGCTGGTTTGTGTGAATTGGCTCCATTAGCCACGAAAACTTGAGAGCAAAAGAGGAAAAGTTGCCGGGTGATTGGGAGTGGGTGGTGTTGTGCTGCCTTTTTCACCCTTGAACTTTCAGCAAGTTGCTAGTGACCAACAAACAGGACGAATAAGATGGGGTTTCCCCCAATATGTGTATGTATCACTCATACGTTGTATATCCCTTTCGCGTGCCAAGTGCAGCGGCAAAAGCTATTTGTATGCCATCCGCACATTTCCCGCCAAGTGCACACAGCCTTTTCCACCCACCACCCACTCGAAGTAGCATCAATATTTGCTTTACTAAAAGTTTTCGATAAATTTCGGTTTGAACGGACAGTTCCGCTCGGTTGGAGGGGAAAGTAAGGATGGGGGAGGGTTTAAATTGGATACTTGCATTCAATAATAAATCACAGTTAATTGTTATTAATGGACTAAAAGTGCAACTTTGACAAAATGCAAAAAATAAAAAAGCTAACTTTCATTTTTAATAACTAAATAGTAAATCAGAAAATTTTGTTTTTACAAAAATACCAATGACCAATGAATTCTTAAATTTTTACCTTAAAGTTTCGTGTGAGCAACTCGGTAAGCGGTAGTTATGAATGTCAAGAAATCATCGGGAAATCAAATGTTTCTAAATCCTCGTTGCAAAAATGAATGTAAAGTAATATATATATTTTATATATAAAATTGTTCCATTATAAACTGGGTACCTACAATCACTGTGTAGTTTTGATATTTCATTCGATTTTCATCCCTTCTTTAAACTTCTGAAATTCTCCTCTCAACTCAAAGCAAATTCCATTTGGTCGTGTAGCATTATTTAAGTCAATTGCAGCCAAGGTAATCACAACGCGCTTTCTTCCGGGAGGAACGTTGAAGCCGGCACCAAAATATAGTTTAGAGATAAATGGTTCGAAAACATATTCAGTCTGCAAATAGAACATTTTTGAGAATAACAATAATACGTAATCGGAAATATGTCGCTTACTCCCATATTGGTGAAGCATTTTTCCATAGCTTCCTCTTTGTTGATAATGTACTTTGGAAAACCTCTGTACCAATATTGTTTCGGGTCGAGATATACTTTGCAAAAATCTCTGCTTATCAAATTAAGTATGGTCGGTTGCCAAGTACCACGATCCAAATGAAGAACGCTAATATGACCCTCAACGCGATCTGTTGGCTGAACATCCCATGTGGAGGTTATTTTCCCCTCTACGTGAATCCCATCTGGCAACATTTCTGTGTGGAAATCCGAAAAATCAAACAGTCCAGAAATATTCGAATATCCAGGGGGATTATCCACACATGCAGCAAACACCGATTCGTCCTCCAAAACATATTCGTAGTCGATCTGAAAGGATGGTTTTATCATCCTTAGCACGATTATTATCTGCCACAGCACAAAAAGGTTGAAATACATTTTACAATTTTCTTCCACAAATGTGGTACACATCTATTTGATGCTGCTTTTATATATATTTCGGATATAATCATCGACTTCCTGAGTAGATTTTTCGACTTGATTGTTTATAGTAGATATTGTAGATTTTGATATTGCTAAAACGTGAGCAAGATTGCCGTGTTGATTAAATAAACGAACTATGGAACATCAATTATTAAAAAAACATGAAGAAACGGTTTAATCAAATGCCCCGACTGTCAATTAAAAGGGCTGAAACTTAAATAAAATTCCAACTCTAATCACTCTGGACAGCGGTCCGGAGCATGTATGATATTTTTAAATAAGATTATATATAAACTGCTAAAGAATTTTTAAATAATTAATTGTAATTTAAATCTAAATCTTAATCAAAATCTACATGTCACACTGTTTTCATATCTACTTGAATTCTACATGTAAGGCTTAACAGACGCTCCCCATTACATTCAGCGCGGCTGTAAAGTTTACATTTGGCTGCAAATACATGTTAGTTAACAGAATTGAGTTTCTCGCATGCGATAAATACATCTGTTCTATGGAAATGAAATGGAACACTTCTGTTAATATTTTCCCCTTTTGAAAAGGCTGTAAGGAAGTGTACATATGTATGTACTTATTCATGTAGAGTTTTATAAAATTTGTCAAAACTGTGTAAATTATTTGTTGTTAAATCATTACAAGAATTCAGAAAAAGTATTTCTTAAAATTATGGGTTCAGTCAAATTTTGTAAAAATGTATAATTATTTAAAAATACAAATAACTATGATTTTGATAAAAAATTATTTTCAAAAAAAATTTTGGCTGGTCTTTTATTAGTAGTTCATTTTGTTGGTTTTTCGTAGACCTGTTTTCCGTTGTACTCTGTTGTTTTCTAGTTGTTTGAGTGACAGCATCAAATGTTCCTTTGATATCGGCTGCTTAATTGCCATGTATTTCAGCCCACAAAATCTTATGGTCGCTTAAGCTTTTCCTTTAATAAAGGGATAATAAAAGGATGCATTTTTGGTTTGCTCCTAGCCAAATGTGACATTTCTTTGTTCTCCAAATTTCTAAAGAAGTCACAGTTGTTCTTCAATCCTGCGCAGATAATGGCCAATTGATGGGAAACGCAAACATGAAAAAATGTCGACTGCAAGTCATAAACTTTAAAAGGGAAAACCTTTTCTGGCCAACTTGCTTCTGCCCAAAACTTGCTTCTGCCCATTTCTGCTGTCACTTTCGACAAACTTTGACAACACAACGAATAGATTTCAATGGAGGATTGAGAGGGGCCGAAACTGTGGAATTTATGTCGGCTGTCGTCGGGACTTATGCGCTTTCGACTGCTGTTTCCCCAAACCAACGTATTGATGGCCAAACTTACTTCAAGTGCACGTAAATTGGCCAAAACTTTGTTTACAGTTGGCTGCGGTTGACATGTGCACGATTTAGTTTTCAAAAAGTATAAGTTTCTTGTAAATAGTTTTTCTATCTCTGTAAGTAAACACACAAGTCACGCTTTTTGTGGATTTGTAGCATACTGCTTTGAATTTTACCAATTTGTTGCATACATATATTTCTAGAGTGCCTGAAAAACTCCTAATATAAAATTAAAATTCTTAAAAATGAAAGTACGCGGGTTTTTTTTTAAATTATTTTCAGTGCTGAAAAATGATAATAAAACAAGGTTTGAGGCTTTGCTATGCAGGGAGGGTGAAACCGCTAGGCTAGCTAAGACACCCTCCTGACATTTTAGCGTGACCGTTTGGAATGTTTTAGGGCATTATTTCGCAGAGCTCATATGTCCAATTGTTTTCTGGACAATTCCGTATAAAATAGAAGTAAATAGAAATAGGGGGACGCCCTGAGTTCGGAATTCTTTGCAAGATGTCCGTGCGCCACGACTGGTACCAGTCCGAGACCAAGGTGGTCATCACCGTGCTCCTGAAGAACGCCGCCGACAAGAACTATGCGGTGGAGATTTCCCAGAACCGCGTCCACATGACCGCCGATGGCTATGAGTTGGATCTGAAGCTGCTCCATCCCATCGTCGTGGAGCGGTCCTCGCACAAGGCATTCCCCTCCAAGGTGGAGATCACGCTGGCCAAGGAGACGGGCGTTCGCTGGGAGAATCTCGAGGAGAAGAGCGTGGTCGTGGCCGCTGCTCCCGTTAAACCCAAAACCAAGAACTGGGATCAGCTGGTCAGCGAGGAGGAGAAGATCGACGAGAAGGAGGCCAAGGGCGAGACGGCCCTCAACAACCTGTTCAAGAAGATCTACAGCACCTCCTCGCCGGAGGTCCAGAAGGCCATGAACAAGTCCTTCTCGGAATCCGGAGGCACCGTCCTCAGCACCAACTGGAGCGAGGTGGGCAAGGAGAAGGTCACCGTGAAGCCACCGGACGGAACCGAGTTCCGCGAGTGGGAGAAGTAGGGAGTGGAGTGCCCCTACCCCTGTATTTATAAAGTCCACAAGAGAGAGATTAAAAGAGAAACACTAATATGTATATTTTTACGCATGGATCGGCCAGCAACCAAGAACAAACGTTACAAACAAACAGAAACTAACAAGAATTGTTTTGAATAAATTTGATTTAAGCATTGCACTTGCAGTAGGGTTTTTGCCTTGGGGGATTTATCTTAATTTTACCATGACTTGGCTTAGTTATAAAACAATCAATTTATTTACCATGGTTATAAAAACTCAAGCAGATGTATTAAAACATAAATACCATCTGGCTTTAAGATCTCAAAAATTATTTTCAATAGTTGTACACTGAAAAGTAAATATGTATCTACAATTGTTTATACATTTCTGATTAGCGTAAATACCCATTGTTCTAGTCATAAATCACTATAAGGCATATGTACATATGGACTTTTACGAACTTTACTCAAAATAAGCACGCTTCCGCTTATCAAGAAATCTTTATCGCTTCATTTTCTGTGCATATTTTCGAGTCCGCTTAAGAGAACAACTTTTACAGCTTTTAGTTTTAAATGAAATAATAAATTATTTGTTTATACATACATATAAATTTTGTTCCTAATACATTTTTATAATAAAAACAGGATCTTAACGTTAAGAAGTAACTACCATTATACTATCAATTATGTTTATTTTTTTATCAGTAGCTGATAACTTTTAAAACCACCCCCTTACTCAGTTGAAACGTTCTCATTACAAACAGCTGATCGCCAGACCGGGTTGCAGAAATACGTGTAAAAATAAACGCACAATTACCTTTCCCTCGCACAAATCGGACTCCAATCCCTAAAAACTCCAAGATGTACAAGAATCTGGAGGAGCACAACCGGCTGGTAAACAAATACCTAAAGATATTCTTCGTGGTGGCACTTTACTGGTAAGAAACTAAAAAAGAGGAGCGGCGTTTTATCTGAACTTTCGTGTCTTCCACAGGTGCACCTCGATATTGACGGTCTTTGTGAACAAACACCTGCTGAGCAGCGATACAGTGAACCTGGGGGCGCCGCTCTTTATGTCCTGGTTCCAGTGCGTGGTCTCCACGGTCATTTGCTTTGTGGCCAGCCGTCTGAGCCGCAAGTACCCTTCGGTTTTCTCCTTTCCCGAGGGGAATCCTTTGGATATCGACACCTTCCGCAAGATCCTGCCGCTGTCCGTGCTCTATACCCTGATGATTGGGGCCAACAACCTGTCGCTGTCCTATGTCACAGTGGCCTTCTACTACATCGGTCGCTCCCTGACCACGGTGTTCAGTGTGGTCCTCACCTACGTGATCCTCCGCCAGCGGACCAGCTTCAAGTGTCTGCTGTGCTGTGCCGCCATCGTCATTGGTTTCTGGCTGGGCGTGGACCAGGAGAGCCTCACCGAAGTCTTCTCCTGGCGCGGCACCATCTTCGGAGTGCTCAGTTCGCTGGCCCTGGCCATGTTCTCGATTCAGACGAAGAAGTCGCTGGGATATGTCAACCAGGAGGTGTGGCTGCTCAGCTACTACAACAACCTGTACTCCACGCTGCTCTTCCTGCCCCTGATCATCATCAACGGGGAGCTGGAGACCATTATAACGTATCCGAACCTGTGGGCTCCTTGGTTCTGGGCCGCCATGACTTTGAGTGGAATTTGTGGCTTTGCTATTGGTTTTGTCACGGCCCTGGAAATCAAGGTAATCGGAAAAACCACATGTTAAGTTCTCATCTAACCCGGAATTTCGATTCCAGGTCACATCCGCCCTGACGCACAATATCTCGGGCACAGCCAAGGCCTGCGCCCAAACGGTGATAGCCACCCAGTATTACCACGACGTTCGATCGGCCCTCTGGTGGACCTCCAATGTGGTGGTCCTGGTGGCCAGCGCCGCCTACACGCGGGTCAAGCAGCTGGAGATGCTGCGCCAGCACCAACAGCGCAGCACCGCCACCCAGAAGGCCTAGGAGCAATGCCAAAGTAATGTAGACTGTTTAGGACTCTAGGAAGATGTAGGTTTAAAGTATGCACAAACGATCCATCAACAAAATACATGACTTCTGTGTTAACTAATTGGAGGCCACGGCTGCTTTTTGTTCCGCCGGCTCCTCCTGCTTTCTGGTCTCCTTCTTCGCCGTGCTCTTGTCCCACATCTCCGGCACATAGACATAGGGATCGATTTTCAGCTGCTCACTGCTGGGCGGGCTCTTCAGCAGGACACGGGTGATGAAACGACCCTCGCGCTTGGGCCTCATGGTGTTGACATCCTGCAGCAGGAACTTGATGTTCTCCTCCAGCTTCTGGGCGTCCATGTCCAGAGTGCCCACACTGGCGGTGATCAGGCCAAAGTTCTGCTGGTACTCATCCTTGGCCGCACTGTAGCTAATGCCGCTGGAGAACTTGACGATCATCTCGGCCAGATTGGTGCCCAGAGTCTCGCTCTTGGGATTGGGAAACTTGCGCTTCATCAGGCCGCGCAGGGCCACCAGCTCGGCCAGGATATTGGGATGGGCGATAACGTACTGGTAGTCGGAGAGCAGCAGCTCACCGTTGGTTATGTCCTTGATGAGCTCCACGCCGCCGACGAGCGAGGCTCCAGCTTCCCTGGCCTCTAGTACCTCATTCTAAAAGGGAATTACAAGATGTTATAAAAGGATTTACAAACTATGGAGTTTGCCTCACATTTCCCTTGGTGAAAACTATAATCTTGCGCTCCTCGCCGTGCTCAAACTTATTCGGAATCATGGCCATGCGCTGGAAGTTGTCCACGAATCGGGTGATCTTCTCCGCCTGCATGTTGAGTTCAATGTCCACGTTGAGCGGAGCATTCGGTACATTGTACATGCTGGGATGGTGGGTCTCCCGGTGGCATTGGATGGCCTCCTGGACGGAGTAAACTGGCCAGCGGTAGTAGCGCCCCACGTAGCAGTCGTCTTTGGGCACCTGCTTCCAGGAGTCGTCCACATGCTTGTCCGCCCGCTTTACGTTGATTCTGTAAATGGTAAGGGGTTAATAAAGGATCCTGTATCCTGGATTCAGCCACCTACTTTTTGTTCCGCTGATTGTGCGGAATGAATCCCACCTTCTTCACCTCCACCTTGACTTTCTTCTTGCGGGCCTTCTCCCGAGTTCCTTTGCGGGCCGCCTCGCTCACGGCGGAGAGGTGCAGCAGGCGGAGGGACTCCATCGGGGGTTGGCGCAGGGCCAGTGCCCTCATTGAGGTCAGGATGGACTGCATTTCTTTTAAAAATAAGTCTATTTACCGGAGTCCAAATACTTGCTTTGCATAACCTTGCCGGCCTAGAGTTGCCAGATCGGTGGGTAAAGTTTAGTTGCAACACTGTTGGGAGATAATATATTCACGAACCTCGGTTTAAAACTTAGCTACGACTGTACCGCTATTTGACAAGATTTAAATATGCCAGGATGGGTTTTAACGGACTTTTTTAAGAAAGTGTTTTAAATTACAAACTTGTTAAACTCAGGAAGTATTTTTAAGGTATTTGCCCATAATCTTTAATTTTGAATTGGAAATCAGTGCCAATATTATTTATCTCTTCTGCACATTTCGGGATAAGAATTGTTACCACTGTTTAAATTAAAAAACCAAAACTTAATGAAACAGAAACTGTTTTAAATTACAGACTTATTAAATTCAAGAGGGCATACGAGTTTTTAAGTTATTCGTATACGAACGTATACATAATCTTTAATTTTGAATTCGAAATCCGTGCCAATATTTTTTTTGGTCTTCTGCACTTTTCGGGATAAGAATTGTTACTACTGTCTAAATTCCAAACCCAATCCCAAAGAAACAGTAACGTATTATTCAGAAAACCCTCATCGACCAGATTTTAAGAGAAATTTAAAAAACAGCAAAGAGACCAATTCCCAATCCTCTCTAAAAATAAATCTCAAATTTTTCGACATTTCCGATCCGTTCAAAAGCGCCGTGCCGTGCCGCTCAGAATAGCTTCGACCGACGAGCGGAACGGACGTATACGGAATTTCCGAGCCGCGGAAAATCGCGAGAAACCGGGAGAGAGAGAGTGACCGAAGAAAATTCCGCGGCGGGGCGGACGATCGTGTGTGCATAGGAAAAGTGCAAGTAATAATTTGTTATTGTTTTTCCTTTCAACGAAACACTGGCGAACACCCCAAAATAGCCCGACAACCTTGCGCATAAACCCATTAAACAAAAGAAGCGCAGCCAGGAAGAAAAGTCGAGTGGAAAAACGAAAAATGTGTGTGTATTCAATGTGTGGCAACAGTTTCGATATAACGTTCGGAAAGTGGCGAAAGTAATGGGGGCCGCCGACTTCAGATACACATGATCAGATCCGCTCGCAGCACCACCCATTCGCCTAGTTCACCCATCACCCATCCACCCAGTCCGCCGGTCCACGTCCACCCATCCATCCGTCCAGTATGTACATTTCCCCCCGAGTGCGTGCACTTTCGCATAAATTGGAAATATTAATTGCGTGTAACCTAAAAGTGGAATAAAGGAAGTGTTGCGCACTTGGCGATCGGGGATCCGAAAAGGGGGGCGGTGCCATAGAGTGTGTGCTGTTGTGCGATCGCCATGGGGAGGCAAACAAAAGAGTGTCAGCGTTTTAAAAATAGTTTGGTTTGCGGCGTGATTTTATTTGTTCTTCTGCGGGCCTCTCGACGATCGATGGCATCCAGTTTTTGAGCCAAAACAAAACCGTAAACCAAAATCCAAAAACCGAAATCAAAAACACAATAACGATAAACACAGTGCATTCCGGATCGTTTCTCCGTTGCGGTTAAGTGACCACACGCGTGCATATTTTTCGAAAATATTCAAAACTTTCGCACATGTGGGGAAACGTGCTGAAATGGGATTTTTGAAATTATTGTTTACATTTCGTGGATTTAATCGTTACACTTTAAGATTCGTTTATGTGTGTGTTTGCCGTTTGGCGGCGGACGTTCCACATTGGGTCTTCCTCTTCTATAAACAACCTCCCGATTTTGATAATTCTCGGATTTTCTTGTCTTGTGTGCGTTTTTAGTGGCGTATCGTTTAGAGTAAACAAACAAGGTCCGATTGAGCGATATCGAGATGGACTGGGACAAGCCACCGCCGCCTCCGCAGCCGCCACCGCCGAAGCCCCGACGCACTCGAATGTCCCGGCAGAATGTCCTGCACTACGAGTCCCTGCCCACCGCTCCGCCGGCGATGTGCGGCCGCACGGAGGAGAATATCTTCCAGTTTCCGGCCGTGGCCACGCGGGCACGCAATCTCTCCGCCTCCCCCAAGTTCGAGAGGCGGGAGGCCAAGGACCTGCCCATTTGCGAGCTGGGCAAGCACTCCTGCTCCAAGTGCCAGCCGTATCGGGCGGATCGGGGCACCATTGAGCCGCTGAAAACTCGTCTCAGTTCCGCCATCGAGGCCATGGACGAACTGACCCGCACCTACGTGCTGCTCGAGGGCTTTCTGGAGCACCGACTGACCACCATCGCCGACAACGAGGCAGGTGAACGGGCGGAGGAACTGGCAGCTTTAGATGATGATGTGCCCTCCACTAGTCAGGCCATCCGACAGCGTCCACCCACCAAGCCACCGCGATCCAGCAACACTGACCACCAGTTCGATCTAGAGCACTCTCTCACCTGGCTGGAGTCCCTAATGGGCACTGAGGTGGTGCCGCCCTTCAAACAGGGAAAGTTTAAGCGGTAAGAAATATCAATATAAATAAATAAAACAAAAGTAAAAAGGAAACTGTAGATCACTGTATTTAAATCACATAACATCTTTGGTATTTAATAACTAGACATCATATTTAAGGTGAAATCGTTTTTTTTAAATATGATTTGAAGCCACATTGGTTAACATTTTTTTACAAAACCCTCAATTAAGTGTTGCCTAACCAATCAAATGTGGCTTTAAATCGGATTCAAAAAAAACGATTTCACCTAAAATCCGATGTCAATTTATAACTCTTACTTCCGGTCTATATGAACTTTTGACGACTTTAAGTAATTTCGAAAAATATATTTCATAATTAAGAAACCTGACTGATTAGGCAAAGATTATGATAAAAAAAATTACGATTTAAAATGGTTTAGTTCTTATTTTTATCGCTTTTTAGGGCATCTGTTTTTGTTTCTGAGAGCCTGATAAAGCTGTCCTTCATTTATATTATTTATTTTTAAAAACAATATATTTTTTATTTATCTGATTTAAAACGAAAATATTTAGAATTCGCGAGCGCAGCAAATCAATGATGGACGAGGACCTCAACATGTTCATGAAGAGCGATCGTCCCGGCCTGAAGCTCAGCTCCTCGAGACCATATCTCTTGAGGCGGCAGAGCACCTACAGCGACAACAAGGCAAAGGTTTCCAAGTGGACCAAGGTGAAGGCGGCCTTCAAGTGGGAACGGGCCAATGTGCCACCTTCGGGACCAGGAGCTCCAGAAAATAATGTGTTGATGCCCCTCAACCACGAGGTGGAGAGGTTAGTAGTGGAATTTGCAACCTAAACGAGGGATACATTTTGTTAAATGTATGTATTTTTCAGATACCTCAAGGTGCCCATTAGTACGGCAGCAGGAAGCAGTTCCGCGGACAGCATCATAAGTAGCTCCTCCGGCCATATAATGAGTGATACGGGTGGAACTCCTGGTACCATAAGTTCGGCCAGCTCGATGGATGATCTTGAGGCGGCCAGTCGACAGAACTATCGTAAGTCCCTTTAAAGTAATTGATTTCTAATTTAATAAACTAATTGTATTTACTTTTCAGGTCGCGATTCTTCTAAGAGTGATACGCGTTGTGATTCCCGCAACTCCAACTTTGAGGTGGAGTTGCGCAAATCCTTTACAGACGAGCGCCTGGACAATATCAAATCCTCCGCACCTCCATTACCGGCAAAGTCCTCTTCCAGCAAATCGCTGCGAAGATCCAAGGCCTTCTCGGACTTCGAGGTTCTGCCAGAGGATCATGTGGCGGAGATTAAGGCCACCAGCAGCCGGCGGCAGAAGTTGCCACCGAGTCCACTGAATCTCAACCAGGTGAACCAGATATACAGTGATCTGCCGCAACTGCACTCGCCCCTGAAGAGTCCCAAGGATTCGCGCATGCGTCGTGTCCACTCGCCGGGAACCTCCTCCGTGCCTAGCAGTCCTTCCAGGCAATCGGATTTCTTCGGTGAATTTGGTGGGTGATTCAAGGGAAACACTACCATTAAATCAATCCCTCTAATCAGCGAACCTTTCTTAACTTTATGGCTTCTCTTCCAGAGAGCGAGGATCTGTCCAGTGGGGATTTCTCGGAGCCCACTACGCCAAACTGTAAGAATTTCCCACAGAACGAAGATGACGAGGTATTTCAACATTATCAACTTCTCGTACTCAAACTAGATTCGGAGTTTAAGCACAAGCAACGCGAGTTGGAGCGTTCCAGCGCCAGCAATCGCAGTAGGAATCCCCAAGATCGCCTTAAAACCAACAAACCACTAATCCGCGTGTAAACCACAATTTCAGGTATCAAACTGGGCAGTGGAGCCACAGCCGGCGGAGGATCCGGTAGTGGAAAGCGGAGTAGCGAGGAGCACTCGCCCACCCAACTGCTGCACAACGAACTCATGTCCACCGCCCAGTTGGAACAGAATCTCACGCCGCAGTTCAAGAAGAAGCTGCACAAGTGGCGGGTGAAGCAGCAGAATTGCTCGGGAGGATCGTATGCCTCTTTAGAACCCGCGGCCAGTCCCACGGCCAAGAGCCAAAGTGGCGAGGTCAAGCCCAAGATCGACTGGAACCTGTGGAGCATGGGTCAGGTGAAGCTGGAGGGTCAGGGTCTGTGTGCCTTGCCGGATCAAAAGGATTTGCCCGAGAAGTTCCAGAAGAAGTTAGGTGGGTATATCCGTAAAAACTCCATTTAATTCAGAAGTAAATCGATATGTTTTCCCTTTTAGAGCAATGGAACCGCTTAAAGTGCGCTCCTGGTGGCGGCACCACCTCCGACAATGACTCCCTTAAACGGGGGGCCAAGCACAGTCAGTCTGCCAGGCGGGGATCGGATGATGATCGATGGTACAAGCACAGGCCGCACGACAAAGAGAAGTGTGTAAAGAGCTAAAGACTCTTCCATTCAGAGAACTAATCCCTTGACTTGCAGATTGTCCCGCCTGAAAGCCATTGTGGTGCCGGATCACACCAAGAAGATCGAGGTCAAGACCTCCGATGGCGAGGTGATGAAGTTCGAGGGCATCTCGAGGAAGTTCACCCGGAAGCTGTACGAGTGGGAGAAGGCCAGGGGCATTGGGCCGGAGGCCTCGACCTTTGCCCTGCTGCATCCGGGCTACTGCCCCATCGATGTGAGGCGCATCAACAAGGAGTGCAATAAAGGTGGGTGGGAAATCAATCTACCTATCTATTTATTAGTAACCTTAACTTATAGTGACAGCGGATCACTCGCCCACGCTCAGTCGCTCCCTTTCGCTGGACAGCGTGTCGCCCAACTGCAATCTGGCCCAGGCCATCTCCCAGCAGGCCTCATCCCTGTCCCTGAACGACGTCAACGATCTCAAGGAGATCGAGGGCAGCACCGACGCCCTCGCCGACCACGAGTTCAAGAAGTACGACGAACCGGAGGCGGTGATGGTCGAGGTGGAGGAGCACATCCACGACACCGCCTCGCCACTGGTCACCGCCCACACGCTGGTGGAGCAGCAGACGCCCATCTACAAGTACGAGGAGGTGCAGTGCAACGACTATGTGTAAGTGTGGCATGAGAATCCCAATACTTAATCCTACGGATACTCATGGTTTCCAATCCCCTCCTCCAGCAACTCGCGTCGCGTCCAGAGTTTCGAGTCGCACACGAATCTGGCCCCCTTGCTGGGAGCACTGAAACGTGCCGATGAGCTGTTTGGCCAGCTGAAGAATGCCTCGCCCGATCTGCTGGAACACCCGGCCATGCGGGACTGCCAGGCCGCATTGCTGAGCATTCGTGGCATTTATCCATACTACTCCAATAACCTGATGAAGGCGGGCGTGCTCAACGCCATATCCGATGTCCAGAGTGAACTGGGACGACTGGCCGAGTTGGTGAGAAATATTCTGCTTACTATTTATAAGTATATTCATTAGAGTCCTGCATCAGTGTACTTGAAAGTCAATTTTTAAAATCAGTTAACTTGGATCACTTTTTTTCATTTGATTTTTTCATAAGGAAAAACAAGTGATTTAATATAAAATAATTTCGAATCACCTAAATAATTTGCTTAGTAATTTTATCACTTCGACTCACTTTTATTCTGTGCTTGTATCACTTGTTTTTTTTTACGAATGATCAAGTGATCCAAGTTAACTCACTTGAACTCACTCACTGTATTTTCAAAAAATTGACTTGTTTATCAATTCAAGTGTACTCATGCAGGACTCTAATATTTATTATAAGGAAAACCCTAATAATGTTTTCTAACCTTTCAGAGCCAGAAGTCACCCTTGGATGAGGCCTGTTGCCAGGAGACAATGCAAGAGCGAGCACTGGAGTATCTGGAGGAGCTGCAAGGACTGCATGAATCCCTGCAGTGTCTCAAGCTGAGCATACGTAAGCAGTACTTTATTTTTTTTTGTATTTATTTATTTTTTTTTTATTATTATTTTTTTATTTATTTTTTTATTTATTTTATTTTTTACAATAAAATACATTTCAGAGGGCGGAACCAATCGCTATCCCCGAGACATTGTGCCCGATATCAACATCACCAGCGAGGATGGCCAACAGTTGGACTCCAGTTCTGCCTATGCCACCTGCGACAATTCCAGCCGAGATCGCTTGGCCCAGGACGACAACAGTGCCAGTGCTGCCTCGCCAATGGAGCATGAAACGGAGACCAGCACCACGACGGGCACCTTGTGCCGCTCCAGCCTGCCCACGGTGATGGTGAATGCCAATCCGGGTGGCGTTACCAATGGTATTACCAATGCAAGTGCCTGTGCCAAGAAGAAACTGCTGCGGCTGCGCAAGATGGGTTCCCGGCAGAACAGCAAGACGGAGAGCGACAGCAGTGATGCGGATACCCACTCGGTGATGGAGACGCCGCGTCGATTGCGCCGCAAGAACTTCCGGCTGAAGCAGCGCTCCTTGGATGACGACTTCCGGTTGAGTTCGACGGCCAATGAACAGGAGATTCCTGTGGGCAGGGAAGATATTGTCTACGGTTCGCTGAAGGTCAAGCCGGGCGAACTCATTGAGCAGAGCCAGTGTGTGGCACCTGCTCCACTGGTCCTTATGGCCCCGGATCCACCAATATCTTCCTCGGCATCCAGCACTCCCCTTACTTCAACCACTCCTTCTTCGTCGGCAGTTACACCACCCACCAAACTGGGTGCCTTTATTCCCCCGCCTCTGACGGATTCCAATCGACCATTCAACACCAATGCCAATGTCTTTGTGAAGACCAAACGGAAAATCTTCACCACCATCCCAGAACCAAATGCCTCGGAGGGCATAGCTGTGATCGAAAAGGAATTGGACAGTCCCCCAGAGGAGTTAAGCAAGTCGGGGAAGTCAAAGTGTCCTCCCAGACCACTTAGTCTGTATAAATCCATTAGTTTGGAGCGGTTAAAGCAGCCGCCTCTTAAAGAGGACTTGCGCAAGTGCCAGAGCAGTGAGACCTTCCAGCGGGGATCCCTCTTTGTGCCACCTCCTCTCGCCAGCGATAGCATCGAGAGATTGGCGGAGTCCAGGAAAAACCAGGAGCTAAACAACCCGCCAGTGCCGCCGCGGAAAGCTCACCTCTACAAGAAGAACTCGCTGCACAAATCGCACAGTGCGAATGCCAGCAACAAGATTGAGCACAAGATAGCCAAGACCAGCTCTGGGCCCAGTTTCTCCAGGGTGCATCCTCCACCACCGGCGCCTGTTCCTCTGACCTTGCCCAATAGAGAGGACAACACCCTACCACGTATCCAGCGAAAGCATCCCAATACGCCCACCAAGGCCAAGCAGTTTGAGTTCCCGCCACCGCAAACTTTGACCTCCGAACGTCCAGCTACTCCGCTTTCCGAGAGGGCCATTCGCCTTCAGTTGGCCAAGGCACAGTTCCTGCAAAGTGCTCCGGTCACTCCTCGTCAGGAACCCCAAACACCTAGCAAGGCAACGGAAACTGTGGTGCTGCAAAAGAGCATCAGTGCGGGCAGCATGAGAGGAGGAGCAGCTGTCCCAGAAGCAACCAGACATTATCATGAGGTATCTACGGATCAGGAGAGTGTGGGCAACTCCAGCGCTTACGACAGTTTGCCCAGAGCTGTCAGCCGGAGTGCCAAGATCTCCAGCAAACTGGGATTCGCCACGCTCACCTCAAAGTTGCGAAGGGGCAACAAGAAGCCCAAGCATCCACCTCCAAGTCCGGGAAGCGCCCTATCCGCCCTCTGTCGGCAAACCCTAATGGCCGATGTCATACCCCAGGCTTTTGGAGCGGAGAAGCCACCACCTAGTCCCACGGGAAGGAATGTCTCCAAGTCCCAGAGCACGCCGCAGGCTGCAGGTCCTTCGACGATCAATCTCGAAGTAATCCCCAAGTCCCTGAGCGAGCAGTATGTCCGCCAGCTGAAGGAGAGCGACGTCTAGTCAGAGTCCCCAGTCTCAAGTCCAGAATCTAGTCATAGGAGTAAAGTCGATGTCCGAGGTCAATGAGTGCATTTTAGGGTAATCCCACACGATTGCTATTGAAAAATTAAAAAATATCGTAAATTATATTTTTTTTAAATTTAAAATAAACGAGCTTCTTAAAAAAAAACGAAAATGAAGGGCAACCGTAAGCAGCCAAAGTCAAGATACTCAACGAGCCATTCAGAAAATCCAAAGCAAATAAGTCCTCAACAGAAGAAACTGAATTGTGTTGATTAAAATAAAATAAGAATCAAAAGCAAATAGATTTTTTTTTGCTTCCCATAACATCGAAATTTTTAAAACGCATTTGCAGAGCTTTTGCTTTTATATCTAACCAAAGAAAAATGTAAATTAAAGCAGAAAAAAAGTGGAATACTTTTCCTTTTGTGCAATAAATTAATCGAATTATGCGATTACCAACTTTAAGATAAGAACTTGTGTACGATCACGTTTAAGATTGAAATATTTGCAATGGATTTTGATAGTAAGTATGAATTGTTTAAATTTCCTTTATTACATTTTTTACGACTGACTATTTTGAAATCTTTAAGATCTAAATTGTTTACCCATACCTTTTACGTATACTTGATCACTTTTTTTATAACCGCATTTTAATCACAACAATCGATGTTTAATATTATCTTGGGGTTTATTATTCCCCTTATCAACCGGTGGAAATTCCATTTGCTTATCTGTGATCCTCATAGTCGTCCAGCTCTGGGTAATTGAAATCATCGTCATCCTCGTCCACCACGTTTTCATGGGGAATTTCCGGAGGCTCAGCACCGGTGTTCCAGTAGCGATCGTCCTCCGGATGCGTGAACTCGTAATCGAGGGCCTCCGGATTCACGTAGGTGATGCAAGTCGTCAGGTTCTGGACTGTTTCCTGCATTTGGGGTATGCTGTTCACAAAGACCACACCGCATTTCGCCGATTGGAGAGCCTCTTCGGGCAATTGGTTGTTAATTTTGGCATAAACATCGATTCCCACGGCGATGATGTCGTGAACCCGGCGGATGGCACTCAGAGCGTTCACTGTACCCGAAAGGATTTTTCCCACGGTCGTCTGTTTGGCCACGATCTTCTTGTAGATCTTCACCAGACCGCTGACATTCTTCTTAACCTCCTTGACGGCGGCCACCGTTTCATTTTGGATGCTTAGCACCAAGGCCATGGTGCGGGAGTAGCAATCGACGCCATCGTTGATGGACTGCAGGGCTATCTGGAACTCGGGAACCTGCGAGTAGCTGCAGTAGGCCGCCTGGCTTCCGCGGCCCCAGTAGTTCCACATGTAACCCAATCCCGCGATGGCTGCGGTCACAATCTTCGGCTTGTTGAGGCTCAGCAGAATCGTCTCCAGGTCGATGGCTCGCTGCACCATGTCGTCGATCCCAAACTGGGCTTCGTCAATCACATCCTGGATGATATCCCTGAGGTCCTCGTATTCCGCCCTCTGATCTGGGCTGAAATCGGCACTGGGTTCTCCCATAATCTCCTCCACGGTGGGCAGTTTGGTGTCATAAACCACTCGGGGTTTCTCATCCAAGTAAATGGAGAAGTGGCTGCGGAAATTCTCGAAGGCCTGCAGGTAGCTAGCATCCAATTCAGGCTCCTCGACGGCATTCTGATCACTGCCATCGCCGTTTTGGAGCCTCAGACTGTACAAATAGTCGTATTGGGCCTGAAACTCCAGGTACAATGGACGCAGTGCCGCCACTTCATCGCTGGACAACTGCAAGTCCACCTGCTGTTTCTCCAGCAGATTTTCCAGTTCCCGGTGGGCACCACCAAAAACAAAGAGCAGCACACAGGCCAACAGGAGCAGCGCTTTTCTAACCATTTCGCCCCGCCAACTTATTCAGTGCAACTGAGGAGGGATTTTGACCAGCTAAATTATCGGAAGAAGTATGGCTAATAAAACACTATCGCTGATACCACACTTGGATTTCCTCAAGTGGCCACAGGTTGATTAGGATGCGATAATCGCGGCTTATCGCGTATATTACGCTATATTTAACACTCCACGGGGCAAGGTATCAGTAAACAAATTTAAATTCCCTGGGAGCATTTCATGAATGGTCTATCAAAGGGAGGGGGCTACAGAAAAAAGGTAAGCGCCTAATATTTTGCATTTAACTTTATTTCCTCCTCTCAGTTCACCGCACACAACTCAATCTGGGCAAAGACCTCGTCAAACTCCATCTTCAGTTGATGGTAGAAAAGGCAACTTGGTGTGTCCAGATCCTCCATGGACATCTCCAGCAGGATGTCATCGCAAAGCTCCAGGCAGCCGGTCATTCGCTGATTGATCCTTCCGATTCCGGCAACCGTGCAGAACAAGACTCCGGCGTGATTGAAACCGGACTGCTTGAGTTGCCAAGTGCGGCAGGTCTTCGACAACTCGGCGATCTCCAGGGAAGCCCTGCGTAGGAACTCGACTTCCTGGACGATTTCCTGCTGGAAATGGCCCATGATGTGATCCAGGGAATTGCGGCAGATGCTGTACTTATCCACCAGCTCCCGATTGAAGTGGGCCACCTGGAGTTCGTACTTCTTGGAGCACGCACGCCACTCGGCGCTGTACTGACTCCCGAAGAATATCTCCAGGCGAGCACTCACCTTTCGCTGATGCTCATCCACTGTGTCCTTGGCCTCCTGAAGTCGCTCGGTTCTCTTGTAGATCGCCTGTTGAGTGTTGTTCCAAATCCTGGCCGCATTCGTACTTTGGCTTGCTATAAGCTGCTTGGTAGACTCGTAGAGTGGTCCACTTTGACCCCAAATTCGTAGGTTCTCTCCACGCACCTGTAAAATATGTGACTTATTACAAACTACATTTTACATATTTATATCTAAGCTATTGGTTACACAAAAAAGCGACAGCAGTAACAGCCATGTCACCCGTTCTATTTCCATCTTGAATCTAAATTGATTGCCAAAAAATTGATATCTGGTACCTCGGACGAATCTGAGATTTCATTTTGGCAATAAGTTAGATAGCTACAAAGAGCAGTTTGTAGATAAGTTTTGAAAATTAATTAATAAACATTTATTTAATAATAAACATGAAGCTTACGAAGATACTTAAAATATATTTCTTCAAATCAAAGTTAGCGTATTAAAAATATTTTTTTAAATAGGTGAAATCAGCTTCGCTGATTTTATTAAATCGAAAACAGTAATTTTATAGTTAGTAAAATTAGAGGTGTACATATATAATAAGTGCAGGGCTATTCTAAAATTACGATTTTTCTGCTAGGATGAATTTGTATTATATAAATGGGCAATATGTGTTTTAATGTGTTGATGAGTAAGACCCTTATCACAAGATAGTAAATGTCTAATATAAGTACCAAGCTATTTATCGGTCTAATCACAACTACAAGACATTTTTAAGTCCTTGGTGTGTTTTATAGCTTCATAGCTTTTGATTACTTTGTCTGTAAACTGTGGACTTCTGCTAAACAAATATTTACCGAAATATTGAACACATAGTATAACACTTCGAAATTTACAACTTTAGGCTTGGTACTCAACCCAACAAAAAGTCGTCCAAAACAAAAAACTTCATATGAAAAACAACGTCAAAAAATTTTGTTTCATATGAAGTTTTTGTTTTGGACGACTTTTTGTTGGGTTGAGTACTAGCCCTTAAGCAGTACACAAATATTTTTAATTCGAAGGGATCAACAGAATTCAAATTAAATTTTCGTAGAGCATTCAAAAACCATGGTAGCCTGTTTCATTAGGCTAATGGTTATTTTGTGTTTGGTAGTGTGATTTTAAGACGCAAACTCTTATCGCGACACTCTGTGAATCTGTTGACTATATATATTAGTCACTTGGAGGGCCAGTCGCACTAGAGAAATACAACGGAAATATGATGAGTCAAAAGATTGGAGTAGGAGTTCTTGGACTGATTTTGCTTACTTTGGCAGTGAGTAGTGCCTTTGGAATGTAAATATTTTTCGAGTGCAGTACCTTCTCCTTACAGAACTGCCAGGAGATCCAAGTGGAGACAGATACCACTAACTACGGCCCCGTCTCCATGGTGGTCGACAACCTGGCTGAGATTGCGGTAGATGTGAGCGACGACACCACCATTCAATTGGAGGGTAAAATAAATCGCACTCGGCAGGATATCGCCGGGAATATCGAGGTCCTGACCGCCAATGCATTGGCCCAATTAAGTGACGCGATCTACGAGACCAGCGAGTTCATGGTGGACAATCCCGACTGCAATGCGGCCTGGAGCTTGGATGAACTCAACGAGAATGTGACCTCTCAACTGGGTGGTTGCACAGGCAGTTTGGGAGGTCTCTTGGCGAACTTCCGCCTGGAGGGCCAAATGGCATTGTCAAGGGTCAAGGATTTCGTCCAGCAGATTGCCCAGTTGCCGGTCAAGTGCCAGATGTTGGGCGCCTCCCCACTCAATCCTCTGGCTTCGGCGGGCGGCAGTGTTTGCTTCATCAACGCCATGGCGGAGATCAACCAGGGAATGGCCGAGTCCCTGCGCGATGCCTCCCTGCTCCTGGTGCAAACCCATCAGACCACCGAGGAGCAAGTGGAGCAGGCCCAGCGGTGCTGCGACACTGTGGTTCAGCAGGTGGGCGAGTATCTGCGCGAGGAGCAGGATCAATGCCAACAGTGAACCCTTCCTGCGAGCAACAGTCCTGCCGGAGAGGGGGAGTTCAGCCAATGGCAAATTTATGCACCCACAAGATGACAGGGACCGAGGACTCGCCACATCCTGTTCACTTATTGCTTATGCATGACATTTATTTGACAAGTTTTTGATTGATTTTACAGCTGCTGCAGCCGATCTGGTGCAGCTATCTGCATATTCGAAGGCACAGTGAAACCTCTCTAGGGCGAACTTCGCTTGAAGAATTATAGAAAATATCTTAATATTTTTTTTTGTTTTTAAATGGAATTTACAATTTATGTGTTCTAATTATTATATGTTATAATGTTAAATAACATGTTAAATACTTTTTTATTACAAATGAATGAAAGTTGCTCATGGTCTATAAATATTATTGGAATTTGTATATGTTCAAGTCCGAATGTTTTCCCAAAAAATTTGGTTTGCCTTATAGAGGCTCTCCTGTAATTGCAAATTTCGGGCAACTTTGTGGCTAATCGCAAGTTCACTTTTCAAAGTCGCATGCATACTAATTGGCCATTGTTCGGCCGAGTTGACCAATTGCCCAATGGACTTGCCCACGACACGTGGCAGCCACACGATATAATGCAAGTGAATAGTGGCATACGGATCCAAATGGACGACAGCTGGCCCTAGAAAGAGATAGGAACGGAGATCGAGATCGGCCAGTTATTTTCCTGCTCCTCTCGCTTCCGCAGTAAGCCAAATTATTTTGACCTGCCTTCGGCACACTGAGCACAATTGCGGGGCTAGAATCTGCCGGATATCCATGATCAGCGCTTCACAGATCTCTCTCATTCTTTACGGTGCAGCAACCGAAATGTCTACGACTCTTTATTTCGGCTCTTGCCGCAATTTCACTAAGAGTCTGAATTTTATCTTATTTTTACTGCTTGTAACAGTTGTTGCCCCGATGATGATCGCCTCGCTGTTGTAGCTGCACAAATTCCACCTACTCCAACATCTGTTGAGCTCTTTCAGACATCTGACGGATTTTGGTGACGGTAAGCGCGCGACTCTTGTCTATTGCAACGCGAGATCAGAGAGTTTCCACTTATTCAAGTTCTAAACATTTGTATACCCTTGCAGAGGGTACAATGATTTCAGTCAGAAGTTGGCATAGGAAGGATAGCAAAAATAATAAGAATAATCAAAGTACTACGACATTTAATAGGAATGATCTGTATGGGTATATAAGCCTCGGTTAATATGAACTTGTATTATACATGAGTGATTCTTTGTGAAACGTATCGAGATTTTCTTCATGGTCTCAAAACGATATCTAATTTTTATGACACTATCACACCATTTAAAAAGGATTTTTAAAAAGTTTAAAAAAAAATCCATTTGACAGAAGCGAAGATATGGCGTTGCTATTTTTTTGTTTAATTCATTTATAATTTTAAATTACGCTGGATAAAAAATAAATAAAAATACTCAAAAATTATTATTTCTGCCAAGCTTTCAGATGAAAATAACAACCATAATGGTTCCAATGCAAAATACGGTCCAAACTTAAAAAAAAAATTTTCATTCGCGGTTTTCTGCAAATCGGCATTTTTAATCTTTATAAAAAAATAGTATAATGTTCTATACATAATTCTTGTTGGCTCCTAAAAGTTTCGTCATGGGACCTCCATTACTTTCTGCATAATTTAATAAAACATTAAAAAACAAAGCAGTCTTTCGTTGTTATACATTAAATTATATTAGACGAACAGTTTTCGTTCTTCTTGAATTCCGGGAGTACGACCGTTCCCATTTAGGTAAAACTAATAGGAAAAATGCAGTTTGGTATAACAAATAAATCCCTACCAATTTCAAGGTGGGACAATAACTTCTTGCTAATTATTTAGTTCTAAAGAAGAACACTCGAATATATAGCAACACATTACATCCAAGCTAAGACCATTCCAGGCTTCTGGTAAATAACGCACCTCGTTCGGTTCATGTCGCTCCTTGATTCCCCCTGTGGCGGCGCTCCACTGTTGTTTTAAGCCTCCTTACAATGATTTGTGTATTGGGAAAATTTAAATGTCTTCAGCGAATGACTATCTTTTTAAAAGAGTTTGCTATTAGGTGTTGGAGCAATATGATGGTGCTTTTGAGAACGTGGAATGGTCTTAGCTTGGATGTAAGGTGTTGCTAACGTGTTGTTCTTCCTTAGAACTACATAAGTAGCAAGAAGTTATTGTCCCACGTTGAAATTGGTAGGGATTTATTTGTTATACAAAACTGCATTTTTCCTTTTGGTTTTACCTAAATGGGAACGGTCGTTCTCCCGGAATTCATGAAGAACGAAACTGATCGTCTAATATAATTTAATGTATAACAACGAAAGACTGCTTTGTTTTTTAATGTTTTATTAAATTATGCAGAAAGTAATGGAGGTCCCATGACGAAACTTTTAGGAGCCAACAAGAATTATGTATAGAACATTATACTATTTTTTTATAAAGATTAAAAATGCCGATTTGCAGAAAACCGCGAATGAAAATTTTTTTTTTAAGTTTGGACCGTATTTTGCATTGGAACCATTATGGTTGTTATTTTCATCTGAAAGCTTGGCAGAAATAATAATTTTTGAGTATTTTTATTTATTTTTTATCCAGCGTAATTTAAAATTATAAATGAATTAAACAAAAAAATAGCAACGCCATATCTTCGCTTCTGTCAAATGGATTTTTTTTTAAACTTTTTTAAAAATCCTTTTTAAATGGTGTGATAGTGTCATAAAAATTAGATATCGTTTTGAGACCATGAAGAAAATCTCGATACGTTTCACAAAGAATCACTCACATAACTCTAATATATTTAATGAAATCCGGGAGGTAGTGGCAATCCCTTAACATTTTTAACATGTACATTGTACACAGAAAACAAATCGATATGAGTAGGGATATAAAACCGATATAATTCAAAAATATAAACTTACCCAAAAGTACACAAAATGTGTACTAAAAACACACAACCCACCCCACAGTCAAATACGAAATGCGATAACGAATCTTAACAATGGTCAGAAAGGTTTCACCCTCAGCGGGGTGAATACATGTATTTAATTTATTGGTATTCCTTTTTATTATACTTTAATTTAATTTAATATGTCGCAGGTTTTGTTATTAATAAACAACTTTCCGTTTCAAATTTTTTTTTAAAAACTCCTTTACCGATTTCAGCACATCTTTTTGCATTTTTCGGTTAGTTGAGAAAAACTCTAGGAACTCTTTATCTATGGTATATTTCTGTATAGCCTTTACCATATGCTCCTTCAGTTTTTGGCGCTCCCATTGCGACAAATCCTCCATTATGAACGCACTTAGCTTCTTGAATTTGTCTGTAATTGGAAGAATTATAAGAATATAAATAGCTCGATTGATGAAAGAAAAACTCACTTCTCGTAAAAAAGGTCTTCGATAGGTATAAATATACACAACGAAAAGGCATTTATACTTCTTGGAAATCTTGAAAGATGTGGGCGCAGGAATAAATGTATATACTTTATAGGGTCGGAAAAGCTTCCTTCTCCCTGTTACACACATACCAGTATTATACTGGTATTTTACACTAACGATAATATTTACATAGTAGGTACATTTTTCAAGTGCATTATCGCAATAGAAGCTCTCATTTTTTAAGGTTTCCCTTTATCAAACTTCAAGGCCATTCCAACACCGGATGTAAAATAAGTCGATGAGATCACGTACTTTTTTTATAAGTCATAGATAGCCAGTATATTTCCACTGCAAGGGAGGGATAAGACCAGGGCAAGGGCCTTACTATCTGATAACTAAAAGAAAAAGCTAGTGTGGTCATAAAGGTTAAATAGAGGCCTAGAAGAAAACCTTTTCTAAGATGAAACTTGATTGGAAACATATTCTTACGAACCAGTTTACGTTGGTGCAAAACAATAAATAGATTTAGCGATAGAAGTCAAGAAGACAAGTAACTTGAAGAATCACACTCTATAAAGGACTTATTACAAAATGTTACACATTTCTATTGACTGCCTTCAGAGGCAGAGAAAAAGGAAGTGGATGACAATTAAGATAGTGACTTGTTTTACGGTGGCCATACAGATGGCGAGTACCTCCCACTCACCGGATGCGTTCTAATTTATTGTTAAAATTTTCTTTAAATTTTCAAAAAGCCAATATAATACATAACACTTGATTTTTATCGAGTAACTCTTACCCTCAGGGGGTGAATTACATGTTTTCAATTTATTAGTTTTTGATATTGACGCACTCGACTACAGCGTTCCTTCAAATTATACTTCCAATTAATACATCGGAGGTTTTGTTTTAATAAACAACTTTCAGTTTCAAAATTTTTTTAAAAAACTCCTTTACCGATTTTAGCACATCTTTTTGCATTTTTTTGTTAGTTGAAAAAAACTGTAGGTATGGTTGTTTCACAGTCTTTATCATATGCTCCTTCAGTTTTTGACGATCCTCTTTTGACAAATCCTCCATTATAAACACACTTAGCGGCTTGAACTTGTCTAGGATTGGAAGAATTATAAGGCTTAATATAGTTCGATTGATGCAAGATAAACTCACTCCTCGTAAATGCGAATGCTGTAATGCCACCGATGATACCGCCCAACGCCAATCCCAAGGGTGCCAACCCCACGGGTGCCATAACCAAAGCACCAGTCACACTCAGGGCGGAGGCTCCACAAATGGCACCTGCTTTCGGAGACTCCTTGATAACCACCCGGGCCTTTTTAGTATCGGCCAGTTTACACACCTCTAATAGTAACTCGTCCATACCGTAGCTTGCGTTCATTGTTGACTGACTAAATGTACTAGTTGAATTTTCAACCAAGCTGGCGTTTTTAATGCCATTCGGCGATGGTTACTATCAAGTTGACTAGCGAGTGAGTTTTAGATAACCATTTAGCCCTTTCAATGAAAGGCTTTCATTCTTATTTTTCACAGACCCACGTTTGGGCGTTAACCAAATCGGCGTAGCACCGTTAACCCTGATATATAAAAAAGAAAAAAAAACATACAGATATCTGTTTATTTTACAAATTCGACACAGCTAAGAAAGTTTTGATGTTACGCTCGGATCCACGGGCTGGACTTGGGGAATAAAGTGAAAGAATATGTGGCACAGATTACTAGCGATTTCCAGTGCATAAAGTAAGTCGTAGAAAAGATACAATAAAAGAAAGAGATGAGATAATTCGCGGATGCAAGAAACAAGTTGCCCTTAAAGCTCCAACCCAATTAAATCCTCAATCCGTTTCTGTATGAAATTCTTATAGCAAATTATATTGAAATGAACTTTTACCGTGTCTAATTAACTGGAATTGCAAACTCCGCTGACCGTAACAAGTAACCAACAGCTGACAATTAAAAACAAACGAAAATTTTGAATGACATAGTTAATAACTAATAGCAGTTCGACCGCAAACATTTTTATTTTTTGCACATATAGATCGAAAGCTTTCTCTAAATTGTTGATAACAATCGATTATAGTATAAGTAAATTTGTAGTAAAAGCTCGTAATCGCTATTGTCAATAGATAGAGGAAAAGCTAAGTTCAGTGTTAGTTGGATGGAAAAGATAGAAAAGATAGAAAAGGTTACATCGAGCTAAAAAACAATGAGTAAGATAAAACTGGACTTGGAACTTATTCTCCAGACCCTGCTTAAAAAAGTGCAGGAGATGAAAAAGAAGGCTTCATGTTTTAACGTTAGAAGACAAACAGGCAAGTTCCTCGTACACTCACACTGTATAAAAGACTAAAATGTTAAACTTTTTCATTGACTTATTTTAGAGGGACAGGAAATGGATGACAATGCAGAGAGTGACAAGAAAAAGGACGAGAAGCTTCAAGTGGTTAAGAGTCCTTCAGTTTTTAACGATAGAGGTCAAGAAGGCAAGTTCCTCGTACACTGACACTGTATAAAAGACTAATTGCGAAATGTTAAATTTTTCCATTAACTGCTTTCAGAGGAAGAAGAAATGGATGATAACAAATTAAGTGACATGGCTAACGGTGACCGTACAGTAGGCTATCTATCAGGAATCATCTACTGGGTGTATGAGAAAATCATGGAATTGACTACGTATTTATTAGAACAACTGTTTCTCTTTGTGAAGAGCGTTATTCTACGTATAGTTGGCCCCGTAGTGGACGCTGTGGAGGCTTTCCTAACCGATTCTAGAGTGCAATATGCCGCACTCGATGCACTGGTCGAATTTTTAACCAAAAGATTGGGATTTCAATTAGCTATTAATTGAATAAAACCAGTGGTTCAATAAATAAAAGAGATTTTCTATCCAAACTAAAAGATTAAATGGTTTTGATACTGGGTATCAACTATCTTATACAGAGAAAATTATACGACGTTTTTATGAAGCGTTTAACTTTTTAAAACGTGTTTTGCACCTAAAACTTTTGCTAATTGTGTCAGTGTAAGCTTTCAATATATATATGCGAAGCTTTACTATGATAGATCGATAGGTCATAATTATAGATAATACTTGATTTCTATCGAGTAACTCTCCTCCTCAGCGTACGATTTACCTTCAATTGGTTTCATTCATTTCAGTTGCTCGAAAGTTCTTAGCCTTCAAAGTATACGTTTCTAAGAAATTGTTTGGAAATATGTCCGCAAGCACCCAAGAACTACTCAGTGCTCTGTCCATAGTCGCCGATAGCGAAAATATTCAGGTGACTTTTGTGGAGTCCGCCAAAGGAGCTGCCGTTTGTGCTGCAGGTGCCCTGATCGGGGGACTTCTAATGGGTCCCCGAGGACTTGCTGTGGGCGGGGCTTTAGGTGGACTTGCAGCCTACGGACTTACAGAAGGCAAGTTTTTCTCGCACAACGGGGAAGCTTATCTTATCAGTCTTTTTTTTCCAGGAAAGTTTAAGTCTCTGAGTGAGGTCATTTTGTATGATTTGTCGGAAAGTCAGCGCCAAGAACTGAAAGAGCATGTGACCAAGGCTATATCCAACATTAGAAGTGTTGGTGCTCTAGAGGTCGCAGGACTAATATTAAATAACCAACAAGTGCGAAAGGTTGCTCTTAGTGCAGCCAAGTCTTTTTTCACTGATCGTATGGGAATGACCATTATTGATTAATCACCAATAATATCAATCAATACCCATGTTGCTAGAAGGTTCTGAGCGCCTAAAAAAATAAAAGCTGGTAACGATTACCGCACGTTTTAATTAAAAATGTACCAAATTAAGTGGAATTTGATTTTTAATATTATTTGCAAACAAATAAATTTATAATCGACCTACACAACTTAGAGAGATTCCTTAATATTTGGGGGTTGGCGGTCAGATATTAAAGGGTAATTTGAATTTAATGGGCTTCACCTTGAGACATATTGGCACAAGCTATTCTGTCGGAGGATCTTCATATATCAAAGGGACGGCGTCTTCAAAATTCGTCTTTCGTGCCTAGGTGGCGTTTAAGAATCGCTGCCGGATTGTCTTTAATTTTGATTGATGCGGCTTTAATTGCGTGGGCTCCCAAGTGCTACTGCCGAACTTTTGGGTAACTGTAACTAGACCTTCTGTCGGCCGAAAACCAAAAGCGGTTCGCTCCTAGCCTCCGGGATATCTAGCAGTTGACTACTATACCATATCATATACTTTAGGATCGAGGTTTCCGCCTGCGACCAACTGGCGCGTCTTGGGCGCACAATAAGGAATAATCGTTATTGTTGCTTGCTGTCTGCAGGACGAGCCGCGTGGCGTGCGAGTGAAAGCCAGCGAAAAGGACCCATTGCGGGGCATTGGCCAAAGCGAGATAGAGCCAAGGCGCAACATATGCCATCTTCGACCGATCCTCCTCCCCAAGGACCTCTCGCCCCGTCTCCTTCTATCTGCGCCTCTGGAACAGAACAAACGAACGGCGCACGCCGTCATCTGGTGCCACTTTTGACTTCGGAAATTGGGTTGCCCACGCTCCTTCGCTCCATCACTTAGAAAAAATGTACCACGCAGTTTAGAAAAGGGTCTTGGAGTTAGAAGTAAATACGGAGCATTTAAGAATATTCTAGTAAATTTACCATCATAAATTTTCGTAAATATATTAATTTTGAAAATGTATTATACAGATAATGTATTCAATAAAATCCCATCCAAACTATACCAAGGTGGAGTAAAAATTCTTAGTTCTATTTAGTATAATAGAAATTGAGAATAAATCACTTCAAAAAGATTTCCAATGCGATTGATTTATTAGGCTAATGAAAGAAGTTTACAAAATCTATTAAATTATTTATTCTTCATTTCAGAAAGAATTAAATGAATTGCAGTACTTTTAACATCTAAAACCCGGGAATACTTGGAGTTTATTTTTTATCTCAGGCTTTTGTTTTTTCGCTTTTTCAATTACAATCCTATTTTTTTGAGTGCCTGGACCGTTTTACCTCTCGGTTGAAATTATAATTTTTTTAGCTGTTTCGTTTACGGTTGGGTTTTTCTTCTCTCTGACCTGGCAGACAATTTCAAGGAAGCAGGAGCACTCGACCAACAGTTACTGTTGACTTCCGATCGGAGCACGAGTGCAGGAAGATCGAGGAAGACAACCAAACCCGAACGGCAACAGCAGGATAAGCGGCTTTCAGGACTCGACCAGGGAGCCCCAAAAAAAAAAGAAAAAACCGAACTGGAAAGGGTTGTTCCTGGGGAATCGGGAAGAGAGTAATGGGCAATGCGTATTGGGCATTGGTAAAATGGTATTGGGGAAGGTGTGAGGCCGACAAGGATGCACAGACTTTCGAGGCTCGTCTTACAAATCCAAATTGAGCCCCGAAATCGCGCGCATGCCTGCCAAATGAACACGTGTGCCACAGGATCAGGCCAAAAACATCGAAGCGTCAGCTGGCCAACTCCAAAAGATGCCCGCCACAATAATTGGTTCGTCTACGAAAATGATAGAACAAAATCTAACCGTCTTAAGGGTTGAGAAAACACGAAATCGTTGAATCGAAAAAACAGAATATGGTTATTGTATTATAATTAATTTGTATTAAAGAATCAGTAAGCAAGAATTTTTAATCTCAGCGCGAATTAAAAAAATGTGATTACTATAAAGAAACTCTATATAAAAACATTGTAACAAAATAATAAATGTTCGCTTTTTTTTGCTAGTCAGTTTATTGTCTTAAAGAATCCTTTATATAATATCGCTTGCTGGTAATTTCTGACTGAAATTACAATACCTTTGGAAGGCTAAAATATACTAAAATAAAAAAGTTAACTGTCCTTAAAAATCCCAAAAAATATAATATCGATTTTATGGAGACCATTACTAATACTCTCACTAATATTTTTTGAATGGTTAAAAAATAAATAACAAATTGTCCTAATGAATCTTTTTTTATAAATCGCCTCTATGAGCAAATTATCCGCCAGCCAGGCGTATAAAATCTCCAAATCGTTTACCAAACGACCATAAACAAAACCAAATCAAAGGCAACGAAAACGAAAACAAAAAGGATAATTTACATTAAACCCCAATAAGCGAGGGGTCGGCATACAGAAATAAATAATGAACTTGGCCGAGGAGACAAATGTATAATTTTACAGATCGCGCAATTCAATTAGACAAATCGCCGAAAAGCCACTGGCACACAAAAAAATTAAGCAATAAAATTAGTTGGGTTCACGCAAATTGAATGCATCAAAAGGAGTCGCAAGGACATGCCGCAGCTCGCCAGGAGCCCCGGGAGAAATAGAGCAATAGCAATGAATCAGGACGACGAAGGGCCATAAAATGCCCATTGGCATTCCGAGTAGTTTTCGTTTTCATGTTCGCTTTCGTGTCATAATGTGTTGTAAGTAGGGGCCTTTGTTTCACAAAGGACTCGCCATTGTTCCATTGTCCGCTCAAGGACCTGTCCTGGGAACACCCGCGCGGTTCTCAGCATCCAAAGAGTTTTCCATTCCCTTCTGCTGCTGTGTCAGTTGCGACCACAATTTGACTCTCTGACCACCAACATAAAATGTTGACAGGCGGAACACGCCTCTAAAATATTATGCGAAGCAAGTCCTGTGGGGTCCACAGAGAATCCTTCCCGGTTTTGATTCTCTCATTCTTTTTTTTCACTGGGCTGGCCTGTAACTCTGGGCAATTCAATTGATTGCCTTTTGACAGTTATGAGCTGATCGCATTGCTATCTTGATCGCCAGTTTTGTCGGCGCTTAGCTGCCAGGAATTTATTGTTATTGACATTTTAGTTGGGTGGAATCACACGGATTATATCTGCTAATTGCACTCGTAGGGATCCGAGTCCTTAGATCTTTGGCGACCTGCAGCGGCGGCCCTTGATCAGCCGAATTTTACAGGCAATCACTCAAAGTTATGGTTATTCCAAGAAGATATTTGCTTGGGTAGTTCTTGGGTAATTAATTGAAATTTTACAAAATAAGCGGTGGTATTAAATATACCGATGGTAAATTATAGAAAAAGAATAGTTACCATTAGGGAAACTATCTGTCTGTTAATTTCTTATAGTTCTCCAAAATTATGCTGAAAGTAAAATCCTCATTTTTTCCTAAGCTCCGCTTATTCCCGATATCGGGTTCAAGAAGCCCCACTTTCACGACCGTTTAAACACAAATCGGCTGGAAAATCACGGCTTGCCCAGCACAAAGCCATCGCACCCCTTGCCGCAGGTGATAAAATTTCGCACATTAATACTTAATTACTTGAATAATTGGGGCCAAGGGATTAAGTTCACACTCACTCCAGATCGCGACAGTCCCCCAAAAAAATACAAAATCGCAGAGGCAATGCAGGTGGCAGTTCACCCCATCCACTGAGCCAAAGCCACTGGCTTTTTGAATAAAAAAGGGCCCAAAAGAGTTGGCCCAAAGACGAAGTGATGCCAACGCCACCGACGTCGTTGACATTAAATTGAAGGGTCCTGACGAAAATGTTGTTCTTGTTGCTGTCTGCTAAACCGGGCTTAAGCACAAAGTATGGACGCATTTTTCACACGAAATCCTGATTAATAAATATACAAGTTCCACAATATTACTGATAATTTGAAAAGTCGTCAACCCGACAGGCTCAGGCTCCAGGGCCCAGGGAGAAGAGAGCTGAAGAGAGTCTCCGCAGATTTCATAAGGAGTCTGGGCGAGACTTCGGTGCCCAATTACAAGCAAATGAGCTGGAAAACTGTATCAAATGACCCAATGTCAATACAAAATTACAGGCCCCGGACCACGAATATTTTGTTCGGCCAGAAGACGCAGACCAGACCAAATCTTCAGACTCTGCTCTTAACGTGACAAAGCGATGGCTTGCGTGTGGCAATTTCAGTTAAAAAATGCTGACGAAAGGATTTTGTTGTAGCCAAAATGTGGAATACTCTACTCTACTATAAAGGAAAAATGATACAGAATTTAAAAAAATGCCTTATTTTAAAGTCGATACGATCTATATTATAAGGCATTTTGTAAAGAAGTGTCGATTTTATTGTTTTTTTGAGAATCCATTTCCTATAACTTAACAATTTTGTACATTTTTAACACATTTCAATTTGTAGAGTACAAAAAGTCTTAATTATTTTTAAAATCCCTTGATGCTTTTTTGTTTGCTCTGCGCCTCGTCTTGGTAGCATCTTAAGGTTTTTGCCTTGTGTTAATTTGATGCCTCGCCAAAAAATTGTCAAAAAATCGAGAAAGACTTTGATTTCTGATATGCACTTTCACTGTCGATCTTCGATCACCGTTGCTGCTGGCTGCAGCGTGAGATACTGAGAACTTTGGCTTTTCGGGATGCCATCCGAATCATGTATGTATGTGGGATGCCCACCAACTTGGTGGGTCTGGCTCTTGGGTCCCGACCCTCTGAAAACCGAAAGTCAGTCAAGTGTGCCGTGCCGATCGTCTGTGTGGCTAATTGAGTTACCCAGAGAGATTTTTGGGCCGTTGGCCGTGCGAATTATTTGTCAAATGGATAACGGTTAAGTTTGTTACTGCTCCCGATGAGGAGAAGGACAATTATGATCAGGACGATAATCAGGATCGGTAATCGGAGCCCTGGGTTCGCCGTTGATTGATGGTAGGATGATGCGTTGCGAATCCGTTTGACTAATTGCCGCTGGAATCTTGTGGGCCAAAACTTCCCCAAACAAACGGTGACTTTTAATAGAGTCCTTCCGCTCTCTTTTTTTTTTGGCCAGATAATCTTTCTCCTTTCCCCGCGGACCACACACAACGTGAATTCCGATAATGGGCTGGGAAAGGATGAAGAAGAAAGGGGGCGTGGCTGGCGTGATTTGGTGTCGCTAATTACAGACTTTGGCATTTTACGCTGTCCGTTTTATGACTTAATAATTGCATTCATTTGGCCTGGACTTTGGGTTTGGGCCGAAAACCGATCGGATGCCGATGCCCACACACCCTGACTCCATACGAAAACTCGCTGCACACGCGACTTGGGAGAAAGGTCTGGCATTAATCACCGAATCCTTGGGTTTCCTAGGGTTTCGGACCCGAGTTCCTGCAATTTCGCCTGCAAAGGTTGCGCAACAATTAAAGGATCAGCGCAAAATGTTCACACAATAATGCCAAAACAAATCGGCGGAAACGGAAACTGCACTTGAGAATAGAATAAAAAAAGATACAAAGTAATGCTTGTGGTTAGACCTTTAGAAAATGAGGGAAATTGTGCCCAAAAAGGCATGAGAAAATCTTTTGAATGAAAAAAAAACATTAAAAAAGGAATAGTATAATAATTATTTTAAAACATTTGAAAACCGCAATTATAAAATGTACTGTGGGTAATTGAATCTTGCAAGATACAAAGAGGTTTACTATTACTACCTGTTGCCTCAAGTATAGAACATATTTGTTAGTTACAAGTTATTTTAAATCCATCAAGTCCTTGAACTTCAATTGAGACCGATGCGATCTGCACGAGTCCATTTCCTTAAAGACCAATTCAGCTGGCAATCAACGAACTCAAGCCCCAAAAATCGAAAAACCGAATCGATCTTAACCATATCCCATTCAGAACCTGCCCCATGGCGACACTAACAAGAAGTGACAAATTGATGGTGTTAAAGCTCATTAAGTTACTTAACGCAGATGTAGATGCAGATGCAGATGCAGCTACACATACTTAAGCTTCGGATACAAAAAATAAGCAATCTCAAAAACCTCAAAATAAAGCTCGCCAATTATCGACATGACAAATTTCGAGGCAGTCGTTCTCCCCTCTGTCGAAAAGCAAGAAAAACCCACAAAATATGCAGCCCCAGAACGGACATCGAATGCATAATAATACGTGTTAATAATGCTCAGGCAAGCTGTCTATAAATTGACAAAGACATGCAAGTTGCTGCTGTTGCTCCTCCTGTTTTGCGATGTTGCTGCTGTGTCGGCGGCATTGCCAAAAGCCAAAAGGCCGAAAGCCGAAAGCTGAAAGCTGAAAGCCAAAACTCGACTGGGGTCCAGTTGCCCCATTCATGAATTCTAACTAATTGTATTGGCAGGCAGTTGCACTTTTGGAAGCTGAATCTGAAGTTGAATTCGAATCTGAATCTGTGCAGCTGCATGCAGGTGGTAGCTTTAGTAGCTCCTTGGGAATAACAAGGGATATCCACAGGAAGAGACCCTTTTGTTGTTCAGGGGACCCGATCCCGATCCCTAACCCAACCGATACAAACCGAACCGAACAATTTGTGTAATTGACAAATTGACGGCAGCGCTTTGTGCGGAAGCGTTCAAAGCCGTAAATTGTCGCTAACAAGAGCGACACTCCAGGGATATCGGCAGGATATCGCTTTTGTGCCCCGCGAATTCGCCAATATACAAGTATAATTGCCTGTATCACATAAAAAAAAGGTATAAAAAAGACACCCGCACCTACCGCGACCACTAAATTAAGTCATTAACAATTTAACGAAGCCCTGTCGATGCCGCCTAACTAATTATGTGAATTTCCTTTTGATTATGAGCCCCGAAATCCGAAATCCGTGCAGCTTTTGCGGCGGCGACGCCTGCCGAAATGATTTTATAAAACAAACAGAAACAGCCCACGAAATCCGGTCGCTGCCACGCCCCCTTCCTCGCCACCCGCCTCCGATCGAGTCCCGATCCAAGCGCTCCAATTCCCATGCGGGAGTCGATCGTCAGCAGTCAACAGGCGCTGTCGCTATCAACAAATTGGCTTCGAATCTTCCGAATGATTGACTGACTGACTGAGCCGGGGATCTGCTCCGTTTTCTGCTGAATGAAATGCTGCACCGCCAAAAATCTGCAAAGAATTTGGTATTTATAAGAATCCAAAAATATATGTCGACCTTTAAGAGAGAGAATTTCATCAGATTTTTGGGAATTGAATAATTAATAACTAGAACTATAAATAAAATACTGCTTAAATCTTCATATTCTGTGGTGCCAGAGAAATGTTCATCGGTTTTAAGGGCAGTTGGTTTGAAAACCATTCAATAAATCTTGGTTTGTTTCGAGTAAATTTTTCCTAGTTTCTAGAAAAGTTTCTTGGTTGGATTTAAATATCTGTTTATTTGATATTGGGAAAGATTTTGTGAAACAGAGATTTGAATTTTTGTTGGGAATTCTGTGACTCCCCGATAACATGATTAATATTGTAGCCTTTTGGAGTTTGGAAGGATCAGAAATATTTAGGAAAATATAAAAATTGTGGTACAGAAATATTTTATATACATTTTTGTTTGTTTATTCCAGACACCTGCTTTTCTCTGAGTGCAAGTTTCGGCTTAAGGTCTTAAGCTGCTGGGGTTATCCGCCAACAACGATCGAGGATCGAACTTCGCCTTAAACGATTTGTGAGTGGCGCTTGATTTTCGGGACTCGACTTGGACTGGAGTCCAAGTTGAAAAGGTTTTCTGGGGACGGACATTGCATGCGACCTGCGACTGCTGAAAGCAGATCAGCCCAACACTTAACTTAATTTGGCAGCTACACTCCGGCGCGCCGTGCCGTGTAATTATTGGCATTGGCACAATACTGCTTTTCGGGGTTCGCCGTTTCGTATTTGTTTTGGCCAGCTCGAGGAGCAGGCCCTAATTTTGTCGAACTGTCTACAAATTGATCGCGAAGCGCCAAATCGATCACCTTCCCCCATATAATAAAGTCCAATTCACTGGGCGCGAGACGCTAAGCCCTCGAAAACTGTGTGAGAATTGATGCCCTGCCGATAAGTGTGGATGTCGAGGGGAAAAGGAAGCAGAGCCGTTCAGAGATAAAAAGATTTGGACGGCTTATTTAACTGGATACCTCAATGGAGCTTTCTCTTAGCTATATGAATTTTTATATATTATATTTAAAAACTAGAAATAAAAAATAGCAAATTTATGTTTATTTACAATACATTATAAAATTAATTACATAAAAACGAATTGGCATTAAAGTTGAAAATTAAATCAAATACTTATTTCCAAGTTTGGAAAAAATGTAGATATAAATTTAGCCAAGAACTAAAAACATCAAATACTTCAATCGATCGAAATAATAAACCTTTTTTAAAGATTTCATCCAAATAATGGAGTCCGAATTTCTAGCAACTTCCTCTTGCTTAAAATAAAAATTCAGTAAGAGATTCCAAATAAATAAATAGCCAAAGAATATTTAAAATTATGAATAGTGCTTTTATTTTGTCTTCCTTAGTCTTAATCATTGTCTTCCATTTAGGCTAATTAACTAAACAATAAACAGCATAATACTTAAGCGGTAATTCACTACTGGGCTCCTGGCTACATGAATATATATACAGAGTAGGTACGACATTTGGCAAGCTCCAACAATAACTGAGAATGGGACTCTAGATGTGAGGATCGAGAGGATCTAGCGCAGCAAATCCCCGAGAGCGGAGATGTAGGTCTGGGCCATTTGGAGGGTCTCGTGCTTGGACAGCTGGCGGTCGTTTCCCAGGCAGGGAAGATACTGGCGGAGTCGATCGAAGGCCTGGTTGAGGTTCTGCATCCGGCGACGTTCGCGGGCATTGGCCGCCAGGCGGCGCTTTCGCTTCACCACGGGCGTGATCTGCTTGCCACGCCTCTTCTTTCCCGAACCTCCGGCGGCGGCATCCTGATTCTCACCATCGGCCAAATCGAAGGATCCATCGTTGCCCTCGAAGTCCTCGCCGCCACTGAAGAGCATCAGGTCGTCGTCATCTTCCACACTGTCATCGAACAGAGCGGAGTTGTCGAAGTCAAAGTTCTGGAACTCATCCGTGTAGAGATTGTTGACGGTAGCCTGAGATTCCTGCGATGAGATCGGTGAGGAGGAAGTGGCTGTGGGCTGACTCTTCTTCGTGTAGCTGCGCTTGGGCTTTGGAGCGGCCGGAGCTGGCACCGTTTTGCAAGTGCCCACATTGGAGGAGCCCATCACCGGGATCTCGACGGCCGGAGGAGAGGCCACCGGAATGGATGGGACAGCTGGAACTATCGCCTGCTCCATTACCATTCCGTACTGCTGGTTGTGGACCATACTCCCACCATTGTTGTTGTACATGGCATTCAGATCCACATACTCGGGACTCTCGGATCGGTGGCTGGCCGGCGAGGAGGAGATCCAGCCATCGGAACTGGCCTGCTCGAAGCTGATGAACCCATTGGCCGACAGATAGTTGCTGCTGCTGGCCAAAGTATTGCCATTGAACTGGTAGTGGGTCACGCCGGGATTGTAGGCGGCCATGGGATTGAAGTACGTCTCGGCGGTGGCGGCCGTCTTGAAGCCCTGCAAGTCCTCGGAGGTCTTGTAGTAGTAGCGATAGATCTCACTGGACGACATGGTGCTGCTCTGATGTATTCTGTATTGCTTAGTACGATGTGAACGCTGCGATTGCTGGCGGGTTTCTGACTGGTCTCTCGTCCTTTCGGCCCTATTTATACCAGCAAACCCACCACAAGCGAGAGAAGGACCCGAAGAGCAGGTAGGGGACAGGTAAACGAGTTGCCTGCTGAGGGCAGCACGTGCCGCCGAAGTAACCCAGCCAATGGCAGTTGGTGGTGAGTTGCCTCAGCTCTCTTGCTCTTATTTTACCTTGCTTTTGCAGAGAGCTTAAAATGGCGCTAGAAAACGGACTATCGCGGCATCTAAAGCCGCTAACAAGATGATTATAGGGTGGTCGGCAGCAGCAGCATCAGCAGAACCGGAACAGGATTATGGGCGGAAATGCAAACAGAAAACTTGAACAAACAATCGAATGTTAGGGCCTAAAACGGGATTAAAGTCGACCGCAAAGTGAGGCGAAATTTGCAAAAATCCCTCGGCGATTTGTCAGCACCAAATGGCAGAGTTTCATGAGCCTTATGAGTTTATCTAATCTGAATCGGTTGGAAGTAGGCACTACTACCTGACCTCGGACCAGGGAAACCCTTACAAATTCACCGCCGTCGGGTCATTCGACATGCCGACCCAAAACTCGTAGGCGGAATATCGCAATGAAAAATCTTGTTTATTACAACTTGGCAAAATTCTCCAATTGATACGCTTGTTACCGGAGGACCTTGAAGAGGGTTTGTAGCGCCGGTTGTCCAAGGACACGCTTGGCTTCATCGACTGACCTTCACCTTGGCTAATAAGCGTGGCAGACACTAACTAAGAGTTGGGTTAACATTTTAGCGCCTCGCAATTAAAACGGTGGTGGTTGTGATCATGAGCTGAGGGAATTTAGTTGTAGATCCCAGGATGACACAGCGAAACGAGGCGCCCACGGTGGTCCTTAGATCCCCTGAAGAACGCCCCTTGATCCCTAATGATTCGCTGGAAATCATAATGCAATGAATTCACCTACACCGATTCGAAGGAGTATCCTTCAGGAGAACCTTTGAAGTTCCGCGGCCACCCAGTCGCATAACTAGTAGCACGCCCCAAAAAGGATCTGTTCTTTTTCTCTGTTTTTTTGCCGGGCAATAAAAACGCTGTCAATTAGATAAAAATGTCACACAACAAACCGCACCAGGATCGGCACCACGAATTTATTGGACGCACACAGACAGGTAAGTTTGACCTTTCGTCCACCCCTGAGACAATGCTCGAATGTCCTGCAAGTCCCTCGATGTCCTGTGCAATTTACGAGCCAGTTGCCGCAACCGACAGTTGTTACACCTGCAATCGTATTGTATCGCATATAGCATATCCATCGGATTGCATCGCCGCTGTAAAGTTTACGCTTATCGGAATTAGCCGATGTCAAGGCATCCGCCGCATATCGATTTGGAAATTTACATTTTCATTGCCGCATTGCTGCGATGCACGTGCCGTCAGCTGAGGCAAAAGGGCAAAAAGGGTTGGGTTCTCTTCCATTTTACTTCCCTGTTGCATCGGGCGCCTTGCGTGCCTGTCAGTTATCGAGTAGCTGATCGATGTGAAGGAGTGCAGACCCACATTCGTACCTCCTGATGCCTTCGATACCTCCAGCTCCATCATTGGGGCATCATTACGCTGGTAACGGACCATTTCTTTCATGTCAAAATGCATAAGTGCAACTTGTGCATCGATGGGAATGCAACTGATGTGGAGCAGCTTCCAGAAAGCGCATGACAAAGGCAATTGAATGGTTAAAAATCGATGCAAGCGGAACAGGAAACACTCTTCCCTAATGATACAACCAGAAATCATTAATCCTATATGCAAATTCGTAACTAATATTGTACATTTAAATTAATTAATGAGACCTAGTAAAACTAGTTAAGTACTTTTATATAAAATGAAAAAAATAAGATCATAAAAGTATTACAATATTTAAAAAACTTGGTACTTTGGTATATATGTATGATCGTATTGCGAAAATATTTACTTAAGGAAAGTTATTATTTTGATTTAACCCGGACCCATCTATAGATTCTTTTGTATCATAATTGAAAATACTACTAATGCTCTTACTATATTTCTATACCCTTTCCCAAGGACTCTCTGTGAAATGCGGAACGTGTAGGCGCAGGAGATGCCAATAAGAGGAAAGTAGGCGCACGTCAACGACTCCCATTAGCAAGTCGCTCTGGGCCGTGAAAGTGTTGTCCAGACCCAGACTAAGACCCATTCACAATCCCCATCCCCATCCCATTCCCAATCCACCAGCTTCTGCTCGATCTTCGGCCCAGTTATTTTTTTGTCAGAAATTGAAAAATTTGTATGTTACTTATTTTATTAGCATTTAACACTCTGTCCCATTTCAGAGACCAGAGCGAAAAGCGAAAGGAGCTGGGGTCTGGACATGCAATCGCCCTGGCATGCCATCTCCAATCCCTTATCCCCAGATACATCAATGTGGGTGGCCTGGAATCCAATCCCGTACGGAATCCTTGCCTCTTGTGTGGCATTTTGGCAATTGTCAAATTGAAAATTCATTAAAGGCAAATTAAATATGCAAATGCAGCAGGCCCAAGTCGAGGAGGAAAGCGCCAGCATTGTTGGCCGCTATTTGAGTTGGCTCTGCAAATATTGACCAGCAATTGGGGAGGTGGAAAAAATGGAAAATATCATATGTACATATCCTCCTCGTCAGCGATAAAAAGTCAAGAGGAAATCAAAGCAAATACGACGGCTTCGAATGGAGGCAAACACTGGATGGGATTCAATTGGAATTGGAACTGGACATCCATGGAAGCACAGGGATCCGTTCAAAATTGTTTAAACAAATATCGCATAAATTGCACATTGTAGCCGGCAAATTGGTACGGGCATGGGTTAATTCCCATGAAAATTAAAACTAGATTATACACACGTCCACACAGAGTCCTTTGGTCCTTTGAGTCCTTGCTGCGCCCACTGTGTCATTGTTTGGGCACGCCCTCACCTCCTGTTGTGCCGGCGCTTTGTCATAGATTGCCACTGATGGTTATCATCCAGTATTCGGTTGAGGGATGTGCTCTCCTTATAGATATAGATTGCATCGGACCATGTCAGGGCAATTTTTGTCGCCGACTTTGATGCGGCAATTTGAACTCGGTTGTGTTGTTTTGCCAACATTGCTGCCGATCAATATCTGAGCTGATCTTTCGCAACTGACTGGCGCCAGAAGTGATCTTCTATCCCTTATCGAAACAAGACAAATTCGCTACACATATTTTATAATAAGATAAATTTAGGCCGATTTACCATGTCCATATAGGTGCCAAGTATGCGTACATTTGACGATTAACGTAGCTGCTCTACTTGAAGGACAATCTATTTTTCTGTTCTAAAAATTAAATTTGAGCTCAAGTTACATTTATCTCCTTTTCCAATACTTAATTCTGTAATATATTTGGTAATATTTTTTAATCGTTGTAATTGATTGCACCAAAAGTCTAATTTTGTATTGTCGATCACATAAATACATAAGTTATGCGTATATTTCCCATAAAATATAGAATAAAAAATCAAGTCACCAAACCACACATTTAAAATGTCTTTAATATTTTTAATCTCTACTGGTTGTTATAAATTTTGAAGATCCCGATTTAAGTAATGAAACATTAATAATTTGATCACTAATTCACTTTCTTAAACTAGATATACATTTAATATTTCTCTAATATTTTTAAGCCCTACTGGTTATTATAAATTTTGAAGAACCGGATTAAGGTTATAAAACAAAGACAAATTGATCACTAATTCACTTTCTTAAGCCTAGAAAAAATGACGATTTTCCGAGTAGGGAAATAAAACCCAAATCTTCGTTGGCATTAATGTGGCTATCAAACATTAATTTCATGGTGCATATTGCAGCCTCATTTGGCGGCTCTACCCTCGTTTCCGAGTCGGAAGTTGACTCATAACCGATCGACAAATTGTGATTGCTATTGTTATGAGAGAGGATCGGTTCCCAGTCCCAGTCCCACGAAACCCTATCCCAGATCAGAGCCAAGTGATCAATTCAAATTTGAAACACTGCTCGCTGGAACAAAGGAAAAAGATGAAAACTACGCAATCACTTGAGAAAAATCAAAAAGGCTCTGAAGGACCTCGGCTGCGCTCCTCTGGGCTCCTTGGCTCCCTGGTTTCTCGGGCTCTTGGCCATACTCGTAACCATAACAGGTGGCACGGAAGCCGCACAAAATAAAAATGATTAAAGCAATAAAAAAGAAACGAAAACGAAACTCACACACAAAAGACGAAGAAAAGGCCGCGCGGCAGAAATAACAACAATTTTTAATAAGATTTTCAAAAAATTTTGAAACAACATTGGCAAGACAACCTAGAAGAGATGCTATCCCCTCCTGTTGCTCAACCACTTCCGATTTTTATTTCGATCCCGATCCTTTCTTTTGGGCGTCTCCCAGCAGCGGGTCAAGTGTGAGAACATTTTGCGGAAGGAAGTGGCTAGGATAAAAAATGATTGGGAAAGCGAAGGCGAAGGGTTCCAGACGACTAGAACTAAAACACCACGTGGTCAAGATTCACTTTCGAGTGCGCGAGTGACTAACTCTCTGTGATTGCACAGAAAATTAAGCCGTGCACATTGTGAAATGGGTCTAAAACCTTTTAGTATCAGGGAGAACTAAGATAAGATACTCTAAAATATTATATCATATTTTATTAAAATTCAATTACATATCGACGATTGCAATAAACTATTATTATTACAGTAGTAATATTTTAAGTTAGCTTAATATATATTTACTTTTGGATCGCGCACTTTAAGGTCTTCCAAAAGGTTCTATAAATTGTAAGTAGTCTGATAGGGATTTTTTTTCTCCGTGTGAAAGGGCTGAAGCTCTGAATGGTTGTGATATTACCCAGGAATTCTCGAATCTCGTAGCGTAATTGAGCATCTAATTTGCGGCGGCAGGCGGTAAAGCAGCAATTGCTGGAACCCCTCGGCATTCGGGTCACGATCCCGGTCTAGCTGCACTCCATGAATGGAGGAGGCCACAATGGGCCAGGGTCTGGAAAGTGTTTCCCTGAAAACGCAAGGAGCACCTCGGGATGGAGATGGAGAATCCGCGGCCAGGCCCATTCAGGCCTCCTGGCCACTCGAGCACGAAACAATTAACAAGTTCTCGTAGCAATACACAACAATTGCCATATTGTTGCACTCAAGATTTGTTTGCCGCGAAAAAAGAAGGAGAGAGTGCCGGCAGAGGGCCCAGCGAATTCCTTTGAATTCAACCCCCGGCCAGAGGGACGCCTCTGACCTCCGCGAGGGGTTGGGGGAACAGGATCTCAGCCACTCGCCGATCGCTGAAAGAAAACGAAAATTTATAATAATGAGAGCCGGCGGCGGGTGGGGGAATATAAAATGTAAACTAAAGATACTATTTATATGCATTATTTCGGCTGAAAAGGAAGTACCAAATTACATTTAATTAGGCGAAACAGCGAAATTCGCGTACCGTAAATCGCGAATCGCAGATATAAATGGAGTGGGATCAGGAGCAGGAGCAGGAGTGGCTGTAGATGTGGATGTGGATGGCCAGTCAGAAGTCAGACCGATTACCACCGAAATCCGAGTCGAGTCGAGTCCCTGGAGCCCTCGAAACTGGCGACTGCCTTTGGGTGAAATTCGCACGTTTAACCTTTAGGCAAACAAAATTAACAGAACAGCAAAGAACAGCAAGAGTGCACTGAGAAAAAGGAGCGAGCTTCAGGCAGATATGATTTATTTTAGGGGTTTATCTTTTAACTTATTTCTTATATTGAATAGTAATCTTCAAAAATTTTATTTTGTGCTAATACTACAACAATCTTTACTGTCATTTTTATTAAAACAATAAATATTTTAATTTGTATAAATTATTAAAAAAAATGCAAAATAAAATGTAAAAAGGCTTTAAAACTATTTTTTTAAAACTTTATATATCAGTTTCAATCCACATCTTATCTCCATTATATTTGTTTTTTTCCACAAATTATCTTAGATTTTTTTCAAGTGCCCAACCAACAGCGATCAGCAATCGAAAACTGCGAACCTGTTGAACCCAAATGCAATTTTCATATCACTTTGATTGCTGCCCGGGATGACACGCGTGCGCCGGCTAGAGAGATGAGATAAGCTGCCGATGATCAGGGCCCGAGAGTCTGGATCTGGATGAAGATGAGCCGAAATTAGGGTAACAACCGAGGGGATGCGAGCCCAAAAAAAAAGCGAAACTTTCAAACGGTTTCAAGGATTTCGGCCCTCGTCTTCTGTTTTTCTGTTTTTCAGTTCTTTTCTTTTCATTTTACTTAATTCTGCGGAGGTCAGTTTATGATAATTCCCATTTCCCATAGGTACCATTGCCACTTTTGGCACCTCCAGCACCGTCGCCTGTCTGGTGTAAAACTGTAGACACTTGGCCCGCAGTCAAGTAGCCGGGCACAAAAGAAATCGAAATTAAACACAAACAAATCCCAGAACGGTCAGTGTGAGAAATGACTTTCTAGGAAGGATCCTCCAGCAGCCATACGATCCCAATCCCAATTTCAATTCCTATCCCATTGCAGTAGTGCGACTGTCAACAAACACCGATCGTGGGTAATTGATATGTTCTACCTTGTTTTTGGGTAGTGTAAAAATGTAAAAAGTGAAATGTAAATCGTAACTGATATCGATGGACCCGGGGGCAATTTCTCAACATCAGCCAGTGAAATTGAAAAATTGACCATCAGATAAGTGACTACTGTCTGCCGGAATCTGTACAGGTATCTTTCGGGTTAGTGTTTTCTAATTTGAAAATCAAATTCCGAGATAAAGTTGGAGCGCTGACAGTTTCTTGATCATTGGGGGAGGTCTCGTCGCTAAGGTGACAATTGCACTTTATGGAAATTGATATTTTCAACCGCAAATGTCATTTGTAGTTAGCTGAAGTGACCACACAGGAGCTGAAAAGAAATGCTACAATCAGGTAGCTGAGGTAACTAAGGACATTGTCGAAGGAGTAGAAATTCCCAGCAAATTACCGGAATGATCAATGATCCTGGCAGAAAGTCCTTCGGCATTTGCCATTTGCAGCAGGAAGAGGAGTTCCGGATAATTGGAACTAGAGCTAAATGTGTGAAAATCCAAGAGCAGAGTAATTAGTTTAATGTTTTTTTTCGGAGAGAACAAAGGACGGGCCTCAGACAAGAAGTTCTGTAAATGAACTTGGAAACAGAGAGCACAAATCAAACTCATAATTAGCATAATTAGAAGCGATCGAACCGACGCCAGGACAAATTCCCAGACGGCTTTCGATTTCTGAATCTCGGCTCGAAGATCGCTCTATTTCGATTTCCAGGAATTCGTGGAATTATTTGATAAATTGACCAGAAACTCGTGTCCGACTTAACGCCCTCGCAGGACTGAAAGATGAGGGCCAGCGAGAAGGGGTTAATTACCTTGGGTTCGTCCTCGGGGAAAGCAGGATAATTTCCCTGGCCCCGGTTCTATCACGTGTCCATATATGTGGCTATTCAGCGGAGTGAGTCGAGCGAACAACTTTAATTGCCCCAATTCAAAAAGGGGATGCGTTGGCGTTGACCACAATCCTTCGCCTGTTTGCACTGCATTCACATGCCCATACATTTGATACAGATATACACAGCGATGCAGGGGCACAAATATAAACAATAATCAATCTCTTCAAGGGTTGGGCAAACAAAAAAAAATAAAAACACACAAAGAACCCAGCAAGGACATGCCTAAGAGATCTGCGCCAGCGAGCTGGGATTCGAAGGCGTTCTTGAATTGATTATTCCCTCGAGCACAAAAGAAATTAAATTTGAAAGAAATCCTCTAATTTAATACATATTTATGAGGAAAATAGATCAATGCCAATACGATCTCCATCCACAAAGTGACTCCTGCGAAGGATTTGGAAGGGATTTAATTGCTTAGTTTGTTGTCAGATTTCACTATCAATTATAAAGACTTTGTTTTTAATTTACTTATAACTTCATTACTTTAAAGTAAAGTCTAAATATAGATTTATAATTCAGTAACTTTAAATTAAGTACAAATGTATTCGAGTGACCACAAGTGGTACCAACAATTATAAATAATAACTAATTGGTCGAGAAATACCCATTTTTTAAATCCAAATATTTAAAATAAAAATCTCTAAATTGTTAATCCCTATTTTAAATTATCGGCCCTGTTCTAGTTTTCACTTCCGAAAGTTTCACACGGATTCGAATTTCCCAGACCTGTTCCAAGACTCACTTCCGAAAGAACTGCACGGAATCGAATTTCCCTCTGTTGTTACTCTGTTAACTTCCGAAAAATTCACACGGAAACTTTCCGCCAAGCATATGACAGGCGGATTTAAATTCGGCAGTATAAAAATTAATTCTTTAAATATACTTCGCGATAGCTTTATAAGTCAATAATATTTGTATGCTATTCGTTGATGTTTTATGTTCCTAATTGCATCATCGGAATCGAAATTATTTGCATATATGACTTATTAATAATTATTTTGTGGTTGCACCTTACAACCCGGCAAATTCTAGCTATGACAATTAATGCAAATCCGCCGCCCTTGTTCTAAATTCCGCTCGGATTTGGTAAAGGCATTTTTCCACTATGCGGTTTTTTCGGTATTTTCGATTGGCAACGCGATAGGCGGACGTGAGGTGTTTCCATTGGCAAACGCGTCTGACAGCTGTTGTGCTATTGTCATTTGCGAGCTGAAGTAAACAATGGATTTAAATAATTTGTTATTGATAATTGTAATCGCAGAACAGCATTTGAACAGCGTGGAAACATTGCTGCAATGATGAAAGCAACCACATCCCACGTTACGCTGCTTGAGCATTTATTACGGCAGAAAGCAAAAGGATCTGCAGAAGGCGTTCATATATATAGATCTGAACAGTCATTTAATTAATTCTTTGACACGACCCGCGACAGCAGTAGCTTCTGCGGCGGCACGTCACTGAACAGAATCTGATACGGGGCAGAAATGCCTACAAGAACATTGTGCGCAAGAAAGAGGGAGATGTGCCCTTTTCCAGCAGTCGCCTGTCAACGTGTGTCATTTGAATATGGAATGGCCATCTACGGTCTAATCAGGAGGTCGCCTTAACGGACGAAAGGCGCACGCGAAGCAAACGTCAAGATCATGGAGATGGGAAAGCCCATGTGGCTGCGCTGCAACGACCAATATTTCGCTTCCGATCCTTTCTAGCCGAGCCATTCCATTGGATAAACGAACTGCTACTGCTCTTTATGCGCTGGGATCATCCTCGGAATTCTGAACTATTGCCAGATCATTTGGCATATGTCATATATCAAATACCAATCTATACGAAATAAAGTTCATGTAAATATCAACAATAAATGGTTTTAATATTTCCCGCTTCTTATCAGCCTCTTATCAGTTTCGGGTCCAGAAAATGTTCGTGCCTGGTTAATACTGCTTAAATAAATTTCACTTCCCAGCCCTGTAACGCGACAAATTTCCACCCTCCCCTCCTCACCCCTCGCCTACAAGTTTTGTATGGGATTTGGGCGCGTTAAACGGTAAATGGATGCAAACGCGACGCGTCCATAATGAGCAGAGGGCATAAAAATGGCCTAGAGTTGTCACGGTATGGATATAAGTTAGAATTTCCTTGGGACTTATTCTAAATTTATCCGATAAGGTTAATGGTTCTTTTATTAGAAAGATAATTTATCCTAATTAACGAAATAAGTGTTTTGGCTCGGAATACCACATTTTTTCATGTGAAATTTGAACGGGGACATTTGATAGGGACTTTGTTTTTCGACTTTGGCATCTCTGTATGCTCTTGCAGTTTGCAATACTATGATTCCCACACTAATTTTTAATACTATTCTGTCGGGAGCCTTTCAAAACTGCGCAGGGACCAATGGGAAATTTTATAAAATGTCCCTAGCAAGAAAGGGAAATTTAGTTCTGTTAAAGGGAAATCCGATAATGTTAACAAATTCACTTCCGAGTGAAAACTGGAACAGGCCTGTATATTTAAATGTAGCATGGCTTAAAGATGTTTACTACTTATTATATCTTTTTTTAAACCTCATACTTTGACGCCGATGAGCAGCCTTAACTGGAGCCACATTCTCGCCCTAACTGTTCAGCGTTTTTTGCCTCCACTTGGCCACAAGTTAATTCTTAAACGCTTCATTAACTTTTGGCCACACGCGTTCCAAACTTTTTCCTCTTTTCTTTCCCCTTTCGGGGCCCGGCTCGAATTCGTCTGACGCGCGTCTGCCAAGGCGGTCGGTCGTTTAGCCGTTTAGCCTGTTGGTCCGGTCTAAACACCTCGTCCTCCACTCCTCGCCACGATTCCCCTCCCCGTCGCTATCCCATTTTGTTGACGAAATGAAAATGAAAAAAAAGCGAACTCTTTTTACTTCCGATTTTTTTTTTATTCGCAGGCATCAATATTTTGGAAATGCATCGCCAGGCGACAGATGGCACACGCTTTTTTCGGATGATTTGGAATCCATACAAGCAGCCGAACAACAAACAGCGTGTGTGGCGCCTTTTTTTGGGACACTCGTGGGTGGGTGCAAATAGAAATGTGAGTGAAAGCGGTGGCAGCTGGTGTTGGAGATGCAGGCGCAAGTGTCAAGGCTGTGCCATGATCCTTTTGGATTATGCAATTCTTTTGAATTTCGATAGGCCTCCTTAAAACGCGCTAGAAGTAATCGAATAGAAGTCGATAACTATCGATTGGTTGACTTATAATTTAATAACAAACGGTAACACTACTGCGCACATGTTTTTGTTTTGTTGACAAAATACGTTGCGATGTCCCGGAAAAAGTGGTCCTCGCTGGACAAACCGCCACTCTCGGATGCAGTGCTTCAGGTGGTGCAGAGCTTCGGCTTCCAGCAGATGACGCCCGTCCAGACGGCGGCCATTCCGCTGCTCCTGGCCCGAAAAGACGTATCCGCGGAGGCGGTGACGGGCAGTGGAAAAACGCTGGCCTTCCTCGTGCCCCTGCTGGAAATCCTGCAGAGGCGCCACAAGGAGACGCCTTGGGGGCCGAAGGAGGTTGGTGCCCTCATCATCTCACCCACTAGGGAACTGGCCCGCCAGATCTCCGAGGTGCTGGCCCAATTCCTGGAGCACGAGGATCTGGAGCATCTGAATCAACAGCTGATTGTGGGCGGCAACAGCATCGAGGAGGATATAGCCACGCTGCGCAAGGAGACGCCCTGCATTCTGGTCTGCACGCCCGGCCGGCTGGAGGATCTCTTCCAGCGCAAGGGCGACGATCTGAATTTGGCGGCGCGGGTCAAGAGTCTGGAGTTTCTGGTCCTCGACGAGGCGGATCGTCTGCTGGACTTGGGCTTCAAAACGAGTGTGAACAACATACTGGGCTACCTGCCCCGCCAGCGACGAACTGGACTCTTCTCCGCCACACAGACCACCGAGGTGACGGACCTAATCCGTGCGGGTTTGAGAAATCCTGTACTGGTTTCGGTCAAAGAGAAGGCATCTGTGAACACGCCCGCTCGCCTGCAGAACTTCTACAGGATTGTCGAGCCGGAACGCAAGTTCCTGGCCCTGCTGGACTTCCTCGGCTCACCCGCCACGCGAACCGGCAAGGTAATGGTCTTCTTTCCCACCTGCGCCTGTGTGGAATACTGGGCGGAGGCCCTGCCGCCGCTGCTGCCCAAGCGCACAGTGCTGGGAATCCACGGCAAGATGAAGAACAAGCGGGCCAATGTGGTCGAGAGGTTCCGCAACACACCGCAGGCCGTGCTCCTCTGCACGGATGTCCTGGCGCGTGGCCTGGATGTGCCCGAGATCGAGTGGGTGGTGCAGTGGGATCCACCCGCGACTGCCTCCAGTTTTGTGCATCGCGTGGGACGCACTGCTCGGCAGGGCAACGAGGGCAACGCTCTGGTGTTTCTGCTGCCCAGCGAGGATGCCTATGTGCACTTCCTGAAGATCAACCAGAAGGTGGAGCTGAATGAGCTGCCCACCGAGGAGCAGGAGGGCGATGCTCTTCAACTGCCAGCTATCCTGAACCAACTGCATCGCCTGCAGGCGGCGGACAAGGGCATCTATGACAAGGGAATGCGCGCTTTTGTCTCCCATGTGAGGGCATACACCAAACACGAATGCAGCGCTATTCTCCGGCTAAAAGATCTGGATCTGGGCAAAATGGCCACTGCCTACGGCCTCCTGCAACTGCCTCGCATGCCGGAGCTGAAGAACTACAAGGAAGGCGGCTATATAGCGCCCACTTTCGAGGTGGATCTCGCCAAGCTCACCTACAAGAACGTCCAGAAAGAGCAGGTACGGCAGAAGAAAATGGAAACGTACGAGCAAACGGGCAGCTGGCCGGGCCAGAAGCAGCACAAGAAGCGTGTGGAGTCCTGGGATCAGACCAAGAAGGCCAAACTGGATGCCAAGTCGAAGAAGGAGCTGCGCAAGGCCAAGAAGCAGCGGAAGAAGGCGGCGGAGGCAGAGGCGGGAGCTGCGAAGGGAAAGAAGCGACAGCAGTTCAGCCAGGAGGATCTCGACGAGCTGGCCAGCGATATTCGGCTCTTCAAGCGGCTCAAAAAGAACAAGATCAGCGAGGAGGAATTCGACAAGGCCATGGGCATCGAGGGCGAGAATGAGTGATTAATTTCTATGTACAATAAAAGTTTGTTAAGAATAACTAACTAACATCAAAAGAACTATTTTAGTTTTATATAAATACACAAGTATATCAAACTTTATTATGCCAAAGATGGGGGTAACAAAACATGGATGTGAGCACTACTAACTACATGAGATATGATAGGAAACTGAGAACTTAAGCTGCGTTGCCGTCGACCACAATTTGGAGGATGATGCGACGCTTGGGATCGTAAGAGAATCCATTGGTGCGGAATAGATCCGATTCGTAGAAGGGTTTCAGGTTGACAATGTCCAGTTGCTTGGCGCGCTCGATCAGATCGCGCTCCATGATCTCCACATGCGTGGCGCCGGGTCCGTCCTTGCAGCGGATGTAGGCGAGCTGATCGAGGGTCAGCTGGCGCAGGATGAAGAAGAGCAACTCGGAATGGTCCTTCTGGAAGGCCAGGTACTTCTGGAATGTACTGCGCATCTTCTTCATCACGCTGAACTTCTGCGCCTCAATGAAGCTCTCCAGCATCATGCGGATGGCCATGCTGACGTCTGCCTCCATCACGTTTTCACGCAAATGCATGCGAGCGTGGGCTTCCGACATCCGGATCACGCTCTCAATGTGACGCACCGTAATGGGCAGAGATCCAGTAGCGAAGGACTCCTGACGCAGCTGGGCGTACATCTTGGCGATCTTGTCCTCGTCGATGTTCTAAATAAAAGCCAGATGTTAATAAATAAACCTTTTAGATTTGGAATGACTAGACCTCGGATTTTGCTTATTTGCATACTTTTATAGGATAAAGATAGATCAATTCTGAAAACACCAAAGTTCGTTTCAATAAAAATATAGTTTAAAATTAATGGCTTATTTTTTTTGTTTGCATATTTGAAAAAAAGAAAGTTGTTTGTTTCTTTTCGTCATTTCTCAGATATCTTATTTTTTCCCAAATTTAAGGAAACCCTATTTATATTTCCAACGAGTAGGCGAGAAGGGGGCAAAAATAGTAGAAGGGGCAGAATAGTTGTTTGCATATATTTTGCATATTTAATGCATATATTTTTTTCCATATTTTCAATATGCATTCGAATTTATTAAATTTGAAAAATCTAGATATTTTGGTAAAAATCTGACCAAAAATGGGTAAATATGCAAAATGCGAGGTCTAAAAATGACTTTACTCACCGTTAACTTGGGTCGAATGTTCTCCTTGGCGTAAACGATATACTGACGCAGCAGATCCTGCGGGATCTCGTCCACGGTCTTCAACTGCGGCTCCTCCAACTCCGGCTGCTCCTCCTCGCTGGGATGGTGCTTCATGTGCGAGTGCACCACGAATTTGGCCAACTGCTGGTCCTGCATGGGATCGAACTCGTCCTTAACCACGCATAGCACATCGAAACGGGAGAGAATGGGCTCCGAAAGGTTCACGTTCTCCGAGAACGTCATCGAGGGATCGTAGCGCCCGCCGATGGGATTGGCGGCGGCAATGACGGTGCAACGAGCCTGCAGGGAGGTGACAATGCCGGCCTTGGAAATGGAGATGGACTGCTGCTCCATGGCCTCGTGAATGGAGGTGCGATCCTGGTCGTTCATCTTGTCGAACTCGTCGATGAGACAGACGCCCTGATCGGCTAGGACCAGAGCTCCCGCCTCCAAGGTCCACTCGCGGGAAACTGGATTCCTCCGCACATAGGCGGTGAGACCCACGGCACTCGCCCCCTGACCGGTGGTGAAAACCGCCCGAGGAGCAACCTTTTCGATGTACTTCAAGAACTGCGACTTGGCCGTGCCGGGATCTCCACAAATCAGCAGGTTAATGTCTCCTCGAACCTTGTGCTTCTCCCCGGGATTCTTGGACTCGCCACCGAAGAGGGCCAAGGCCAGGGCTCTCTTGATGTAGTCATGTCCGTAAATAGAAGGCGCCATGGAGGCCACCACGCGCTCCACGATGCGCGGATCCTTGCTCAACTTCTGAATCGTGGCTATATCCTCGTCCGTCAGCGACTGCACCACCTGCTTGGAGTCCTTGACGACCACATGATTGGCAATAATCACGGTGGCAAAGACGGGGAATCCCTGATCAGTGTTCAACGAACCATCGTAATTGTTCGTGTAAATACCAGTGACCTCCAGTTCATCGCCCGGTTTGCATTGATCGCAAAGATCCGCCAGCAGAATGACGTCCTTGCTGCGCGGAATGCGACCGGCTGGAATCCTGCCCGGCGACTCCTGCAGCGTGATCTTCTGGTAGTTGCGGTACAGCGTCTGCTCCATGTTGATGGAGAACGGTCCGGTGCTCTGGCACTCGGGGCAGGAGCCCGGCTTGATCTCCGTGTTCTGCGACTGGACAAAGGGACCGAGCACATAGCCGCACTTCACGCAGTCGTACTTGATCACCGACAGCTGCGGCAGGACGCCTGTGGTGGCGGTTACCACGCCCAAGGTGCGAACCAACTGATTGAGATGCAGTTTCCTGAACGTGCGCAGCTCCTCGATGAGCGGCAGCTCCGAGATGCGCACATGGATCTCGGTGGTGACGCGCTCGTAGGTGGGAAAAATGGACAGCACCATGTCCTTGGCCACCTTGTCGAAGATCTCGAGCATCTGGAAGGGAGCCTCGGGCAGGAAGTAGGCCAGCACGTGCTCCTTGTTGGCCAGATCCGTGTAGGAGACGACGAAGGAGGACATGTTCTGCTCGCACATCCGCCGGATGCGATCGCGATAGGTGTAGGCGCCGCGTTCATCGACGAACGTTCTCAGGAAGGACTGGAAGCGATTGGCGATCTCCGTGCGCGGTCCCAGCATGCTGACCCACTCCTTGGTCGAGTGGCCCTTGGTGTCCTCCAGGTTCTCGATGGACTCCACCATCTCGGTGTCCTCCACCTCGCCCACGGCCGCCTTCTCGCCGGCCCGCCGCTTGGCCCGCGGTCCCACATCGTCCTCGTCGTCGGACTGGCCGAATCCCAGATCCCGGTCGTCGCGGTGGATGCCGGCCGCCCGATCCCGCCGCCGCATCTCCGACTCGGCCGCAAAGCGATCGCCCTGCGACATCTCCGAGAAGTCATCCTCGTCGTCCAGCATCGCCGGATCGTAGTGATCCAGCTCCGGCATGGGACGGTAGTCGTTCTCCATGTTGTCCCCGAACAGCTCCTCGCCATCCTCCTCCTCGGCCTCGTCGCGCACCGTCTGATCTCCGAGGATCTCGTCCTCGTTCTCGAAGGGCTCGAAGTCGCCCGCCGGCGAGGTCATCGCCGCTCGAAGATCGCGCCGCTCGGCGGCGTCGCTGGGCGTATTTGGCGGCGGTGAACTGGGATTGTCCATGTCGGGAGCGTCTGTTGTCCTTGGCGTTCGTTTGCAATATGTTTTGTTTTTTTTTTTGCGCACCGATCTTGTTGTGGCGACGCGTGCGAAAATGCGCGGGAAAAGTGTGCAAAACCAACAAAACCAGGGCTGCACACAAGTTCCAATGAACCATTGCAGTGTTGGAAAATGGTTACCGGTACAGTGACCACTGTTTAGTGGCTGTTCAATTTTGATAAAGTTTTTTGTTAATTAAAAATTAAATACAATTGACGGTTTTCACATTCCTTAAAATAGTTTAATTTCTTAAAAAATTGTATTAAATCATATGTTTGTTGTATAAAAATTTTATAAAATCATATGTATGTGGAATGTGTTTGAATAAGTAGAAGTAGAAGGTTGAATTAAAAAAATTAAGTAGAAAATTTAAAATCATTTTCTTTAATTTTTTACCAAACAATTTATAAAGCCCAATAAAAACTGATAAACTTTCTATACAAGATGTATATAAGTAATTATTTTATATAAATATAAAAAGCTAAATAATTTTGTATACAATTTATAGTTACTGCTACTTAAAATGTATATTACAAGTGTATTAAAATCATAGCCATTAGTTTTTAATTTAGCCAATACTGACTGTACGGCCCGGGAAATTCAACCCTGAGTCCAATGCAAAAAGAACTAGTTCCTCACACCACTGATTCAAAAATCCGAGGCGCCCTTCCCGCCTCATTCAGCTTCACTTTGCTCCCAGCCCTCGACGCACGAATAATTATTACTGGCGAAATTGTCCAATTGTTAACAACAATCAAAATGGTTTTGGCAACTTTGTCCTCAGGAGTTATCGCTGTAAGTATGCCGGCCTGAAATTAAAGAACTTTTGTACTGACATCTCGAATTACCGGGCGCAGCGCATCATGCACGGCGAGGTTGTGGACGGCCCGGTGCTCCAGATCCTGGCTATCAAGAAAATCAACAGCACCGCGGATGCGGAGCGCTATCGCATCCTCATCTCCGACGGCAAGTACTTCAACAGCTATGCCATGCTGGCCAGCCAGCTGAATGTGATGCAGCACAATGGAGAGCTGGAGGAGTTCACCATTGTCCAGCTGGACAAGTATGTGACCTCCATGGTGGGCAAGGACGGAGCTGGCAAGTGAGTGGGTTAATTGGATTATCGGGGCAATAAACTAACCTATAAACTCCTCCTTCAGGCGCGTTCTAATCATCTCCGAGCTGACTGTCCTGAATCCTGGCGCCGAGGTCAAGGCAAAAATTGGCGAGCCCGTCACCTATGAGAATGCCGCCAAGCAGGACTTGGCGCCCAAGGCGGCAGCGCCTTCCAAGCCAGTGGCCAAACGGGAACCCACCCACAACAACAACAACAACAATAATGTAGCAATGAATGCATCGATCAGCAGTGGCATGACCCATCCGATTTCCAGCCTGAGTCCCTACCAAAACAAGTGGGTGATCAAGGCTCGCGTGACCTCCAAGTCGGCCATTCGCACCTGGAGCAACGCCCGCGGCGAGGGCAAGCTGTTCAGCATGGATCTGATGGACGAATCGGGCGAGATTCGGGCCACTGCCTTCAAGGAGCAGTGCGACAAGTTCTTCGATCTCATCCAAGTGGACAGCGTCTACTACTTCTCCAAGTGCCAGCTGAAGCCGGCCAACAAGCAGTACTCGTCACTGAACAACGCCTACGAGATGACCTTCTCGGGCGAAACAGTTGTCCAGTTGTGCGAGGATACCGATGACGATCCGATTCCGGAAATCAAATACAACCTGATTCCCATTTCCGAGGTGTCCGGCATGGAGAACAAGGCGGCGGTGGATACCATCGGCATTTGCAAGGAGGTGGGCGAGCTGCAATCCTTTGTGGCTCGCTCCACAAACAAGGAGTTCAAGAAGCGAGACATTACGCTGGTGGACATGAGTAATTCGGCCATCAATCTCACCCTCTGGGGCGACGAAGCCGTCAACTTTGATGGTCATGTGCAGCCCGTTATCCTGGTGAAGGGAACGCGCATTAATGAGTTCAATGGCGGCAAATCGCTGAGCCTTGGCGGCGGCTCCATCATGAAGATCAACCCGGACATTCCTGAGGCCCACAAGCTGCGCGGCTGGTTCGACAACGGCGGTGGTGACAATGTCGCCAACATGGTCTCCGCGCGAACGGGCGGTGGCAACTTCTCCACCGAGTGGATGACGCTGAAGGATGCGCGGGCTCGCAACCTGGGCAGCGGCGATAAGCCCGACTACTTCCAGTGCAAGGCTGTGGTGCACATCGTCAAGCAGGAGAACTCCTTCTACCGCGCCTGCCCCCAAAGCGACTGCAACAAGAAGGTGGTCGACGAAGGCAACGATCAGTACCGCTGCGAGAAATGCAATGCACTGTTTCCTAACTTCAAGTACCGTTTGCTAATCAACGTGAGTGTTATTATTATTATTCATCTCTCTGAACATAACATCCTTGCTCCTATTGCAGATGAGCATTGGCGACTGGACTTCCAACCGCTGGGTGAGCAGCTTCAACGAGGTTGGCGAGCAGCTCCTCGGGCACACTTCGCAAGAAGTTGGCGAGGCCCTTGAGAATGATGCTGCCAAGGCCGAGCAGATTTTCTCCGCCCTCAACTTCACTTCGCACATCTTTAAGTTGCGCTGCAAGAACGAGGTGTTTGGCGACATGACGCGCAACAAGCTCACCATACAGTCCGTGGCCCCCATAAATCACAAAGAGTACAACAAGCACTTGCTCAAAGAGCTGCAGGAGCTCACCGGCATCGGCTCCTCGAACTAATTTCCATGCGCAGCGCGTTTACCATAAACCATAAACTAAGAAAATAAGCTATTCATGTATTCATTAAATTACGTAAGTTATATCCAAATATTGTGAATTGAGTTTTATCACAAGTTATTTTTGTTCCAAATCGATATGCCTTCAACCCGTACTTATAATTGTTGAAATGCATACAATTGTAACTAGATATTACCGACTACACACTAATTATAATAAATATCACAGCATCGGAGAAAATCGGTAAGTTTTTTTTTATATTTACTTGTTACAATGTCAGTCAAAAGTTTGCAGTGCTCACTGGGTTTCGAACACATTAAGAAAATTCTTGAGCAGCATCATCAGCAGATCTATGCCGATTCGGCTGACATATGTACATTGTACAATGTATGTCGGACCAAACCGGATCGGAAAAAAAAATAAAGCCGCCAGCTGGAATTATATAACCCAATGCCGGGCTATAACATTTTTTATTCTACAGTTGAAAATATACAAATAGCAAAAAAGCTTTGTTGAAATGTTTTACAATTTTTTTGAGAAAAAGTTTTGGATGTTAAAAAAGTCCAATCATATATAGATTTATTTTCTTTATTGAGCAATAAAATTTTATTGCTAAATTCGATTTGCAATTCTTAGAAAAGATAAGATTTATATGTATGCATTTATATACTTGGAAACAAACACTCGCACTTATGAATAAAGCTTGCCAATAGCTTTGCCAGCTTAAAAGTTTGCAGATTAGGTTAGTCATTTATAATATAGTATAGCAATCGGATACTTTGCTGTTGATAATTTTGTGTGGTGGGGGAAAAAAACTGATAAGAATGCATTCTATGATCCCGCCATAAACGAATTAATATCAAGATATAAAATAACGGTCTGAACTTATTTTCTTAATAGATATTTGCATGTGCGTTCTTCTCTCGTCGTTTACTTGTTGACTCATAGAAAAAGCTCAATTTTTATTGTTGTTTTTGCTATTCCGGTTTAAATAATGAAAAACAAAGGAAATTGAGTAGAATAATATTTCCTCCAAAATTTTCTTTCTTAATCTCCAGGCTCATAAAAAAGTTATAAAAAGTGCAGAGCGGTTAATACACAATTAAACTCAATTCTTTCTGAATTTCACAATTTCTTCAAATACTTTTTTTATTCTATAGACGAATTTTGAAGATTTTTAAAATCGCTTGCTTTAAAATGGACCCAATTGAAATTACTGTAAGCACATTTCAATATATTTGCCGTTTTAGATTCGACTTGTAAAGGTTATTTGTTTAAAATTTGATTAAATCAAAAAAACTTTATAAAACTATTGATTTCCTAGAGCACCTAATTCAACCGATACAAGCGAATCTGAAACAAAAAGTCATACGTAGCCTTATTTAATGTATTTTTTGCTATGAGCAGCCAATTTCCAGGTTGGCACTAGCACGTTGCCACAGTTCGCCCATCAGAGCTCGCGTTACGTGGAAGTCGGAGATATCCGAGTGGAACAGTGATCACCTAAATGGGTCAATCCTCCTCATGAATTTGTTGGATAACAGCGGAGAAATTACTGTCGTTTTATTTAACGAACAGTGCAAAAAGTTCGATCGACAAATTTTCACTGGCAGCGAATACAATTTTATTAATTTTGAAGTGAGGCAGACGGATACGGACTTTAAAATTTTGTCTAGTCCCTTTCAGATATATTTTATCGACTCAACAATTGTACAACTAAGGGACCGAACAAGGGACAACTTTCTTCCGCTTAAGGAGGTTCCTAAAGTGCCAGATAATGAGCCAGTCGACACAATTGGCATCTGCTCAGAGGTGCGTAAAGCGAAATATAGAGGAGGACACCTTATTCGAGAAATATTACTGACTGATGCTGAATCTATCAATGTCATCTTAAACCTATGCGAAAAGACTGCTCGCAACTTTAGGGGTAAACCTGATGATATTATCGTGGTGAAAGGGGCGCGTGCCCGACTTCATAATAAGGAAGTAAAATTGAACGCCGACTGGTATACCAATTTGCAGATCAATCCCAATATTCCAAAAGCTATTAGTTGGCGTGAATATCTGGAAAATCTATAAATAAAACGTCCATTATGTAAAAAATTTACGTTTTTGTAAGTGTGGTGGTCAATAAAATAACCATTCTATTTAAATAAATAAATATTGTCATTAAAATTGTTTAGTTCTACCTTTTTCTGTCTATGTATTTCCGAAATGTAACATTTTTTTTTTAATTTTGTATGTATTGTATATACTAAGACTTAAATAAAATGCTTAAAAACTTAACAAACCTTATATATTTTTTTTAAATATCTTTAATAATATATATTCTAGATATATTCTATATATTCTAGATGACCACTCAAACGGCAACAGTAGCTTTAAATTACTTTTAAAAAAGCCTGGCACCCACATCTTTACAGATTTTTTAAAAGTTCAAATGCCATTTTGTTGTGTTTAAAAATAACTATCGAAATGTAAAAGATAAAAAATTTTGAAATGGCCAAAAAATGGCTCTGACGATTGCATATCTCCATCTTCCTCGCACTCCCTCTGAGAGTCAAGTATTTCGACTACAGAGTTTTCTTGTTTATAATTATATAATTTTGTGAGTGGGAAAAAAACTGATAAGCGTGGAATTCTATGTTTCCGACATAATCGGATTATTTTTTAAAGCCGTTACTCGTAGAGTAAAAGGGTATATTGTATTCTTGTAAAATTATATAACAGGAAGCGTTTTCATATAGCTGCCATAGAAACGGTCGGAAAATTTAATGAAAATGAATAGGAAACAAATTATATCTTTGTTGAATTTTTATTATATTCCCTTCTTTTCTGGGATATAGTTTTCTTGATCATTTAAAAATTTTGAATTAAGCTTATATTATATAACTGTCATAGGAAGGATTTAAAAATTAACGCCAAAATAATACGAAAGCCGCTAAAATGTTAATTATTTTAACAATTACGAAAGTAAATCGAAATTTAATGTTTTTGTAAGTTAGGGGCTGTCTATATATTACGTAGTCACAATTTCGGCGATTTTTGACCCCCCTATGTAATTAATACTTGGTACAACGAAAAATTTTATTTGCACTACACTAATCATTTGGTTGATTACGTAACATATGGACAGCTCCTTAATTGGAATAGTGTGCAAGGGTATACAAAATTCGGCTGAGCGAATTTCTTGTTATTGCTGTTATTGCTCTTTCGGTTTAAATGATAAGAAACAAAGAAATTGAGTAGATTAATATTCCCAGCAAAAACTCCAGACGTTTTATGAGGTCCATGAAATAGCTATCACAAACTTTTTGTTACTTAAACTGCGGTCGATAAATGGTTGGGTGCAGTTAGTTTTTGCATTAATAACTGAGCGGTTGATACACAATTAAACTCAATTTTTTCTGAATTTCACAAGTATCTTTAAATACTTTTTTGTTCTACAGACGAATTGTGAAGATTTTTCAAGTCTCTTGCTTTAGAATGAATCCTATTGAAATTACTGTAAGCATATTTCAATATATTTGACGTTTTAGATACAACTTGTAATGGTTATTTGTTTAATCAATCAATTGTTTAACACCTATTTCAAACCGATACAACCGAATCTGAAACGGAAAGTCATACGTTCCCTTATTTAATGTATTTTTTGCTATGAGCAGCCAATTTCCAGGTTGGCACTAGCACGTTGCCACAGTTCGCCCATCAGAGCTCGCGTTACGTGGAAGTCGGAGATATCCGAGTGGAACAGTGATCACCTATATGGGTCAATCCTCCTCATGAATTTGTTGGATAACAGCGGAGAAATTACAGTCGTTTTATTTAACGAACAGTGCAAAAAGTTCGACCGACAAATTTACACTGGCAGCGAATACGATTTCATTAATTTAGAAGTGAGGCAGACGGATACGGACTTTAAAATTTTGTCTAGTCCCTTTCAGATATATTTTACCGACTCAACAATTGTACAACTAAGGGATCAAGCAAGAAACGCCTTTATGCCGCTTGGCGAGGTTTCTGATGTGCCAGAAAAGGAGCCGGTCGACACAATTGGCATCTGCACGGACGTGGGTGATGTGGAAGATAGAGGAGGATACCTTATTCGAGAAATATTACTTGTGGATGCTTCCCAAATTCACAATGAAAAAGTCATGTTAAACCTATGGGAAAAGACGGCTTGCAACTTTAGGGGTAAACCTAATGATATTATCGTAGTAAAAGGGGCGCGTGTCGGGCTTCATAATAATGAAAAAAAACTGAACGCCAGCTGGTATTCCAATTTACTTATCAATCCTAATATTGCAGAAGTCATTGATCTGCGTGAATGGCACGAAAATCAATTAAAAATAAAAGATGAAAATTCAAAAAAAGATAAAAATTAAAAATAAGATGAAAATTAAAGAAAAGATTAAATTAAAAAAAAATAAATATTGTCATTAAAATTTTGTAATTCGACCTTTCTCATCTATATATTTTCAAAATGTAAAATAGAAATGTTTTATGTATCTATGTATGTTGATATATACTAAAAAGAAAATAAAATGCTTAAAAACTAAAAAAAACTTTTAATTGTTACTTTTTTGTTTTGTGTGTAGAACAGATTTATATGACGTACTACATTTTCCTAAGAGTTGCCCGGCGCGCTTTCGATGCATTAATTATGCTCTCTCAGACCAAGATAAGCCTACAAAAAGCTTTAATGTATTCCTACTGAAGCCACGACATGTGAATTATATTACAAGTTGTAATCAACGCATGAAGTTCAAAGGGGTTTTCTGAGTGTCTTTTGTATTTCACAATTATTTGCAATAAGAAGTTTTTCCTTTTGTATTTCAAAGATTTTAACTTGCTCTGTGCTGAATATGAAGAAAACACTTCCAGAAACCGAAAGATATATATCCTTTAAGATAAGATATAAATAATTTGATACAATTTAATCCAAGATGTGAAAAAGTTGTGAATATTTCCTGTACCCTGCACTAAAAACCTAATAAAAGATTTATCTTAATAAAATAGACTAAATAATTTCAAAGATTTTTCTATAACCTAGAATAAGCCAAATCTTCCTAACTATACTGATAACATTTTATTGGGGTGACCAGCCCATTTCCAGGTTGGAACTTACATCAATATATTTTCAACGTATAAGAGCCCGCGTTGTGTACAAGACAAAAATTACAGAATGGAATTCCCAAATTCACGGAGAGCCGGGTACAATTTTCCTAATGAATTTATTGGATTCATCTGGTGAAATTACTGGCGTGGTATTCAATGATCTGTGCGACACTTTCTACAATCAAATTAAACCAGGGAGAGTGTACTTATTCGAGAGATTCTCTGTTCAGAGATCGGATTTAAGGTACAAAATAGTGCGTAATCCCTATCAGATACTATTTTGTGAGGGAACACTCGTAGAAGAGAGTGAAATGGATTCAGATATTGCTGGAATGAAAGTTAAACTTTCGCCCTTCTTGAAGGTTCTTCATAAGTCGACCTTCTCGGTAGTCGACACAATTGGCGTCTGCAAGAAGGTAGATGATCCGGTAACCAGGGGAGGTTACCTGATTCGAGAACTGATTCTTTTGGACTCCAGCGAGAAATCGGTCGAAATCATGTTAAATCTGTGGAATGAGGAGGCTTTTAAATTTGATATTAGGCCTGGTGATATTTTATTAATTAAAGGCACGCGTGTTAAGGAGCATGAAGGGAGGAAAAAATTAAACTTTGATTGGTTCTCCTTTATGAAGATCAACCCAAAATTTCCAGATGACCACCCATTGAATAAAGAAATGGAAAAATTCATGTATTTAAGAAATAATTTGTTGAAACGAACGATGTTTAATTGTCGCAAAATACTTGTAGAATAAATAAATAGTAAAACGTAATAAAATTAACCACCCAAACCAAATTGCACTTGGTGATGGGCTGAACTAGAGCTTATCCACCTAAGGAGCTAGGAAAAGACTACATCTAAGGGGCGCTCGGCAGCACGGGAGCTGCCCCAGGAAGTGATGAGACTAAACAGTGAAAAAATCATAACAATATCAGTTCCCTAGTGTCCACTATTTTCTGGTCAAAATAATCTTAGTCATATCTCGTCTAGCAACTACTTTAGCTTATGAAGATATGAAGAAAACTATTTTGATATTTTGAAATTTAATTTTAAGCTGAATGAAATCCGAATCGGTGACCAATTAGGGGATATTATTTTTCTGTGGAATACGTGATGAGACTATAGAAAACTCCGTTGACTTGAGCAAGGATTTGACTACGTACTGCTAACCGACCAGAGACGCTCGATCGTGAACACTTAACCTAGATCTCAGATAGCGTTGGGTTGGGCCTAGAGAAGCCTAGTTGGACAGCTGCTGCTCCGCCTCCGCGGGCACCACGTGCTCATGGTCCTCCTTGGGCTGCTGCTCCTCCTCCTCCCGCCGCTCCGCCTTCTTGGCCTGCTCCTGGCGCCTCATCACGCCCTCCATCGACTCCCGCAGCGAGTCAATGTCCAGGGCGTTCTCATCCTTGTCGCCATCCTGCTCCGGCCGCTGGCCGCCGGCAAACTTGGAGAAGTAGGTGAGCGACTTCATCAGCTGGTAGCTCTTCGAGATGGGAATGTTCGAGTCGTAGACGCTGGTGCTGGAGCTGCAGTCGACGTAGAACCACCAGTTGCACTTGAGAATCGTCTGGTCGAAGAGTGTGTTCTCCGGGCAGAGGAACGACTTCCGCACCATGCCGTCGTCGGTAAGGGCGCACACGTGGAAGACCTGCCGGAAAAAAGATGAGATAGGTATTGGGAAACATAAATCTTGAAGTATTCTTCCAATTTACCATGCATCCTAGATCGGTGTCGGCATAAAGACCCGGAAAGTGCTTTTGCTTTGCACAGGAGAAGCTCGTCTGTGGCAGGTCCACTTTGGATTTAAAGTTGTCGTCGAAGTTTTTGTCGTAACCCACGGGATAGTACTCCTTGGGGGCGTTCATGACCTAAGAATAGGTTGATAAATGTTAAAAGGTGATAAATAGTTATTTACTTCTAAGTACTTCTGATTAAATAATTTGTAATCTATTTGGAATAAATGTGAAGTTATATAAATGTTCCCGTAAAATCGATCCGGCCATGTAAATTTCAGGTCATGCCAAACCGATATCGTTTTTACATGAAATACCCATTTTCGACCAGGTCAAATTAACCTAACCTCATATCAAATTAAAATTGATCTTAAATAATGTAAAATCGATCTACGTTTAATATTAATTTTTTGGTGCAGCTATTAATTAAGTACCTTGGACACCTTGTGCTCGGCCAGCGACTTTTGTGGACGCGGCGTACTGGTTGTCGTGGTGGTCGTCGTCGTGGTCGTAGTCCTCACCGTGGAGGTGCGCATAAACTCCTCCCTCAGCTTGGCCGCCAGCTGGGCCCTGTGCTCGGCCTTCAGCTGCTGCTCCCGCACATAAATGGCGTGCTTAATGGTGTCCACGGTAACGTTGGCAGCGGCGGCCAGTTCCTCGATGGTCACGTCCTTCAGATCGAACTTGGGCTCCTCGAACTGCAGGTAGTTCGGGTGACTGGCCACCGTCCGGTGCTCCTTGCCCACATTGGCTATCCTGGCGATAGACTGGGGCATCGCCTGGAAAACTGGCACGGCCACTGGTTGGGACACCACCGGATTGGCCACGTGGAAAGTGCGGTTCGAGTGCTGCCCGGAAAAGGGGTAGATAAATATATGATCAATTAAGTGAATTACATTGTACTCACCGGCTTATCGATGGCCGTTATCAACTTGTTGTTGATACTGACCCGCGGTTCCGGGGTGTCGACGGCCACCCGTCTCTCCGCCGTCGTGGGAACCGCAGCGGAGGCCTGGGTGGCGGCCAGTTGCTTCTGGGGTATGGGTCGGAAGGCAGGAACTCCCAGGGGCAGTGGACGAGCCTCGGTCATGAGAGGTTGTTGCTGCTGCTGCTGTTGTTGCTGTTGCTGCTGCAGTAGCAGCAATTGTTGCTTCAGTTTCAGTTGCTGTTGCAACTGCTGTTGCTGCAGTTTCTGCTGCTGGAGTTGCAGTTGCTGCTGCTGTTGCACCTGTTGCAGATTGAAGGGCGCTGTTCCGGTGGACCGTGAACTTATTCGCTTCTCGGGCAGCGGATGTTGCACAGGTGGATTGACCTTTGATAAAGAAATAAAGCAATAAAATTCAGTTAAGTAATGTTAACTAAACTCACCTGTTGCTGGGTGGATGGAAGTACGCCCACCAGGTCAGGAGGTGCTCCATTCTTGTAGCTAATGGCCCGCCGGCGGTCACTCTCCGTGTTGCCCAGCGATTCCGGAAAGCCCAGCTCGTCGCCCAGGCTGAAACCTGCAAGAGGCAAAGGTTTTGGGTTAGGTCGGGCCCACGACGGCCCCATCAATCACTTCAATCGTGGCCGAGGGTTGGGCAATGAAATGTGTTAATTAATGGCTTTTGTTTTACCCTTCACGTGGCTATGGTAAGGGTCTTATCGAAGTCTTACATCTATTCGTTTTGTATGTACACGGGGCCTAGTAGGATCCATCAATGAGTGGGGTCAGTGAATACTAAACAGGGGTTCGCTGAGCGCAAGATCTGTCTTATAATAAACCTTTGTCTTTTTAATATAATTTAAATCAAATGTTTTGTTTGGTATTTTGTTTAGTTATTTATATTTTATTTTTAATAGACTAATAGGTGTTTCAAATAAATAATTAAATTTGTTTACATCGTCTATATTTTAATTGATGAAGGCCGCTGCAGCAAGTGCTTGTTAAACTATCATTAAGCTCAGATTTAATTGTCTTGAGCAATATATATTTAGAAAAAAAATATTCTCAGTTTAATGATCATTTGAGTATTTTATTTTACAAGTGGCTCTAACTAACTAACTAATTGCAATACAAATACTATTAATATTAACTTTAAAAAAACACTAGATATTCAGTAGCTTTAATCGTTAAGCGTACGTTTTGGATCTTTCCAAGTGCTCTTTGGACATCATAAAGTTCGATCTAGCTTGAGTCTTAGCTACCCCTCTTTCCACGCCCCTGCCAATTGAACTACAGGTCAATCCTCAAGTGGTTTTCTGGGTCTGCTTCTCTGCTCAGGTGCTCTACTTTATCAGTCATTTGCTGCTATATGCTGCTACCACTGACATTGGCATTAATGCATAATGACTTACTTAATCGCTATTCGCGGTGCGTTTGAGTTCAGATCGAGTTCGATTACTTGACCAATTAGCTGCACTTGAAAATTGGAGGACTGAGGCCTTGGCCACACTACGTACTCAGCACATTCACCTTGAACTATTTCGTTACCATATGTACACTGAGAAAATAAGGATTGAGGATGATGGGGGCGGTGGTGCAAATGGGGTGACAGAACAGTTGAGAGATTTACCTAAACCGAAATGGGCCTTTAGGCCACCCAAATTTCGTACTCGAAACAGTCCAGACTTTTTGAAGTTACAATCGATTATGAAACCGAAATCGGACGATAAAACACACGTCCCGCAAGCCAATCCTATAAATAAAGAATAGAAAAAGCAAACACAGAATAGGATAGTTCTTTGGTATAATACAAAAGTAATGATTAAAATTAGTACAACAAGGGATTAATACGATTATGTTGAGTTTGTTTTTGGGGTGGGGTATTTCAGGGAGGGGCAGGAAAGCTTCTGTGTTGTTTTCTCTATGCAACATTAAACCGTAACCAAAAACTAAACAAATAAAAGATTAATAGCCAAAGGTATTATTTCTGTGTTCAAGTGGGTGGGGCTTTAAGGCTGGCATGCGTGTTAGCTTATATTTCGGCGCTGGCATAAATTAATAAAAATTTTATCACCTTTCAGGCATAAAGTCTTTTAATGAAAATCGGCGCAAAGCATTAGTTTTTGGCCCGCATTGAATAAAATTGCGTAGCGGATGTCTTGATTGATGTGCGGATTGCCCGATTACATCTCACATAGACATCTGATTCGGCGCGTGGAATCCGAGGTATGTGTGTTTTTATACTATCTTCCATCTGCCAACTAAAGGTGTGACCGCAGAATGACCCAGATTGAGGCGGAGAAGATGGCCCAATCCGACCGCAGACATGCGAGTAATAAAACCAGGCCGCCAGCATTCTCCCACCGATCTTAACGTGGCCATAATCGATTAGCGATGCGGTGAGCAGGCCAACAAATATCACTTCCTTATGAGTGCGGGGCACAAGACAATTGGGTTCCCTAAGTGCCATAGGTTACGCATTAGCTGGGCTTAGCCAAGCTCTATAGAGAGCCGAACCCCGTTGACCTGAACCAAGTTGGAGACTTCGACTTTAATCCGAGCAAGTGAGCCAAATTGCGCGTCTTGGGTTCAAATTAAATTGTTAGCATGTCAAGTGGGACATGTAATACGTGTTTCGAATGAATTCTTTCAAAATTCCCCCCGCCACCCGGCGTGTCGTGCATCCATATTCATAGCCATTCGTGGAGCAGCATTTGAAACCGATTCTAAGGCGGTTAATAGCTAATGGCGAGCCATTATGTGCGAGTGGCACATGTTGCCAATTGTGGTAATCGCCGCAGATGCTACACTTAACAAAACATTATTGAGAAATGCCTAGTTAAAGCCAATTTATTGTTGCGCAGTTGAGATTTATGATTCTGATGATATCTATTACATTAATACATGAGACACCACTTAAAAACCATTTTATTTGAAATAAAACTTTAATATTAATCTCAAAAATCAATACAATGTATACAAACAAAAATGTTTCATCACAAAATTTTAATTTTACAAAAATGTGTAAGCAAAAAATGCATTCAATTTGTAATTAAACTAAAAATGACTAAATTAATATAGTTTTTCTCAGTGCAAAGCCGCTACGGGTCGGATCGGAGTCCAGTCAAACACTTTGGTTTGTGGGTTCAAGGAAAATGGAGCAGGTTTTATAACCGCCCGCCTAATGGAGTGTCAGCATGGCAAGGCAACGTTTGGCCATCTCCATCTTCGTGGGATCAGAGTGCGCACCCGATGTGGTCACTTCCTCGTCTCCGTCATCGTCATCATCATCATCATTCAGACTTTCCACTCGAACTCCACAACTCCAAAACCGCAATCGATTATCCCCCCCTCAATGGTTGATAGACTTTTACTGGCGAATTTGCATTACGCATTCGCCGTGTGGGCGAGCAGTTATTTTAATTGCGCCTGCAAATGGCGAAGGGAAACCAGCAATTAGCCAGGGAAAACCGGGCAAATAACCCCACATGCTGGAGACAAATATGAAATAAGAAATTCGTTTCGAACTGTCAGTGGGGGGGTATGGATATTCAGCGACATTTGCAGTTAGTCACAGGCGATCGACGAGCGCTTTCTCTCATCTCGCGTATGAAATGCGAGTTGCGGCGGGTTTACGACTTGTCGTGGCTGCCCGGCATCAAGTGGTCAAATAGAAATCCAAACTAAACAAATAATGAGGCATAAATATGCACGTGGGGCAGTGTCGGCAAAGAGCGGCCATTGACTACCGGCCGCCAATGTTTAGTTACTTTCCTCAAACCTCACATCTATATCTATATCCACATGCCGCATCCCGATTCCCCCCTGATCAGTAAACCCCATCTAGTTAGCACCTCTGCCCGCGAAAGTGGGTCATCTGGTCTCAAAAACATTGATATTAATTGCTCACTCGGATGCTGAGATCGATATCGAAACTGAAACAAAAAGAGATACAGAAACTGGCTGGCCAAGATCGGCGTTAATTCAATTTGATGATCTCCACTGGCAGACGCAAATGCAAATATCTTGTATAAATTATCAAACATCTGCGCCTAGGCCGTCCATTCATTATGGCCGAACCTTAACCCAAACCTCTCGAGATCCGAGACAACGCCTCTCTAAGTGGTTTCCCTTTTTATATTCTGCACTCATATTTAAAGGCTTTAACATTCCATTGTTGGCAAAACGTTTTACGGTCAATCTTTTTATCTCATTGTCAATGATTTTTTCGCGAAGGCTGTTTTTGGGCGACAACCTTTCCCTTTTTTTTTTCGCTCACTGATTGGGCAAAACTTTCCATTTCTCCTTAATTTACTTATCATACTGGGAATTTTTGTTCTCATAATTGGCAGGAGGAAAACATTATCTTTTCAGATTTAAGAGCTACCAATGACCTTGCTTTTGTTATTTAATTAGGAAATATAAAATGCGGAGATTGTCTTCATTTTAAAGATCGACTCTTATAAGTTCTATTTCACAGAGGGAAAATCAAAATGTAATTTCGGGGATTTTACGATCTGCCCCTGACCTTGCCCCTGTGGCTCGAATAAGCCGAGTCCGAATGAAACCATTATCGCACGGCTTCGGGGGAGATTGTTTCGGATTGAATAAGATTGACTTGGCTTGGATTGTCCAAACCAAATGGGCTGCAAAGTGTCAGCCACTGCTAATCCCCTTTGCCGGTTAATTATGTTAATTGAACGATGGTCTTGACAGTGAGCGATAGGCCCGACAAAAGAGGCCCCCGACTGACAAAACCTTTGACAAAGACACTTCAAGCCATCGAATTAAATTGCAATTTGAGCGTGTGTGCGTGTGGGCCAAACAATCATCGCACAAAGTCACAGAGGTGTGGAATGGAATGCAAGACTTTGGATGCCCAGAGATCGGTGCAGCATCTCCGAGGCGAAGGTCTTACGTGAGCGGGTTGCGTGCTCGGAAATAAGGCCCCAAACACACTTGACGGGCCAAGAAACACTGTATTTATGTTATGTGAAGATGGGCCCAGACAATAGAAGCGATAATCATGCCTTAATTTATTCCTAATTGCGAACAAAACGTACCAAAAAAGTCTGCCGTGGGGAAATGAAAAAGGGAAAGGACACGACCCTTGTGTGGGAATAAACCCAACCGGAAGCGTCTTCGTGCACTGCCAAAAATAAGTAAAAAAGTCAAGCTTAATAGTTTGAAGCAACCAAAAAATAAAAATTGTGGTTAAGAAATAAATGCAATATTATTTAGAAACAATTAATAAATTTAAAGCTACTATTGAGGGTTCTAAAAAAATTATCATGTTAATTGCAAGTAATACCGGTTAAAATAATAAGAAGTTAAAGTAATACAAAAAATAAATAAGAAGAGATTAAAACACAAATCATTTTTGCTGGTTATTTCTTAAGATAATGTTACACAACAACATTCCCACGCGGCTTTTGAGGTAATATTTGACTTGCACTTAAAAAGTATTACTTCTTTCAACTTAAATTTATTCGACCATGTAAGCGCGCAAAATATTGTAGATTTTAAAACCGGCAAACTATTTGCTTGAAGCAAAAATTGCGACATGCTAACACAAAGTAGAAAGCGCTTTAAATTTGCATTACTTATGACCACACAGCTTTAGAATTTATGGGATATGTTTTTCCAAGTGCACAGATGATGCCTGTTTGCCTTTCACTTTGCAAAATACCTGCCCGAAGAGCCTTTTACTTATTGACCAATGGGTATGACAATGCAATTTCTTTCTCTTATTATTTTCCAGCACTTTTTTGGCCCCTTTGCAGTTGCAACAATGCATCTTGGCCCGAAGGTTTGGCCAAGGAAAACAATCGTCGGCGTCAGCTAATTGCCGTTGAAAGTGTGTACATTTAGCCAGAAAACATTTATAATATTTTATGTTTACTCGTCACACGGGGCGTATACTCACTAACGTATTGGCCATTAGCTGTCACATTTGACCAGGAAGGGTCTTCACACGCCACGCCGAAGCCAAGTGGTTCGGGCAAGAAGTATTGCGTAAAGCTCTCAGACATCGGTCCCAAATGTGGGTTATATAAAAGCACCGAAAGAGCAACAGCATCAGAAACAACTGAAGATGAGATGCCTTCAAAGCGCTGCGTCATTGACCACAAAACAGATATTGGGTTTGAGCCAAACACGAGCGAAAAAAAGAAAAGAAAACACACCAAAGCGATACATTGGTGGCCAGCGCATCTCAATAAGTTCGACTACAAATCGGCATTATATTGATGAATCATGGCCCACGATTGCCGGACGCTGGGTGGTGAATTTTATGAAGCCATCAATGGGAAAATCAAAAGATTTGGGCAGGGCAATGTCGGTACATATTTGGGCGATGAGAGCAAGCATTAGTTCCTCCTGCCAGCGAATAGTTTCTTTTCGGTCAGGCAAAGGTCGGCAAACACACCATAAACATTGTGCAAATTGGGCAGCGAAAATTGTCGGATTTAACACCAGCTAGCAATCGGCGTGTTTGTGGACCACTATTGCTCTGATCTTGACCGATATTCTGGCCATATCGAGGTGAGATCGGAACATCGTTACACTCAATCAAATAAAACAGCCCGGATTGTAGTGCGAAGGTTGAACGAGGCTAATTTGCGTCTGCAAATTTGCAAATTGATTAATTGGCGAGTGGTAAATGGTCGGTATATGGGCAATACAGCCTGCCCTAAATGGAGCCACCTTCAACCCAAATACCTATATATATATAAACATGTGTATCTGTTCTTAATGAGTTGCACATTACTTCAGGTCAAGAATGCTCCATGGGCACCATGACTAACCCAAAACCAATCCGGTTTCTTCGGCAAGGTTTTGCATTAAGCGAACCGATTGAGGCGCAGACAATGAACCGAAACTGAATCCATATAAAAAGCGATGCCAATAAAAACTGCAGCCGCGGATCGGTGGCTAAGTATGCATAAACAAATGTTCAGATAAGATTGTTAGGTTGGCCATTCGCCTTTTGTGGCGCACTTTTGCATAGATTTACACTGATTGGGATACAAATGGATGTCCAATTTGGGGTGCCAAATTGTCTAGCTTAAAGTGAAATATTCATCAATAAAGACCACACATCACTTCTTGTTTTCCATTTGGCTTTTTGCGTCCAATTGCCCAATTATTGCCCACTGAATTTGGCCAACTTCGAAGAGAATCTCTTTGGCAAGCAACCTGTTTGTGATCTGAAGTCTAGTATTACAGCACATTCAGGTGGCATAAGACTATCCATAAAAGATAACAACTGTCTAGAGTCTAAAGACTTAAGACACAAACTCGAAGTCGAAGTCGAGAAAAGTTCGTTGCCTAAGTCATTTGTTTTTGAGCCTGCTGCCAACCCGAATTAAATAATTGTAATCCGACACCCGTGAAAAGCAATTAAGGCCCCGCCACAACAACAACAACAGAAACAGAAACAGAAACAGCAATTATTCAGTAAAATGAAAACGGGAAAAATGAAAACTGCATTTTACTCACTTGCCGCCTGCATGATCAGAAAGCCAATCACAAAAAAGTTCATTTTTGCCACTTTTTTCTCTGTCGAATTTTGCTTGAAAATTTCTTTCTTCGGAAATTACGATGATTAGTTATTTTCGTCGGATGCGTGTAATTTTCTTTACGATTTTCCTCGCACACTTATTCACTCACTTTTGTGGTGTTCGGAAAAGCAAACTGGGGGGAAACACAATAAAATTTTATTATCGCTGTGTTCGCGACTCGTGCCGCAGATCGGAAGCGGATAGTTGATTTAATTAAATTTAATGAACTTATTATTTTTATCAATTATTTCAGCGCGGCGGTGGAAGGAAAGCAATGAAATGCGCGTAGATTGAACGAAAATACAGAAATGTATATAAAAAACCAAAATAAAACCGGTAGACACAAGAAACGCAAATGAGCGGGGTAAACACTCTCACTCTCTCTTTCGGCGGTAAAAGCGGTAAAAGATGGGCGGACGGAGGCGGCGACGCGACTGAGATGCGCCGATAATCGCGGTACGCTTGCGTAGGCGCCGGCATAGGCGGTGGCAGAAGCGGCGGCAGAGACAGCGGCGGACTGGAATGTATTATTGTTGAATCTACCAGTAAACCTAACCTGAGTACAAAAAAAATCCTATCCCACTTACTTGTAATTTTGTATTAAATTTTTATTACCAATTTTCTACCAATTGGGGAAATGTAATCAAATTTAGAGACGATATAAAAGAGTTTTCGCTCACGATTTTTCAATTTTTTCAAAATTGGTATAAAATTGAGTTTGATCACATATATTTTAAGCGATAACCATTTCCGAAAAAGTGCATACGAAAATAATTTCCTATAACTAACTCAATTTTTGAATGCAAAATGACTGAACAAACTTCGAAGAGTTTTTTCTTAAATAGTTTGTTTTATTTTACATTTTTGAACGTTGTTTTGGAAACCAATTACTAACATGAGAGTTTTTATGTTTTGCAATTCGTACCACTTTTAATTATGTTTAACTGCTTTTCAAAAATTCAAATATGCAGTACAAGCACTTCCGCTTCACTACTTAATTAATTGCTAATTTCGCACAATAAATGCAATAGAAAGCCTGAATACGTTTTAACTGTTTTATTGGGATCTTAGTTATTTTTTTAAATATATCAATTAAACTGAAACGTATACGTAATGAAACTACTTGGTTTGTTGTGGATTTATGAACGAATCTGAAGCTATTTAGTTAGCGACACATCCAGCGGTACTCCAGTCCGGCACTTGGCTCCTTCGCTGCTCTCTTGAGCATAACAACAACTTTCCAATTGCCAGCGCTTTGGTTTGTTGGTCAGCGCTCCATAATTTCCTCGGCTGTCTGTCGTTTTGGTCTATTGTCACTGCCAACTTAAGGCGGCTGCGCACATGCCAACTACCAGCCACGCCCCCAAAAACAAACACACTGCGACGACAAACAACAACACTGCGTCGGCACGTTCAACGCCAACAACTAAAACAACAACAGTTCTGCTTGGTTTTGAAACTGGCAGCATAGGTAAAAGTTGTTTTCGATACGCTTTAATTTCGTTAGCTCTTTTGGCCGCGTTAATTTTTCGCCCGAAATTAGCGCAAAACGGAATTACACACAAAAACTGAAACACTTAACACTGCCCAAATCAATGTTAACCCGATTTAAAGGCACTCGATTTAATTTTGTAACTTAAGCACAGCCCAATATTTAGCGGTGGATCGGGTCCGATGATATTGCCTTGGCTCCACGAAATATTTGGATATTTGGACTGTGTTGTTGCCAAAGCGAAACGTTAGCGACTTACAACCTGCGGATATCGCGATCACCTGGCCAGGTGCGAAACTTAACTTGTTGCTCTGGCGCGCGGCCAACGACTGAAAGCCGAATCGAAGTTGGTATCGTGGTAAGCCGAAGAAACTCCAAATGAACGTGGAGCGCTCTCTTTCGCTCTCTCCACTTCTTTGGCAGCACTGGCCAAGCGAATAACTGTAAAATATATTTCCAATATCATCGGGAAAATCGGGAAATATATAATACATTTTTTCATGTTATATATTGTCACGTATAAACCAGTCAGTTTCTTTTTTTAAGTCTACAGATCTCATGTAAATTACAATAATAATTATTATAATAAATTTATCAACAGTTAAACATCTTTTTATTTTCAGTTCATATTTTAAAATGTTATATCATTATTTTTCGGGTGAAGGTTTGAATTCTTCATACAAGGAGTGGAAAACATTTGCGACAATTCGTTTATCCATTTTGTTAGCACTACAAAAAAATTGGAAACGGCATAAGTGAAAAAAACACTCACATTTTGTAAGCCTACCGTATTTGGAACCACTAATGACTGGACAGGATGAGTGCAAGGTCTTCAAATTCATGTCGCCCGAGTTGTGAAGGTTGTACCAAAGAACCGCCGATCCCTTTTTTGGTGTAACGGAAATATTAACCATTGGGAAAATCGTGGCTCCTCCAGATTCAACATCTCCCAGCTGAAAAAGATTTGAAATAATAAAGTCTATAATAATTTGCAAAGACTTACGTAAAACAAAACAGTGGCTATGCGATCCCCCTGTTGTTGGCGCACCTAAAAGGATTGTTAGAAGTAACAAGATTGTTATGAAATCCCCTAGAAATACTACCTGATCCGTCAAGTTATGGTAGTCATAGTGTAATATATAGTGTCCACCTAACCCGTAGTTAATCAGCGAGAACGCATCGCTCATCTCCAAACTTAGGCCGGTCATATCTCCCACCCGATTTTCGAGAGATTCGTCATCTACATCAATATATGAGTCCTTGGAGCTTCTTACATCGGACTTCTGACCCGAATCAACAAGGGATAAACTCGCTAGAGTTTAGCATCGCATCAATTTCGCTGTCGTAGATCACATCGTGGAAAACCACCATGTAAGGATCGGTACTGAGCTCTTCCATTTTCAGAGGAGCAATCCGTGTGAAGGGCGTCGTGGAGCTGTTGTAGCGACAATGGAGTCGACTTGGTTTTCTGAGGACAGCATTGCAGTTTCGCTTGCTCGCCAACTCTTTCTGAAAGTGTAAATTTACCAAGTTAAGGCCTAATACTTTTGGATTTTTCTCGAAATGATAGGAGGCGGCATTCAGTTGTTTGTTCTTCATCAAAAGTAATCCCCACGCCGTGTGCACTCTGGATCTGTTAAATTTAAAAACCTTGTAACTGAGTGACTCTGTGAATTTAGACAAAGAGGTGTTGAACCAAGCCTCGGCGAGATGTTCCTTCCTAATTTGGATGTGGAACTCTCCCAGGGCTAAGCAATCCTGAGCGGTCAGTGCTGTTCTGAAAGACATTTATGATTATTTAGCCAATTTTATTTATTGTATATTAACTTACTGTGGATTTGAGTACCCCGCCAATTTACCAGTTGCCAGTTCGTTCGGTTTGAGATTATAAAAGGACATCAAGTCATCAATACCGCGACAGGCTTGTTCTAAATCTAACGCGGTGGGTAACCGCGGTCTCATTTCATGTGCCTTCTCACTGTGCACTGAAAAAACATAATTTTATAATAAATATTTTGACTTTGTTGTTAAACTTGGTTTACGTAGTTCATCCTTATGGGACATATACACTCAAAATAAATTTATCCCTAAATTTTAGAAAATCGCCATTAAAATTTCTTTTTTCTAAATACAAGAAAGTTATTTCTAAATCTAAGGAAATTTTTCTTAAGTCAAGAAAGTTTTCCTTAAATCCAGGAAGTATTTCTTAAATGTAGAAAATGGTTACCATGAACTAAAATCACCCTAAAATCTAGAAAAAATGCCCTTAAAATTAGAAATAATTTTCTGAAAAATAGAAAGGCAAACGAAAATAATAAAATATTTTGGCAACACTTTTTCTAAAAATGAGTGCCCTAACCCTAAAATTAAGCTAACCCTAAATAATAGAAACATTTTCTAAAAAGTAGAAAGTTTTTCTAAAAAATAGAAATAGTTGTTTTCACATGCTCTGGCACACCAAAATGTTCAATGCCAGAACTTGTCAGCTGCCGGGCGGCTGTACTCGTAGCGCAGACGGTTAAAGCGCTTGGTTAGAAATCGAATCGACCCTGGTTCGAGTCCCAGAGCAAACTAATTTTTACCTTTTTTTTTAAGTTTTTTTTTTTAAGTTTTTTTTTTAAATTTGTTTTTTTACTCTTTTTTTTATTCCTTTTTTTTATTGATGGCAAGCGGTAAACCGAAAATAATTTGGTTTATATTTAGCTATTTACTATATACAACACATAAAATAAATTGCGATAGCATAAATATATACATATGTATATATGTATGTAAATAAGTAAAACGCGAATGGTCAAAATTATGCAATTAGTATTCAAATGTATTCTCCGCTTGACCCTTTACATACAATGCTCGGTTTGCCACAGCAAATTTAAGTGCTACAATGGCCCAGTATGTAGGCCGTTCGCTCCTCGCGCGGGAGACCCGGGTTCGATTCTCACCGACGGACAAGTAAAAATGTAAGTTTTTTTCATGAAGATAAAATATTAACTAATCATAATTTCTACATTCCCAATCTTCCGCAGTCCCGTAGTCCACATTTACAACAACATTTGGCTTTGGTTAGATAAGAAATCAAAGCGCAAATACATAATAATAAATACATAACCTTTAACATTCACAATATACAAGACACACAACGCCTGCATATGTATATAGGGAGGAGTACATAATATAAACGTATATACAAAAAAAATCATGATTGAACATGTTTTTTTGTTTTGTTTTTAATTTCTATTTTTTAGGAAAATTTCCTACTTTTTAGAAATTTTTGCCCTTAAATTTAGTAAAATAACCCTAAAATTTAGAAATATGACGTCAAAAAAAATCAAAAATATAGAAAAATGTGACCCTAAAATTTAGGGCGAGCTTGTCTTGAAGACAAAAGTAGGGCGATTTCCTTGACTTTAGGGTTAATTTTATTTTGAGTGTAGGTATAACGGTGCCATTTCCTCCAATCCGTATGTAGGCGATGTATCAGTCTAAAGCTGTTCACTGGATTACCCAAATACGTTTCATAGTCATTCTTCATATTGTTGTGTTCAGCTTTCATAGGTATTAGGGATCTGTGGAAGACTGCCTAGCTTGTAATTGTTTGAGGGGTATAGCTTATTTACTCTTACTGTTCTATCAAACGGAATTTCTTCTTCATTTTCTCCATATAACCCTTCAGGTTTTCGACTAGCTCATCCTCAACCTCTAATAGCTTTTTCATTTCTACTGTTGAGGCGGCAAAATATTTTTTTAGAACAGTTTCGGCAAATCCTTGGCAAAATATTATACAAGCACATACAAATGCCACAAACCTTAAATGTTTAGAACAGCGGTCGGCAGCGCCCTATTAAGTGAGCATAGCTTAACTAATTCCATTATACCTTAACCGACTACTTTAACAATTTAAAGTGTTCTCCCCTAAGTTTACGAGTCACTTGCCGCTTCGATCCAATAGTAAAATGCTCAATAATAAATGTATTAAATACGTTGCCATTTTAAGCGCTTTTCTAAGTTTCTTCAATGGGTTTGCAAATGCGGTTCCAAAGAAATCCTATGCCGCTTCTTCAGTAGAACTGATGAAACTTCTTGAGGTTGAAGATGAGCTGGTCGAGAATCTTAACAGCTACGTGGGAAAACTGAAGAAAAAGCTTTACTTATTGGAGAAGTATGTTTGAAGAAAAATTCGTGAAATAATTACAAATCCTTTAATTTCTTGTAGGTCCCTAAAAAATATGAAAGATGAGCACAACCAGATGAGGGATGACTACGAGACTTATTTAGGGAATCCTGTGAACAGTTTTCGCCTGATACATCGTCTACATACGGATTGGAGAAAATGGCATCATTATACTTCAAAATTCGATAGGGATGAATTAGGTATTATTCTACAATCTAAAATAAATCCTTTTAAAACGGATTAAATCTACTTTCAGGACACATTGAAAAGGCCCATCAAATGCGAAAAAGGCTGCCCACATCCTTGGATTTGGAACACGCATCCCGCGGAATAGATGACCTGATATCTTTTTATGACCTAAGGCCGGAAGAACTGGCAGCTGGTAATTTGGCAGGATACTTAAATCCAGAGTAAGTTTAAACAAGTTAGATAAATATAACGATATTAGTTTTATATCTTTCAGAACAGCAATGTCAGCTCAGGATTGTTATGCAATGGGCGATTTCAGCATGAGAGACAGAAAAGAAGATCAAGCGGAAGAATGGTTCAAGGTCTCCTTGGCCCAATTCAATGAAAATAAACCCCTATACAAAGTCAATCACTTTATCAGATTTTCCATCCACAGGACGTGGGCAGTTCTCCTGCTAAAAAACCAAGATCTTTCTGGCGCAACATATCAATTTGAACAGCAACCAAAAGAATCAGATAACAACCAACTTTCCCAATGGATTGCTGAGGAGATAATGACAAAAAAGAGCTGCCGCGCAATCTACCAAAAACCAAGTCGACTGCACTGCCGTTACAACAACTCTACCACTCCTTTCACTCGGATTGCCCCAATAAAAATGGAGGAGCTTAGTACCGATCCTTACATGGTGGTTTTCCACGATGTGATCTACGACAGCGAAATTGATGCGATGCTAAACTCAAGCGAGTTTTCCTTATCCCTTGTTGATTCGGGTCAGAAGTCCGATGTGAGGAGCTCCAAGGACTCGTATATTGATGTAGATGACGAATCGCTCGAGGATCGGGTGAGAGATATGACTGGCCTAAGTTTGGAAATGAGCGATGCGTTCTCGCTAATTAACTACGGATTAGGTGGACACTATACATTGCACACCGACTATCACAATTACTTTAACCAGGTGGCATTTATCCGGGACTCTGCAGCTGCCTTATAATAATTTGCAAATCTTTGCAGACTCGGTGGATAAAAGGGGATCGCTTAGCCACAATATTGTTCTACGTAAGTCAGATGGTAATATAAACTTCTTGGCTTATGTTTTTTTCAGCTAGGAGAAGTCGAATCTGGTGGGGCCACCATCTTCCCGTTGATCAATGTTTCCGTTACGCCCAAAAAAGGATCGGCTGTCTTTTGGCACAATCTTGACAACTCCGGCGACATGAATATTAGGTCGCTGCACTCGGGTTGTCCAGTGATAGTTGGTTCCAAATATGGTAGGAATAAATTTAAATATTAAATTCTATAATATGACATATTTTTATAGTGCTCACCAAATGGATAAACGAGCTGCCGCAAATGTTTTCCACTCCCTGCAAACCTCGAACCCCCTAAAAATCATGAATAATATACAAATATTAACGATATATAGAAATTGAGTGAATTCATTTAATGTCGCGCAGACTGTTTGCTTAAAGCCATATATCTATTAGCTAGTTTCCACCGCCGTTGCCCGGGTGAGGCGGTATTTCTGCACAACGTAGTGCGCCCCCTCCTCGGAAGTCAACTGCTTCGCATACTCCTCCTTCACGAAGCGATTGCTCACCGCATTCAGCGAGTCCTTGAGGAAGCCGAAGTGCACGATGGCATTGGGCACAAAGTTCAGCTCCAGGAGCGTCTCATTGGAGGGCAGCACTTTCTTCGGTGGGATGGTGAACAAGTGGAACTGCTCGCCGGGCTGGGTCAAAAACTCGCGTACAAACTCCTCCACTTTGGAGAGGGGCTCGTGCGGCTTGAAGATGCCCTGGAGCACAAAGCGATCGGGAAACTGGATGCGCAGCACACAGTCCTTGTACTGATTAAGCTTGGCCAGCATGGCCTTCTGACGCTCCAGTTCCCTTAACTTGGCTGTCAGCAGCGGGGCGTCGTCATCTCCGCTCGAAGTGCGCTTCAATTCGCGGAGCACCATCTTTAGATCGTTGACCGTGAGGTCGAAGAACGAGTCTGGCAGGTCGTCCGCATTCTTCTTGGACTCGTCCAAGGAGAAGAGCACCGCCTGACGTGGCCCAATGACATTCACCACTGGCGGTGGCCGCCCAGGATTGTCATCGCCTTCGTTCTCCTCCTGTTTTCGCCCGGGTGGATGGTGCATTGAGTATCCGGAGCCACTACCCCAGTCGTACTTGGGCGCCTCTGGCTGTGGCTGCTGCTCTTGGTTGGCTTTTTCCGAGGGTTTTTCTGGTTCACTTTCTTCCGGCGCCGTGCGCTTCAGGTTCTTGATCATGTTGCTGGTGAGGGCAAAGCCACCGCCTCCTCCGCTGCCACCGGCTGCCATTGCGGAGCGGGAGGTGCTGGGCTGATCGTCGTTATCCACCGGAGGCCTGGCAGCGGGAGCTTTGTAGACATTGGCCTGGGTCTTTAGCTCCTCGGGCTTCTTGTCGATCAATCGCATCATGGCGCGACCCTCCAGGATGCCCAGGGATTTCAGCGTGGTCTGTCGCATCTGGTCATGCCCAATGACCTCGCTGCGCATGTAGATGATGACGGGGCTCTCGTAACCCTTGACGTGCGTTTCGCACAGCTTCTGGACCACCAGCCAAACGGTGTCGTTGGGCGAGAAGTCGGCCTGCTGGCGGGATCCATCGCTCAGCTGGACGCAGACGAGCACATTGCTCAGGGTGCGCCGCTTCTCCGCTTGCTCCATCTCCAGGACACAGTTGTTGGGCAGGCCGCTGAACCGGAACTGCTGCGTCAGGCCGACCACCTTGTTGTGGAACTTGAGGCAGTGCTCCTCCGCGTCGTAGCCGTGCTTGGAGCAGGCCGTCTCCAGGATCTCCAGCAGCGTCATGTTCGCCGTCACGCTCACATTCTGCCGCCGCCCGTTGGGCAGCAGGATCGTGACGCGCTTGTCCATCGGGTTGGCAACGGCCCTGCAAGGATTCGATTCGGGTGGGTGTGGGAAACTACGGAGCAGGGGCCAAACTCACCTTTATTGACGTTTCAAGGAGAGGCTACGCTTCCGGAATTTAGCCGGCTGGAATCGGGATTTTGAGTATATCGATAGTCCCGCTATTTGTTTATTGCGCTGCGTGACTTTCGCATTTGCGAGTAGAGATGCGCGCGTGGCGTGACTATCGGTTAAGAGTACTATATTATATATAAATAATTATATGTATATCCAAAAACTTATTTTACTCTAGTTTTCGCCACAAAAATAACTATTTATTCATACTGCAGGCTTACAAAAAATGTTAAATCAAAAGCCCCATATCGATAGGTTCCTGTCTTACTTCCCCCTCTGTCGATAACAGCTGCCTGTGTATCGGAATATTATTGATTGCAGGAAGAAGAAGCAGCAGGAGAAGCAAAAGAAAGGCGCAGCTCGTAAAATCAAAACTGTTCAAAACGGAATTCTTTGCAGAACTAAACTGAAATTAAATTATTTAACTGTCGGAGGACATGCTCTAAGTTCCGGGGCAGTCCCCATCGAGTGAGTTTCAGCAATTTGAGTGACGCCCAGCGAGAGTGAGCTTTTTGAGTTCCGTGCCCGAAAATACGCCGATCCAGCGAGAGATACTTCGAGAAGTCCGTTCAGTCGCATAGCCATAATGACCAATCTGGAGAAGCAGCACGAGATGGTGAAGCGCAGCCTGGTGCAGTTCATCAGTGGCCACATCCCGGGGGCCGATTTCAGCGTGGTGGACGAGATCGTCCTGTCGTACATCATCTCGATTTTGGAGGAGGCCTCGCAGGACCCGTGCTTCGATGTCGAGGGCTTCGTGGAGATGATGGGCGCCTACTTCGAGGAGTTCCCCACCATTGACCAGGGCATCATCTGCGACTGGATCTACAAGCTGGCCAACGAGCTCACCGAGACGGAGAAAAACCAGGGTAGCCATGACGCCGTCAACTTGTCGCTCAAGTGGGTTTTTAATTCGTATTACCTGCTAAAAGCCATTGCATTTAATCTGTACTATATCCGCAGCTCCCTGAGCCTGTCGAGCATCATTCCGGAGTCCAAGTTGCGTGCCCGCAACTCGTCCACTTCCGAAAAGGACGAGCTCTCCTCGAACAGCAGCAGCAGCGGCGGGGGCAGCAATAAGCGCTCCCAGCACTTGTCGGAGACCAGCGATGGAGGCTCCACCGACAGCTCCAGCTCGACTTGTGACTACTTCTTGGACGAGACCGAAGTGCTCCAGGAAATGTTCCCGGATTCGGCCATTGCCGAGGTAAAATTAGTTACTAGTAATGGTAGTTCGAAAAATTATGTCAAATAGGGAATATGTTCATTTATGAAGTTCTTTAATTAATCTTCATCTATTGGCAGATCAAGCATTGCATCGCTATTTCCAAGGGCGACATCGATAGCGCCACCCAGATCCTCTTGCATCGCCAGGAGACTAATCAGTGTATTGTGGACAAGTCGCATACAACTTACATCAAGAAGAATGTTGTCGTCGACGATAATGAACTCAAGAATCGTATCATTGCTAGGTAAGTGGATATAAACCAATCTTAAAACCTACAGAAAATATACAAATTAAAGTAAGCGAACTATAAAACCAATATGGGCACTTCCATATTGTCGCTCGGGACATTTGCACACCTTTAAAGTTAAAAAAAATTGAAAAAAAAAGGATTTTAATTTTAATAATAGGCTTTTCTTTTCACTCTTCCCAAGCTCTATTTTGTGTAAAAATCTTGTACCACTTTTGGTTTTAAAGATATCGTTAAAAAACTTCCGTATTCGCTCGGGATAAAAATTATCCTCAATTACTGTCTGTTTTGCTTTTAACTTAATAGTTTAACATGTAAATGAAGCATTCAGTACAGAAAAATGTCACATATTAGCATTTCTAAAGGATAAATTAACAACTGAAGAAAGGTCCACAAAATAACAAACAAAAAAGCCAAAAACTAATTTTTGCGTATATTGGTGGGGTTTGTCATAAAAATAATCAAACTATACTCACAATTTTTAGTTAAGCTCATGATCAAACTATTTAGAAACAAATATCGGGGCAAAATCATGTGGAAATATGTTTTTTTCAAGTTTCTAGGTTTTCAAAATTAAGATCTCTTTTTTACACACATAGAATAATATTTTATTTGTGACTTGTGCTATTAGGTACTCCTATGTGGACAAGAACGCCACCCAGCGCGAGTACAAGCCGGTGGTGCCGAAGATGGAGCCGCGCAAGCTGGTTCGCTACCGGGACAACAAGATCGTATCGCTCAAGGGCGAGCGGTACACCGAGATCAAGCGTGACGAAGATGCTGAGTTAAAAAAACCCAAGAAGCAGATTCAACCGTAACTAAAGAGGAACAAAACCCTCTTCAAGTATTTTATCAAGAAGCAAATTAATCCACACCCCCGTAATTTATCCGCACCCTCGATCTTCGCCGGCAGCAGTAGCTGCAAATCCACCGGCAACAGCAGCAGCAGCCAACCCGTAACCGAGCACAGATTATGCAATCAGATGCATATTATGGGGATGACCACCGCTAAAAGCCATGCCAGCACCTATCCCCGATCCAAACCAGTGATTCCCGCCAAGCTTAGCCAACGTTTAGATGCTTCCCAACACGACGACGACGATGAGACGCGAGAGTTCAGAGACAAAGACGAGCCACCGAGCACAGCGAATCGGTTCCCATATCCGAGTGAGTACGGCCAGGAGTTTGTGGCATCGGTTGGCATGGTGGTGCTACTGTTGCTAGTTGGCCATGGCCATTGGACCTCGACCTCGACCTCTCATCGCGCCCATCCCCATGACAAAGACAGAAAGACTTTACATACCAAATTAGTTGATAGTTATGCTTTAGGACTACTCGCTTATGCAAATTTTGAGAGCCCATCCGCCGCGGTGGCCGTCTGCTTATGAGTCCCGTTGCCGGGAGCAGGCGGCCCGGACGGATGCGGACCTGGATCTACTTCTGTATCCGTTGCCAGTCGTCATAGTCGTCGATTATGACGACTGGGGTCGCGCCTGCGCTGTGACTTCTCCTCAGTTCCTTACGCAAGCGAATTCGAATCGAACCGTATCTGTGAAAATCGTGAATCTCAAATCTCTTTTAATGTCCTCGAACAGTATTGTTGAACCTACTCCGAACCCAAGGATCAGACGCAGGTGCGACACCCAAACCGAATTTGGCGCTCAAATAGACTTATTTAGACGTTTTTAGGTACTCGAATTGATGAATTTTGTTGGCCGTGTGCGTGTTTGAGAAACGCAGCTGCACAAGAAACTTGCCATATCTGTTTAAGATTTGTTAACCAATTTTTTATCGTGTAACTCGTTTTGTTTTCCTCTGGTCCAAGCAAACTAGCAACAGTAATCTAGCAACAATGCCACCAAAGCCACATGCAACACAAACTAGTCCTCACCGCCCACTGAGATATCTGGAACCCATAACAATTCGGCTACTGCTCGGTGTAAGACAGCAATACTAACAATAATCTAAACGTATTCAGCATAAACACATGTATGAACTAATCGAATAATCAACTATTTATATAGCGTAGCCTATCCCCGAATCCTTCCCGATGATTGTAACGATTGTAACCTACAATATCACGGCGGACCCACGCCCAATTCATGTTAGATTTAAGCATCCAGAATATCGTTCGGCAGCTTTCCGTTTGTCGCATTTTGTTTGAGACAAAAGATATACACCCGTTTTATCATTTATTTAAACTCTCATTATTTAGCATAAGTTTTATGTCCCGACCACCGCTTTATGAATATGTAACCAATTGCATTTTAAGCACCTCGAGTTTTCTGATTTTAGTTCAGCACTACACGATTGGTGTTTCCACCATCATTTATATTCGTATTTATGTTTACCTGGTTTCGGTTTGATATTAACATTTCTTATTTTTAGTTTTATATATTATTTTTGTGATATTAGCGTAAAAATCAACTTAAAGAAAAGGCAAAACACTCGAATTAAACTTTTGAAATTATTAAATAAACTACTATCAATATTTAACGCATATCCTTAGTACTTTTAAAGATAGAAAGTTGGGAGAGTGACTTATAATAATTTTAATAAATATTTTATTTCAGAAAAAATACGGTTCAGGTAAAAGTATTTTTAAAACTGAAAGGTAACATATAAATTGATCTGAGTTCTTCATGTGATTGAGAAATAAATTTATATATTTACAAAAAGGACGAAATAGCCAAAACTAAAAATATAGCTAGACAGACAACACTGCTCCAATGAACTGGTTCCTTGGCGGTATATATACGGATTCCCAGCCAAGCAATATGGCGTTGTCTCCGCGTCTGGTCACACTGCTGGCATAGGTTTTTTTTTCGCACAACTCATTATTGTCGAGAAAATCCACGTTTTCGGCCAAAATGACAACCATCGCGGATTTATTTACAAAGTATAATTGCACAAATTGTCAGGATGATATTCAGGGCATTCGGGTGCACTGTGCGGAGTGCGAAAATTTCGATTTGTGTCTGCAAGTAAGTAACTCACACATACACGCTGTCAAGCGACGCACCTACCTTTGTGTGAGTGCGATAGGGTGGGCCAATTTATTGGGGCTCTGAAAAATAATATGTAGATCTTGAATCTACAAAAAATTGACTAGATCAAAATTGTAAATCAGCAAACAAATGTTAACTTTCTGTATGAAAAATAAATGGAAAACAAAAAACCTACAAAAAAGTTCCTTGTTAATTAAAGTATCAATGTAACAAGAATGTAAAACAATACAAAATATAAATAGAAAATATTGAAAAATAGTAATTCCCTTTTGTTTTTATGAAATGCTAGCCCTATATTTTGAGGCATTTTATGAGGGTGACTGAAAATGTGTATGTATCCCAGAGTTCCTTCGCCATAGCTGAGAATTCTGCAAAGATCTTTTCCACCCCTAAGTTTCTTTGTCAACAAAATCGACCCACCCTGATGCACCCATACTCGAGCAGTCTAGAGATGCGTCGCCAATCTGGAACCGAAAAACTGACTCATCTGGAAATACATATGAATACATACACACAGCCGGCAATTTCACCATGTTGATTAAAAAACAGCTGACTTTGTATTTACGTTGTATTATTGTTTATTTTTTTTTGCGCAGTGCTTTGCCGCGGGGGCGGAGATCGGGGCCCATCAGAACAGCCACGCCTACCAGTTCATGGACACGGGCACCTCCATACTGAGTGTGTTCCGTGGCAAGGGGGCGTGGACGGCGCGGGAGGAGATCCGGCTGCTGGACGCCATCGAGCAGTACGGCTTCGGGAACTGGGAGGACATCAGCAAGCACATCGAGACCAAGTCGGCGGAGGACGCCAAGGAGGAGTATGTGAACAAGTTTGTGAACGGCACGATTGGAAGGGCCACCTGGACGCCGGCGCAAAGTCAGCGACCCCGCCTCATCGATCACACGGGCGACGACGATGCCGGTCCTCTGGGCTCCAGTGCCCTGTCCACCCTGCCGCCGCTGGACATCAACTCCGACGAGGCCATGCAGCTGGGCTACATGCCCAACAGGGACAGCTTTGAGCGGGAGTACGATCCCACGGCCGAGCAGCTGATCTCGAACATCTCGCTGAGCTCCGAGGACACGGAGGTGGACGTGATGCTCAAGCTGGCCCACGTGGACATCTACACCCGTCGGCTGAGGGAGCGGGCTCGCAGAAAACGGATGGTCCGGGACTACCAGTTGGTCTCGAACTTCTTCCGCAACCGAAACTATGCTCTGCATCAGGGACTCACCAAGGAGCAGCGAGAGTTCCGGGACAGATTCCGGGTGTACGCTCAGTTCTACACTTGCAACGAGTACGAGCGGCTGATGGGATCGCTGGAGCGCGAGAAGGAGCTGCGCATCCGGCAGGCGGAGCTGTATCGCTACCGCTACAACGGCCTGACCAAGATCGCGGACTGCACCCACTTCGAGCAGCATGCGGCCACTGCAACACATCGATCCTCTGGGCCGTATGGCCACGGGAAGACCGTAAGTGCAAGGCTTCGCTGTGGCGGTTTCGAAATCAAACTATCTTTCGTTATGGGAACTCTAAGATATATCAAAGTTTTGGATTTTCTGTTGGGATAGTTCGATTTCATTCCCCTTTTGCTGCTGGCTTTTCCCCATGAGAATGCATGACGAGTTGAATATCGTGTGTTCTGCCCTGCCTAAACCAACTCTCACAATCGCTTTTCCGTCTTGTCTCACGATATTCAGCTCCACTGCATTATAAACGCGCCAAACAACGAGCGTTCGAATGGTTCTATAAGACAATGTTTAACCACAGGACCTCATGCAACCCTCCAATGGAAGTCATCGGGCGCCAAGCTCTTCCTTGCACTCCCCACAACCGAATCTCAGAAAGGCGTAAGTATTTAGTTGATTCAATTGAATATATTTGATTAATTCTTTGGTTCATTTAGCGAAATGTCAAGCGGCGTCGAGGCAAGTTCAAGTTCAATCGCACCAAGAAACACGCTCCACACCGTCGACCCGACCTGCTCCGGCGCATTATTGCCCAGCAGAAACTACTTGGATAGCTGTCGGGGATCGTCGGCAGCTACGATGCTGCAGACGACGGGGATGGGGATGGCGATGGGAATGGGGGTAACAGTGGACTCGGTAGCGACGACGGGAGCGATTTCCGCGGCTACGACGATGGCGAATCTGCCCACGAACTCGGCGAAGGGCAGCCAACAACATCTGCAGCCGCTGCAGCAGCAGCAGCATCCGCAGCACCTGCAAAGCGGCCACCACAAAATGCAAAACGAGGCCGCCGGCGGAGGCAGTAGTAGTGATCAGAAGCCCAGCATGAGCCTTAAGTTGCGCACCCAGCTGGAGGAGCTGAAGCACCTGCCGCAGCCGCTGGGCAGCGACCTGCTCAGCCACAACGAGCTGGATCTGTGCAAGAAGCACAATATCACGCCCACCACCTACCTCTCGGTGAAGACTGTCTGCCTGAGCGGAGCACCATCGCTGGGCAGTCCCATGGAGACTTCGCTGCGCAAGTTCTTCATCAAGTGCGGCTGGCTGAGCCACTGATAGAATAGTTATCTACCTTCCCGCGCCCCCCTTCGATTAAGAGCTAAACCACGCATTTCTCGATCTAAGGACTTCACTTTATTTTATTATCGTTAGCATAAGTTAAAGACATTTTTATACTGTTCAACTTTCGTTGCCATTTACTTCGAGGTAAGAACTACAGAAAACAGAAAATCAATTTACTTGTATCAAGTCAAGCTCAATAGATAAAGTTTTGTTCCTTTGTGTGAGATGTCTGGGTTCGGATATTCTGTATTAACTAAGCTTAAGTAGGTGACCCCAACCAATTGAATTTGTATGATATGAAGTGTAAATGAAGTAATAAATGTAATAGCGAATGTGCAACAAGGACGCGGACTTGTGTCTCGGAACTAAACCCCGCTAGGATAAACTTGTGAGATGTACAATTTTATGCAAATCGGTAGTTAGCCTCTGGAAGCGACATTGCTGCGCTGAGTATTTATATTTGTGTATTATTATTCAACATAGTAGGTAGATTTCTACGAAAAATTAAAAATTGTGGAATACATTTTTCATTGAGAGTTTATTCTTTAGCAAACATAACTATTTAAATTCAAAAAAGTATTGTTTATTAACATTTTTGGATAATTTTTATAATTAACAGCTTTGAAAAATCATCTAAATGTTCAAGCAAAATGGGTTTTCTTCAACATGAATACAAATCTGTGAACTGCCAACGGTTCAGTCCTAGAAATCTACCTTTTTAGTATCCTAGCTTAGGTTTGTCCATAGAGGCGCCCTTAGACTTACAATCTGTAACCGTATACCTAAAAAAATATATCATATATAAACGGATTTATTCACTTTTTCCTTAAAATATAAACGATGTGATGCTCGGATGCACTGCATCACTTGTTCCGCAGAAAGTAGCGATACAATGTGTTCTTCTGTCCTCCGCTAGCGGTGGTCGCAGTGGCTGGAGGAGCTCCACTTGTAATCGCTGCGGTTGTCGAGGAAGCCGATCCGTTTGTTTGCTCCACTGCTGCCGCAACAAGGGAACTGCGCCACGAGGCGATCAACTCTGTCTGCAACTCCACGGGCAGTTCCTTGAAGACCTCGGCATCCACACCCGCGGGACAGGCGATATTCGTGAGGGCATCCTGCGACGGCGTGCTGGAAACCACCGCTGATGTGCTGACGGGTGAGGGAAAGGACATGGTTGGTGTGCTGGGCGCGCTCATGGCAGTGGAATCGTCCATGGGCGAGGGAAGTGGTGATGAGGCCGTGGAGCTGGCGTTCGAGCTCAAGCGACTGGCAGTGCGCGTGGATACAAAGCGGAGGCTGCCGTCGATTCGCTGCAGCAGCGTATTCGGTGGCTGGACGGTGCGGTAGCGAGGAGCAGGCGCAGATGCAGAAGTAGAGGGCGTGGTGCTCATTGGGTAGTCCTTCTCGCTGTCCCGCGAATTCAGACGCAAATCACAGACGCGCAGTTTGCTGGGCGAAGCTACCTCCGCGGCAGAATCGCCCACATCCGCCGCCAAGCGGCTGCGCTTCGACACCAGCAAACGGCCAATGCGACTCTTTTTCGGCGAGGGCTCCACCTCCGTCTCGGAGAAATCGCTGAAATCCGAGTTAGTGGCCGCCGATTCTGAGCCATTATCCAGCAGCATGGGAACCGGCGATGCCGTGGTGGCTCTCCGCCTGTAAAACTGATCGCTCGGCTTGAATGTTGTCGGTGAGGAGCGGAAAGCGCTTTCATCCGACGTGGGACTCTCCGCTGTGGGACTCGTGAGACTCGTATTTGTCAGTGAGGTGATCGATTGCACCTCCAGATCCGCCTTCTTGATCAGGAAATTGGCTATGGACGAGGAGCCCACCTTGCGCTCCTGGAACTTGGAGAAGGCCAGACCGAGTAGAGTGATATTGAAGGGCTTGCTCATGTCCACGATTCGCTCGAACAGTCGCATCACAATCTTGAGCAGTTTCTCCTGGGCGCCGTCCGCCAGTTGTACCTTGCTCACGCCGGTTTCTCCTGGACACACGGAGCTCTTGAACAAGGAGGGCAGGATGTTGGCCTGTTTGGTCTCTCGGTGGCTGCTCTTCTTCTGGGAGTCAAACTTTCGCAGCACCACCTTGATGGCGATGGGAACGCGACCATCCTCGGCAACCTATGGAATTTAAAGTGGAATGCGTAAATTAATTAATTAAAAGTTAGAAATTAGTTTTAGGCCTACCTGCTCCACCAGCCGCTTGAGTAGCATGCGGAACCGCTCCTCCACATCGGTTCGCACGGAGATGGGCTTGCAGGCATCCTCCATTCCAATGGTTTTTGGTTTTCCCGTGGGTCGCACCGAACTCGTGTCCCGACCGAAGGCCAGATCCCGCAGTCGAGTGGCCGTCTCGAAGCCACATTTCTTTCGCATCACGTCCATGTCGCACTGCTGCAACTGCTCCACCGACGACATGCCCGCCTCCAGCAGAAGGCACTGCGTCTTCTGGCCAATCCCAGTGATTCGCTTTAGGTCGCCTAGTTCCCGCATAAACTGCTCCGCATAGGTGGAAACAAGGACGGTCTGCTGATTGGGTTTGTGGCTGCTGCCGACCAGCTTGGCCAGCAGTTTGTTGTAGGCGATGCCGGCGCAGCAGGTGATGCCCAGTCGGAGCTTGAGTTCCTCCCTTATCTCCTGGGCGATCCGAGTGCCAATGGCCAGCCGCTGGGCACAGCCGCAGTCGCAGGCGGACAGGGGAGTGCCATCCGCCGGGTATGTGTGACCCACTGGGGGTTTTAGCTGCGCCTCGGCGACATGGGCCTGTCGCAGCTCCACCAATGCAGTTACATCCATAAAGTTCTCGTCGAAACCGAGCTTCTCCACCAGCGGCGTGTAGTTGAGCAGCAGATCGAAGATTCTCTGCGACATCTGGCGATACGGGGCGAGATCCTCTCCGTTGACCAGAACCAAGTCCGGACAGATGCGCTGCGCCTCCGCAATGAGCATTAGCTTGGCCACTCCTTTGGCCCGCGCCACATAGTTGCAGGTGACCACAATGTTCTTCTGCTGAATCCCCAGAGCCTTCGATCGCAGCGTAGGATCCCGAATCTCCTCCACCTGAGCGTAGAAGTAATCCATGTCCAGGTGGATAATGGTGCGCTGGTGCGCCTCGCTTTTGCCGAGCACGCTGGCGAAGTCCATGACGGGTTTGAGCGCCTGCAATTGCGAAAGGTCATGAAATAGAACTCAAAGAGATTAGTATACGGAAGTGCTGTCGGCTAAGAAATACCCTGTTTTGCATATAGAATATAGAAATCGGGACAAAATATAAATACGAATTTATTTTTTAATTCTGCCTAAGGAACTGTAAAATAAAGTATTTTAGGTTACAATGTTAAATAAATAATAAATAAAAAAAATTTTTAATATATATTAAAAAATAAAATAGTATTTATTTGCAAAGTTTAAGGAATAATTGATATTTTTTGAACATTAATCGTCACTAAATTGTTAAGAGAAGTCGCTGAGGTTGCGCTCGTCACCTGATTTTGGACTCATTAGGTTTTATTCATTCTATACTGGGTTTAAGGACCTTACAAACTGCTTGTCTAGTTCAGCACACCCTTATTTTTGCAGGGTATTCTGATGCAAGTTGGGTGGCTGGCGGTGAAACAAAGCAAAAAGAGAGAGCGGGAGAGAGAGTGCACGAGAGAGTTCGGGTGCTCCGCTGGATGTGAAATCTGCTTCTGCTGGCCACTGTTGCTCGCAGTTTCTTCCTCTTCCACTGGCGCCGCCGACTTTCTAATCAAACATTGCGAAAAACATTCGAGCCAAACGCCAACGCGCACACACACAACCCAGAATCGAGTGCCGGCTAAACAATTACGGCGGGCCACAACAAAATATTGCACAAAGTTGACTGTTTGGCGATGACGCATTAGTTTGTGTTCGAGAAAACAACGGATTTTGCACGCGCCTTCGAGCTGCACGCCCTCAAACACTATTCCCCACCACAACTCACCGGGGTTCGCGAATACACGATTTAAAGCCTAAATGCTCGCACCTGCAGCAATTTATTACTTTTAATTGGGGTTTATATTTACCTTAAAAACTAGGGATGGATGTGTCGATTACTTTGGTTTTCCGTTATCGATATGTGACACTTATTGCTGTTTCAACTCTGGGTTTGGTACTATGCTAAATAAAAGAGAGGTGTAGACATTCGCTAAACGTAAAAACTTAGGTTCAATCCGTCGCTAGTTTCCTTGGCGTTGCCACTCTGGCTTGAAATAATGTTTAACTGACAAACTAATATGTTACCGTTACTAATTTGACCCATGATTTTTTGTTTAAGAACTAATTGCGTTTACAAAACACATAATTTTATTGTAAAAGCAGTGCGTTAAGTGATTAAGTCCCCACCAGAAGACTATTTCAGACCTTTTAACAAGCCAATCTGCTTTTTTGATAAACAATAATGTTCTATACTGAGCATTGTTTCATCTACGCAAATGTATCTGGAATGTCTGGTTTTATATTATTTCTAAACGTGCTAATCAAAAAAAACAATATTATGATAAATTATTAATACTTTTTTTGTACACAATCGTAAACCGAACTAGGAATACTTTAATGCTGTTTAATATGAATTATGTAAAAAATAAAACAAAAATAAAATAGAACAGGAATAACAGGACACAGGAATAATTTGATCTATTTCAACTATTTCATACAGTTACATTTTATTGATTGATAAATAAATTATAAAAAGTCAATAGGAAAGGGAAAAAATTACATATCTAATAATAATGAGTACACAAAAATAAAGTAAACAATCATAAAAACTTTTTAGCCATCACTAAACTTATTTGTCGTTATTAGTCGTCAGAGGTTTGAAACCAGTTTGGTTCTACTTTCATGGTATAAAAAGGCGGATCAAACTCTAGAGTCCATCACAAACTTTAACAATGAAGATCTTTGCTGTCTGCGCTTTCCTTCTACTCGCCCTTGCATCCGTTCAGGGCGAGCCCAAGCCTTTTGACAAAAATGTAATCAAAAGTACCCAAGGAAAATAAATAAAATGAATTTCGTTGAAAGAAACCGAATAAACAATTTGAATTCATATTGAAATACATTAATTTTTTAAAATATGTTGTGGGTATTAATCAATGAGACATGAAGTGACAAAGGGCACATGGAGAGTGTGCGATGGGGTTTAAAAATCTGCTGTGACGGTCCGATCCTAAAGAGTGGTCATCCAATCGAAAGGTATCGCAAAAACTACTAGGATTGCATAAGAAGAGTTTAAGATTTATTGCAATTTGTCAACTTTCCGGATGTATTACAGGCAAACGGATTCATTGTTTGTTTTGATTTAAAAGTTTTCTAAAAGTGACACTCTTTATATTTTGAACTCCGTACACGGAATTATTTTACGATTTTTTTTAAGGTGAGAAACAAATTTAAGAAAACATAGTAAAAAAATCAAAGACAAAAAGTAAAGAAACAAAATTCCAAATCAAATAAAAATGAGTACACAAAAATAAGGTAAACAATTATAAAAACGTCTTAGCAATCACTAAACTTATTTGCATCCTTCTAATTAAACAATAATAAAGTCGTCTTAGCATTAATAATATTTAAATGTTCGGGGGTTTGAAACCAGTTTGGTTCTACTTTCAGGGTATAAAAAGCCGAATCAAACTCCAGAGTGCATCACAAACTGCTACGATGAAGATCTTCGCTGTCTGCGCTTTCCTGCTCCTCGCCTTGGCCTCCGTTCAAGGCGAACCCAAGCCCATTGGCAAATCTGTACTCACAAGTACCCAAGGAAAATAAATAAATTTCATTGAAAGAAACTGAATAAACAATTTGAATTTATTTTGAAATATATTATTTTCTTAAACTTTTTTGTGGTTATTAATCACTGGGGACATAGAGAACAAGGAGAGAGGGATTACTATATAGCCGTAGAATTTAAAATATGCTGTGATGGTTCGATCAAAAAGAGTAATAAACCAATTACCTGTTAAAATTAAACGGTTTGCATATAGTCTTTAAGATGATCAGGGTTTACAGGGTTTGCTAATCACGCTACCTCAAGATAGTTGGTTTAAATACATAAGACACAATTTATAACCAACATGGGTTACTTGGAAAGTATGTAACAGAAGAAAGCGTTTCGGACCCTACTTATAAAGACCATATCGAAACATTATATGTCCGTCTGTCTCTCAGTATAAACATTGAGATTAATAGAACGCCTGCAACACTAATATCTGTTTAGCCCCCAAATGTTTAAAGATTTTTTGAAAGTGCAAATGCGATTTTAATATGTTTATCAATATTCATTGACATGTTCGAATTTGACTAAGATAAACAACAACAAGTAAGCAATAATAAAATCGTCTTAGCAAATATGCAAGTATTGTTTGATCATTGGCATTATTATCATTACCATAATAAATTTGCAAAATGAAAACCAGTAACAGTAAAATTTAAGAACAAAACTGGTCCATTTTTCGGGGTATAAATAGGCAGACATTCTCTCAAATAGCATAACAAATTGACACGATGAAGATCTTCGCTCTGTGTGCCTTCCTGCTCCTCCTAGTGGCTGCTGTCCTGGCAAATCCCGAGCCTATTGAGGGCAAGCTTGCCAAAAAGCTGGCTGGCTAAGCAGATATCCAAGATTTTAACCGAAATATTAAATAAATAATATAAAATAAAAACACTTTACTTAGGTTATTCTTCTTTATTGTATAAAGTTTATACCCTTGGTTTTAATGTTTCTTATGTACCTTTGATAATCCAAAAAAATATGAAAATTTACATATATTGTCCAGAACTTGTATAATCGAGTCTGGTTTAACAATTGCGCTGTTGGTATAAAAAGGCTTTTGCTTTTCTCAGATTGAGTTGAAAGCAACCAGAATGAAGATCTTCGCTTTTTGTGCTTTTCTGCTCCTCGCAGTGACTGCCGTCCTGGCAAAACCAGATCCTTTAACTCCAAAGACTATAAAAGTTGTTCACTGAACTAATAAAGTAGAATTGCAGATAACTCATCGCATTTAGCACACTGATGAAATTAAAAGCGAACTGCAAAAAAAAAAGAGATATTTATTGAAAGCTAATTAGCATTGTCGTAGTACAAATAAAATGTATTTGTTTATCTCCAAAAAAGCAACCTGTTTTATTTTAAAATAAATTTTTTAAGGCTAATAGATGCAAAACGACGTAATAAATTTTTTTAATCTTTATTAAAGTGGTAAATTAAATTAAGAAACGAGTCGAGGTTGAATTTTTGCGACGGTGTTTATAAAACTGCGATTTGCCGCCTCAGAGTGAATCGCAAGCCGGAGGAATAAAGTTCTAAGCTCTGTTCGGATGTAGAAATTTTTATCATCTGTCTTATTAAAGGGAATAAATTGTTTATATTTTATAGATATGATGTGATACAAATCTTGTTCAATTTAATATATCTAAATTATATCCCAGCTTAATTTGAAAGTACAAGGTGTACTAAATCTTATAAAAGTACTTTTTGATAGCATTTTTGGGCTGTGAGCATCGCATGTCAGCGCATTTGTTGTTATTACAATAATTTTACGAGTGGCCAGCCGCGATTTTTAATGATATTCATGAGTTTTATATTGGCGCAGTCTTCAACAAGATAAAGGCGCGTACCGAAAAAAGAAGAGATATACCTACCATATAATAAAATAAAAGCACCACCACCCCAGGTGGGTGGGTCTCGAGTGGGGGAAGTGGGGGGCGTGGGCTCGGTGGTTCGGTGGTGTGGTCACGCGCTTTCATGCCCGCCAAGAATGTGGGGCAGCTCAGCTTTATGGCCATCGTTTGTGGTATTGCCTGTGGTTGTGGTGTCGTATGAAATGCGCTCGGAATTCGCCAGCAGCAGAATTGAAGCAGAAAAAAAAATGAAAATATATATATATATATCGGGCAGACCTTCGCCTTGTTGTCCACTCCTCCCAGATCCCTGCTGCCCGTCGTCCTGCGCCTGTGATAATCGCCCCGCTGGCTGCCTGACAGGCAAACAATGCTGTGAATTTGATTAAAATCAGCCAGCGTGTGCGTCTCCACTTGGCTGCTCCTCGAGCTCCTTCGGCCGCCCCAGACTTCTGTCGTTATTGGAGCACTCCCCGGCCACATATAGAATACTAAACCCGGCCCATGACCATCTCGTTTGCTGCCCCACTCAGCTGCAGGCGCTGCTGCGGTGGTTCCACTAATTGCGAATCGCCAAATTTGGCCTGGGAAAGTCTCCCCCCAGCCGCTGAAAATATTGCCGTTTTAAAGTAGCTCATGCTTGATTTGGACTGCAATGTATAACCATCATTAGGGGGCTCTGATGATGGGATGATGGGAGGCTGGGGGCGGGAAAATGTATTTCTTTATGCGTTGCAGTGGCTGCTAATGAGCTGCAGCTGCCAGGACGACATTTGTGCCTCTTTTTCTGCCCCTTCATGCAAAAAAATAATAGGATCCAATATAAAATAAATAATATTTAATTGAATGAAATAAATTCTGAAAAGTTTAAAACAAAGGTAGAGTAAGCAATCCATTTTAAATAAATTACAGAAAATTGTTTAAATTATTTATTTTAATTTATAGTTGATTGCAATTTTTTCTAAACTTCCAAAAAAAGTTAAACATCTAAATAAAGTAAAACAAGATTGAATCAATTTCTTTTGTATTTATTTTTATTTCTTAAAAATATATTATACTTACACATTTTACATTTTTAGTAAGCTAAGCTTTTCGCAGTGCTCGTTCCTCCGCTGGCTTCTTGTGAATTTGCAATGAGACTAAAAGCTAATTAGTTGCCGGGATTTCTGCCCAACCTGCTCTGTGGAACCATCCTTCTTTCCTGCTCTTCCAGTGCAGCGTTAATTTTTCCTCTGGATTGCACACAGGAGCCTCTTCAGATGAATGGTTTGGGTGGTGGTGGGGTCTTTTTTTCTGGGGGGCAGAGTTTCCACCAGGATCATCCACACGGCGAAGCGAAACGGATGTTCTCGCGCAGCGGTGGCTCCGGTCCCGATTTACCCCCCGTCCACCCGCTTTCCCACTTCCCACACCCACACCCACCGCCAGGTCATCCTGAATCTCGCTTTTCCTGCCAGGGGGTGGTTGTGCTTGTGTGTGTGTGAAAGCGAGATGGCGAGGGGGCAGCAAATGTTAATAAATCTTATTTTTATCATTTGGCAATAAATACTGAATTTTTAGCTCCGGCCATGCTCAATTTATGGCCATTATTTATGTCGGAAAAGCGAAAACCTCAAACATGTTGCCACACTTTTTGCCCCATTCCGCTCGGCTCCAGGATCCTTTTTGGCCTGCATTGTGCATCCATTTTATTTGCCCGTTTCGTCCAAGAGAAAGAAAGATACACAGGCCATATTATTGCAATTTTCCAGTTGCTCCGCCCACGCTGCGGTTTCAAGGAAGCGGAGCGAAAGGCAAGAAACCGAACGAAACCGAATGAAATATGAAAAATTGCATTACACCTTAATAAACACCTCACCTGGCGAGCGAATGGAGACTGGCATTGGATGTGGGAGTGGGATCGGAGCTGCAACTCAGAACTGGAGGTATGGATGCTATATCTCCCCAATCGCGAACGGAGCTCCAGCTTTTGCAGCTGTATGTGCCCCGAAGTTTGGCCATAATGAAGATTGTCTGCCGCTTAAGTGGACGCACGTTGCTCAGCCGCTGGATAGCCGTGTACCCAGATGGATAGCCACACATCCACGGATGATGGACACTCGAAAAAACTGAGATCCTTACGAATATTATAAGGGTTTAAAAAGATAGATATATTTGCATGCACTTATGGCTAGGAATTTAAGTTATAAATAGATATATATTTTTTAAATAACAATTATTAACAACATTAAAGTTTATTATTAGAATAATAATATTATTATTATATTATTTTGTTTTTATACTATAAATAACATTAAAAAAAACGTTTTTCTCTAAGTATTAAAGTAAAGGATAATTTAAATCTCTATTTTAAAGAATACCCAATTTTTCCATGCAATGTTTTGGATATTTATTGTATTTTTTGTCAGTGCCTTGAATCTGACCGTCGATGGGCATGGGAAGCAGGTCCTTTTTCTCCGATCGAGAAAGGGGGCCCCGAGGGGTAAGGCCGCGATCGCGATCACTTAGGCGCTCATCTGGCATAAAATTGTTAGAAACGCCCCGTGTGTGTGCGCCCCTGGGTAAATTGCCTCCTTCTCCCTGCTCCTCCTTGATTTCTGACCATAACGTTTTTGCCATTAAATTAATAAATTAATGCGATCGTGCAACAGTCGATCATGTGGCCAGTTTACCCTTCCCTCGCCGCCAACTCATTCGACGATCTCCACTTGGCTTGTCAGAATTTCCAAAATCTCAATACAACAGTTTATTCGTCGCTGCTGCCATCAACGAAGAAGTTCGGCGGTAATCACTAAGTTCTGTTTCTCCAAAATCAACAGTGTTTGCTGGAATCTCAAAAAATGTAAGTGTACCAAAATTTCCAAATTTTTGTAAAGCTTATTTTGGAAAAAAACCCACTTTTTTAAATTTAGAAATTAAAACTGAAAATGGAATATTTAAAATAATTTTAAGCAGAAATTTTAAAATCATATATTACCCATTAAATAAAATGTGTAGCCTTATAAGTATTTTACTTAGACATTTTATTTTTTCTAAACATTTTCAAATATATCATGTCACTGTAGCGGGCTCAGAGGCTTGTGTCTTGAATTTCGAGCTCCAAACTGGCGTTGCACACTGCACCCTCGGATTCTGCGGTCGTGATCCAAAAAGTGGGTGTTGCTAAGTGTTTTTTGGGGGCCTGGATGTTGGATGCTTGGATACTAAACACTGAATACTGGATGCTGCAGACGCAATGGCTGGTCGCAGTTAGCCGGGGAACCAGTCTGCCATTTTACAGCGCGGCATCATTAACAACTGCAACTGCGGCGCAGTGGGGAGGGGAAATAATTGCATGGACGGAACTCGAGGCCGTTCCCTGGTTGCAAGTTGCAAGTTGCTGGCTGCAAGTTGCTGGTTGCTCGTTGCCAGTTGCTCCATGGCGGATCGCTGTGTTGCTCTGTTAATTTTACAGCCATGTCTGATATTGCTAAATGGCTGTGAGTGGATTCGTTTAAGCACCAATTTTATTACCAACAAGCATCACGTTGCATCTCTCTCCGTTGTTCGCTGGAGCTTTGGCCCAATGGGGCATGGCTCTTGGCTGGGCTCTTTCGCTGGCTCAAAAGCGACTCCTTCCGTTGCCGCTGCTGCAAGTGGAGAGATCCAATCAGGTTGCGCCTTTTTGCTTCAGTTCCAGCCAGCAGAAAACAACAAAAACCAAAAAAAAAATAAGAAACAACCTCCACTTGTGGCCATTATGAGCTGGCAGTTGTTATTGCAGTTGTTATGGTTTTGGTTCCCCGTTTTTTTTTCTGCTGCATACTTTGCATTTGGTAGGAGGCTGGGAGAAATACCAAAAAAAAGAGGTTCCAACCAGAGAGGAAGAAACAAATACGCCCCTACAGCTGCCATTAATCGTTAATCACTTTTACATTGCACTCAAATTATATATTTATTATAAGCGAAAATAATTTCTCATTTTTATGGCTGCTCAAGGGATTGCCAGGATTGCATGTGATATAAAATAAAATGGTGTTAGGTTAGTTGATGGCTTACCTATCCTTTTTTTTAGATTTCATAGAGCGTGCTAATGCTATTAGTTCAGGTAATTCCTAAAATGATGTTCCTATTAAAGGCTCGCTTTTCTTGTAACATACCTATAATTTATTATTAATACTTAGTCATCAACCTTTATTTGATTAATTAATTGATTCTTTTTCATCTAGCGCAAGAACAGGCTTTGTTTTGATGTTATTATAATATATTCAGAATTAATATGTCAACTGATAGGAGATACAAACAACCTTTCTGTGTTAAATGTTGTAAACTAAAGCTGATGCTACAAGTGCGATATGTCAGCAGCTGGAGTAAACATTACAGATAGATCTTGAGTGTTAGTTCAGCAGGTATTTATCGAGACTTGTCAATCGTCGGCTCACATTACATTTGATTGCTGATTGGCTTTCGTTTTCGGGCTTAGTTGAATTCGCTCATTGATCCCCCTTATGGGCTAACTAACTTACTTATTGGAGAAAACAAATTACGTCCCATTGTGCGGCATCGGGGATCAGGTTACTTTTGGGAAAAGGGGACTCCCATTCCCCCTCCCAGGACAATGGACCACCCGGCTGGGCTGGGCTTTGTTTCTGCTGCTTGGGCTTCCTTCTACTTCTACTTTTTTTGTATTTAAAGCCAGTCACGTGCCATCGACGACGACACTTTTGACATATCCGGCGGACCACACGCGCCGCTGGCAACCCCATACCGTTTATACTCTGGTATATAGACCGCCTCATCCTCTCGAGTTCCTGCGGGCAAGTGTCAAGCTAAAAATTAGCGCATCACGTGCGTCTTCGGGGCCGCAATATCCTCCAAACTGGCAGCGTTATCCTTATCGACTGCGCTATCGATTTCGTTTAATATGTTAATCTGTGCCAAGGCGAATGCTGTTCTCACCCACCCTTTAACCTTCTGAAACCCCTCAACCCATTGAATTATTATCACGGCCAGTCTGTTCATTAGGGTATCGTAAAAGTGGAAAAACTCCGCTTTTCGGAGTATTTTCCCTCCGATATCGGTGGCTTCTTTACGTTTTTATTGAGGAGCCATAAAAATTATTTGTCCTGGTCCGATTGCCGGCCACTTAATGGCCAACGAAACGAGCAGCCGGAGAGTATCGAATAAAAATCAACGAGGAAGGCTTTAAGCGGCCATAAGAACTGCGTCCACTTATCGCTGGGAGAGATGGAGAACGTTTATCTGTGGAGCAGGAGCTAATTACTCCCCGAGATTGGCCTTTCTCCACGCCATTTCTCCGCATCTCTATCGGTTTTATGCCCGCGTTAATTACCTGGTGCGGAGATTTTTCACTGCTTACGTTCTTATTTTTATGGCATTTCCCGGTAAGAGCCGCGTGAAAAGTTCTCCGCACTCGATCGAAATGACTGTGTAACCTTTGACCTTTTTTTAATGCTCTCAATTCTCACAGTAGGGGACTTTGGGCCCTCATGTCCTTGCCAACGGCTTGGGAAAACGACCGGAGATTAAGGGTTGGAATTATGAAAGTTTATCCGGCGACGGGGGGAATTATGATGCCAGTTGAGAATTGATAGAGATTTATGATTTTTTAATGTTTGCGGTGAGGACCTGGTTTTTGGACAAATCCCAAAAGTCGTATATAGATAAGGTAATAGATGTTGAGTATTATATTAAAAGGAAAAATAGTTATAGTTTAATTTAAATTGAAATATGGACATTAATAATTATTTTTAAGGAAGAAAATGTTTGTAACAGGGACGACCGAAAAATTACTACTTGGATTTTTTCTTTACTTGGTTTCAAATTTTTTTAATTTTCAAAAATGTTTAAAAATTATATGAGTCTTTTTGAAATAAAAATCTCAAATAAATCTTATTTTAGAGACCTTTCTCCCTTTTTTTTATGCTCTGATTTCTCACACTGTCCCATCCATCCGTCTATGAATTGATTGCTCATTTATAAAGCGACTCCCCTTCTGGGCGATGGGCTGTCAAGGCAGGAAAACTGCTCGGATGGGCATATTGTGGCAGTCAGTTAGGCAATTTCCCATACGCACACGCCCGTCACAACGGCCACACCCACCACCACTACCGGTGGCAGAACCACCCAGAACTCGCCTTTAAACTGCATTTTCCACCACCCGAAGCCAACTCGAACTCCAAATCCAGATACAATTGCAGCATCCAAGGAGCAGCGGCCGAGGCTAACTGAGGGCTAAGCGGATATTCATTACACGAACCGCACGCCGGCACGCGTTACCGCTTTGGACGCTTTAGCACCCTCTCGTCCTTGCCCGGAGTCCTTCGTCCTTGGTCCTTGGGCGAGCTTACACTTTACATATGTCACGGATATCCCCGTGGGAGGGTTTTGCGCCGTTTGACTTTCGAGCGGAGTCAACCCGCTGATCCTGTTTGCTGTAAATAATGCGATTAACGGCATCACGCAGCCAGCTTCTGATCCTGATTTTGTTGGGGGAGGGGGTGGGGTGGGCAGGGTCCTTGTTAATGAGCCACCGAAGGAACTGCGCTCCAGCGAGAGTTTCCCGGATTAGTGCTACAAATTCGCGCCTAAGCATGGTGTGAAATATGAAAGCGTACACCGCGGGAAATGCTGTGAAACCAAATGGAATTATAAGATTGATTTATGATCTTGTACAAATTTGGCAACTGAAACTGAAATTTTACTATATAATGTTATTTCAAGGGATCTATTGCTACAAGTTACTATTATTAAGAGATACCTGTGCAAACTTCTGTATAAAACTATAGTTATAATTTGATATATCAAATATTTCCTAAATTGAATAAAAAAGGTTAATCATTATTCTACCATTACCTTAGTTTAGTAAGGTTCTTAAAAATTAATTTAGATATATTTTACAAATACTTCTGAGAGCCTTTTTTGTTCCAATGTTATATTATTCATTTTCCATTCAACCCAGAAAACTTTTTATAATATTATTTTTGAATGTTTATTTTTTTTTTTAAGGGCTAGTAAAAAAGTCGTCCAAAACAAAAAGTCAAGAAATTTTTTTTCATATGAAGTTTTTTGTTTTAGACGACTTTTTATTGGGTTGAGTACTAGCCCTACAAGTAAAAATATATCTTCGTATTTGAATAAATAATTCGACCTATTTAAAACTGCATTCTTGTTATAAGCTTTTCTCAGTGCCGCATTTCGCTGTTGATGGGGGAAAAATGAAAAATTATTGCTTTGGTTTCATTTTCGACTGGGTTTCGGGTTTGGGTTTGTCATTGTCTATCGCCATTAAAGTGTCTTTAGTGCTCCACGACGTATGCCATTCACTGGTTTGGAAGTAATTTTTATTAACTCTGCCAAAAGTGCACAAAATAATCGCATTAACGCCGATCCAGCCCCAGTCCCAGTCCCACACCCCCTAGTTAGCCACGTGTGAGCCAATGAATGACTAACTGAGTGACTGACTGGTTGGCTGAATGACTGGTTGACTGGATGACAGACTGACTGCCAGGTCGTAGTGTCATTGTCGTGCCGGTCTTAAAAGGTTGGGAAACGCTTGGGGGTAGCATCTGGAGATTTTCCCTGCACTTTTGTCTTTGGGCGTGTCGCCGCCGAAAGACGTTTGGTTTTTGGAAAATCTCATTTTCCAGCCAGGCGCAGTCGAGAGCCAAGTGTGCGAAAATTTGATAAACGCCGACCCCCAAAAGGCGCATGATTTATGGATCGGCATCGGCATCGGTTTCGGTTTCGGCTTTAGCTTTGGCGTAGAGGAAGAACAGCCAGCCCAATCCAATCCAATCCATTTTGCAGACCATGGCCCGTAAATTCGTAACCCATAACCTGGCTCTAAGCCCGAAATCAGAACGCGGGGCGGAGGGCGGAGGGGGTGTGGCCGCTGTTTGGCAGCATAAAGTGCTAAAAAACGCTCAATAAAACCACACATAAAAATTGACTAAATACAAAACATGACAGACGGCGTGCGAGTATTAATAATAATGCGTTCGGCCGACGGCCCAGTCCACTTTGGGCCTTCTCTTTTTTTCCCCTTTAGCTGCTGTTGTTTATAAAGTGCAAAAAACGTTGTACTCTTTTTCACATTCACATTCGATAAAAATCGCATGATCATAAATTTACACTTTGCACAGCCTCCGCGGCAACGCCCACCCCAAAAAAAAGGCGAAAAAAGAAGTGGGGAGAAAACCGAATGCACATCGATAGGGGGTGGTCGCCGGGGGGCGTGGTGGGTCGGGGGCGGTGCGGTGCGGAGATATACACGCAATGGCAGGGAGAATCTGGCGGCCCCTGGGACGCGTGAACGATTGGTAAATTGTTGTGGTCAGGATTGGTTTGGTTTCGGTTCGATTCCGAATCGGTTTGCAATGCCTTTTCCAGAGGTCCCTCGCGTTATGTTTTGTGGCAATTGCAATCAGTGGGTTTACCACTTCGGAGTAAAATCGAATAGTTGGTACCGCAAATGATCGGGGTCACCATACAATATTTTTAGTTCATCATACATAAGTTGGAGTTGGAAATTGTTCTTAAAATTTAAATGTTTAGGAAAGGAGCAATATTTTATTGCAGATTGGCAGAGTGCTAAACAAAGATCTTAAGAGATATGACCCTCCAAAATAAAATTGCGAAAGTCTGGGTCACCATTCTGAAAAGAAATTTTTGGGAAACATTTTCCAGGGTGAAATATATCTATGGTCTTAAAATATCTTTGATTAATAAAAATCAATTGACCTCAAAGTCATTAGCAGCTATTATCACCGTAATTTGTAACAATGTGATTAATTTCCACAGCTGTGAATATTTATTGCTCGTACTGTAACCCTTTTTGCTTGTACTTTTGCTATCTCGATGAGGCCAGAATCCCATAATCCCAATATACCCTTGTTCACACCCCTTTTAAAACCAGAGAATTGAGGGATAAAAATGCATTTATTGCCTTTCGATTTTTTACAAATCGTTGAAATATTTTTCACAGAAAAGCCGCGTGCGCTTTACATTTCAAATGCGAAATTTTTGGGCGTGTGTGGGCGTCCCCGGCCACGCCCACTTAGCGCGCGGTGTGAAGTTATTTAATTGCCAAGCGATTTGCGCGCGTTTTGCGGGCGATTTGTGATGCGTTTTCGCTCGCACTCAATCGATCGATGCCTCTTTCCTCCCCCATCCCCCTGTCTCTGTCTGGCCCCAACTCCCTGTCTCTCTCTCCCCCTCTCTCTGTCTTCTTCACTTGGCCTCTCTCTCCCCCTCTCTCTGTCTTCTTCACTTGGCCTGTCTTATCACTTGACCAAATCATATGGTGGCGCATAATTAATGAGCTGCACATAATTTGCATATTTCTAATTTAATCAAAATGATTTGATTCGCATGCCCAGTATAATAACAACAACAACGACAACAGGCCATATACAGTAACAACAATTGAAAATGCAACAATAACAGTAACAACAACAGCAACAACGATGCATGTGCATGTCGCTGCAACATTATAAATAAATCAAAATACAATTTCTCAGAAATTGCGATGCCCTATCAAAATCCAGCGAGGAGAGGACCCCCAAACATAAACACGGGCAAAATTTCCACCCAAAACATGTTGATATGTAGGTACCCCTGTTTCCTCGGGGGGGGCGGGGCAAGTCTTGCTTATAATGCCTGCATATACTATGTGTTTGAAGGCTTGTGGCAAGGTCTACGCAAATGCAAACGCCACAAATCCACGGCCCCGAAGGAAACATGCCATGAAGTGCCAGCAACGAAGGCGGAAAAGTCGATGTTCAACCAGGTCTGCCTATTCCTCCCCCACCCCTCCCACTTCCCCCCTTCTTTTGGCCAACTTCCAGGCAGAGTCCTAACTGGTCTTGGCCCAACAGCAGCTCCACAGCCAAAGAGCAGTCCACATGTCCTCCTGTGCATGCCGTGCAATTATTTTGAATTAAATTCGTATTTTGTTCGAATCTTGTAAGTGCATCTTGTTCGGCTGGTCCCGAGTGCTCTTCTCTACACGGAGAGAAATGGAGAGTAAATAGGAAATTTCATGATCTCACATATTAATTTTATCATCTTACATTTATAGTTTCTTTTCTTGATTGCATTCTTTCAACAAACAAGTACATTTGTACCTTATATATTTTAAAAGGTTTGTGTAAGGTTTTTAGTGTACCCCTGTTCTTGACATTGTTTCTATCCACTCGTTGCTAAGATTTCATATTCAAAATATATAGATCTTACTGAGTGAAGGATGTGGCAAAGATTGTACCCCTTACATAAAGTTGGTGATTTAAAATAAGTGATTTAAATAAATAAAAAAAAAATATAGCAGCTAAAATAAAAATGTATAGAATTTCAGAGAGTCATTGTATATTATTTTTTTGATAAGATCGAATTGATAAGATTAATTTCCTTTTGACAACTTTTTCAAAATCAAATAAATCAATCTAAACCCCATTTTCAGTTATGACAGCCTTTAAAGGAAATAACGCGTTTTTAATTTGTTTAATACACTCGTAAATTTTATCTAGTACAGCCATCCATCAAAATGATAAGTACAGGGTAGCAGATGATACCTTCGACCAAGTAAGGTAGCAACAGATATAGCCACAACACGCTAGGAAACGAGAAAAGACTAGCGCTAAATTGACATCAAATTGGCGTTTATTTGGCTTGCAGAGCAGCTTGGCTACATGTCCCATCTATTCACTGGAGCTGTGCTGTTTTGGGAAACGGAGAAGGGGTAAGCTAGTAAGCCAAAGAGTTGACCAGGCTCATACTTCGGAGTCCTGCTCGTCGAGTCGTCGTCCACTGTTCCTGGTCGTAGAATTACGCGACCTTCTCCAATGGCGAAACCTCCGCATACAGCCCTCATCGTCCAGGATGTGGTATAGATTCATCAGCAGAATGATCATTACCACCACTAGGATGGTGAAAGTCAGGATATCCCTTAGCGTCCAGTAAGGATGAATGCCCGAGACTCCCGCTAGATCCGCACTCTGGGCCTCCGCTTGACTACCAGTTGGCGGCCAATCGATGTCCACCTGACTGCTGTTTATCCGGTTCCCCTTTTGGATGCCCGCCTCCAGGTGAACTCCTCGATCGCTGAGGTAGACAAACATCCTGCGATATAGACCAGGTTCCCAGGCATTGTCATGCAGTCCCAGCTCCTTGAGAGCTTCGTGCTGCTGATGGAAGAGCTGGTAGTCGAAGGTATTCAAGCGGTTTCCCTCGACGAACAGAGCCTCCAGAACCGGCAGTCCTCTCAGAATCTCCACATCCAGGTTAAGCAATAGATTATGGGACAAGTCCAAGTGGTTGAGACGAGAAGAGAGGATTGGTGAGTTCGGAGGCAAGCGAACCAATCGATTGTTGGCCAAATTCAGATACCTTAGACTGGGCAAGAGGAAAAGCTCCTGGGAATCCGGATTATCCAAACCACTTCCATGCAGAGGCAGTGCTTCAATGAGATTTTTCGACAGATCCAGTCTCTGCAGATTCCACATGCCCCTCAGAAAACTGGCCGTATCGTTACCACTCAGCAAATTGCCATGCAAATCCAATTCGATTACAGCTCCCTTGTTTCCCACTTGCAGATGATTCAGCTCATTGTTTCCCGCCTGCAGTTTGATAAAGCCTCCATTGATGACTAAACTGGTAAGACTACTGCCCTCCAGGATTAAACTGCCGATATTGTTGAGTTCCAGCGTCAGAATGTCCAATTCACCAGCATGTCCCAAGTCGACCAATCGAAGATTTGGCAAGGAGCCCAGAACTTCCGGCAGTAAAGTCTTCATTTGGTTGCCATTTAGCAGCAGGGTTTGTAACTTTCTGTTCTTATCGAAGATATCGCGTGGCAAAGTGGTAAGCTCATTGCCACTCAAATCCAGATGGATTAGCTCCACCAGAGGCACAAAAGTGCCGGTTAGGATCTCTTGAATCCCATTGCCCTGCAGGCCCAGTAATCTTAGTCTGGCCAAGCCCTTGAAGGCGTCTTTGTGCACTGTGTGGATGATGTTCTGACCTAGTTCCAGGATCTCCAACCGTTGCACCGTGGAAAAGATCTCATCCCGCAGAACTCCGAGACTTGTGCGCTGCATTTGCAAGGAGGTGAGATTTCCCACTGGTCGCAGACTCTCCTTGCTGATGTGATAGGAGGCACAGTTCCGAATGACCAGAGTCCGCAGGCCGGGCGTTAGATTCAGAACCAGCCAGGTGATCGATTGGCGGCTGCAGTTGGTCAGGTGCAATTCCCGGAGTCCCACAGCCGGAGTCGCTGAGTAGGCCACCGGTCGATCACTCAATTCGCAGAAGGAATCCGGACAACTGGCACTGAGATTCAAGCGTCCGGTGGCATCGTAAACGGAACGAGCATTGCCCAATTTAAACCCGAAAACCCCGAGCAAAATATATATCACGAAATGCATATTATTTCTTTACACGAAATGCGTTTCACTTTGCTCGCGCTTCGTCAGACCGCAAATAATGCACTGAATTCGATCGGCAGTGAAAACAGCATCATTTGCTTATCATCTGGTTCGCTGGATCAGCGGGTAGAGCGTTGCCCACTGCTGATAGTGGGTAGTGGGTGATGTAAAGTCCCCGGGGAGCTTTGCTGATGACAACAAAGTAAAGCTCTCTCCACATGTTGCTTGAGATAACGTTCTGGGTGGACCAAGTTCATAGAGTAGATTATAAAAATGCGACCCATAAAATACTATGCAAATTTTTTAAAGTAATTAAGTTAATTTTATTAGTATTACATTAAGTACTTCCACATTTGATTGCCTTGCTTCTACTTCAATAATAATACTTTAAAAATCATGTTGGCAACTTAATTGCCAAACAAAAGAGAAGAATATGAATTCAGAAACTTAAGTTTCAGTTTCTTGCTGATTAAGTATTTCAACCCTGACATCAGGCCTTTGGTTCGTTGTCCTACCCCACTTGCATCCGAAGCAGCAGTTATCCCCTTCTTTTTTATACAGGCTCATTCTAACATATAGCACCACTAGAATCAGGAAGATTACGATGAGGATGTCATATACTGACCACTTGTGCAGTTTGGCTTTGGGATTAGGTTCAGGTTGAGGAACTGACGCGCAATTAGATTGGGAATCTGATTTTGAATCGGTTGTAGGTTGGGGGTTACTTTCGGATTCACTTTGAATTTCGCGAATACGTCTGGGCTGATGATCAGGTATGGTCCAATCCTGGTATTTTTTTTCTGGAGGAATATGATTTTCTTCCATAAAGAATTTCTTTCCTAACTGAAAGACCTGTTGATTAGAGCTCCTCGCTGCCCTTTCATAATCCTTTACATTTACGTTTTGGAGATTGGGGAAAAAATCGTTGCTTCCCGCAACAAGAATAACAGATCCGAGAAGAAGGCATTGAATAAACATAATCTATTTTTAAAATATTTTGATACGTTGAAGATCTGTTGATGGGTTCCAGCTAAAATTTACAGCAATGTGTATTTATCAGCATGGACTGTGATTTCAAGTTACAATACCTTCTCTTTAAAATAATTCGATGTAATTTTTGTACGCGTTTTCTTTTTAAACAGGATTTGGAAAAAATAATACGGCTTGAAGCGGCAATAACATAGATAGCCGGTTAAAGATTTGCCCGTGATGCTTAGTTTGTTGAATAGATGCGAGACTAATCAGCTGTTGTATCCAAGAAAATACATACAAAAAAAGTTCCAAATCATTGAGCTCTTGAGAATGTTCAACAGATTGGCGCGCATTTAAATAATAGAGGTTTTTATAAAAGGCCACAAGCTAAAAAAGCTATTTTCATAAGTTGTTATAATAAAAAAGGTAGTTTATTACTGCATTCCGAGTCTCTAGATATCGAAAGAAAAATAGTACAATTCCGTTTTAAATGCTTTTATCACCATCTTATGTATCACCTGCTTTACTTTGATTTAGGGAACAGTATTTTGAGTTTAGGAATGAAATATTAACTGCACATGTTAAGTACAGATTTTAATGAAGAATTGGATCATCCGGGAAAAAGTCGCTGATGAACGTCGTTTCCAATGATGAAAGTGGGCTATCCTGGGGAATCAAGTGTCTTCCTCTTAAGCGGTAGTGTTGCACGATCAGAATACCGTTCAGGACTAGAGAAGCTATAAGGAGGACAGCCATCAGGATATTCCACATACTCCAATTTTGATCAATATCTGCCTTCACGGAACCTGCGAAAGAGCAAACTTCAAGCTCCTTTTTGGAAGGTAATGTTAAGTTTCCAATTGCTTCCTTTAAAGTTTCGTTGCTCGGATAAACAGGTTCGTTTTTCTCAATAGAGTTTTTCGAAAGATCATCTTGTGTTTTCTCTATTGGTAAATCATGTTGGGGTTTCTCTAGTACGTTAACTTCAATGCCTCTTAAGAACTTGGTAATATTTTCATACACTTCAGGCTTGAATTTGTTGTCGTATAGTGCCACCTCTTTAAGAGCTGGGTGCGATTTCTTAAAAGTATTGGGTGAAAAATAACTAAGATAATTTCCCTCTAGGTGCAAGCTCTGAAGATTGAAGGCATCGTTAATGGCAGTCGCTGGTAGGCTAAATATTCTATTGTAGGACAAGTCTAGATGGGTGAGCCTTGTCCATGGAAACGGAGAGTCGTAGTGCAGACGCTGTAGAAAATTCGCTGAGAGGTTTACGAACATAAGGTTGGGCAAGAGAAAGAGCTCGCTTGAGTTATCGCTTCCCGCCGCCGGATATTTGTGAATGAGATTTCTGGACAGGTCCAGACGTTGAAGTCTCCACATGCCCATTAGAAGATCGGGGATATCATAGGTAGTAAGGGAATTGTTTTGCAGATCAAGCTCGGTGACTGAGCTCTTGTCGGCTAAGCGTATATTGGTTAGCTGGTTGTTCCTGGCTTGGAGTTTGATAGCACTGTCCACGATTTCCAAATACTTTAGTCCGATATTATCTAGAATCAGGGATTGAGCACCGGGAACTTTAAGAACCGGCAGTGGCCCACAATTGGTTAGATCCAAAAGACGTAGATTTCGTAGAGGTCCAAAAGCAGTTGGAGCTATCCAAGTCAAGGGATTGCCATTAAGCAGCAGCATTTCTAGTTTCGGGTTTCCATCAAAGATGTTTTCCCGAAGGTTCCCGATCTCATTGCCACTCAGATCAAGATGCAGAAGTTCCGGTAGGGTTCGGAATACACCCTCTGGCAAATCTTGAATATCATTGCCCGGCAGAGACAGAAACCAGAGCTGTGATAAGCCTTTGAAGGATCCGTTGGCTACTCTGGTAATGGAGTTACCCCCCAGCTCAAGGACCTTCATCTGGGGCCAGTTGGCAAAGTCTTCGTCGTGATTATGTGGCAATACGATTCATTGCATCTGCTCTCAAGGTCGGGAAAAACCCAAGCGGAGGCACTCGAAAGCAGAACGAGGTATAGGAAATGCATTGCACCTTTGAAACCTAACCGACTTTTATATCCGGGTTACAATCAGTATTATCCGATCCGAAACTGTGAGCTAATTGGAATAGAGGTGGAACGAATCAGCTGTTCTGCACGAATTGAGATATATCGATCACGTACGCAGCTATTAGATTATCGATGGATTGGCGGGCATTCAAATGAGATAAGAGTCTGGTTGGAATTTGACTTGATACTGCAATATGTTTTTCAAGAAGTTGTTTACGTTTATAGTAATAATACGAGTTTTTATATTTTTTTTAATTTTTACAGATATTTATATTATTTTAAAATCAATATATTAATTTATAAATTTAATTGCGCCCTTCTTTGTCACTATTTTAAATGTGTTGCATCATTAGATCCTTTATCCAAAATTTAAGAGATAAATATTTGATGAAAGTCAAAGTCTTCGGTTTCATCTTCCAATACCCAGTAAATACACAGAATGTCTGGAACATCTTTGCTTATCGGCGACAACCGTCCGAAATGTTCCACATAAATAAGATTTTCTTCGCTCAGCAAATAAAAGGCAGCGAGAGGGAGAGTTCCTTTAATTCCCTGCATAATTCCAAATCAGACAAGCGTTAAAAACATTTCATTATAACGCTACACAATCGGAATATTTAATGATTTAATCGGCCGGCCAAATCGGGCACAACACCTAAGCAAAAGGAAAAAGGACGAGGAGGCTGCATTCGAGTCGAGTCGAGTCTCGATAAACTGCTTCAAATTCACAGATTTTAAATTTAAAATCGTAGCCACACGGCGCAGGGCAGGCGAGCATGTAAAAAGCAGCCAGGCTGTGAGCCAAGATCTCTGAGGCCCAATACCCATGCCTTAGCCATACCATTCCATTCCATTCTCCAACTCAAGTTGGCTGGCAAACGTTGGCTCGATATAATGGCGCGAGTTTCATGTTTACAAAAAAGATTATGCAGCCCCGAACAAGCGAGGGAACAGCAACAAGAACCACGAGATACAAACGTGCAGAGGTTGCACACAGCTCGCAGACCCGAAGATGGAACCTGAAAACTGAGAACTGAATCTGGAGTTCTAATTAAACAATTCGTAGAATTTCGCGTTAATTGCGAGAAAACGACTTGAACGTGCTCGGCGGATTGGCTGAGGGCCCTGGGACCATGTTCCTCCGCCAGCCTCCTCCTTTCCTAACCCATTCCATTCCCCACCTTGGGTGACACGTTCTGGGGAAGTAATGTTGGTAAAGGTACACCCAGAAAATAAATCAGTTCCTTACAAAAATAGTCTTAAAATAACGGTGTTAAAAACATTTTTTGAATTTTTTAAAGTTATTTTTCAACTGTTTAAGATATAAATCAACTTAAGAAACCTAGAACATACGGAGTTATTAAAAATAAATTATTATTGTCTAAAAATAAGGGATAGCTAAAAAAAAGTCATTATAAATAAGTAAAGACCCGAATATATTTTTTCCGAGTGCAGTGGGAAAGCTTTGCACTTTGCCTAGACACGGTGTCATTTCTTATGTGTGCCTTCATTTGACGAGGATGAGCTCTGTTATTAACACGCCTTCCGGCATTACCCCTCGACTCCTCCCCACCGAACTTGGACAATGCTCTGGACTTTTTACACATGTGAAGGCTGGCCAACTTGGAGAGAAAACTCAATTCAAATTATCGCCAAACAAGATCGACAGATGTTCAACGGGCACAACAACAGAAATACCCAGTTGATGGGGCAAAGGGACTGAAAGAATGAGAGAGGTCAATGAGGTGCACCGACCGATCGGCCAGATCGATCTTCCTGCAGTCGAAAAGCCAGAGAATAAGGCCCGAAGCCGGAGTCAAAAGCAGTCGCACGTCTCGCTGAGCAAATAACGCCCCAAAATAAAATAACACAAGACAGCGAACTAAACCCTTTAATCTAAACCACTTTGGGCCATGGCAGTGCAGATCCCGATCCCTCGAACCGATCCGATCGACAACGCCACGCATATTTCGCATAACCCAGGCACACCTTTTCACCAAAGTCCAACCGAAAATGCCACGAAGGAGTCGGGGATAGCCCCGAAAAATGAGAATATAAAACAAAAATCGTACAACAAAGAACGTACGTGCATACGTAGGCAAAGGCACTTCGATCCGAAGGGAAGAGTGGTGCTGGAGAGCTACGCTACCGTCATCATCATCGCCAGCACTCCATTCTTCTGGTCGATCATCCGCACTCGTCATCGTGCCCGTCATCGTGTCCACATCCCAGGGTTCGGGTTCTCGGGCTCGCGTTCTTATCGGGGCCGATTAATCTGCCATCGCTGTCGCTGATAAGGCCGCCAAATGGACGACCCGACCCTCCAGACCACAGCTCCTCAGCCTGAATCCTCTTCAGCGTCGCAGAACCCACCATAAAACCATAAAACCCAACCACAACCGCATCATTGTTAGCCCAGTGCGCAGTGGCAGCCAACACTCATGTTTAAATTATGATGGCTTCTAACTTGCGCCCCAACCCCTGAGCATCCGTCAAATCGAATGTGGGCATATGGGCTGCCCTCCCTTTTCCTCCGATCGTGTCAGAAGTCATGCTGCTGACATGGCTGACGACCCATTGACAAATGCTCTGATTGAAGACTCGTTCTTCCACTCAGTGAACAAATGCCGAAGTTTCGACAAGGAGTTCAGCCGATGCCAAAGGGTATTCTCGAAGAAATGCTACAGATCTCTCGGCTAGATCTTAGATTAAATCTTTTTTATCGAACAATAGAAATTTTCAAATAAAACGGAAAAATAGGTCTGCCAACCCTTTTAAATATTTAAAAATAAAACATTGAAAAAATTGTACATTTTTAGGGGTTTTAAAAATTAAAATTTAAATATATTATTGTTATGCGTCAAAATATTAATACTTTTATGTGAGAAGTCAACCTATGGACTTATGGTAAATATAATATTTTTCTAGGCATTTTTAGATGGATCGATTTGAAATACATATTCGAGATCGACGAATCGATATAAGTTTGTGTTGCTTATTTTTTACTCAGTAATACTTATTTTGTTTGTTTTAACTAAAAACTGCCTAGTAGAAAATAAGTCTTTTGACAAGAACAATAAATATAATTTTTGTAAAGTTTTTAATTTGTATACAAATTATAATAATATAATTATAATTAAAGGCTTTAAGGATTTTCTTACTGATATGATTTCTTAATATGACCGCTGTACAATTAAGATTATGAATCCAGCGATAATCCCAAACGAGGCAGACAATAGTTGAGTTAATAAGTTAGAGAGCAGAGAGGAGAGCTATCTGGGCTATCTAATCGGCCGCATCTACATGGGTTCATCCTGGCGTATGCGTAATGCGCGTTTGTCACTGGCAGCTGGCGATCTGCCGTGCGATTTCCCCGACCAACAGGCAAACAAAAACCCTGAATCCGATTTGACTGAGCTTCGCTTTATTTAAACACAATCGCTGATGCATAATTAATTAAAAGGTTTTTCAATGTGATTTTTTTCCCCCTAAATGTTTTGTTTACTTTTTGCTCGCTGTCTTCTTTTGACAACACGCCCCAAAAACGGTGGCCGCTTGTTGGTTGGCTGATTCCGATTGCGATTCGTATTCGGAATCTGGTTCTGGTTATTCAGTCGCCGGGTTGTGGGCCCTTATCTTGTAAATTGAATTATGAAATCGTCAACTTGAAACTGAGCGAACTGAATGCAGCCGAAAGCCAGCGGAGGCTGCTCCTTTTTGTCCAGGGAACCCGGGGAATCAGTTAAGGGAGCATGACGACGACAACTACAACTACGGCGACGGGTAGCAGCTGCCCAATGACCAACGAACCAACCAACCAACAAGCCAACCATCCTACCAACTCCCTGCCGTCGTCCTGTGCGAGTGAGTGAGCAAACAAAACGGGCATTTAACATAATCATATCATATCGTCGTAGGCATCACATCGCTGCCGAGTTGAAACCACTTAAGTTGGCCCAGGACGAGGACGAGGATGAGGATGAGCATGATTCTGGCCATTTGCATATGTCTTTTGCCCCCTCGCCACGCCCCCTGTGGCTTGTTTGTTCGGCAGCACGAATGAGCAGCATTTAGGAGCTATCTGCCTTTCATTGCTTTATTTGCCTGTGCTGGCCTGCTTTTGACTTCTCCACTGGAATGGGCTAGTCTGACCATCCTGGTGATCTTCCCTGCCCAAGTTCTAAAGCAGAACGCTGTCAAAACATCAACAGGCTGTGAAAAAATAACCAACAGAAGTTAGACGTTACACTGAAATATATATAATTGTTTTTAAAAACCAAAGAATAAAATTAAAAAAATTAAATTCATAAAAATGTATAATAGAATATTAAATTGTAACCAATAAAATAGGGACAAACTTTGGGATATTTTTATAATTTTTCGAAAACATCATTTTATCTTCCTTAAGAAAATGTAAATTTTATGATTAACATTCCTTTAAGTAAAAAATTATTTTCTATGTCACCTTAAAAACATGTCATAAAATCTCCTGAAAAATCTTCAGTAATTTTTCATCACTGCACAAATAAAAACGAAAATCAGGAAACGCTTTCGTTTGTTCTAATCGCAGCGACAGCATCGCCAAGTTGCTGGGCTGTCGGGTTTCGGTAATTGAGAATATAATTACACGAATTACGACGCAGTCGCCGTGTTTATCTGACCGTTAGCATCTGCCTTTCATCTCGCTGCCTCAGTTGCCTGAAGTTGACAGGGCCAAGTGCGTACCGATGGGCTCTATTGTGGGTTCGGTCCCCAAGGCGCTTCCATGGTAGCCAGCTGGACTTGACTAGACCAAGAACTCAAGTCGAGCATGTGTCCGCTTTCACAGCGCCGGGCAATTGACAAAACACCACTCGTAGATACACACAGCTATGTCTATATAAGCACGGGCCCAGAAAAGGGATGCCGAACAATTGTCACTTCCCAAAGCAATTACGTTACAATTTAAGCGTGTAAACAAAAAATTACAAAGTTGTTAGGCCAAAATGGCAACCATTCTGCCAAGTCATAGTCATCGCAGGCTGCCAACAATTGACCAGAGTTGGGGGCATTATAAAATGGAAGGAATGTTGGAACTAGAAACTTCATTTAAGAAAGATAGATAACATTTGGTTTTTATTTTTTAGTTTAGGTATTAATAAGGTATTAGGAAATTTAGGAAAATTATATATCGTTTGTTATTCCCTCAAATCAATCTTGTTCTACTAATCTCAGTGCTGCCTGTGGCTTGCTCCTGGATCCCCCTTCCTCCCAATTAATTACCTTCACACCCAACCAGCCAGAAATAATTGGTGCATGCCCTGGTAGTGACAGGTAAAACCCGCTTAAATCGACTGGCAGCGCGCCACACATCATCAAACATTTTATTGGTCAATTGGGCGACAGTTCGGAGTTGGCTTAGCCCATTTGGCACCCCAACCCCTTTGGAATCGAACCCTGAACACCTAACACCTAGTTGTTACCCCTCTGTGGCTGCCGTCGCAAGTGTTACCTTTCCAATAAATATTTGTTTACGCACAAATCACTATGGACGGCAGTCCATGTAGTGACGAAGCGCACCAGGAGAGTGTGCGAAGGCGACTACTATTATATAGCCGCAAAATTGAAAATCTGCTGTGATAGTCCGATCGTAATGAGTAATACACCAATCGAAAGGTATTGCAAAAACTTAAAGGATTGCATACCAAGACTTTAAGAAAATCAATTGGCTTGGGAGAGAGAGCGGTGAAAGTGAAAAAGTGAAAATTTCGAAATTTGGAGCTGTTGGGGCCGGTGGGGATAAATGCCCCCTCGCAATATTTTAGTTGTATTCCTTTTGAAAATACCCGTCGAATGAGGGGTCATTTGTCAAAATCCGACTCTCCGTTCAAAAGTTATAGCCAAAATAAGATTTTCTTCTTCTTCCCAAAATGAAAATTTAATTCTGTTTGTCCACTTGTCCACTTGTCCAAAATATGTTTTTTAAGTTCTGAAAATTTGATATGACGTTCATCACATCGATATTAAAAACTTTTGTTCTACCACTTTTGGAAAAACTCGCTAGTTTAGCGGGAAAACAGCTATAAGTAGCTAAAATTCGGAAAGCCGTAACTTCTATACTACTAAAGCTACAGACTTGTGTTATATCTCGTTTGAAAGGTATTTTTAAATGCTATAAACGCTTTCTATATGCAATTTGTGTAAATGTAATAGTTAAAAAAATATGAACAAAAGACAATTTTTTAAAACTTTTTTTTTAGCTTTTTTTTATTTTTCTTAAAAACGGCTCTAACGATTTTCTTTAAAACCTTAAACTGTATAGCCCTTGAGATTCCTTAAATTTTGGTATATAACACATTACTGTAAAAAGTCACGTTTAAAAGTTATTTTTATACGAAAATAGCCACTGTTGCCAGCTCGAACAACTAACGCTCCCTGAGTATTGAATTTTGTGTGAGGGTATCCGAACTGTATTTTAGGGTCATGGAATCAGTAAATTTGCACTTAAGAGTTCCATATAGGAATCTTTTGTTCTACGACTTTTGGAAAAAGCCGCTACTTTAGCGGGAAAAAAGCTAAAAATGGCTAAATTTCGTTAGTTTGTAAGTTCTACACTACTAAAGGTACCGACATGTGCTATACCTCGTTTAAAAGGTATTTTGAAATACTTCAACGCCTTTTTAACTTAATTTGTTAAAATACAATAGTTTAAAAATTATGATTGACCAATTTAAATTTAAATGTATATATTAGCTCCTATGAGAGCAAATGTAAACAAACAAAAACTTCTGATATCAAATAAAAACACCTCTTAACGAGGTAAAAAACTAGTGACGATCGCACCTTCAACATACAAAAGTTCTGATATCAACATTTGTGACGAAAAATTATTACACTCGTCATTAAATAGACTTTCTAATATTTTTTCATTCGGCACGCTGCAATAGAAAATGCCTGTGAAGGGAAAAAGGCTGGAATAGTCTGCTAGGGCGGGCCGAATGAGAAAATATTAGAAAGTCTATTTAATGACGAGTGTAATAATTTTTCGTCACAAATGTTGATATCAGAACTTTTGTATGTTGAAGGTGCGATCGTCACTAGTTTTTTACCTCGTTAAGAGGTGTTTTTATTTGATAGACTTGTAGAGCGCGTTAGAAAATCATTTGGACGGGGGCCAGAGCAAGTGAAGCGAGGCGAGAAACCACAGAGGCAGTCCTGTTAAGTGCACTGAAAGAAAATATATATGCAATTCATATTAGTTCTGTGACTTATTTATTCTCTGAGATTAAACAAAAAAGATTAATTCTAATATTAATTTCTTATGCAGCTCTTAAAATTTAAATACATTTCTAAAGTCCCAAAAATTTACTTCGTACTAATATCTAGTTCTGTAAATAACAACTAAATTTTTCCAGTGCATGCGTATGCCTTATCAAATTTAGATAATCGACTACGATTCTTGTGTTTGCCCTCAACGCCTCGGTTTGCTTGTTTGTCTTCGAATTGCTGGCTGTTTGCTGGGGCACCACAAAATTATAATGTCCAAGTAAAAAGGAAACCAAACACACAAAAATGTTTGCTTAATTTATCGCGGTAGCATCGTTTCAAAATTCAATTTAATTGGATGCCGTCGAATGGTTGCAAATGGAAATGGGACCCCTATGCCCGTAGTCATAATTCGGGGCCTCAACTTCCTGCTTCTGAATCCGCTTCCCGCTTATCGTATCGCTTCGATCGCCTCTGGTTCGCACCTATTCAAATGATCTGGTCGAATCGGCAGAAAAATCAAAATCAGCAACCGCAGGAGCAGCTGATTGCCTATAATCTCGAGCTCTTGTCGACCAGGAAGAAAAAAAACACAATGACCAAATAAAAAAAAGGAGGAAACAAAAAGTGGAGTCGCTTTTTGTCAGTTTTTGTGTGGGTTATCAAGCGGGGTTTTGTCGCCACCATCTCGGTTCCGAGGGCCATCCGCCCATCACGTGTCTAATTTCTCGCTGCCCAAATAGTCCTCGGGAGGGAATATCCATTGTGGCTCGCCTGGTTTTTGCCTTGGTCTGTGCTCCTCCAGTTGTCGGTCGGTTATCTTGATGCTGGCGCGCAAAAATGTTTACAATTTTGCTGCTCATTTTTTCTGCAGCTCACAATGGCAGCGAAATTAAAAATGTTTCCAGTGGTTGAAGCCCCGTTCGGGCTTCATTTTTCATCTTGGTCACTCAATTGTGCACGAGACACATGCCAAAAGGATGGTCCAGCATTTCGAACTGTGCACCTTGGTGAAAGGGAAACTTATTTACTGGCGATGGGGATCTGAATAGGGTTTCAACAAATGTCGAAAGAACAATCAAACTCCGAGAAGGAAAGGTGTTTGTTTGGAGTGTTAACAGAATCTTCAGGAAACTATTCCTTTATCTGAAAACAACAAGGATATTCTGAAGGGCTTTTAAGGCAAAATACTAAATATATAATGTATTATTTAATGATATTGTTTAATTTCTTTTTTTCGTATTATTTAATAATACATTTTTATTGATAAATTAAATGCATTTGTTTTATTAAATACCTTAAAATTTAACTTGCATAAAAATCTAGTAAATATTAATTCGTCTGAATTATTTTCACATATTTTAGCGAAGTAAAATCGCAACTGCACCACTGTTCATCGGTGCAGCAATCAGCGTTTTGTGTCAACTAACAAATAAATATCACGCATGGCCAAAAGCGGCAATCAAAGTCCATCAACTGGCATCGGGTTGGCAGATGCCAAGCCGTCGATAAGCAAAAATAATACCATATCCTTTGGCAGCCAGTCGCCACGTTTCGATCGGGGGACGATAAAGTGCCTGGCATTGTTTCAGCCTCAATCAGGGCCAGTTTAGGTGCGTTTTTGGAGGGAGTTCCGAGGCAGAGGTCTATCATAGGCATAGACCATGTTCGAAAGCGAAGCGCAGTCATAATTATTTCATTATGGCCCATTTGTTTCATCAGCCCCATTGGCCACGACTTCTGTTAACAGTTTGCTGACGATTTGGGTCCGCTTCTGCCTCGAATTCCGATTCCGTCTCTGTTTTCTGAGTTTCTGTCTCTGGTTTTAGGGCCTTATCGATTGGACGCCATCTTAATTGTTTGTTGTTAAACACGCAGCTCGCTGGGCCACAGATCTTCGATCCCCATTCCGATTCCGATTTGGAACTCCAGTACGGAATTCGGTTTCTGATTTAGGGGCCCCACTCCCTCGCAGCGAATAGACTTTTCTGCTTATTGATTTTTCATTCGAATTTCGTCGTCAGCCATTTGATTTATTGTTGTCCACTTAATTTGTTAGAGATGCTGTCCAGATACCAATACTCTCTATCCCCTGGCTGCTAATTCGCTGGAGATCGTCGCTCGGATGTCGTATTTATGGTCTCCGCCTTATCGTTGGGAAGATTTTCGAATACGTCTGTGGGTCTGCCCTCCGTTGAACTGAACTACTTTGCTCGGGCGAGCTTAAACTGCGTTAAATGCTTCGGGGTGGGGCCCACAAAATGGGGTTTCTTTGGTGATTTGCATAAATAGTTTGTTGCTCTGTGGAGCTGCGAGAATGCTTAATGGTTAAATCATTGTTTTTTGTTCAGAAGATGGACTTGGAACAAACAGAAACAATTTTCTATTCTTGTTCAAAGAAACTTATATTTTATTTAATCAGTATTTAATCTATAACAGTATTAAAGAGCAGCAGAAACAGTTAAAAAATAAAAATACAACAAAATAAACAAAAATGTCTTAAATATGAATTTAATTAGCTTAATTTGCATCTTTAAGGTATTAGTTTCTATATATTATTAGAGAAGCTACAAAGGTGCTAAATATTATTTAATTGCTTCACAAAAGAAAGCATTCTTTTATTTTCTTAGAATAAGCAGGCATAATAGAAATATTTTCTGGGTAAGCCAAACTATTGTTTTTTGCTCTCTAAAAAATTAATTTGCCAAACTACTGCACAGTAACACAATTTCTATGTCCTCCCTCGCAAGGGAGTCACCATTTGAATGCAGCAATTAGGAACTGTTCCCAACAGTGGCCAACGACTGACCCATCCTCCATTCTAACCGTCCAGGTGTGTGGTCACAATAGATGACCACACCAGGGTCCTGACCCGACCCTCCTCACCCCCTCCTTGTCCTGCCCTCCCCCTCCAAAAGCAACTCAGACAATGGCAATTGTGAGCGGCTGAGAATGTTGTCATATGTCGCCTCCGTCGCTGTCGTCGCACGTCGGTGTATTTCATGTAAACAAATAACAAATTAAATGAAAATTTAAATAAAGGAGAAGCAGAAGCAGCAGAACGACGATTTATGTTGCAGGATTGCAGGATAAGCCCGAAATCGACTGAGGGGAAACCCTCCGGCGACGCCGGCAGTCCTTGGCCTTGGTTGTTTTTGTGGTTGATGGAGGCGAAACCCCGCTGATCGAATCAAACGAAGGGAACACACACAGATACGTGTTCGGGGCGGCAAAAAGGACAATCGAAGGCGGCCAGGATTTGCTTGGGTCTGGTTTGGCCATGCCCCTGAGGGTTGGTCTGTGTTACCTTGGTCCTTGGTTCCTGGCTCCTGGCTCCTCGATTCCGACAAGGCGGGTGGCAATCGTCCTGTAATTGGGATTTGTATTGAGTTATTATTTATTGCCCCTCATTCTCGTCTTCGGTAGAGTCAAAATAGAGAAATTATCGGCAACAACTTTGCGTGTTGAATTGATTGATTTGCTTTCCTGGGGCCCAAATCCAAATTGCAGTCTACGTTTGTGTCTGTGAATAGTGATGAGAAGTATTTGGGCTGTTGTACTCGATACTTTTGGTTTTTGGTAAAATTAAATGTGTTTGCTTATTTAATTAAGTACTCAATTTTAAAAAATATATTTTAAATTTAAATATGTGCTAGGATTTCATAAAGCAAGTGAAAAATATGTTCTGCGACCTATAATTCCCAACTGGTTATAGCAGAAGAGAAAAGTTTAGAAATCTAAAATAAAGAAAATCACTATACTTATCTTTTAAATTGAAATGTTGTATTATTTGTACATTAGCTATAGGTAAAATCGGTACTTTTCCCATCACTATATGGTTCTGTGTCTGAAGCCCTCTGCGTTTGTTTAATCGTGTGTGTTTGTGTGTGGCATGCGGGTCCTTTGCATGTCAATAGGTGCTAAAAATTGACTTTCGAGCAACGCCCAGACGAAACCTGCTTGAAACTTAATTAACAAGCCTCCGCCGCAGATACAGATACATGTACTGTATCTCTCTGGCAACAGAAGCCAGGCCCCATCAAAAGATAAAACCCTGACAATCACTCAAAGCTGGAAGGGGGATCGGGAGGATTGGTATTGGGATTGGGATCGGGATCGGGATCTGGAGGGGCATGGGCATGCAAAATGCAGCTGCATTTCAGCCGGCATTTACATACTTACAAGGAAAGCAGCCGAGCAGCCAGAGCCAGCCGAATGATATATAAAAACACAAGAAATTTGACATGAACTGTGGAGATTTCAACGCAAAGATAGCGCCAAAAAGATGCCACCGAGACAGAGACAACCGATTTGTGTTTTTGGACTGGAGTGAAAGGGACAAGGAGTTTGGTTTTGGCTCCTTGAATAATGGCGGCCTCAATCAGGACCGAACGAACCCAAGCAATTGTAAGAAAAACTCAAGAGCCAGAACAGAACAGAACGGCAGATGAGATGAGTGGAGAAGAGAGCTCTGGGGTCTGAGTTCCGAGTTCTGGGGTCTGAGAAAGGTCGCTTCTTCAGCCCTTCGTCATTGTGGTTTTCTGGCAGCGAACGGCGAGGAGAGACAAAGATGACGCGATTGCTAGATTTGATAAGCAAAATCATTTGTGATAAAATAAATAATTGAGTTCGTTTGCATATCATGGGAAAGCATCTCTCACCGTCTCGGGCATACGCATTAAAACATACCTACATATATATATTTTGGGGGTATGGAAAGGCCTTAATAAATTCATAGGCACACTCATAACTTTTTCCCAATTGTGTCACAAATTAGACGGGACAAAGCGAAACGAAACGGGAACGGGGGCCCCTTTAGACAGACTTCAATCAAATCGGACGACTATCGGCAGCAACTATCTTTCGGATCCCCGAAAACGATCCCCACCTTAAAGTTAAGGCCCCCGGCGCACCTCCAATTGCGATAAAGCGTTAAAATTAATTATCGAGTGCCAGCAGCGCAGCTCAGTGCGTTGTGCTGTCAAATCTTTATCGCATAATTGATTTCATAGCTACTGCGTTTGCTTTCGGCGCTGCTTTCCTCAAATTACATGCCACAAGGGCCCTGCCAACAAAATGTCTGATGGGCCAAGCAATTGGGGTAAAAAGAGGAAAAATGTGGAGAAGAGAATAACAACAAACGGCAGCCACAAATCAACATCGCGATAAGAAACTGTGATTTTTATTTTTTCAAAAACTGATTTTTGATTTCCTGTACAATTTTGATTAAAAACGGTATGGCTATCTCCCTGTCTCTCTCTCTCTCTGTCTGTCATGTCGTCTCACCATTTGGGGGGAACCTTCTTCGCTGACTGTGAATGAACGGCTGAAAGACAAATTGAAAACAAAGTCTAATCAGTTGAGCAATTGAGCAATTTTATATACCCCTTACTTAGCGGATTAGATGGGCGTTACGCGAGTGCGTAGTTCTGGTATTATTTAAGATCGAAAACATTAACTCATAAAGCCTATACTTATGGAAATAATAGTCTATCAGAATAGTGCGACAATTCCATTCCCCGTATATAGGTTTAAAATTTTAAGAGTCTCGTTAAATACCTTTTAATATTTTCTTGGAGTCGATACTTAAATATCTAATGTATTTTTGTTTATGTCAAATTTGTTCTATAGATCAGTGGATGATACTTAAGTCCTTGTCCTAAATGAGGATAATAATTGTAAGTTTAAATACTAATCTTAAAGACTTCTGACGACTTAATTAAGTTTTTACGTTTCTAATTAAAACTCATTACATCCCCAAAAAGCCAGGGTAACATCTAGTCATTTTAGGCCTATCCATGTTGAAGTGTTTCTTATAATTTTCTTTGTTGCTTCTGGTGGCATTGTTAAGAGCGCGCTTGGAAATCTAATCACTGACAAGCTATGGCTGCCTGTATTCGATAGATAGTTGCTGATGGCTCACTCGAGGGGATGGACAGTGAGGGGGCTGTGGGGGTGAGGGCTTTAAAATTGATTCGGACCGGGTTGAGAAATGGTTTGAGATTTGGCAGCCGATAGGGCTTATGCAAGGTGCGAGGTAGGAAAGTTACCTATGGATTGTGGCCGGAATGTTGCTGCGATATGGCTACAATAAGCCCTCAAGCCACTGCAATATCCTTAAGTCCTTCGCTCACACCTCCACTAAAAAAGGACCACCATGTGTCGTAGCAGCTCCTCCTGTTCATTGCTGCGGCCTTTTGTGTCTGGCGTAATTAAAACTTAAAACGCTTTTTGTTTTGCAAGCAGCACTTGAACCATTGTTCGCCAACCCAAAAAGTTCACAACCCACCACCTCCCACCACCCGCGACCCTTGTTCTGCATGTCTCGAGTAACAAAAAGAAAGTATCTCAAGTGTGCTCATTGTAAAAATTCCAATAGAGAGCGTGCGACTTCGTTGGCATTAAAAAACCCCCAATTGTTGTATGAAAGTTGCAGGGGAACTTTGCAGGGCAGCCCACCCGGCAGGAGTTCATTCAGGAAAAGTAACAGAATCCGAGAAAAAGCCGGGGAGGGATGCAGTTCTCGGGGTTCAAGTGGGCCACGGAGCACGTGCCCAGGTCCTGAGAGTCAGCTCAAGTGTGCCAATATGTTGCAGCTTCGATCCTTGGCACATGCCACCACACGGAGCGTAGTGCCCCTTCAAAATGATCACTAAATTTATTGCAATTATTAGGTAGCTTATAAAGCGCCAATTTGTTTGTGTTAAAGGGTTTAGTGATTAACTAACCATAATGTGAAATGTTTTATACTAGTAAAACACTGCCAAGTTCGTGATCACTGATTATATGGTACAGGGATTAAGGTTTAATTTAATTAGGTTAAATCATGACATGATACATGTAATCTTTGATTATATTAACATAAATACGAAAGGTTTTTCATGGCGAGTTTAGTTTGCCTAACCAAAATGTTCCAGACAAGTTTGTGGTTAGTTCTCTTTCCGTTTATCGCTGAGGGATTAGTAAGTTAGAAAAGAATTAATAACCAGGACTTCTCAGCGAGTATCATTATTCTCCTATAGGGTTTTGGCTACAAGTCGTTCACGATGACCTTTGTGTCGATAACGCAGTCTAATGCATCTGCGGTGTGGGATCTCAGTAAAACGCGATTGATTGGACGAGAAAGGATGTTAAATGGAACCGCTACGCTAAGCGAGAACCTGACTGATGACCACTGGAGCTTTACCGTAGAGCTCTATTCCGACTCGACCGGAGAGGGCAACTACAAACTGTTGCCTTTTGGAATTCAAAATACACCCGCTTGCAAGGGGTACAAAAAATATCGCAGATACTTTTCCAATCATGCCAAATATGGAGAGCAAACCGATTTTCCCCTGCATCTGGATGTATGTCCCATACCAAAGGGGACTTACTTTTTGAAAAACATCATACTGAGCGAGGATGGCTATCCACCATTTGTGCACAGGGGCTATTTGTTGGTCAACGGAACGTACTACTACGACGGCATAAACACAGGCTACTATACCATCGTTGTTCGCTTGGAAGATGCGGAATAAAGCTTACCCATAAACACGAAAACAGGCTAACACGTTTTTCAGATACTGTAATATAAATATTCGAGTGGTTCCTTATTATATAATGTGTTTATCAACTTATTTTGTTAAAAAGAAGATATTTTAAGAAAATATCAGTGCGAATAAGGAATATAAGTTTTTCTGCCTATTGGACTGTCATTTAATAATATATTTTACCTGTACCGGTGCACCTGTAATTCCGACGCATAAATCATCAATGCAACTGCAGCAGGCCAAATAGAAATCGACCAAAATAGGCGCCCGCAGAGATGTCCGATTTTCCCTCGTTTACCTTCGTGCATATACCTTCGTATATGTATATATCTCCCCTTAACCCTCCGCATTTTACCTGAGAGCCTGTGACGAAATATTTAGTCGAAAATATTGTCCCTAATGCTGGCGCCAGACAAGTCTTATGCTGATGATGATGACAGACTTAGGCACCGTACACAAAACAAATCCAACCTGTCACACTAACGACTTCTGCGAAGACAATGGGCCCGTTCCTCTCGGTCCTGGCCAGCTTCCCCTGCCCCTTTCCCTTCCCTTCCCTTCCAGCGACCCGTCCCACTCCGAGGTATCCGAGGATTGCAGTTTGCTTTGGCTTTGTCTATAAGCCAAAAGTGTTGCACTAGTTTCGGAGGGATTTCACCTGAGAGACAAAAGGGCCCGGGGATCGGGAGGGCTTTGTATTCCACTTCCCCGATTCTCCGCTCCTCGGCTGCTGTGTGTGTGGAAATTGTGCATGCATTTTATGGTGCAATTCCTTTGTCCTGCCGGCGAAGGCAGGCCAATATTTTTATTGGCCTTGTAGTATATAGCATCGTACAAATAGCTGCAACAGCCGCTAAGAGTTATGACCCGGCGCCTAGGAGCTCATCTCCCGAACAAAGGGCTGTGAAAGGCACTTTTGGCTCAGTATGGAACTAAATGGGATAGAATGCTATGTTGTATGTGATATCATGTAGTGATCGTGCACCAATTCCGATTCCGATCCTCGGAGATTGCCGAATAAAAGTGGCGCAATCGATTAAACTCAAAGTACATAATTGCTTTTTGCGTTAAAAAATGTGAACTTTAAAACTTAATTGTCAATGCTTATGGCAGTATAAAACAAAATGAAATCACATTTATAGACGTAACTATTTTTTAGCCCAGTTAATTATTAATCATTTCGAATCTTGTTTTCATTTTTGTAAACACTTTATTATTTGTAAAACTCAAGAAAAAACATGGTCAATGTAGTTAGGTAAATTACCTAACGAAATCACATTGCATGTCAATTAATTAATTAATTTAAATTGTTTTGCATAATAAAATGTAAATGTACATTGTAACCAGGCTGGCCCTATAAATATCAAAAGCAATTCCACTTCAAATCAGTTTAAAGTTAAATCTCCATTGACGTAAAGCAATGAAGGAAGTCGTCCTATATATATTACTAATGCTGACCGGCAAGGGATACGTAAGAAATTGAATAAAACACGCAATGTTTTCGATTATTTTGAAATTATTTTCCAGACAATCTTTCGGAAAACGTACGAGGCTCATTTCGTATCTCTTGAGTCATCGGGCCCAGAGGTGGTCGATTTGAGTAAAATTCGATTTTTGGGACGAGATCACAGGGCAAATGGCACTGTGGAGCTAATGGAAGATTTGGATAATCACTTTACAATTTCTGCTGAAAGTTTCCTCGATCCCAACGGCGATGGCGAGTACAAGCAGCTCCCATTTTCTGCTCCCATACAAGAACTCTGCAAGTCTATGAACTCATATTGGTCGTACATCGAGAGGTCCTTGAAGTACGGAGAGAACACCAACTTCCCCTCCGACACCCGCCCATGTCCCTTGCCAAAGGGGACTTTCTGGTTCAAGGATGTGCTCATCGATACTGACGCTTGGCCGACAATGCTGCCGCGAGGCTATGCCAAGGGTGTGGTTAAACTATTCAAGAGGGGCAAGTATATGGGCAATGCTACAGTTGTCGCTCACATTACCAACATTTCCTAGCCCATTTATCGAATGCAGGCATATATAATGGAAAATTAAAGTACAAATCTGGCATTTAAATTTGGTTTTAATGACTTTTAGCGATGGAATATTATACTTTGATCATCACGTTTCTACAAAATTTTGTAAAATACAATAAAATTGACTAAAAAAATGGTTTTTAAATGTTTTTCCTTACCATGTTGCTGTTAGAATGTGTGGTATTTGTTTAGTCCGTTGGTTTTATCAATTTTCGTCACAGAATTTGATATCTTTCTAGCTTTTGTAGTTCCTGAGATCTCAGCTTTATACGTAATACATAGTTCAACAAAATCACATTGCATGGTGGTATATTATTTAATAAAAATGGAATTAGATAATAGAGATGTATAAATATCTTAAAAAAATTCCAAATATTGTATGAACCACTTTGTTCGTGGTAAAGGGTTTAGTGATCAACTAACCACATTGTTAAATGTTTTATATCTGTAAACAATGCCAAGTTCGTGATCACTGATTATATAATAAGGGGATTAGGGTTTAATTGGTATGGCTCATGACATGATACATGTAAAGATACTGTTTTGGAATCTTTGATTATATATTTGGGCATATAAATACGCAATGCTTTTCATAGCGAGCTTAGTTTCCCTAACTAAAATGTTCCAAGCAAGTTTGTTGTTAATTCTCTTTCCATTGATCGCTGATGGCTCAGTAAGTCAGTAAAGAATGAATAACCAGGACTTTTCAACAAGTTTTATTAAACTCCTGTAGGGTTTTGGCTTCAAGTCATTCACGATGTCCATAGTGTCGGTAAAGCAGTCTAATGCATCCGCGGTGTGGGATCTCAGTAAAACGCGATTGATTGGACGCGAAAGGATGTTGAATGGAACCGCTACGCTGAGGGAGGACATGACTGATGAGCACTGGAGCTTTAGCGTAGAGCTTTATTCCGACCCGACCGGTGAGGGAAATTACAAACTGTTGCCTTTTGGAATTCAACAGATACCCGCTTGCAAGGGGTACAAACAATATCGCAGATACTTCACCAAACATGCCAAATATGGAGAGCAAACCGATTTTCCCCTGCATCTGGATGTATGTCCCATACCGAAGGGTACTTACTTTTTAAAAAACATTACACTAAGTGGCGAGGACTATCCACCATTTGTGCACAGGGGCTATTTGTTGGGCAACGGTACGCTCTACTACGACGGCATAAACGCAGGCTATTATACCATCGTAGTTCACTTGGAAGATGTGGAGTAAAGCTACTTCATGTACCTACTTTTTAACGATTAACAGCTACAACAACAGTCAATGTAGATAGAAGATAGCTCAACAAAATCACATTGCATGGTAGTATACTATTTAACAAAAATGGAATTAGATAATAGAGATGTACAATGTGTTATTCAAAGCCAGAACTGGCCCTATAAATATCTAGAGCAGCTTGACGCTTATACAGTTTAAATTTAAAACTCTTTTGATGTGAAACAATGAAGGAAGTTCTGGCTTTTACTTTACTTGTGCTGACCGGCAAGGCTTACGTAAGTACTTGAATTTTACTTTATTGGATCGACGAGCTGACATTAATTTTCTAGAGTATCCTACCTAAATCCTATGAGGCACGTTTCATATCATTTGACTCCACGGGCCCCGAGGTCGTCGATTTTAGCAAAATTCGATTTTTGGGACGAGATCACAGGGCAAATGGCACTGTGGAAATAATGAAAGATCTCGATAATACGTTTTCACTTTCTGCTGAAAGTTTCATCGATTCCAATGGCGATGGCGAATACAAGCAGCTTCCCTTTTCCATTCCCTTAGAACCATTCTGCAAGGCTTTGAACTCATATTGGTCGTACTTTGATGCCAGCTTTAAGTATGGGGAGAACACCGACTTTCCCGTCCACACCCGACCATGCCCCGTGCCGAAAGGCATTTACTATTTCAAGGATGTTCTCATAAAAACTGACGGTTGGCCGACTATAATGCCGCGAGGCTATTTAAAGGGCGTGACCAATCTATTCAGGAACGGCGAAAATGTGGGCAGTCTTGAAATTGTGGCTCACATTACGGACATTGCCAAGTAAATCGTTGGAAATGTACCATTATATAAATATTCGTATATTATATTTTACTTCTTCTTACAATGCATCACAAAACAATTATGTATAATTAGAGTGAATGTTGTTACAAATTAAATTCTAGATAGTAAAGTGGTATAGAAAGTCACAATTGTATTATTCAATTTTAATAAGTTGTTATGTTTTAATCGCTAGGAGTATCATGCAATGTAATTTTAATAAACTTGGCATGCAATTCAATTATACAATTCAAAGTCATCCGATAATCCTATAAATACTAAACTAAGGGACGTTTTCTCTCCGGCATTTTAAATTTAAAGTAGTTATAAAACGCATGAGTTCATAGTTTAAAGCGCACTTTATTATTTTTCTTACTGTAAACTGACTACTAATCCCTTGATATGTCTAGTTATTAAAAGATTAGTGTCAATACCTTAGAAGACGAAGAAAATTGATACCTTATGCCGACGTATTCCCTTTTATCAAGATGTCCAAGTGCCAAAAACACTTTTCACATTGAAACCAAGATTCTGGAAACTCCCTATTGAGAGTGCCAAAAGATTAGCATATCGCATCGAGTGGATCTGCCTGGGCAGACAATTCGACTGGCTGCAGATCAGAGCAAATAGCCGCCAACACCTTTGCCCCATTTCCTATATCCTTCGATTCAGCTGCCTTGATAGGGAAATCCTGGCCAAATGATTTCCAGCGAAATCTGATAGGGTCCGAAGTGATTTTCCGGGGCAAGATTGCGATAGCGATCACTTGTCCGATACGGAGATCAACGGTTCAAATCGTTTTCCCCGGATGGCCAGGATGATGTGCACATTTTCGACTAATCCCCGCCCGTCTCGCATTTTTTTTTTCGCCCGGCCAACGCCCCGCACAGACATGGGAATTGGTATCGGAATTGCCGTCGCCGCTGTGGCTTTATGCTAATGATCGGTTCTGGCCCAGAAACTAGACCAAAACGGGGAGGACCGCAGCGCTAAAACCACTCATGGCTCATTGTCCGGCGATTGTTTCGTCAAAACCGAAAAGCAAAAACCAGAAACAAGAGGAAGCCGAGCCTAAATATTGCAAATCTGGCCGGGGCGACTGGGCCATTGTTTTGGCCCGGTTTTCGAGAGTGGCACTGGCGGTTGGCAGAGTGGCGAGTGCGAAAATAAAAATCTCTTAATCGGCACTGGCGACAGCATTCAATGAGTTTTGCACTGCCTCCGGCTGGAAGGCAGAGGAAAAGGGAGAGGAGCGGAAAGGAAGGGAAACTGGCACTTGAAACATGACAATATCAATTTGTACGTACAATGGCCTAATCTGATAATCAGTGCAAACATGTCCTTTGTGTCCATTGTGCGTGGAACAATGCAAACGGCATAGTTGTGCGCCAGGATTAGGTGCCAAAGCCAGACAAAGTGCAGAAAAAAAGCGAGGTAAGGTAAAGTTTCAGTTTCAGCTTCAAGTTTTTTTGGCAGACCGCCCGGCCGAAACTGTGAGTTCATTACGCGACTCTATTAAATGATTAATGGGCATTTTATGGTAAACTCCCGGACCCACCGATCCCCATAAAACGAGCGATCATAAAAGGCAGACAAGTAAAAACAAGCGAGTCCCGAGATGATCGCTGCATGTAAAATGAACCTGGGTCCCAGGTTCCTCGTCTCCATCGCCGTCTTGTCAATCAAATTGCGAGGGCACACAACATAAAAATGATCGACAACAGTGACACTTTGGGCGGCAGGAATGTCGCGGATAAGCATCGATACAAACACACACCGAGATCGGGGGAATAAGGTTCATTTATCATCGCCGAGATTGGGGATGGGATGGGAAATCGGAATCGAAATGGAATGGGTAGCCCAGGATGGTAGGTGTGGCCTATGCCCAGCATGAATTAATCATCGCTCGAATCAAATTGAAATCACGGCAGTACAAAAAATAATAAAAATATCATAACAAATGCTGCAGACAGGCATTAATGAGCCGCGACAGTCCTCCCCATTAGATGGTTATTCAACAGAGGGTTGAGTTTTAGCGCCCAGAGATACACCACAAATTGACTTGTTTTCGCCGGGTTGCGTTGAACTCCCCACAAATTAGCTGCTCAATTGGGTAATAAAACCAAATGTGCCAATTGTGAGTGCACAAACTTTTCCCTCGGCGAGAACTTTGGCAGTAAGTGCTTGGAAAACAATTGTGCAATTGCATTAATTGCATTGTCGAATGAAAACAAAAGCCACAGGACATCGCTTTAAATGGCTGCTGCATATGCTGGGATTTGTTGGGTTATTCTTTTAGGGTTTTTTGGTGGTTAGAGATAGCGTCCACTCAATTATGTCATATCGGCGATACTAAATGGACTTTTAACTTGCTTTGATTGTACAATTTGGCCCCTTGTTCTGGGCTTACCTTTTATGGCCGGCCATTAAAAAGGCCAACGAGCGAGGAGCTTGCTCAGATTTATCAGCGTGCACGCCATAAAGTAACAAATAAATTTAAATACTAATAATAATAAAAAGTAATACACGCACACATTCGCTTTCCTTGGTGGCGGTGGCATCCTCGAAAAGGATACCATGTTACCAAGGACCAAACACATTTATGGCCAGCAATTAAATGGGGCTGCCATTTGTTTTATTATAACAGCGAGCGGCATTCAACATCGCCATCATCAGGAGCAAAGGCAAAGCAGCATCGGCATCAGCGATAAGGCTCCGTTTTATTATTATCCTTTATGCTTTTCGTGTGCTTTTTTTTCGTCCTTTGGGGTCCCGGGGGGCTCCCTTTGGGGGCGTGGCCTGGGCTGGGGGCAACTCACATTAGAATAGGCAAAGCTAAAACAAGTCAACTCAAATTGTTATCATTACCTAGAATTTGAAATGCACTATCCTTCGTTGGAAATAAATCACAGATTCCAGAAATAACTTTTAAAATATTTCCAAATTCATTGAAAATTAAAACCCTTTTAAAAACCCGAATGTTTTAAAGTAAGCAAACAGAGACATAATTATTTAATGATTAATTGTTATTGAATAGATATTCAAACTTGTATCCTTTTGTCAAGCAATTCTTGAGGCCTAGGCTAGTATTATAGCCAAATTGCTCACCTTTTGGCAGGGTATCGGAAGACAAGGCCATAAAAAGTCGCAATGCGCCATAAAAACAGTTAAAGCCAAGACAAAAGTCGCACACACAAATGCGATTTGGGAGTCGTTAAAAGCGCGCATGTGTGTGCGGCGAAGTCCTGTACAAATTAAGCCTTTCTACGCAAACAAACGAGCGCACATCCTTGCTGAGCGTACATATAGAATATATAACAAAATAAAGCGCCACCGATGAGATCTCTGAACCCCCTTTATTCCCCTCCACCGCCTCCCCTTCCCACGCCCCTGAGCATGTGCAAAGTAGGTTGCTCAAATCGCACACAACATAAAACATTTTTAATGCCAAACAGTAACAAAACTGAAAAAAAGAAAACCAGAAGAGCAGACAATAAAAAAGGGCTCACAAAACGAGCATAAAAATGGCAGCTGGCAAAAGAAAATGGCCGCACCGTGGAACCCCCATTTTCCTCAAATCCCCCGTTAAAGTCAGACACCCCCGCCATCCGTTTGGCGGTCATACGTACAGGATATTGTGTAAAAAGGATTAATGTGCCCCTTTTCTCTCTTTGTTTTAATTGCATTGAGGTTAAGGGGAGCAGGGGATTTGGCCAAGAGGAATGGGCCCAAACGGAATGTAAAATGCCCAAAAGCGCCGGAAAATAAATGTATATATTACCATCAGTGGCGTAGAGGATTACAAGAGGGGGTCTTTTAAAGGGATTTGCCTAAAAAGTTTACCAAATGAGGACTAAACTTTCTTCTTTATCATCTTTCTGTGTTAATTTAATAATGGTTTTATTTTAGCCCCCTCCCAAGCTACGCCTGTGCTTTTTGGGCAACCGGCGAATAAAATATATATTTGATGCCATAAAAATGTCACAGACGCCTTGAGTTATGCAGCTCGACTGTGGCTTATGTGGCGCCCTCGGCCAAATCCCATTCCCGCATCCATTCCGAATCCATTCCGCATCCCATGTCCCATTGCCATTGCCACTTCTTCGAGGGACACAAAAGACCGGAGCGTAACCCTTTTGTTTTGCACGGTTTTAATTTATATACGACTGCACACGAATTTATTGCTATATTATTTAATTGTATTATGTAAGGTCCTCGAGCTGGTAGTTAAGATTTTGGATTTGGCAAATAGAAATGTGAGAGTTCTTATCTTATTTTCCGGCCTTAAATAAAATGGTGAGCCATTTAAAAAAAAGTAATATTAAAGATGTATCCGGTTGATAAAAATAAATTAGATTTAAGTTATAAAATAAATTTAAATAATTTTTCATTACATTTAAAAGAAATGTACAACTAGTTCCAGCTTGCAACAGTTGCATTAACTCAATTAGGCGCTACTTGAATAAAGCATTTTCTCTGCCTGGCAGCTCGACCTTTCCCATTTGTTGGCCCAACACCTAACTGGGTCCAAATCAGCGATTCATCTGGGCCCACGCTCCCATTGCCGCCATTGCATGCAACTGAAAACCATTCTTTTTCCTTTTTGTTTTCCCATAATTTGTGTTCATTTTATGCAGAGCCTGTGTGTCTCTTAGTTAAACATCTCTCATTTATATGCCCCGTGAACGGGCTTTAACTAAGCGCGGTAGCAGTTTAGCTGTCCGCACACGCAAATTTTCCAGGCGCACACCTGCGGTTTCTTTTTTTTCTTTAGCCAAACAGGGAGCCTGGAGTTGGGACTGTGTCCCCAGATCAGGACAAGTTTGGGGGGAGGCTGAAGGGGGGAAGCAGCTCTTTAATTTATGGCGCTTGTCATATTTTGTTAGACACGGCGATTAATTAAAGTGCAGAACCCGAAGAGCCCGCCGAAAACCCTTGGCAAAACCCCTGGGCTAATTGAAAACCGCGCCAGGAGATGGAAAGCAGAAGGTAACCGCTTATTAAAAACGCCAGACCAAACAAAAACGAGAAAAGGAGACCAACTCAAGTGGCGCTGTTTGAGTAGTTGGCTAATAAATATACCCGGTCAGAGCCTGTCAGTCAGTCAGTTGGTCGGTTGGTCGGTTGGTCGGTGGTTCGGTAAGAGATTCCAATTCCAGCATCGGGCAGCCACTCAATGGCCAAGTCATCGATATTAGCCCGATTCCGCGTAGCCTCCAATATAAAAAAACGCCAATCATCGCAGGAGCGGCCCTGAGTGCCAGTCGCCGCCGTAAACACAAATGAGCTGTGCTGTGCGTAGAGCCACGAAAAAATATATTTAAAAAGTAAATTGAATTTAGTGCCAGTCATTCAGCGAAATGCACTTCTCCCTCTCTTTCCCTCGCTTCGCCCCGAAAGGGGGGCGTGGCAGGAGACAGCTCAAGTGCACATGACATGCTAATTAAAAGACAGCACCAGAACAGCCGCCTCTGGAAGGGGGTTTTGATATCGCAGGTACCGAGCCCCTGCGAGAGATATACGTACTTCCAGGTTAATCCGTCTCATGCTGACTGCAATTTGTCAACCGAAATTATAATGCAGTTGCGCGATGACATCGTGAATAGTGGGTATCAGAAAAGAGGTCTATAGAAAGTTTTTAAAATATGAAATGATTATTATAAATCATTAATAAAAAATCTTACTAATATCGGAAATAAAAAATAAATAAAAATCACAGAATAGCTTAAAAAAACATGGGTCTCAAGTGTTAAGCCTCCTTATTTATTGATTAATTTAAGTTTGACAGATGCAATTAGTTATATTAAGGATTGTATTTTTGAATAGTTTTAAATCTGAAAATAATTTTGATTTAACCCCAGACTTCGTGATTATTACCATTTCAAACTCCCATCTCCAACCCAGTTACCCAGTGGGAATTGTGACTCGCATTTCCCTGGTTTCAGGCCATCTCTAGGGCCCCAACTCCCTGCCCACGCAATTCTCGGTAATCCGCTCCAGTTGCGCTCTCTCATTGCCGACCGACCGATATGCCATATAATTACATAGCTTATTGTCATACGCCTATTCAGCTTATTATCCAAGGAGAAGGCGCGCGCCTTTTGCTTAACTGATCGATTTCGGTGATCGAAAGGCGATAATCTAAGCGGGGGTGATCGAGGGGCCCGAGCTTATTGATCTCCATTGAGGGGCTGGCCAACCAGGCAACCTACCTTTAAATTTGATCTGTCTTTGTTTTTGTTTACTCGGCGCACCGTCGATTGTCACTCGATCGTAGGCGAGAATTTCCGATCAACAGGCTGCGGTCTCTGATTTTGATCGACGGCAGCAGGCCAAACTTAGACCCCTTCAACCAGGCGACGCACACAGGTAAGCCAAGAGTCGAAGCCCGGCCAAGATGGATCGTTGACGAAGCCACACAGCGTGTTGATTTATTCCCCATAGACATAGACCCGGTAACCGAGCTGACTACATATATGGGTGTATATATTGTGGCTCTATATGCTCTTACTATATGATATTTCTCTGGCATAGAACAAATAATAAACCACACAACGGTGACGGCTATAAAGTGGAATGACTTCAAGGCGAATGAAAAATGCCCTTATGTAAATATTGAATGTTTGCTAGCTTTGGTTTCATTACCAAGAATTTGTTCACCAAAAGCTATTTGTTTGTTAGTTATTAAAACTTTGGTTTTAATATCTAGCAATGAATCAATTTTCTTAAAACATAATGTATGTACTGCATCCATTACTTCATAAAACACTATAAATCACCGCCCCTCTATGCGCTTCTCAATGCGTTTACCTAACCGAAGAAGCAATTGAAAATTCCTCCTTGAACTCGCAATGAATCACTCTGAATGACTTATTTCGACAGTGTAGCGCCTTGATAAATAAATATTATGGCATCTTAGGCATTACATTATTCCAACACCCTCTTCAACACGTATATAAGCTTCTTGTACGTATTCATCAGGCGCAGCTAGTTGCGTATGCAACTCAGGATTGTCGCTTGCTCCTCGTCGTTGTCACTGTCGACATCGTTGATCATTGGCGATGGCCAAGGCAAAAGGTAAAGACCACAGGAACAACAAAAATAAAATCACCAACAGGAACAACGGCACCGATTGTCAATGATGATGATGATGTTGTTCCTTCGAACAGCCAGTTGTTACACAGGGAAAAAAGTACAAGTATCCTTTCGACAAAACCAAATATTTATTTTTGTCAAAATATATTTCATTTTACGAAATAATTCTTTTTTCAGATCATAAACTAAAGTATTTATTATCATGCAATTAAACTTTAAAATCTATACCAATTTCGATTATATTTTTTAACAGTGCCGAAATGGGTTGCCTGTTGCCTGTGCGATGATTTCGTTGATCGCGACTGCAGTTCGGGGCGCGACAAGAATAATTACAAATGTCACATGAAATCAGAAGGCATCATAAATCAAATCAAATTATAATTAAGCATATTTGATCAGTTTGTTCGCCATGGTCCGCAGTATCTGTATGTGTCCGCGCTTATCTGGGCACTCTGGTAATGGTAAATGGTAAATGGTAGCAGTTCCTTGGGCTCCTTCGATTCCTTCCACTCCGAACTCCCGACTCCCGACATCCGACTCCTTATCTCAGATGCCCGTGTGTGTTATGGGCCTAGTTTCGTTTTGTACGAGTATCTCGGTTTCGTTATTGAATCATTTCTACTTATTTGGCATAAGTAATTGAATTTGTGCTTATTTATGCTGGCACTGATGATGTCGATGATGAGGCGGTCAGGATAATCGCTGGCAATTCATTAATTTCCAAGGCAACGCGTGTGGCTCAGACAGTGGAAATCGGCCAAAAATAAAACCGGTCAGTGGAATAATTCAGCGTTGTTCCCAGCGAGTGCCCCCTGTACCATCGTTCCATATTTGCCTTTAATATCATTAGCATCGCCGTTCATTTGTCTCTGACTCATGCGGCTTGTTCCAGTTTGTGGGTCGACTTGGAGAGCTCGATGTGTTTGCTTTGACGCCATATCTTATAATTCGATTAATAAAACCCATGTACGCGTATGAAAGTAATTATTTTGTCATTGATTTTGATTGGGCTATTTAAGCCTTCGGCCGCCGGTTAAAGCCAATTTCGGCTCGTTGCGATGTTTATGGCCAAAGCCATATATTGCACAATTTATCAGGGGCAAATAAAGGCAAATGAAATAAATACAAACGCCGCTCATATGTTTCGGCGGGCGGGAAGGGGAGAATATTTATGTTTAGATTTAAACATTTGCAAAACGAAAAGTCATAAATTACTTCCGCAGTGCCAAGGATGCGCCCAAGGATGCTACACAGCCTCCGCCTCCCCGCCACCGAATAGAACCACTGGAATCCACATGAAAAATCTTCATTTTACGATTTTTGGGGCACAAGAAGAAGATGGAGATGGCGAAGGAAGCACAAAGCCAAACACACATATCAAGGAGGAAAAGCCAAAGCTTTCCTATGCCTGCTGAGATAAAGCGTTGGCATAGAAATCAGTGGCATGTATCTTATGGATACAGCAGCCATTTTTATTGTGGATTCACTTCGAGGGAGTGGGAGCGGGCAGGATGAAGATGAAGCTGCCTTCAGCCTCTGAGGTGGGCACAATTGTAGTCGCTGGGGCTGCCTCAACATTAAAATAAATATGTACAAATGCTTAGATAAATAGATACGCCAGCCAAGTGATGTGACTCCTGCAAAGGATGACAGCCAAAATGGCGCAAAAGGAGAAACTCCGAGCAACTGGGCCATGGGCGTAGCTGGAAACGCTTTCAAGGGTGGGGGCGAGATAATTAAGATGTGCCGGATAAGAAATCCGATACAACTCTTAAGCGAATAAAAAACCTTCTTAAAACAACCGAACTCGTAGGTCTTTTGTCTTATGTCTTAAAATAAAAATCTAAAAATGTTAACTTACAAAAACTGTTAAATTTACTACAACCTTTAGGTTTTTTTAAAAAGATAAATTTTGCAGACATATATTAAAGAATTTCGGGGATGTAAAAGTTCATAGTTATAATTTCCATTCGGGAGCACAAGAGAACTTTTCTAAATATAGTTTTTGTTTTTGAATAAAAGGTTTATTTTCATGGGGGATAGCTAAAACTCCCCTTCCTTACCACGACCATGAAAAGGGGGGTCAAAAAGAAAAAAGACAGAGGCACTGCTCATACACACAACATTTATATTTCAGCGGAGAAAGCTCGTATATTATCATAAAACAAGTTGGTGGATGCCACCGGCGGGGGTGAGGGGATCGTCAGGGGGAGGGGGATGGAAAGACAGGGGTGGCGGTTGTTGGTTTGCGAGGAGGGGAGGGGGTGGCGTGTGATGCGCAAAAGTCGGGTCGTAAATCTTTGCGATAACATTTTATGCGAAACATTTCTTTTTCTGGTCCAGAGGGAGCAGCAACAACAGCAATAGCAACAAAAACAACAGCAAGGACACCCACGCCAAAGGAGAAGGGGGCAGTGGGTGGGGGTGTGGTTGGTGGTTGCGGGTGGTTTTTGGCTGGCTCTCGGGAGCTGCGTTTAACATTGGCAATCGCACGGAAAATGGCGCGTACAGTGTGCTTGTGCTCCTGCTCCTCCTCCTCCCTCCCTTTTTCGTCCTGCCAAAAGGAAAAGGCCAAAAGAAACAGCCGCAGCTGAGAGCAACAAAAACAACAACGAAACTTTTGGGCCGTGACTTGTGGGCCAGGTTAAAGGCAACATTCTATTTTTTCCTTTTTTGGGGTTGCAAGGATAAAATGGGTGGCAGGATGCGCCTGCCACGTTTTATTGTTTTTGTTGTATTGCCCCGGCAGTGGAAAGTGGGTGGCTTAGGATCTACTGCTCCGCTCTAATGTTTGAAGAATTTATGGCTTTCAGAGATGTATCTATGTGTAACCAGGGAATACGGCTAAGAAATGGAAAGAGACTGTTCTTCAAGACCAGTAATTCTCATATTCTAGGTGTTGACTATCATAAAGATTGGGAACTAAACAAAAACCACGCACACGAACAAAAAGAAAACAAAGATGGTTAAGATTCAAGATATTAATCAGGAAATAAAAAACAAAACCGTTTACACCATTCGTTCTTTTGTAATCAAGTAAGATTGATCTTGCATATTAATAGCTAATTATGGATTAAGTATTTGGTGAATTATATCAGCATAATAAGTTATGACATTTTCATCTGAAATATACACCTGTATCAGATAAAAAAGCTTTAAAATATTTATGAGTTTTTTTTGCCTTTATTTAAATGCGAGTACTAAAATGAATATTCTTAGTTTTTATTTCTTTCAGTTTACCCACATTTCTGAAAACTATGTCGAGTGTTTTGGCACAACAATCAACAATAACAAGAAGACATCAAAACAGGTATGTCAAAATGCGAAGGGACTGGAGGGGCGTGTAATTCAATGCTCCAGAGGAGAATTCCTTCA